>NW_023604972.1:76040752-76714370 GCF_014898055.3 Talpa occidentalis
ATATATTTGCATTCATAAAACACTGTCTGGAGCAAAAATAAGTTACCCAAAGTAGATTTAAATGGTTTCTATTTAATGTGATGACTAATAAAATAATGTTTAGCACTCAGTAAAACTCTAAATTCTACCTCAGTAATTCCAAAATCTTTGCTATATTCTAAATTAATAGTTATCTTGATATAGGTAAATCTTATAAAATACAAAAAAATTCTTATATGTCTTTCATGAGGTAAGAAATATATTCAATTATATAGTGAAAATGAATGAACAAGTTTGAATACTTTCAAAAACTTTAAATCATTTTATTTGTGAACTAAGATATTTTAGCATAATTTCTAAAGGACGTTACTAATAGTTATGAAAATATATCCTAGAAAGTAAGGGAAAAGTCTACATTCTTTATTTCATCAGGTTTTCAATGTTTTAGCACTATGGTATATTGCATAATTAAAATCTAAAACAAATCAACATAAAAAACAGGGTTAGAGCTGGTCAATTTCTAGCATGTTCCCGAATAACAGAAATATCTGGTTCTAAAAAATAACACAAGAGTTACTACATGGTCTAGCTTTTACATTTTACCTTTGGGGCCATTGGAGGAAAAAATATTATCTTGAACATTATCTCTTGCCATTTTGCCAGAGTTGCCAATTTTTAAACTTCTGATGGAAAATGTTCTGCTGTGTCTTGGTTCTCAAACACTTTTTTGATAGTCCGTTTTGTCCTTCCTCAGTATTTTCATAGATCTTCATTTAGAGCAAAGGAGCAGCAGAGAAGTAGAACATATCAAATAATTTCCCAAAGAAATATAAATTTGAGATGGCGATAACAAGAGGTATCTTCATAAGTGTTATATCAAAAATAGAAGTATTTATTAGGAGTTACTCACATATTCTATTTTGTTAGCAAAACTTAGACTCCTCCACAAATACAGAATCAGACTTTGAGAATAAAATGTATATATAAATTAGGATACTGCTTTCTAATATAGTAAGATTATTTTAGATAGGGGAATATTAATTTTAATAGGAACATTATTTAATGCATCAAAAAACATAACTAGAGCATAATAGTTTATTTATGTATGTATTTTTATTAAGAAAAAGCTCAAGATTTGCAGTTGGTATTTAGTTTGGTTCGGGTTTGGGTTTTAGTTTTTTTCTATTTTTGAAAAGGATATTTTAGAATGTTAACCTTTTTAGATTATTTTTTACTGAGTAATGGTGGTTTACGACACTTTATATGATTCTGAGGTAAAGGCTCCTAACTCTTCAGATGTGTGAAACCGCAACACACCCATACTCCACCAAGACACCCATACTCCTCCACCAAAGTCCAATATTCCTCTACCCACCCCCCTTCTGTTGACCCCATGACAGCCTCAATTCTGTAGTCATATTTTCAGGGTTTTTTTAATTTGATTTCATCTGATCTTTTGTTTTGTTTCTCTATATTCCACATATGAGTGAAATCATCCTGTGCTTGTTTTTCTCATAATGCCCTCCAATGTATGAGTGTTTCTTTTTCTCCACATTCTAGACAACATGTGTTGTTTCCAGTCTTTGACATGGGCCATTCTCAGAGAGGTGGTGTCTCATTGTGGTTTTGATTTGCATTTCATTGATGATTAGTGATGTTGAACAGTTTTTCATTTGCATGTTGGCCATCTAGGTGTCTTCCTCAGAGACAGGACTGTTTAAATGTTCTGTCAATTTTTGTTTAGGTTATTTGAGCTGTATGAGTTATTTGCAGATCTTGGAAATTTGTCATATATATATGTATTTGCATATGTGTGAATGTATATATATATATATATATATATATATATATAATTGTAGGTAGGGTTTTTTTGTTTTAAATGTAGTTTCTTTTGTTATATCGAAGCTTTTTAATTTGATGTAGTCCCATTTGTTTATTTTTGCTTTTGTTTCCCTTACCAATGGACTCAAATCCCTAAAGACATCATTGAAGCCAATGCCTTAGATATTTTCCCATTGCATCCAAGTATTTAATACACTTTAAATTAATTTTGTGTATTATGAGGTATAGTCTAGTTTTATTTATTTGCATCTGGCTGTCTAATTTTCAACATAATTTCTTGAAGACACTTTCTTTCTCCAATTAATATTCTTGGCTCCTTTGTCATAGATTAGTTGCCCATCTAAGTGTGGGTTTATTTTTGAGCTATCAGTTCTATTCCATTGGTCTATATGTCTGTTTTTATGCCATTTTGATTCTTACAGTTTTGCAGTATAGTTTGAAGTCTAGGAATGTGATACCTCTGTACTTCTTCTTTTTAGTCAGGATTGTTTTGGTTATTTGAACTCCTTTGTGGCTTCATAATAATTTTCAGTAATGTTTGTTCTATTTCTTTGAAGACAGTCATTGAAACTTTGATCAGGATTGCACTGAATCTGCACATTGCTTTGGGTAAGATGGCCATTTTAAAAATGCTATTTCTTCCAGTCCATGAGAGGGGAATATCTTTACATTTCTCTGCTTTTTCTATACTTCCTCTAACAATTTCTTATACTTTTCATTGTATAGTCCTTCTCTTTTGTTAATTCCTAGTGATTTCATTATTTTTGAAAATAGTAAATAGGATTTTTTTTTTATTTCTTCCTCTTCTACTTCATTGTTTAAATATAGGAACAGTTCTGATTTTGTAACTTAATAATTAACTGTTGATTTGTTTTTCTAATAATTGTTGGTCACATCATAAGTTTTTTTTCTATGAATATCATCATGCTATAATTTTACTTTTGTATTTGGATTTTTTTATACCTTTCTCTTGCCTAATTTATCCATCTAGAATTTCCAATTTAAGTTCAATTTGAACATGAACATCTGTGTTTTGTGTACCTAATCTTAGATGAAAAGCTTTCCATTTTTCATCATTGAATATGATGTTAGCTATAGGTTTGCCAAGTATGTCATTTATTATGTTGAGGTTTTCAATGAGAAAATAGTAGTAGGGGGCTTTAACAACCCATTTCCTTAATGAATAGATAAAGCATAAAGAAAATAAATGAAGAAACAATTACCTTAAGTAAGTAATTAGATCATGTAGGCTTAATAGATAATTATGGGGCACTATATCACCAAAATCTGAGTACACATGATTCTCAAGCATAGACCACACACTGGATCACAAGGCATGGTTCAATAAATCCATGAAAAATGAAATCATATCACATCTCTTTCCACAATGGCATCAAACTAAAATTCAGACAACTAAAGAAATCAGGTAAACACTAGTATATGGTCTGAACATCATACTCCTTAAGGACTACTGGGTTAATGAAGAAAACAAAAAAATACATTAAAAATATGCATGGAAACAAACAAAACTGAAGACATGAGCTACCAGATCCTATGGGCTGAAATAAAAGCAATACTGAAAGAGAGGAAACTATCAATACAGGCTTGCAACAAGAAATAAAGATATCAAATAAATAAGCTGACCTTACACTTTATTTTTTTAAGATTTGTTTATTTATGCATACAACAGCTGAGGTATAGATCAGAGGTGCGGGGGTGAGAGGATTCACCAAAGACATACTGGGGAACAAAACAGGCAGATTGACGGAAGTCCATTGCTGAGGGGAGCAGCAGGCAAGTCAGGAGAGGTCTATTGTGCCATGTGGGTTGCTCCCTCATAGCTGGTGATCAAACTTGTGCTTCAGAGACTGTGGACATCTTCATAGGTTGCGTCTTAATCTCGTGTGCCACCAGGGAGGCCCCTGACATTACACTTTAAGGAACAAGAAAAATAAATAACAAAACCAAAGCTAATAGGGCCTCACCTGGTGGCGCAGGTGGTTGAGCGCCACGCTGTGAAGCTGTCTGCAGCCTCTGCAGCACCAGTTCAATCCCGGCCAGCTGGCGAGGGTCACCCATGGCACGGCAGACCTCTCCTGTCTCACCCGCTGCTCCCCTCAGCAGTGTATTTCATCAGTCTGCCTGTTCTGCTCCCTGCTCTGGCTCTAGTGAATTCTCTCACCCTCTCACGCTTCTGACTGTACCCAGTGCTTTTATAAATAAATGAATAAATAAATAAATAAATAAATAAGAAAAAACCCAAAGCCAATAAAAGGAAGGAAATAATAAAAAAAAATTAGAGCAGGAACAAACAAAATAGAAATCAAAAAGACCAATGAAAGATCAATGGCAAAAGTCTCATTCTTTGAAAAGATAAACAAAATAGAAAACTTCTAGTGAAGCTGACAAAGAAAATGAAAAGGAGAAAATTCAAATATGTATAATCAAAAGTAAAAGAGGAGACTTACACTGGACATTTTGAAATACAGAGAATCATAGGATACTACTATGAACATCTACTTGCCAATAAATTAGATGATTTAGAAGAAAAGAACAAATTCTTGGAAGCATACAACCTTCTGAGATTGAGTCAGGAACAAATAGAAAGCCTGAGCATATCAATTATATGCATGGAAATTAAAACAATAATCAAACTATCCCAAAAAGCAAAAACCCAAGACAAGAAGACTTCACTAGTGAATTCTCCAAAATTTGAAAGATTAACTAATATCTCTTGTTCTCAAACACTTCCAAAACATTAATGAAGAGGGAATGCTTCCAAACACATTTTATGAGACCAACATTAGCTGGATATCACCAAAAAAAAGGTAGAAAAATACAGACCATTATCTCTGAGGAATATAGATGTAAAAATCCCAAACAAAATCTTAACAAACTGAATTCAACAATACATTAAAAGGATCATACATACATAATGAACTAGTGAAATTTATTTTAGGGACTCAAGGATGTTCGACCTTCACAAATTGATCAATGCAATTCATTACATAAGTAAAAGAAAAGATAAACATCATATGATCATACGAACTGAGGCACAGCAGATATTTGATAAGATTCAATATACATTTAAAATAAAATTTCTCTTAAAATGTGGATAGTTGAATGTCACCATTTTAATAAAGGTGAATATGTATATACTCATAAGAGTACTCTTATAATTCCTTTATGTATTTTAGAACTGTTATTATTTCATGCTGCTGTACATTTTGTGTTACACCAATTTTCCTTACCTGCTCTACCATCTAATTCCAATCATCTTTAAGTTTGATTATCACTTTCTCTGTGAGGTGGCCTGCCCACACAAGTCAGGCAACCTTCCATCTGTAATTGAATTACATGCTATGCCCCAGCAGTGATATTGGTTGTATTCTTTTCTGCTTATTTATTGTTAAGGCCATTACTTCCATTTCCAACAGTTACCAACTACATGTGCAATAGTCATAGCTAAAATGTTAAGGTATTGATATAATTTTCCACTCAGACTTAATGAAAATTTAGAATTTACATTTCTTCAAATATCCCATATGAGTCAAATGTTTATAAGTTACTATCCTATATATTCAAGCACAGTACATGTTAGAGTCATAGCAATATGTACAAAAGCATACAATGCAGTACTATTTAGCAACCGATATGATTGTGATGAAGAATATAGAATATATGGATATGTACAGATTGAGCTGGAAGCACTGCTATAGGCTTAAATTAGCAATGCATGGAGATTTGCATAGACCTAACCTTTAAAGAGGTCTTACCTGAAAAGACAAGAAAATGTCTAGCATCACATCTAGCAGCACAAACTGCTTCATGTATTTAGGCATATATCTAGAATAACAAAGAGGAAATACTTTCTGCCACAGTGATCAAAGCTCGGGGTGAAGTTCTCTCCCAAACAGCAAAGGCTTCCAACATTCTAAGGCAACTGTAAATTTAACTAATAAAGAATTCAGTTATATTTCCATATTTCAAGAAGTTGAGAAAACAGTTCCTCAATATTTTTATAATAAACCAAATTTTATTATGGTCATCTTATTTTTAATAGTGCAACATGACTTTCCTTTGTAAAACCAGATAATTATCTTTTCTTCAAAATAGTTTCTTCAAACCAAGCATTCTGAACACTATAAAGAAATATTTTAATCCCATAATTCAGGTATTCATTATGCATGTGGCCAGCATTTGGTTTACTGAATAATGAGTAACTATTTGAACTAAAATATCAAAAATGATCTCTAGACCAAGGACAAGTCAGAGCAAGGGCCTCAAAAACATTACCTTTAGTGAATCTTTTATCTACAATTACTCATACATAGAACTATTCCATCTCTCTTAATGTGGTCTTTCTTGTATGAGTAAGAAATTGTGAGATTTCAGCTGATAATAGAAACTCACTTATCCAGAGACAATTTTGATATATAATGCTAATAATATATTAATGCTATAATAAAAATTTAGTACTGCAAAAGCCTGACACTGTAATCACCTCTTTATCCTGAATTTCTACAACAATGTCTAGTGGATAATATGCATATAAAAACATCTGTTAAATAAACCAATGCATTAATCATATTATAAGTTAGTCTTTTTACATTATAAAATATGCTACTTTTTTCACTCAAAGTTTAAACATATGAAAATTAAGAATAGGTTATCTTCAAGCTCAAAAGTTGCAGTCAACAACAGAGGAAAGATTTGAGACATTGATGGCCACTCTGCCTGTCTCTCTAAAACTTGAATTAGAGTCTCATTGACAAAAATCCTAAATACATTGAAAGAGAATGCAGAGGGATATAAAGTTTCTATCTAGTAAGTCACCCACAGTTATGGAAGTAAAGAAAATCATAAGACCATCCAGAGAGGGAAATAATGTATTTTAGCAGGTAGAACAAAATATATACTCTTCTACCATTGATAGGTTATAAATGTGGAATTAAGCTTACTATCATCAAAGACTCAGAAATCTGAAAATTATTTCCCCCAAAATGTCATAATTTAGAAAAAAAAATCTCATGGCAGATATAATGTGCTGGGTTTTTTGTTTTTTTGTTTTTTTTTTTTAATTTTTGCTAGGTACAAGATCATTAACAAAGAAAGAAACTTTGACCAGCACATCATGCAGGGTTCTTAATGCCTTTAATCTTGCTCTTAGTGGCTCAGAAAATTCAGAGCCTCTTGTTCTCTCATTGTTTGTGCCTGATATCAACATAGTCAGAATGATTTGTTCAAAATATGCAATTCACTAGGTGCCTCAAGAAGTAATGTTGAAAACTATAAACCTGGCCTGCCTAATTTCAAGTGAAATACAAGAAAGAAATGCATATTAATATAAAACAACTATAAATCAAGAGCTATTTCATTTTCTAAGGTAGTGTAAAAGGCAAACCTGTCTGAAACCATAATTCTGCTGTCATAGTCTCTTAGATATACCACTGACCTTCCTTGGAAGTTGCTGTCACATAGAAGTGAATGGATCAGGAGGAGCAACATTAAATCACACGGCATTATGAGAGTCAGGTACCTGAAAGTAATTTAGTTCACTGGAGCAAGTCCCTAAGCACAAGTCACACTTTCTTAGATACAGATTCCTTGTGCTCTACATACATTGACATAAAATACATTCAGTGTGTAAACTATGTACAGAGATTCATTATGTATTTCTTGCATGTGCTCACTGATTTTTTTCAATCAATATTGAACTCAATGCCCCAATGTTTTCAAGAAACAGTTGAGAGAATTCATGTTGTAATTTCTGAAGCCACATTGTCTGATTAACTTAAAGGGTATATTTTTCTCAGTATTTTTCATTTATCATTAATAAAAAAAGCAGTAGCTAACATGATTGCTTGGTTGCCTACCTCTCAAAATGAATTATTCTATTAAAATTGTGACTTTTTATGTTAAGCCTGAGGTAGGAAATGGGCTTGAATCTAAAATCAAGTTATTCGCCAGTGCTAGGAATAGTTGGTGCTAGGATAAAGACAATTCTTTTTGGAAGCAGGGCTGAAGAACTATCTGTCTTTAGGATTTATGGGGACTTTTAAACTGGAAGGAAATGGGTGATATTTATTATACCCCCTTTGCTATTTGTAAACTGGATTTTCAATGAACAGATGGCTTTGTTTGTATGGACAATAATTATTTTATCATTATCCCCTAAAAAGTATAAGATGATTAAATTGTTATTTTAAAAGCTTTTTAACTTAGAATTTCTTGTGCTTGTGGATGAAGGAGGAGGACAAATTGTGGAATAGAGCTCAGAACTTCAAATAACTTAAAAATTGTACTACAAATAAGTGGACTCGTGTTCTACCCCCAGGATTTTCTCTTAATGAGTATCTGCTGACCTCTAAGAGTTTTTATTTGATTAGGAGAAGAAAATCATTCATTTTACAGTTAAAGAATAATTGAGTCCTTGAAGGACTTACTCTAACCACAGGGAAAAAGCATCTCAAAGATCATTTCTATCCTTTAATACACAGGCTGAGAATATGAAATCCTTGGCTTCATTTAAAACTCTACTAATAATTATTAGGGTGAATTACTCTTTACCTGAATATTTTACTTATGAGACTTTCATGCTAAGTAATTAAAAGCTAGAAATAAATGAACACCTTACATGCAGCAAATGCTGTTTCAACAACAAAAAAATCATGTATAAAAGCATGGTTTCAATTACATGTACAGTTAACAAACAAATGATTAGTGAATATTTTTATACCCATTCATTCACACAAGACATTGTTATATATCATCAATATTATTTTTTTAAGTAATGTATAGGGGCCTCCCTGATGGCCCAGGGGGTTGAGTGAAGCACTGTGAAGCTGTCCACCACCTTTGCGGCACAAGTTCAATCCCCAGCCTGCTGGGGAGCAACACAAATGGTGCAGCAGACGTCTCCTGTCTCACCTGCTGCTCCCCTCAGCAGTGTATTTCGGTACATCTGCCTGTTCTGCTCCCCACTCTCTCTGGTGAATATTCTCACCCCCACCCCCACGACTCTGGCCTGTACCCCACTTCTAAAAAAATAATGCATAGACTTTAATTTCACAAATGTTTAGAATTTATATGGCAAAATCAACATTTCAATAACTTCATTTTTTTTTAAAGATTTATTTATTATGCATGCAAGAACTGGAGTATAGGCCAGAGATGTACGGGATTGAGGGTATGAGAGGATTCACCAAAGACAGCAGGATGCAGATACAGGCAGATTGACTGAAATACACTGCTAAGGGGAGCAGCCGGTGAGTCAAGAGAGGTCAGCTCCCTGGCCAAGGATTGAACTCATGCTGCATTGGCTGCAGATAGTTTCATAGAGCTGCGACTTAACCCCTTGCTATACCAAGGAGGCCCCCAACTTCATTCATGTTTTAAGAATTATTTACAGATTTGACCACAAACAACTTTGTAACAACCTTATAGTCACCCTTCACAATGGATGGACAGAAGCCAATCAAAACAGGCTGTTAGTTTTAAGTAATCTCAGCATAAGTCAGCACTATTTCTTGAAAAAGGTGGTATTAAGCAGATAGTTCTCTTTTTCGCATCCCCAACCCTCAAACTCTTTTAATATCTTCCTAGAAATACAATCAGATAAAAGCTATACAAAAACTGTTACTCCAGTTGTTGTATAAAACCTGGAAATATTCCTTTCACTCATTAAAGTCAGAAATTTAGTATCCCCACCTCATGATTCAGGCTGAGTATCTAAGATCCTTATTTGTACCTTGTTTCCTTGATCAAAATGACACACTTGTAATTTCTGGTCCCCGAATTTCCCCTGACACATGACCTGTTTCCGACCATTTTTCTGAGCAACATCACTTCTCTCATATTTGGGAACTACTCTGAAAATTATTCTAAAGGAAGAAAATCATAACATCCCAAACCAACTTCTGCAGGAAACTGCCACTGAACTCTACCTTCTTGAACCAGTCTTTCATGAGTGGTAAGAAAATTGTTGAGTTCCCAATTACTATAATCAGTAGCAAATTTGAGCCATTTTCACCCCAAACAAGAGGGGTGAAGAAAATATGTAACTGAAAATTTAAATTCTTTTTCCTAAAAAAAAAAAAATCACTGATATGTTGGTAATTTTTAAAATGTAAAGAGGGATAATTGGAAAGGAAAATGAGAGGTAGGAGGAAAATACTTAAGGAAGTATGACTTTTTTTCCAAAAAACATTTATATAAGGGTGGAAACTGCACTGTAAGTGTCCTTCTATCTTGGAAATACTTATTTATCAATCACTAATTTTTTTAAATATTTATTTTATTTATTCATGCATACAAGAACTGGGGTGTAGGCCAGAGGTGGGAAAGGGGTGAGAGGATTCGCCAGAGACAGAGTGGGAAACAGAACAGGTGGATCTACTGAAATACACTGCTGAGGGGAGCGGTGGGCAAAACAGGAGCAGTCTTCTGTGACATGTGGGTCAGCTCCCTGGCTGGGGATCAAACTCATGCTGCAGTGGCTACCGATTAAAATCACTAATTCTTATAAAGTCCTTGAAATACCTAAATAACCAAAATCAAGAGATATAAAATGAAATGCAGGAATTTTCTTTTCTCAATAAAGAAATTAGTGGTGAAGTTTGAGGGAGAGAAGTATGGGAAGATAACTACAGTTAAGTATTTGTTGGCTTCACTGATAAATAAGGGATATTTCTATCAGGAACAAATTGAGACACAAAGAACAATATCTAGAGATATGTTATTTTCTTTAATTGGGAGTTAAATACAGGATGGCTATCTCATTTATTCTCATGGTTTCAAAGGCTATCTATATTTTAGGACCTATCAAACTCCATTTCTGCATCAGAGATAACATATTAACACCTTACTTATATCTTTAAGCCTACTGGGCATCTCCAGGGAAATGTCAACAGGCAACACACACTCAGCAGGTCCAACAACTGAATGTACTAGTTTTACTATTGGCCTATTCCTACTCATTTTGCTGTATATCAGTCATTTAATCACTTACTCAATGTTTACTCAATAGTCATTATGGTACTTGGAATTATTCTAGAAGTTGGGCACACAATAGAGAACAAAACTTTCACAAAAGTCTTCCAACAATACGTTTATATTCTAATGGGGATACACAAAGTAGGAGAAAAATAAAATTTAACAGATACTTATAAAATCCAAATTAAGAGCAGATGTGGAGGACTTTCAGATGGGGGAGCCACATCACAGAATTTGATCCCTCTCTTGTGGTTTTGTCTCAAAGAATATCAAAACCCACACACAACTGCTCATCCCAAGACAAAGGTTGATTTTTAATGTTGTGATTATTTTAAATCCATAATAACTCTCCAATTCATTCAATTATGTCCTTTCCACTGCTGTGACATTAGGTCAACCTGACAACATTATATCTTACCAAAATAATTGCAACAGATCTCTAAAAAGGTCTCTCTGCCCCAGTTTTGCACAGCTTGCAACCATTTTTCACTCTGTAGCTACAGATATCTTAATAAAGCATAATCTTAGGGATACTCAGTTTCCCCATGGAGAAAATCCAAAGAGACTATTTTCCCCTCTCACCTTTCTCCACCACCATCACTCTCTATTTCGCATTGTAGTCTCGAGCTATACTGAACTATTGATAATTGCCTGACCCCACATACTTTTCTTGTTTCTTTAATGTGTTATTTCCTTTCTCTGGAATACTTTTCACTCCCTCTTCCTTCCTTCTCTCTCTCCATCCCTCTTTTATTTTCAACTGGGTATTTCTAACTTTTTTTTTTTTCAGCTCAGACATTACCTTTTGTGGAAAATCATCCTGGAAACCCCAGAGAAATGATTCCTATGGCTTTCTGTAGTACGCTGTAAATATGCATCAGAGACCTTATGACACTATATTAAAAACTTAATCGTGTGCATGATAGAATGACACTCTGTGGTATTAAACTGTATTTTCTTCTCTCCCTCATTTATCCACATGGGTAGCTGATGTTGTAATTGTTGCTTCAAGATGCATCTGAGTAAAATGAAAAAGATATCAGTCCATAACTCTACCTTCTTTCAAGGGGTGGAAAGAATTTTTAGGTGTAGGCAAAATGACATATGGAAAATAAATTTTCCAGCTACTGATAAGAAACTTTTCTTTTTAGAACTGGGAAGGGGTGGAGAACAGAATTCTGTGAGTCCAAGAGCAAAGGGAACTGGGATTGGCTTTCAGAGCAGTCAGAGGATGATGGATCTGTGAACATGGATCCATGGGCGCTTTTCAAAAATGCCTTAGCTCCAAATATAACATACGATAAGAATACAGCTGGGGCCTCCCCGGTGGCGCAGGGGTTGAGCGCTGGGTTGCGAAGCTGCCCGCCGCCTCTACGGGGCCGGCTCGATCCCCGGCTGCTCCCTGGCCACCAGAGGAGGGTCCCACATGGCGCGCAGACCTCTCCTGCCGCCCGGTGCTCCCCTCAGCAGTGTACTTCGGTCCTTCTGCCTGCTCTGCTCCCCGCTCTGGCTCTGGTGAATTCTCTCACCCTCCTGCGCTTCTGACGTACCCAGTGCATGTATAAACAAAACAAACAAACAAATAAATAAATAAATAAAACATGCCTCTATTAAAAAAATAATAGAATACAGCTGGCCTTGAAGCAACCAAGTGGACAAGGGTGGTGGTGACTCAGTGACATCCTGGAGGCTCAGTTGGTGTTGAGGACTTCTTGCCTTGGCAGTACATGATAGTCCATATTTATGGACACAACTGAGATAGAGAGATTTTCAAAATGACCAAAGGTGGTGCCTCTCTGGTGGCGCAAGGGTTAAGGTGAAGCACTAGGAAGCTATCCGCAGTCAATGCAGCATGAGTTCGATCTCTGGCCAGGGAGCTGACCCACATGGTGCAGTGGACCGCTCCTGTCTCACCCACTGCTCCCCTCAGCAGTGTATTTCAGTGGATCTGTCTGTTCTGTTCCCCACTCTGTCTCTGGTGAATCCTCTCACCACCCGCACCTCTGACCTACACCCCAGTTCTTGTATGCATAAATAAATTAATAAATCTTTTTTAAAAAATGACCAAAGAAAAGGGTGGAATGCTTACCTATCACCCTGCTCAACATTGATCAACTCTCCTATCTATTAACAAGAAACAATTTTCTTCAGGGTACCAATGTCCCTAACAGCAAGACCTATGATTTCCAGCATTCTTCACAGCTAGAGTGATCAATTAGATATAAGCCTGAATTCTTGGAAGGATTTCCAGAAAAGCTCTTGAAAACATAACAGCACATTTTGTCTGCTGCCTTTTCTCAACTACCTACTGGCAATATTGTCACCAACAAAATAAACACTGAACAGTGATCACTTAATAAATATTACTCAATGACTTAATAAACACATAGACTAACATTGCTTTCCATAGATATAAATGATGATTACATTTGAGCGATGAGTTTCTCAAAACACCTAAAATGAAAGAACAGCATTTGGGTCATATGTTCCTTAACATTAAGAATCTACATATGATCCTTATTTAGTACATTTTCACAAAGCTTAGTGCCACTTCTTCCAAAATGGGCCAGTTCATCAAAGAGTAGTAAACACCCTTCAAATCTCAGGAATTAACCACTATTTTTTTTTCTAGTTAATGCTGGGTCTCCTACCAGTGCAGGTGATTTTCCAGAACTGATTCTTTCCCAAGGTGGAACAGTATTATACCCTGCTTTAATATTTGCATCTATATGTCAACATATGCCTGCATAATCATGGCAGGAATAGAGAGCTCTCAAAAAGTTCAATCAGTTATCAAATGCTGTAACAGTGACATGAGTCATTAACACACAACCTATTTCTAGAACTTGCCTAAGGGTCTGCTCAACCACAGACATGTGAAGAAATGTAATCCACCCATTTTTCCCAAAGTGGAGGAGAAATGGACGTGGTAATCATCATCCACAGATAACACAGATCACTTACAGACATATGCAATTTTAAGAAATAATCTCATATCTCTAAAGACAGAGGTTCTCTAAGCTTTCGGTTTTAAGATCTCTCTCCACTCTTAAAATTTATCATGGCCCTAACAGCTTTTGTTGATGTCATCATAGTTATCATATTTGAAATTAAAAATGGAGAATTTAAAAAATATATGTTAATGCTTTTTGAAATTAAAACTCATGTAAATAAAACAATATGCTTTTTATTGAAAATGATTATATTTGGAAATGAAACTAAAAAAAGAATATCATGGTTTCTATTTTTGGGAATTGTTTATATCTTTAGTAAATAGACAACAGCTGTATTCACAAAGCTGCTTCAAATCTGTTGTGATGTCACACTATATAGTCTCTACAACAGTATTATTGTGTTTGAGGCAATAAATATAGTAAAAGTAGATAATAGCTTATTAGTATATGAAAATAATTTTCACCTCACAGACCTCTGAAAGTGTCTCTGAGAATACCCCTGTGGCTTTTGGAGAAACATCGCCTTAAGATGGGTAATATAATTGCTCCATCGCGCTGTGCACTGTTCAAAGGTAAAATGCTTTCTGTCTTCTATTTTTCTTTACTTTTGCTCTGAAAACTTTTATTAGGTCAACTCATTGTGCTTTGATTGAAAAGTATTCAGTGCCTCAATCAGCGGATAAACTTGCCTGCTGGTTTTTCCAGAAACGATCTGTGAAGAATGTCTCCATTATCTTAAATAATAGTATTGTTTTCTTCTTCTGGTGTGCCTTTTCAACTTTCTCAGTGAATCCATCTGTCATTTTCTGATCAACAACTGAATAGGAACATTTGCTTTCACATCTTCTCAACTCCACTTTCTCTATCC
The DNA here is from genome assembly GCF_014898055.3 of Talpa occidentalis. Lineage (NCBI taxonomy): Eukaryota > Metazoa > Chordata > Mammalia > Eulipotyphla > Talpidae > Talpa > Talpa occidentalis. Next base: position 76,055,390 of record NW_023604972.1, read on the forward strand.
ATCACGAGCCTAAATTTCATGGTGGGAGTATCTTATCCTTAACACGTTCTTTCTTTCTACCTGTGGATTTAATTATCTTATTTTTTATGACCCTCTGGTTAAATTATTTTATCAATAGAATTTGAGGATTTTCTAAATTAATATGAAGAAACTTCTTCCCAATTTTTTTCCTAATTATAATATTGAAATCAACAAATAGTCATTGAACATCTACTGAATTCAATAAGACTTGTAACACATAAAAGAGATTCTACATTTATTCAAATAGATGCAGTTTAAACCACAGACTCTCAGTAGTATTTAACAATTATCAAAACATAGAGTATAATGAAATCCATAAAAGTCAGAGTACAAAAATAAAAATGTGTTAATTAAATCTAATTTTTAAGATTTCTGTTTCCTAATTTGTAAAACAGGACTAACAGAGAGGTTTCTGCAGACTGGGAATTCTTTTCCAATTTGTCCAGGGAGTGCCCATTCTTCATCACTCCATTAAGTCTAGAAAGCTGCAGGTATCCAGCTTCTTGAGGAAGATTCCTTGGGGCTTGTGGGATGAGACTCCTGACCTGTCCCAAGTCACTGGTCAAGGACTTCAGAGTTCTCTTTTCTGGCCCCCAACAGGACATTATCAGTGTTGCAGAACCAAAGCCAATGGTACATATTGAAATTTACCTCTCAAGTGGCAAGGGGCTCATTAAGGAAGAGGAAATTGAAGCTGTTTGTGTAGAGTCATATAATCTTGTACATAAGCCCCGAGCAGCAGTTCCAGCTAGTTATCCTATAAGAGCAGCACAATCTACTGTATTAAGGAGAGAAAGGACCTTCTGGTTGGGGTAGCCAGGCAGCTTATTCTGTAATTGTGGGGAGCACGATGCAAGGTCAACCACCAGAAACAACTTCCACCCAATATCTTCTTAAAATATCTGAATATTCTGGAAAGATATACATGACCCAGTCTTCTTCTGTAAATATCCTATGCCCTACTCAGGGGTCATCCAAACCTTTGGGATTGCATAGAAGGATAGGCTATGGATTCATGAGGTCTAAGTTCAAATTATGTCCCCTTCCTTCATCAGCTCTGTGGAGAAATACATTTTGCCTCAACTCTGGTGTCAATTAATTTTCCCTTTATACTTCATTCGCCTCCACCATTTCATTCTCTTCAACCAAAAGAATATTTTACATTTAATATTCATTGAAATGCATTCCTTTTTTTTTTTGGGGGGGGGCTCCCTGGTGGCGCAAAGGGTTAAGACACAACCTATGAAGCTGTCTGCAGCCATGGCAGGACGAGCTCAATTCCCTGTCAGGGAGATACCCACATGGCACAGCAGACCTCTCCTGACTCTTCCACTGCTCCCCTCAGCAGTGTAATTCTTTTTTGTTTTGTTTTGTTTTGTTTTTTTTTTTTAAGATTGATTTATTTATGCGTACAAGAGCTAGGGTACAGGCCAGAGATGCGGGGGGTGAGAGGGTTCACCAGAGACAGATTGGGGAGTAGAACCGGCAGACTGACTGAAATACACTGCTGAAGGGAGCAGCAGGTGAAACAGGAGAGGTCTGCCATGCCATGTGGGTTGCTCCCTGGCTGGCCAGGGATTGAAGAGGCTGCGGATTGCTTCATAGTGTGGTGCTTAACCCCTTGTGCCACCAGGGAGTCTGAACAGCTGTGTATTTCAGTCAGTCATTCTGTTCTGTTTCCCACTCTGTCTCTGGTGGGTCCTCTCACCCCCTGCACCTCTGGCCTGTACCCCAGTTCTTGTATGCATAAAAAAATAAATCTTTAACAAAAAAAGAGAAATGCATTCCTTTTTCACTAACTTAAATACATACATTGTGAAAAATTTATAAAATTAAATAATTATTTTCATTGTCAGTTATCATCTGAAATTCAAAACAAGGTCAATATCATAACAGGCTCCCTGAAAGAACAGCAAAGTAGCCAAGGCATCCCACAAGGTAGATTTGTCACTTTCACCCCTTACAAAAGACAGAAGTAAATTCAAGCACTATATAGTGAAATATGCAAAGTATTAACAACAACCTGAAATATAATTCAAACTTGAAAACTGAAAGTTCTAATTGTTATCCTAATATACCATGGTTTGTTGATAGATAGCTGCGTATGTCGGAGGAAATACTTGAATTTTGGAATGCTCGAATTTTGAGTCTCTCCTCTCAATTAACTATTTATCTTATTGACTCATTAAACATCCAGATGAATAGGAGAAAACATTTTTTTAATAATTTGATTTTTTTAAAGATTTATTTACTTATACAAGAACCGGGGTACAAGCCAGAAGCACAGGAGGGTGACAGGATTCAGCAGAGACAGAGTGGGGAGCAAAACAGGCAGATCTGCTGAAACACACTGTGGAGGAGAGCAGCGGGTGAGACAGGAGAGGTCTGCCACACCATGTGTGTATCTCCCTGGCCGGCAGGGAATTGAACCCGCGCTGCAGAGGCTGCAGACAGCCTCACAGCACTGCACTCAACCCGCTGCACCTCCAGGGAGGCCCAGGAGAAAACATTTTGACAATGGAAACCTTAAAACCTAAGATTCAGCATGCTTCCTTGTCCTCACTATCAAAGAGACTCAAAGAACCTCTTCAGTATCGTAGATAACGAAAGCAAACATGAAATAAAGTAATCCATTGTCTCTGTGGGTCACAATTTTTGGAATCAGAAAAAGTTGAGTATGACCCCCACTTCTGTTACTTTCAGAGGTATATTCCTAGACAAGTTGTTCAACCTGCTGAACATCAGTGTCCATCTCTTCAGAGTTCTCCTCATTTGTGTGATTGGCATTTCATAGTAAATGTAGCTGGCACATTTTAGGAATTGAAAATAATTGGTTGGCCACATCTTCTTTTTGACTAAATTATAAGGTTGATGTGGATTTGAGGTCTAAATTAGATGAGCAGTGAATTTTAAAATACCCGAACTTTCTGAAACATAAATACATTGACATAATTTTCAAGTGTGTCACTGAGATCACTATGAAGCTGGATCATTCAAATAAGGGAAGTCTGAGAGAATCAAGCTCAGTTAGGTGATTGAACTGTTTTTCATAAAAGAAGGGGAACTTTGAAAAGCCCTTATACTAAATATGCATAGGAACAAAATTTAGAAACATGTTATTTTAATCATAAAGCTAATATAAATTGAACATCATTTTAAGGAGCTTCATTATTAAGTTCATGACAAAGATTCACAACTTCCTGCCTGCAATGTTAATGAAAATAGTAATACTAACAGTAGTACTTTTAACTGCAATGTCATTTACTATAGTCTCAATAAAACAGCACAGCTTTATCATTCTTAATATCATGTTGAATAAGCAAAGTGTACTGTTAATAATAATAACAGGTTGGAAAAAAGAATTAAGCATGCAAATGAGAGTGCAGTGCCTTTGAGTTCTTTTGACAGTTAAAATAAATAAGGACTGAGAGCTTTCATAAAAGTGATTGAAAATGAAATCAGAGGCACTGAAAAGAAAGGTGAAACTATCTAGAGCTTACTAAAAGGGCATGTGGGCATGGTATAAGTGTGACAGGACAGGTGTGATTAGGAGAAATATATTCAAGTGGGTCATCAAAATGTTCCAGGTGTATCTTTACATTGGAAACAATCATGTTTGAACTGAAAATAAATCCAATCGAATGAACTTAATTGACTCAAGAAACAAATTTAACCTTTCAAATCTGTGAAAATTTGGAGTCTTCATATGAAGAATAACAGGAAGTTTCCATATTAAAAATTAGATTTGAATATTCCTCAATACATAATTATCTCTACATAATAAAATGCAATAATCAGCATCTTACTTTAACTCCTCCCACACACACGTAGTTAATAATAAAATCCCCAAAGCAATAATTTCCCTGAGTAAATGTTCCTTTACTAACAACTCTAACATATTTCTAAGTCTACACATACAGATATATAAATTACCAGGTAATATAGCTATTTGGTAATATTTATATGCTATTTTAAACCTATTCAATACTTGTCTCCAAACACTTCTAAATTTACATTTAAGGGAGTAGAAATTATTTTGTAAATAACTATGACTCGTAAATATTCCTGTCATTTTCCAATGTTGAATATTTGTTACCAATGAGACAATGCCATGGAAAGTATTTATGATCTTATTGTATTTTGTCTGGGTAGACAGCCCCTCCCCAAAAGAAGTCATTTGGGGAGTGGTGACAAGGTGTGACGATACGTGTTGTTTGACTCAAATCAAATCATTTTTGACACAGTTCAAATCCTTAGGAACCCATCTATGGCCAATTCAAACAAATAAACACTCAAATAAGAAAAGTAGAATGAAGTCCTGCTGTCAGATATTTCACTTAATAGTTGCTTTCCTGATGTATCCGAGAGGAGTGTTTGAAAGGACAGTGTGTATTTTCCTGTGATGTCAAAATGTCAATTCAAAATCCATCTGTTTTAGCAGAAAAATAATACTTTGTCATAAATGTGAACTAACAGCCGGTATTCTAGCTGGCACCCAGAGGAGATTGAGAAAATCCTCTATTGTCCTAGCACAATATTAGTTATTATTTATAAGGCCTTATGGAAAAAAATAGTTGTCTGACATTCATATAGTTTTCTTAGGAGAAATAGTCCCTTTCCTCAATAGTGTTTAAAACATACTTGGGCATCCAGAGCTATGGTTATTTGCCTTTATATTGAATTATTTTGCTTAAAGCTTGTCATTTTAAAGAAGAGATTCTAAATATTGATAAGATTTGGTCTGTTTCACAGCATCCACACCAAGCATAGACAAAACCAGAAAGAAAATATAACTTTTCTCCCACTGTGCAGTAAATACATTTCATTTAAACATAGTGTGAATGCCCTTCACATTAATAGTCTATAGAATATTAAGACTGGAAGCATATCAAAGCTAAGATTGCCAAATTAATACCAACTCAGTGTAATTTAAAATTGTGTAATCTTGTTTAAGAAAATACAAGCTGAGACTCTCATTTATCTAGTGACATTTACAGCAGTCTCATAGGTCTTCACTGATTCACTATTGCAGGTATTGCAAATATTTTCAAAACATCATGTAGTTTTCAGCTAACATGGGGAAAATATACCTATGGAGTCCAATTGTTAGTCTGATGGGCATATATCTTTTTTAAAAAAAAAAAGATTACAAAATTTAAAGAACTAGTCAAAGATACCAGTTTGATACTGAAATATATAAAGTATGATAACCTTTTGTTTGACATGTGATAAAAGTATGAAGAATGGTTATTGTAAGAAGATTATTCACAAATAAACATAAATATGGAATGTATCAAAAAGTTTGGGATAGTAAGAATGGGTTATGGATTTCCTAAGGTAGATGACATTCTTTTCGTTTATTTATTTATACAAGAACCGGGGTACAGGCCAGATGTGCAGGAGGGTGTGAGGATTCACCAGAGCCAGAGTGGGAAACAGAACAGGCAGACTGTTGAAATACACTGCTGAAGGGAGCAGCGGGCGAGACAGGAGAGGTCTGCCCTGCCATGTGGGACCCTCTCCTGCGGCCAGGAATGAACCGGCACTGCAGAGGCTGCGGGCAGCTCCACAGAGATGTGCTCAACTTCCTGCGCCCGACATTCTTGAATTTATTTTGAATACCTCTGAGGATGGAGAAATTTTCTTCCCATCTTCTCTTCAAAGTGCAGCAAAGCACCTTTTGATTATAGTTAAGCATCTCAGGAAACCTCAGATTCGTCATTCCCTGCATCTTCCTGAGTAAAACGAAAGTATCAGACATGTCGCTCACTCATGCACTCGTTCACAAACCAAGTATAAATGAATACCCCATGTCAGGGCTATGCTCCGCACTGGGGCTATGTGAGCAAGTACAATAGGCCTGGTCTCTGAATTGCTGAAGCTTGAGGCCTGTTAGAGAAGACAGATATTAACCACAACCACAATAAAAGTTTTTTTTTCAATTTTTCTAAGTACTAAAAAGTAGTCTAGTTGGTGCAGAAGAATTTAACAAGGAAATCTGATCTTTGGATGAAGGGGAAACCTTACAAGCAGAGAAAATACCATTTGAAAAGCCCCAGAGGTGGGAAAGTATACAATATGTTTGAGAAAAAAAAAAAAAAACACAATGCATGTTTGGAACAAAGAATACCATGACAAACATAGCAAGATGGGCTTGTTAACCTGGCAAGGTGCAAGACTGAGTGGGTTATCCAAGCCAAATGAAAGATTTCTGATTTTATTCTGAGAATAAGGAGAAGTGTCCAAAGATTGTGAGAGGAATGACATAACTTGATTATTTCTGAGGTTGATCCCTACTCTAAATTCTAAAAGGGTATATTTTTTTCTTTGTACTATTTGAAATTGAAATAAGTAGAACTGACAGTATTATCATCATCTTCCTATAGAAATTAGGAATTGACATAGGCACAGAACTCAGGTTGATGAATTATAATATTATTATTACATTGTTAAACTTAGTTTAACTCATTAGGCTCAATTCCTCAATTCCCAATAGTGACAGGATAACTGTCTTTGTCATTCAAGCTAAGCAGAATCACATCTACTTTAAACCTTGAGCTCAGTTTAGTACAACTCAGGTATTTGCAGTCACTCATGAGGATTCTTTCACCACTACCATCTCCATGGGCCTTTGCTTTCTTAATGGTGAAGATCTATGTTCTGAAAGGCTTTTTGTGTTACTGTATTCTCTCTACGCATTGTAGCTAACTCATCTCCTTCATAAGATGATGTTTCCTTTCTTTATTCAGCCCAAACTTGTATCTATTCTTCATCCTGATCCAAGCTTCTTTGTTGTAAGATCTCCCTTCTGATCTTAAAATCTTAAGAGGACAGGCCTTTGAGAAAGTCCACCAGATCAATGTCAGAGGTTTTCTCTCAAACTTTGCTGCTCTGTCCCTCTAACAACATTCTAGATTTAGGTCTTCCCAGAGAGATTTGTAGTCTTGACAACCTATACTCTGTGAGGCATGACGCATCTCATCTACTCACAGATTCCCCTAAACATATGTTTTTCACTCCTGACCCCGACCACCCAGACCATGATTCCAGGCAGCCTCTGAGTTCCTGTCAAGCTCTGATCTTCTTCTCCCATCCACTGACATAAACTGGCTCTATTTGAGGGGACATGACACTTTCATGTCATTCATTCAGTCTTCTATTTCCTGTGGTTTATTGTGTAAACTCTCTGCCCTGAGTCCTCCAGGTTTTGCTCTTGATATTCAGAGCTTCTCTTTTGGAATTCAGGCAAACAAAACAAAGCTGTTTTCTCTGAATAAGTTCTTCCATCCCCACTCAAAAAAGCTTTGACTTTCAGACTATTGACTTTGCAATAGATTTATAAAAGTGTACCTGAGAGCTCAAAAGTCAAGAATTTTACTCTGTATTCCCTCTGTGTGTGTGCATGTGTGTGTGTGTGTATGTGTGTTTCCGGGAGGTAATATGTCTCAGTCTCTCAACTAGTTCTATGTGAGAAAGGTTTCAGTATTCAAAGAAAATGAGATCTATAATAAAAGGTAAAACATATTTGATATTCTTTCAAAATTCCAACCTACTACAGAGGAAATGAGACACAAAAAAATAATAGTTTGAAAGATCTCAGATTGAAAACACAGTGCCTTGTGTTAATTTGAAAATGAATAGAAATAAAACACTACAGCTTTTGTTTCCAAAATGAGGCTTCCTTTATAAGCTTATCCACATAAATTTACAACAACAGAAAATGTAAATTTATGATCAACATATATTAAGAAATCTGAAATAAGTCTTATATAAAATAAGGAGTGTCCTGGAATAAAATTTGCTCACAGTTTCTTAGAAGGCAGTAAGAATGTCTTTTCACAGAGTTCTGGAACTCAGAACAAAACCAGATCTCAATAATGACCAATGCATATCTTTCCCTCCTTAAGGTATTTTCATTAAAAATGAAATAATACCAATGTTATCTGAGGCTTTGTTACTCAAAAATATGGTGCATGAAATAGAAGCAAAGGGGCCTCTCCGGTGGCGCAGTGGTTGAGCGCTGGGCTGCGAAGCTGCCCACACCCTCTGCAGCGCCGGTTAGATCCCCGGCCACCAGGCGAGGGTCCCACATGGCCCACAGACCTCTCCTGTCGCCGCGCACTGCTCCCCTAAGCAGTGTACTTAGTTACTCTGTTCTGCTCTCCACTCTGGCTCTGGTGAATTCTCTCACCCTCCCGCGCTTCTGACTGTACCCAGTGCTTGTATAAATAAATAAACAAACAAACAAGCAAATAAATAAATAAATATTTTAAAAAAAGAAATAGAAGCAAAGTCATCAACTGAGAGAGTGCTGGAAATGCAAATTTTCATGTCTCTCCACAAACCTAATGAATCTTAATCAGCATTTTAATAGAATTAATTCCCAAGTAATGTCTCTACAAAATTTGAGATGTCTTTATCTCAGGTTCTATTGCTTTCTGTTCTACAATTTTATTTTAAAAACGGTATTTTATTAAAGTTATATGTAACCAATATAATAATTAATATCTTCTTGCTTAAAATAAAAGTAGTTTTAATGTGATTTGCTTAACATTCAATGGTAAAATATGTAGAGGCTACTTATCAAGGTAAAGCACTTAGTTGCTAATGAGCCAAACACAACACATATATTAGACTAAACTTTCATTCTTAATCTCGCTTCCCATGCTAACATGAATAATATTAAGTCCACAGGCAATATAGAGTCTAGAGTCTCACTTGGTGCAATCAATTACTCATTAGTATTTGCACTGTCTGCTTGAAGTTATCCTGCTGTGGCCTGAAATACAGTTAGGGTCTTTAAATATTTTTCTGAGAAAATTCCCCATGGTTTCATGGTTGTGTGTGTGTGTGTGTGTGTGTGTGTGAGAGAGAGAGAGAGAGAGAGAGAGAGAGAGAGAGAGAGACAGAGACAGAGAGAGAGAGAGAGAGCCAGAGAGAGAGATTTCAATTAAAAAACTATCACAAACCTGAATAGTATAAAGTAATAAAATAAAAAGCATTAAAAAATGAAGAGAATAATGTTTTCAAACATTTTTAAAATATTTATTGGAACGATTCTTATATTAAATACAGTCATGTTGATGAATATGACATATCTGAGTATAATCATGTGATTGTTCTATCAAAAATCTAAAACTCTATGTGGTGTGTTTCAGTGGTGACAATAAAACCTTACCACAATCATTTCCCATTATTAACACTCCCTGATGTGCAAATGGATAGTCATGTCTCCAGAACCAAAGTGAAGCTTGAGTTAAGTAATCATTCAGGGGCTCCCCAGTGGTGCAGGGGGTTGAGTGCTGCGCTGCGAAGCTGTCTGCAGCCTCTGCAGCACATGTTCAATTCCTGACCAGCCAGGAAGATACCCACATGGCTCGGCAGACCTCTCTTGTCTCGCCCGCTGCTCCCCTCAGCAGTGTTTTTGATTGTTCTCTGTTCTGCTCCCTGCTCTGTCTCTGGTGAATTCTCTCACCCTCCCGTGCCTCTGGCCTGTACCCCGTTCTTTTATAAATAAGTAAACCTTTAAAAAATGTAATCATTCAGTAATTTCTAGTGCCAGATATGTTCTTGACCCTACTGGATGCTAATGATTGTTTATTGATGATGATGTCTTATAAAATTACCATTATTTGCTAAGACTTACCCATATTGCCTTTTGGAACTGTGAATATTCCATAAATAACTCTATGTTTCATTTTGATTCATCCACCTTGGCAAATATGCTTTCAGAAAGTTCTACCAAACTGCACTGGAATACCAAATTTTGAAACCTTAATGTGTCATTCCTCTTTCAATCTTCGCCTGCTGTTAAAATGATAGACTGTCAATGAGTAGTGAAGAATGAACCTCAAAAATCATTCTAAATTATCTCTCAGGCAAAGGGAAAGGTTTCCAGGCCATCTGCATCTCTTTGGCCTTGTAGTCCATGGCTCAAAATAGTGAGGCAGCTGGTTGGGTTGGAGATATAATAGAAGGTAGTTCTAACACATCCCTTTCAAGAGGCTTACTTATCTAGAATGATTTGCAATAGTATCTGATAGCTCTCCATGGTTTACTGCTTTTCAAGTAATGTTCTAAGTACCTCTTATTCATTATCTCACATAATCTTAAAAACACCCTGTGAAAATGGTGCTATTATCATCATTCATATTTTACAAATGAAGAAGTTGGGGGCTAAAGTCAAAGAGCCTGTAAATATTATGACCAGGTTTCAAAATCATTAGCCCAGTTCTTAAATCCTTCTCTAAGTCTGTTGTTACCATGATATTATATTATGTAATTCCCTGACCTAAGTTATCCCACCCAAACTTGATAATCCTGTACGGATGAATATAATTAGCTTTTATATTCCTGAAATAGAAACCTCAAACTCTCACAAATACAGATTAATACAGAGCTGTCTCTGGGTATAAAACTGTAACATATAAATTAAATGAGAAGTACTATGCCTTTCCTATAGGAAAATATCTATTCTCACAGAAATCAATGCAAATAGCCAAATGCAATGAAAGTGATGTTGCTTTCTCTAAATGGAGTATGCACATGCATTCTAATTTGTACACATGTAGACTTGTTAAGATACATAAACGAAGGGTCATTTTTTTTTTTTTAATCAAAGAAATCCGTGAGAACAATTGAACTCAGAAGTCCACTTCAGGAATTTGTTCATTGCATGCACACAGACATTACAGACTAAAAAGCTTCTTAAGTGTAAAATAAATTCCTTTTGGAATTATCTTCCAGAGCCTACTTCCAAGGGAAATCATTTGGAGGTTTCTTCAGGGCAATGGTTATCAACCAAATGCTCAGGCTCATCTTCAAAAACAAATTTACTGTAATAATGATAACTACTCTTCAGTATCCCGATCTTTTTAAATGCTGTACATCTTTTCATCTATCCATTTCCCTTAGGTAAAGTGCAGACTATGAAATCATCAGACCCATTTTTCAATACTATATATCATCAGAAACGATTTTGATAATCATATTATTAGTGTTCATAACCCTATCCTTTAAAATGCTGCTAAAAGAATCACCTAAATGTCTTACTCTTGTACCCATGCTCTATTTATATCTACAAATATAAAAACTCTAAATGAAGTGTATTAGTCTTGATTGATCAAAGAAGAGTTGACTCTGTGCAGCAAGTAAGAAAGTAACACCTGCTTAAATTGATCTTTAAAATTCCTTTAAATTGTTCTTTAGTTAATTCAGATGACATACGCTTGTATCTTGGCTCATAAATAGTTTTTTAAATCATGATTATTTGGGAGAAGATATTAGATTTATTACCTTTGCAAATGAACACTTAGATAAAAGTGGTATTCTTAAGTATTCTCTTGAGGTGAATTCTGATTACTACGTATTAATTTTCATTTTAGTTCAGAATTACATAAAGAATGAATCTGGTGGCTTTTACATATAGAAAATGGGACCTCTCCAGAGTACATTCTGCCATAATTCTGAAGTCCCTTGTCACCTTTGTAATGTCATATGTCACTAGAACCAGAAATAATCATCAAGGAAATAATTCCACAGATTTAAAGAAGCAGCAAATGAACTTTAAAGACATAAGGTTTAACCTCAGGTCTTTAAAATACAAGTTAGCCCAACTTCAGTGGGATTGGGGGGGACTAACTTTAAGAATGGCCTGTTAATATTAGTGGTTATCAGAAGGGGAAGGTATGAGGGGAATGGGCAAATCAAGTAAAAAGTTTTAGTTGCATGGTGAGGGTAGAACTGGACGTTCAGTGGTGGAATTAATGTGACATAGAGATGTTGATTTATAATAATGCATACCTGAAACATAAATGACATTATAATGCTAAGTTATCTCAGTAAAAAATTATTTAAAAAAAGAATGGTCAGCAGATTGGTTGAGATTCCCAGCACATATGTTTAACATTTAGTCAATATTTGTACTGCCTACTCCTTTTTCAGCAATGTTTAACACAGTCATATGTAAGAGTGTGCAATTTTATATTAACTCCAAAATACACTTTTATCTCCAGTATTGGAGACAATGCTGCAACATCTCAGCACCAAACAGTGCCTCCAGGGCCAGAGTACAAATATCTAACTAAGGATATGTCCTAAAAAATCTTTGACAGATGGATAAAATCCTATAAAATCTTTGGCAGATGAATATATTAAGAAGCCAAAATGATGAGAATTTTTAAGGAAAAAAGTGATTTAGTCATTTAATTGGAATTGAATAAGGAAAAAGTACATGCTTTCATAAAATCTAGGAATTTGAGATGCTGTGCACCATCATATATTGTGGTTACTTAATACAAGATATTTGATGTTGCAGTGGGCCTAAGAAATAGCAGCTGATGGGCCTCCCCGGTGGTGTAGCAGTTGAGCGCTGGGCTGCGAAGCTGCCCACAGCCTCTGCAGTGCAGGTTTGATCCCCAGCCACCAGTGAGGGTCCCACATGGCTCGCAGACCTCTCCTGCCACTCCCGCTGCTCCCCTCAACAGTGTTCTTCGTGGATCTGCCTGTTCTGTTCCCCGCTCTGGCTCTGGTGAATTATCTCACCCTCCCACGCTTCTGACTGTACCCAGGCAAGAAATAGAGTTTTCCCGTAAGTTTCTCACTCCATATTCTGCCTAAATAACTATCTCCTCCCTTCTCTCAGGTGTCAACTTCAAATGCATCTATGCATTTTTTGATAATCTTACTTAAAAAATATGTATCTCAATACCCCTTTCCTTGAGTGTAGATTGGACTTTATGGCTATTTACAGCAAGTGGAATATGGCATTGGTGGCAATACATGACTTGAGGAAAAGACTGTAGAGGGAATTATATTTCTTCCTAACATGAACTATTGGATCACTCATTCTGGAAGAAGTCAACTACCTTGCCATAAAAACACTCAATTAGCCCTATGGAGAAGCCCTCATGGAGAAAAATTAAAGCTTGTGGCAAAACCAGTGAGAAAGGAAGATCTCAACGAAAGTCAAGTGATGAGTCACTTTGAAGTGCATGTAGCAGCCCTCATCAAGTCTTCAGTTAATTGAAGTTCTAGACTTAAACCAGAATCCTCTGGCTAAACTGCTCTAGAATTCTCTATTCACAGGCACAGTGAGATCATAAATATCTATTAGTGCTTTAAGGCTCTAAGTTTTCAAGTAATTTATTTTATAACACTATAAATAATACAAATTGTAATAACTTTTCTAATTAATAACACCACAGTTCAGCATATTTTTTTTTTAATAAACGAATAGGTTGAAGTCTGAAACTGTAATACCATCATTTCCCCTCTTTTCAGTCATGAGAGCTTTTGGCTATTTGGGGTCTTTGTGTTTTATATGAATTCCTGTAATATTTGTTCCATTTCTTTAAATGATACCATTGAGTTTTTTATTAGAATTCCAATGAATCTGGTAATTGTTTTGAGTAGGTTGGCCATTTTTACAATGTTGATTCTTCCAATCCATGAGCAGGGGATATCTTTCCATTCCTATGTGTCTTCTGTTTCTTTTAACATCTTATAGATGCACTGGATAGATCTTTTACCTTCTTTCTTAGGTTTATCCCCAGGTATTTATTGTTTTATGAAATTGTAAATGTAATGGTTTTCTTAATTTATTTTTTCTAGTTCATTGTTTACACATAGGAAGTCTTCTATATAGTGAAAGAGACAGTGACAAAAATGAAAAAACACCATATTACATGGGAGAAAATATTTGTGTTCCATACATCTGACAAGGGACTTATATCAAAGATTTAAAAAGCTCATACAAATAAACAAAAAAAAAGCAAACAAATGAATCAAAAAATGTTCAGAAAAGCTAAACAGACATTTCTCTATTGAAGACATACAAATGGCCAACAGACACATGAAAAATGTTCAAAATCACTTATCATCAGGGAAATGTAAATCAAAAACCACAACAAGATACCCATGCTATCTTTTGTGAGAATTGCCCATGCTAATAAATAAATAAATAAATAAATAAAGGAAACAGCAAGTGCTGAACAGGGTGTAGAGAAAAGGGAACACTAATGTACTGTTGGTAAGATTGTAGACTGGTCCATTACTTATGGAAATTCAGTGTGTGGTTTCTTCAATGAACTAAAAATGGATCTTCCATTTAATCTAGCAATCCCATTCCCAGGAATCTACTCAAAGAATACAGAAATACTAAAGCAAAAGAAAACTTGCCCTTTTATTACAACACAATTTATAACAACAAAATATAGAGACAACCTAAATGCCCAATAATATATGTGGGAGATATATATATTTATCACACACACCCACAATGGAATACTACTCAGCAGATCAAAAAAGATAAACTCATGTCACTCACTGCAATGTGGATGGAGCTCAAAGGAATTATGCTCAGTTAAATAAGCCAGGAAAAGACAGATAAACACTGGATGGTGTCACTTATATGTGGACTATAGAGAAAACAAAGGATCATAAAAAGATAAACTTTAAAACGAATATTTGAAAGCTGACCATAAATCTGAGGTATACAAAGGGTGAGGGGAAAGAAGAATGAAAATGAGAGCAGGGGGAACACAACAGTCTATGGTGGATTATGGATTCTTTGATGGTGGGAGAGCCGTGGTGACCACACTTCAGTGGTGTAATCCCATATAGTCATAATATTAACAAGGTTGTAAAACAATGGTACCTCACTGATAATTAAATAAAATAAAAATCAATGTATAGAATTGTTAGTATTTATTTATTTTTATTTTTTTTTATTTTTTAAGATTTATTTATTTATTTATCTATCTATTTATTTATTTATTTACACAAGCACTGGGTACAGTCAGAAGTGCAGGAGGGTGAGAGAATTCACCAGAGCCAGAGCAGGGAGCAGAGCAAGCAGAAGGACCGAAGTACACTGCTGAGGGGAGCAGCGGGCGGCAGGAGAGGTCTGCGCGCCATGTGGGACCCTCCTCCAGTGGCCGGGGAGCAGCCAGGGATCGAACCAGTGCTGCAGAGGCTGCGGGCAGCTTGGCAACCCAGCGCACAACCACTGCACCACCAGGGAGGCCCTGTTAGTATTTATTCTTGTGTTTAGTTTATTTTATTCAATATTATATTTGTTAGATTCATCCACCTTATTATATGTAGCTATTTGGATATAATTTTATCACCACATAATGTTCCAAAGCATAATAAAGCCACTATCTATTCAACTGATGACATCTGACCTGTTTTTAAATTTTACTACTACAAATAATATTTTTATAAACATTCTGGTACATGTATTTTTTGGTGCATAAGCAAGCATATTTTTATTAAATGTATAGCTAATACCAGAATTCTAGGGCATAGTTTGAAGAGTTAACTATAATTGTTTTTTGAAGCTAATTATAATAAAGTAAAAATCAAAATCAACAGGCAATTTATAAATCAGAGAGATACTACATCGGGGAAAAGGAAGGATCAAAACAAGGGCAGGAAGAGCACAAGGGACAAAGGTGATAGTTCATGGGTGAATGGGTGGTGGGAATTGTATGGGGACTATAACCAAGATGAAAATGCACACATTGTACAAAAATGAAAAAATATTTAAAAAGTATATAAAATAATTAAAATAATAACAATAAAATAAAAATAAAAGTCCTACCACAAAAAGGATACATATAGGTCAAATGTTCTAAAAAAATGTTAAATATATTCTTAATAGCAAATATATTTCCAAAGTAGAGCAATTTATACTTCCAATAGCAGTATATGAGAATTTCTGTTGTTGTACATCTTTGACAGCTATAGGAAGATCAGATAAAAATTTTGTCACTTTAAGGGTCTCCCCGGTGGCGCAACAGTTAAGCACTGGGTTGCAAAGCTGCCCGCAGCCTCTGCAGCACCGGTTCGATCCCTGGCCGCTCCCGGCCACCGGAGGAGGGTCCCACATGGCGCACAGACCTCTCCTGCCGCCTGCTGCTCCCCTCAGCAGTTTACCTTGGTCCTTCTGCCTGCTCTGCTCCCCGCTCTGTCTCTGGTGAATTCTCTCACCTTCCCGTGCTTCTGACTGTACCCAGTGCTTGTATAAATAAATAAATAAATCTTAAAAAAAAAATGTCACTTTTTTCCCAAATTAAATAGGTCCCCATAAAAATATGCAACGAAAGGCCTAAATTTAGATGAAGCTGACCCTGAAGATATGTAAAGATATGCAGAGAAATACCAAGGGTGATCATTGATCAGCTATCAAATGAAGCCTATATAATATGGGTATTTGGAGATATAGATGTGTGTGCGTGTGTGTGTGTGTGTGTGTGTGTGTGTGTTAACTTTTAATTTATGAAAAAAAATATCTTAGCTCAAGAAGATTTTTGGTCATTTTTATTGCTTTTAATAAACATCTGAGACAAAAGTAGAAATAAAAATTAAAGGGAAAAACAGGAGAGAGAAATAAAGGCAAAAGGAAAAACTGAGGAAAGACATGGGGGACAGAAGAAAGGAAGAATGCAAAGGAGAAAATTCTTCGGTTTGATTTGTAAAAAAGAAAAGTGAATCACAAAACATTTTCCTTTATATGGAAATTCACTATTGATGCCAGTGAAAATTGGCTGCTTGGTCAATATTACTTTATCTTACTACTCTTAGATACCATACTGTTAGAATGAAAATATTTTTGTTCCTTGAGTTTCTATGGAAAGACTAATCAAGGAATCCTGATGCTTCTGAGGGTTTCATAATCCCTGTGAGGGAAGATTTGTCATTCTGAAATTTGTTATTCTGAAATCTCAATGGAGAAGACCAGGATTTTGTTGTGTTTGTTTCTTAGGGAAGTTCATTCAGCTGTCATTTCCAAGAGAACAATAATAATATTATTTAAAGCATTTTTTTCCAACACATGTTCATCTAAAACATTGTAACTGGCATTTTCCTAGTGTCTGAATGTTCAAGTAATATTCTAAATGAGAGCATTTCAGTTAACATAGTGTTAATTTTGTTTTGAAGGGATGGCAATAGGATTGCAGGTTTCCTTTCCCCTCAATACTATTCACCTGGGCTTGTCCTGAGTGCTTGTCAGATGCAGGGAGAATAATTGAAGATTCTGTTTATCCTTTCTGTTGACATCTGGGAAAAAACCCCAGGCAAAGTCAGCAGTCATTAATTCAAATAAGTATAGTTCCTTTGACAATGCAATCGAACATCTTTCTTTTTTAAAGATATAAGTTCTACTTTTATCCATCATGTTTTTACCACATACAAGCTTTGCCATATAACTTGCATACTGGTAGTTGTTCAAATAACATTGTAAATATGTCCTGCATTTCTAATAAAGATGTGGTTTATGCAAGAATATTTTTCAATAGCCCAATTCTGAGTGCATCCTTATGTAACAGAAACACCTGTCAGCTACCTTTACAAACATCTTGTTTCCTAACATTGTATATTTTATATATGCATATGCATTATTCATTAAATAGTTCCAATTGATATTTATTATTCAAATGAACTTCAAAATTATGAATCTTCCTTTAAATCATGCAATCTCTTTTGTATGAGTTTAAAATCAAATTAAAATATTTTATTGATAGATTGATTAATTTTAATTATTATAATATTTTATTTATACTTATATACTAAATATAACTGTAATTTGTTAAATACATAAATATATGGCTAATGTATGTTATTAATATTTTACTATTTAATTGCTGCCTTATTTGATAGTTTTAACAAAGAATGTATATTTGTATATGTGACTGGAACTTATTGCTCTCTCCTAAAATATTAAAAAGGATTCTGTCCACCAAGGCTGTCAGAATCTTATTTGCAGTGATTTTAAGAAAGTTCTTGCATTTCAGTGGCATACTGTATGAAAGATCACAGTATGGCTAGTATAAGAGACAGAGAGAGAATAAAATATAGAATAATCACAATAGTCATTTCACTGCATTTGAGTAGTTGTATTTTACTATAACTCTTCAAAACACTATTTTAATTAATCATAATTTATTTATTTTAGAATCTTATATTCCAGCCATTTTTAATATAATTATTATGTTCTTATATTCTAATTTTGGGGGATCAAAAACACATTATATTCATGGTATAGATCTTACTGAGAAATTTGATCATCTGTCTTCATTGCAATACTTTAATGTACAGCCAACGGTTCATTTTGGCTCATTGGTGAAATTTCTTTTTTTTTAAGATTTATTTATTTATTTTTATAGAAGAATTGGGGTACAGGCCAGAGGTACAGGAGAGTAAGAGGACTCACCAGAGACAGAGCAGGGAACAGAACAGGCAGACTGACGAAATACACTGCTGAGGGGAGCAGCGAGCTGGCAGGAGAGATATGTGCGCCATGTGGGACCCTCGCCAGCGCCCGGGATAGAACCAGTGCTGTAGAGGCTGTGAACAGCTTCACAGCGCTGCGCTCAACCGCCTGTGCCACCAGGAGAAGCCCATTGGTGAAATTTCTGATACCATAATTGAGCATTACTAAGAGTTCTAGAAAACCCCTAGATTAGTAGACCTAGACCCAAGAAAAATGTTTCCTATGGGACTATCACTAAATCCTAAATCCCAACTGAGAAAACAATCCACAATCCCTAGGAATGTTTCGTTCACTGCTGTCAAATAACTATCCACTCATGGTATATTATATATGTATAAACATGATTTACTCCTAGTTACTGAATTTTTAACAATCATCTTGAAATGTTCTGAAATAGTTACACAGGAAAGTAACTAATGCTGCTTCATTTATTCTTTCTTCACTGCTGTGTTGTCATAACTGGGTGTCTTTTTCTTTGAAAGTAGATTTTATTTTATTTTTTTTAAGATTCATTCATTTATTTATTTATTTATACAAGCACTGGGTACAGTCAGAAGCGCGGGAGGGTGAGAGAATTCACCAAAGCCAGAGCAGGGAACAGAACAAGGAAGTACACTGTTGAAGGGAGCAGGGGGCGTGGCAGGAGAGGTCTGCGCGCCATGTGGGACCCTCGCCAGGTGGCCGAATAGACACTGCAGGGGCTGCGAGCAGCTTCGCAACCCAGCGCTCAACCACTGCGTCACCGGGGAGGTCCATTGAAAGTAGATTGTATTAGTTGACCATAAATCTGTACTCAAATTAAAGAGCTTCTGCACAGCAAAAGAGACAATAACAAAAACAAAGAAAAACCCCACCGACTGGGAGAACATTTTTGCACACAACACTAATGATAAAGGACTGATGACAAAAATCTGCAAAGAGCTGATGAGGCTCAGCACAAACAAAGAAAATAATCCAGTCAAAAAATGGGCAGAAGAGCTAAAAAGAAACTTCTCTGAAGAGGAAATGCAAATGGCCAACAGGCATATGAAAAAATGTTCAACATCACTTGTAATCAGGGAAATGCAAATCAAAACTACCAGGAGATACCATCTTACACCAGTGAGAATGACTCATATTAAAAAAACTAGCAACAACAAATGTTACCGAGGATGTGGAGAAAAAGGAACTCTTGTGCACTGTTGGTGAGAGTGCAAACTGATCCAACCACTATGGAGAGCTGTGTGGAGATTTCTGGACCTACTAAACATAGAGCTTCCCTATTATCCAGCAATTCTACTCCTAGGTATTTACCCAAAGGACACAGAAACATCAATTCCAAAGAGCACTTGCACCCCTATGTTTATAGCAGCACTATTTACAATAGCTAAGCTTTGGAAACAGCCCAAATGCCCAAAAATAGATGACTGGATCAAGAAGATGTGGTACATATACACCATGGAATATTACTCAGCATTCAAAAAAGATAAACACATGCAATTTGCAGCAACTTGGATGGCACTGGAAGGGATCATGCTCAGCGAAATAAGCCAGAAAGAAAAAGAAAACTACCGGATGGTCTCACTCATAGCAGGAATCTAGAAAACTTAAATAAGGGACCAGGAAAAAGAAAAACTATAAGAAAGAAAATATCAAAATCAACAAACAACTATGAACAAGAGACACTCGATGAGGGGTGGGGCGTCGGAAGGGGAGGGATTGGGGTCAAAATAAGGGGGTTGCAATTGTATGGGGAATATAAAAATAAAATTGATTAAAAAAAGTAGATTGTATTAAAGACATCAATACACAGCAGTTTATCATACCACATCAAAAGTCATTTTTCCGTAAACAGAGCAAAATGCTTTGGAGAATCATAAAAAAGCAGCAACACCTTTTTATAATCATGGCTTGACAGTGAATTTGTTGAATTTATGTAATTGCAGAATGTTATCATCAGGTGTACTCTGGTTACTTACATAGGTCCTCCCTAAACTGAGCAATCAGGCAGACAAACACAACATTGGACAATGCAATTTAAGTCTTTGTCGTTCTTATCATTGCTGAAGGTACTATTCTCTGACATCATTTAAAAGAAAATGAAATGGAATCTGAATTTTAAGTGAAAAAAATAACAAATCATTGTGATAATCAGGTTTCATTTATGACATTCACATGAACAAAATTAAATTAATTTAAAAGGAAAGTCAGCTTAAGAGGAATGAGAATTTTAGGTTACACACTTAAGTGATGAAAGACATTTTGTTCAGACAAATTCTTATGAAAAACACACTTGAAAGACCTTGATACAGAAGCACTAAAGAAAATTTAGCAAATTAGCTTGACTTATTTTTGTTGTACACCTTCAAAATTGTTAACGTATCTTCAGCTGATCAGGGACTGATCACAAAGATCTACAAAGAACTGACACAATTCAACAAAAAGTAAAAAAAAAAAAAAAAAACCAGCCAAAAAAATGGGCAGAAGAGCTAAAGAGTCACTTTTCCAAAGAGGAACTGCAAATGACCAATATCACTTATAATTGGGGAAATGCAAATCAAAACCACAAGATATCACCTTATACAAGCGAGAATGGCACATATCAAAAAAACAGGCAACAACAAATGTTGGTGAGGATGTGGTGAAACAGGAATTCTCTTACACTGCTGATGATGGTGCAAACTAGTCCAACCACAATGGAAAGCTGTGTGGAGGTTACTTAGACTACAAAAAATGGAGTTTCCATATGACCCAGCAATTCCACTTCTAGGAACCTACCTGAAGAGTACAAAAACATTCATTCAAAAGGCTACCTGCACCCTTGTGTTTATTGCAGCACTACTTACAATAGGTAAGATATGGAAACAACCAAAGCCCCAAAAATATGAAATTGGATAAAGAAAATGTGGTACATATACACAATGGAATACTATTCAGCAATCAAAAAGATAAGCATGCCATTCGCAGCAACATGGATGGAGATGGGAGGGATTATGCTCAGTGCAATAAGCCAGAAGGAAAAAGAAAAATATCGGATAGTTTCACTTATAGAAGGGATGTAGGGATCAGGAATAATAATAATAATAATAATAAAACAAAAATAGCAGGTAACTACAAATCAGAGACATTCTGAGGGGAGGGGAAAGGAGAGGGACCAAAACAGGTGAGAGAAGAGCACAAAGGACCATGGTGATGGTTCACAGGTGAATTGGTGGTGGGAATTTTATGGGGACTACACCTCAGAGGAGAAAACAACATTGCACAAAAATGAACAATGATGCAAAAAAAATATATAAATAAATATTTTAAAAGTTGACATATTTCATGCTTTATTTAACATATAATACTTGTTTTTATAACAAAATTATATATTTTGTTATAAATATCTTAGGAAGTTTACTTATTTCTAGAGGATTTAGACAACATATATTATTTTTAAATTTGACAGAAAATATTGGATTTAATTCCTAGAGACAAGTACCATGTGATTAAAAGATTGGATTTGGAAACCTGTTTGCAGATAAAAATTTGGTACTGACAAGGCCTAGACAGCATTCTATATTTTACTTTAAAGGTTTCCTCAATCTTAGTTAAAATTAGAAGAAGTATTTCGTTTATAAGTGATTTTAATGCTTTCTTATTTTTTAAATGGGCAAATACTCTTCGGAAAAAGTACACTACATGCACACATGCATAAATATGACAAATGTGAATCTATATTTAGAACTACTACATTTCAAACCACCCACCTACATTTACACAAAAAAAATTAAAAAATAAATAAAAAACTCCAAGCTACTTATAATATTAATATACATAAACAAAGAAGCTCAAAACCCATATTATTATTGAAAGGTAGCCTTGGGTAAATTACTTAACTTCTCTGCATCTTCATTTCCTTTATGAAAAAATATATCACCTTCAGTACTTGTTTTGATTGTGAAGGTTGTTATGATATACATGAAAGTACTTGTAGGAAACACTACATAGAATTTTTAGCTATGGTTATCATTGTATTAACATATAAGAAACAAATTAATTATGCCACCAGAATATAAATTTAAACACTCAAAGTGTAAAAGGAAAATTAAAAACTAAAATAAGATATATGCTTGTCTTTACCTATAGGAAATCAGAATGTCCAAAATTGCATCAAATTGTATCATTTCATGCATTACTGATTGTTTTAAATCAAAAACTTTCTTCTTTACCCCCTCTCAAAATGAAAGAAAATTAATTGCTAAGAAGTTTAATTATTATTAGATAAGGGGTTTCCGAGTATGAGAGGAGTTGATAAGGGAAAAACCAGTGAAAATTAAGATGTCTCTGTTTAAAATTTATTTGATTTATTTTTGAAGAAGCATTTCTTTAAATGATGTGCACAGAAGCTGGTACAAAAGATGACTAGTTAGGACAGTAAAACTGAGCTACACCATTTGAAGAATAAATATAAAATCAAAATCTTAAATTCAAATAGAAATATGGATTTCAGGATATGATATAACTAGAGATGATGTGGGTCTCCCTGGTGGCCTCGGGTTAAATCTTAGCACTATCACACTGAGGCCTGACTTCCATCCCTGGCCAGGGAGATAAGCCACATATGACACAGTAGACATCTGTCCCACTTGCTGCTCCCCTTAAAAGCGTATTTTAGTAAATCTACTTTTTCTGCTTCCCACTCTGTCTCTGGTGAATCTTCTCATACCCCACACTTCTGGCCTACACCCCAGTTCTTCTACACATAAGTAAACAAACGAACAAACAAACAAACAAGAGATGATGTAACTCTCAACAAGAATCAATTTTTAAAGTTAAAAATCTAATCCTATTAAAAGTATTTTTATTTTTCCCTGGACATGATGCACAGTTGTTGTCATAAGACAATTATTTTTCTATTTATTAATTTATTTTTATTATAATTTTTTGGGTTATAGTTTTACTCCTTCATACATGTACAAGTTTCACTCACCCTCCACCAAACTACCCATGCCAATGCCTGTCTCTTTCCTTCTCTTCCCATCTCCTCATCTTTACCTCCTTGTTCTCTCAGGCAACCTGTGAAATTTTTCATTTAGTCCAAAATTTGTTTTTGCTATATTTATATTTTTCCAGTGTATATGTTTTGGTTATTTATGTTCCACAGGTAAGTGAAACCATCCAATATCTGTCTTCCATTTTCTAACTTCTTAGTATAATCATCTTGAGATCCATCTATTTTGTCCTAAAGAACACTATTTCATCTATTTTAGGAGCTGTGTAGTATTTCATTGAGTAGATATCTCTGTAATTTTTTTATCCATTTATCTGCCAATGGACACTTCCATTGGTTTAGACATTTAAAATTTTACTTCAGTGAGTGCCTTTCAAAGCTTTCCTTTATATTCTAAACATAATGCTACACATGATCTTATTGCTTCATAGGAACTTCTCTGAGCAGCTCTTATTTAATATGCTGATGAATTTTATGTTCAATTACAAAAAAATATATTGATATTTTGGAACAGAGCCTAGATCTGCAAGAAAGAGGGGAAGGTGACATCAATAGTTTTCTTTAAGAATGTTTAAAATAAGCTTATTTCAGAGATTTTCAAGTAATTTAGTATTTTGCTTTAAATTCAAATTGAATTTTATGTTAGCATATATACTGGAATTAAATATTTGACTTGTTTCTTTACAAAAGTCAGAAATGTGTTAGCCCATTTATGATTTCCTGAGTTATATATATTTTTTTCATTTCTATAAAATATGTTTGCCACATCAAAATAGAGAATGATTTATTTTCTTAATGATATTTTATTTATATTCATCACTATAACATGTATTTTCACTAATAACTCAATACCATGATAATATATACTCACATCATTCTAGTACCAATTAATTTGCTCCAAAGGGATGTATCACACATTGAAAACCCACCTGGTATTGTGGAGACCAAATTTCCCTAAAAGACACAGTGCCAGATGTACAACAATATGACCTGTACAATATAAACTATCAAGGGATGACACATTTAAATGTTCTGGAATCATGAGCAGAAGTTTGACTTTATGGGGAAAACACTTCTTTAATTATACTAGCTTTTTTCTCCTTTATGATACAATTCAATTTTACATTTTAAAGTCCAGAATCACAATATATAGCAAAAAGTGTTGATTGATATACTACCTTTCACATGAGCAGCTGGAAAAAAAAAATTTACATTTATAATTATTTTATGTCTTCATTTATGAGGAACTATTTTCCTTAAGGACAATGTAGCAAATAGGAAACTCTTAACAACTTAAATGTATATTTTTATATCCTTTATTATCTTTGCTATACTTTTAATCTGTCTATTTGAAACAGTGCAAAGATTCTTAAGAGAGTGTTCAAACAGGGCTAAGGGCAGTGAACAAGGTAGAGAATAGGTCATTGCCAATGGGTTCTCACCCACATGCACAACTGCAAGACCACTCAGGCTCAGGGTCCAATAACAACAGGGTGTATTTAATGAACAGGAGACTGGGGGAAAGAAAGAGTTTTTAAGGCCACAGTGGCTAGTTGTCTCAGCTCAGATAGTGTCTGGAAATCCCAGAAAAAGGCCACACATGGAATATTAGGTGACACCGCAACAGCCCACAGCAACAATTTGAAGGCAAGGTTGGATTCTGGTCCAGGCAGTAATGGACTCAACAGTACCAGAAGGGGGTGCCAGAGAACCAGAGGAGGCAGTCAGCTGTTCAATATGCAAAGTGCTCTTTGCAAACGATGTCAAAGTCAGCACTAGACACAGGGACAGTGACCAATTCTCTGCGCAGGTCTACAGAGGTATAGAGAGATGGAAGTCTGGAAGTCTAGCAGTCCATTGAGATCTGCTGAATCCCATGGAGGTACTAGATGCTTCTCTCTCTTAAGAGGTCGGCTGTTATATCTTTCTTCTTCAAAGGTGGACTCATGAATGCTTCCTCTTTTAAGAGGGGCTGCTGACCTCTTCTTCCAGTGAATTATTTTCTATTTGGAAACCAGGAGGAGAATAAATCAAACTGGCTCTTGTTCTACCTTATAGCCTAAGCATCTGCTTGGACCATGTAGCACCAATCAGCTCATTTTCTATTTTCCAATCCAAATAATTAACAAATGAAGTGAGCTTGAACCTGATAGGTCCACTTAGCTCACACCTGATTGGTTCATTTTAGAATCCAAGAAACAGATACTAAAGGGAGAAAAGCCCACTTGGTTTGCACACAGGTCAGGGCAAGCTCATGGTTCTGTTGGTTCCAGGGAGTCATGGCTACAGCCAGCCTTTCTGGGGCTAAGGAAGGCAATGTCCACAGGCAGTGGGCTGAGACCTCTTTGCCCAAGGGCCTCTGGGGCCTCTGGGAGCCATGGAAATCTGGTTACATATTCACCTTACATTAGTTAGACATAAACATTTTCTGTCATAAAAAAGTAACTCAAAAAAAAAAAATATGGCCACCAAAAATGCTGGACAGGAATGTTAATAACAGCATTATTCATAATAGTCAAAAAGTAAAATTACTCAAATATCAATCAACTGATAAATGGGTAAACAAAATGTGGGAAATTCATGCAAAAATGGAATATTAATAAATGCTACATCATGGGTGGACATTTAAAACATTATATTAGATGAAAGAAGCCAACAACAAAAGAGCGTATCTTCATATGATCCAATTTATATGAAATCTCTGAAATAATCAAGTCTATAGGATAGATAACAGTGATTACCTAAGGGTGGTATTCAGAGACGAGGTGCTGGAAAATGGGGAGTGACAGCCGATAGGTACAGACTCCTTTTTGGAAATCATCTCAAACTGATTGTGGGAATGCTTGCAAAAATATGTGAATATCCTATAAATATCCAAGTATAGAATTTAAATCAGTGAATTATAGGATATATGGATTATGCCTCAATAAACCTGTTTAATTCAAAGAAATAGCAAACTTTAGCAGTACTTCTATTATATTTTAAGCCTGTTTTGGATTACTTTTTTCAGTATAGTTTTTTAACCAAATATTTGAAGTTAATTATTCTCTTAGCTCTCCTTCCTCCCCTTAAGAATGACCCATGGGGATGAAGGGACTTACTCATAATTACACAGGTAGTTGTTAACAACTAAAACCCAAATATTCCCTTCCTACATCATGTTTTTGCCAACAATAGGAATGTTTCTTGTTTCCTTTATAGAAAGCAAATTTGCACCTTCTAGAATTATTTTTTGTCAATCCTTTTGTTAGAGTGTGATCAACTTCTTTCTAAAGTATCTATTATTTATTTTTTAAAGTTTTGAAGTCTCAATATATAAATTAATTTATATAACACTGAATATGTAAATAATTTTCCTTTGCCTTTTTCTTTTAAAATGGATAATTTTACTTTACATATGGTA
This sequence comes from Talpa occidentalis, assembly GCF_014898055.3. Classification (NCBI taxonomy): domain Eukaryota; kingdom Metazoa; phylum Chordata; class Mammalia; order Eulipotyphla; family Talpidae; genus Talpa; species Talpa occidentalis. The sequence goes on from NW_023604972.1 coordinate 76,082,063, forward strand.
GTTAGGCTTTGCATATTTAAAAAAAAACATTTTGAAAATATGCATAAATTAAACTATTTTGGTGTATTTATAAAGACTTAAGGATGTTGTTAGGAATTATTTCATTTATATATATATGAGATATAGATATATATATATAGAGAGAGAGAGATATACACACACATATTATAATCTCTTCTTTGCTTCTTTGCTTGTTTGGGAGTTGTCTTTCTGATAATTGGTGCTTTAAATTTTTTTCCAAGGTATCAATGTGAAACTAATTATTCATGACATTTTGAATAAAACTATGGTTTTTCACATTTGGTATCTGCATCACTGCATCACTGAAAACAGTCCCTTCTGGGTCATTCTCTTGACTTCATAATCTAGGCTGCATAACATAATACCCATGTGGGAATTTGTGGCTCTGTCACAAGCCATATCCTTATTGTCCATTGAAAAATGGAATCTGTCTTCCATCTTTAAGACACTGTAACTTTTTACTTTCCTATTTAATTCCTCTGGGAATAGCTTCTATTCGCTCACTCCCTCTGCCTATTCATTCCCTTGTTTCCCCTGTTACCCATTCCCTTTGGTAGACTTCTTCCCAGGTGGACAATTCATCTTAGCTTTTTTCTAAAAGTTTCACATTTTTCTCTATGAGCTATAGAGAAAAAAAACATATCTTATATTTAGATATAAAATTGGTAAGATACACAGAGAACATAAAGTTATCATGATTGATTATTGTTAAATGTGAGCACAGAACCCAGTTCTTAATTGAAGTCTACTGTAGACCTCCAAGTTACATTAATTATTACACACCCAAGAAGGCAGAAATCAGGCTCAGATTTCACAAAATCAGTAGTGTATTTCAGTAGATCCACCTGTTCTGCTTCCCATTCTGTCACTGGTGAATCCTCTCACACCCACCCTGCACCACTACCCTTTACCCCAGCTCTTGTATGCATAAATAAATAAAATAAATTTTAAAAAAAGAAAATGTGTGAGATAACTCTATATAAGCCTTACCCCAAGCATGGAAAGAGACAATATCTCATTAAAACAAATAATTCAACAAAAACTCAATTTGAACTTTTACAGAAATATATTTAAGTTAAGATGATTACCTATTCTAATTCTTTTAAATAAATTTAATTAGATAAAACAAAGCATGGTAAGGTATGTATATTATATTGCTTAATAAACTGAACTCTCATGTCAAACCTATATTTGATTTCAAAACCCACTACTTACCATCTGTGTCACACTGGGTAAATTTTGCAAATTCTCTCTGCTCTATTTTTAATCATCTGAAAAATAGAGTGAATAATTATACCTAACTAATAAGATTATGGTCTTAAGAGAGATGATGTTTATAAAGGTTTAGTAGAATACTGACACTAAATATTTTGTAATAAAAATAGCAAGCAATAGTATGTATAATTGAGTTTCAAGATTCAATAATTTCAAAAACAAAATATATATTTACAAAATAATTGCCATTAATGTTACTATTGGGGCAAAAAGAAAAATCCCCTACCCCTTTGGTTCTTCTAAAGCTGGAAGAGCAATCAGATCAGCATCAAATGGTTTAGCAAATGAAAAACAAATTTAAAAAAAAAAATTAAATAGGGCCTCCCTGATGGTGCAAGGGGTTAAGCACAGTACTGTGAAGCCATCCGCATCCTCTGGAGCACAAGTTCCATCCCCAGCCTGCCAGGAAGCTACCCACATGGCACAGCAGACCTCTCCTGTCTTACCAGCTGCTCCCCTCAGCAGTGTGTTTCAGTCAGTCTGCCTGTTCTGTTCCCTGCCCTGTCTCTGGTGAATCCTCTCAACCCCTGCACTTCTGGCCTGTACCCCAGTTCTTGTATGCATAAATAATTCTTTAAAAAAATTTAAGTATCATGTAAGGTAGAGCTACAATGACTATGTTGGTTCCTGACATCAGTTAGGGAGGAAGGGGTATCAACTGGTGCTGAGGTACCCCAGGAGAGAGGAGGGGATGACTTCAACCTTACTGTGAGTATAAATGAGATTCTCTGGACATGTTCTAGCGATAAACCTACACCTGGATGAGAATCTTCTCCTCAACCACATTCTTCCAAGTCATAAAAGGGGAACACTGATTGCTTTTTTGATTAGGAAAAAAAAGAAGGCAGAGGTTTAGGACATAATGATTTCTTCTAAGGTTAGGGGAGGGCAAAAAGAACTAAGGCAAGGACAGAAGCTTTTCAGCTTGAAGAAATTTCATTGCTCTTAGCTCAAAATATTGAGCATGAAGACCAGTTCTGAGAGTCTTGCAGTGGTCTTGTTAGGGGCATCTTCATTATGTTTTAGAAAATATCTCATTATAGGACCTCCCCTGGTGGTGTAGGTGGTTGAGACCGGCTCTGTGAAGCTGGCCACCGCCTCTGCAGTGCCAGTTCAATCCCGGCCGGCCGGCGAGGGTCCCACACGGCATGGCAGACCTCTCCTGTCTCGCCCGCTGCTCCCCTCAGCAGTGTATTTCGTCAGTCTGCCTGTTCTGCTCCCCACTCTGTCTCTGGTGAATCCTCTCACTCTCTCACGCATCTGGCCTATACCCCGGTTTTTGTATAAATAAATAAAAAATATCTTTTTTTAAAAAAGAAAATATCTCATTATAAGCAAGGTACTGGAATTTTAATATTTAGGTAACAGGAATCACTGAAATAAGAATCAAAGTTTGAATTTTTATCATGGGAAATAGAGCTATTACATAACCTCGGGCAAAGGAAAATCCCCTATGTTGAAGAATTTGATCTTCATTAATTTCACTTTCTTAAACAACCTGGCAGAAGGAAGTGGGGATAAAGAGTTGTAACAGAAAAGAAAGGGAAATCTTCGAGTTAGACAGCTTAGCAAATGAAACTCTCATATTCCTTTGGTTACCCAGTGAAGGCCTTTCCATCTGAACTAACTTTGAGTATCTGCACAGAACAATATTTTAACCAGCAGAGATTCAGATGGCTATCAACAATTGGGGCCTTCAAGTTTTTAGAAAATAGCAGAAACTTAGTTATTAAAATCAAATTAAGAAGTAAAACTCCAATCTTTTGGAATTGAAGGTAGAAAGAAGAATGGAATGGCCAAGAACTCAACACTTCAAGGGACAGAAATGAAAGCATGGAAGAACATGCAGTCCTCAAATAAGGTCTAGATCTTGGGTTAATACCCTACAAAGTCATTTGATGACGTCCCAGTAATTGAACCTCCTAAATTTCTCTTACCCAAGATAAGGACTGGCCCGAAAATAACCATCAAGTCACTGACAGGGTAGAGATCAATGGCTTTACTTTGAGAAGACAAACTTCAGTGCAGATGACTCTCATCCTACAAAGGAAACCCTTCTTTACAGGCTATTGAGCAACAAAAAGAATACTAGCAACATCTAGTGGCCTACGTGCGAAAGTGCTCCTGCACCTAGGTCTGGAAGGCAGAAAAAGTGCAAGCCTAAACATGATGAACTATTGATAGACTTTAATGGATTTATCATTTCTAGAAAAAATAGCAGTGGAAATAAGGCAGTGTCACGCCAACTGTGTTCAAAGCATCATGGGAAACTAAGAAAAATAAGTTCAAATAGTTTATTATAACTGCATCTGCCACTACCATTGACCCAGTTATACCAAAATCAGTAAAATATAAATATATTAATCTAAATATTTCTGATCAATCAATATAGAGGGTATTAAAATAATAAGTTATTAATTTCCAGAGAGTAACTTAGGCATATTCTATACCCTCAAAGAGGATGTAATTATACAGCCTGTGTGGATTCTACTTCTATATCAAAACTGTCATTTTTAAATATCTTCTTATAGGAACAATTTTACATTGTAATATTAAATAAAAGTATTTTTATTGCTTACTATTTGCCCATCTCTCTAAGTCATTTACTCTGTGCCTAGTGGACACAATGTAATTTATTGTAAATAACTCCGAATTCTGGAAGAATTCTATTGATCAGACAACTATTGACAATGTTGCTAAATATCTGTGCATAATAAGATGTCAGTGGATTTTTTCAAAGGAATACACATTGAACAAATATGTCAAAATGATCTTAAGGGATGGAAGCAACTTCTAGAAAAAAAAGTGTCTGATAATAAAAGTAATCAATTAAATTCCCTTTTAAATACAGAAAAGAAGTGGACATTATCTGAATCCTCATTCACTTGGATGCTTTCAAAATATTAAGGATTTAGTTAAATCTTGCTTCTAACTGCTATGTTAGAATGTGGCTTTGATAACTATGAATCCTTCCTTTTCTGAATGCACCATAGTTGCAAGTTTCTCTTTAAAGCCTTTTAGATGGCAGTTCTTTTTATTCACAGCTCACTTCTCTTCTATTCTTAATTAGTCACTTGAATGTGATTTTCTTTTTTTTTTTTTTTTAATTGAGCAGGCTGTGCAGCTAAATGGTTGGGTTTTGTTTTTTGTTGTTGGCTTTTTTTTTTTTTTTATTCCTACACTGGGGAAGGGTTCAAAACGAAGACAGAAGACAATAGAGATTGACTACATACTTCATAGACCCAAATTGAGGGAAATGCTGGTAATTACAGGAATTCGGCAACACTTTGTCTCTTGGCATCTGTACTTGTAACAACAATGAAATAATCATGGACAGATATGATGTGAAATGTGTTTGTGGAGCAGCATGTTTTATTAACACTGATCAGTGCAGAGAGATAAGCATTGCTTCCTAATTTTAAAATTTCTGTGAACTGTGGCCATTAACCCTAATAATTATTTAAAGACTAATAAAAATGAGTCCATTTTGTACTGCATTTTACAGAGAAAATGAGTAAAATCTAAAATTCAGTTTAGATGGTGCACCACCTGTGCAATTTTGTACTTAATCCTACTTGATATGATTTGAAACTGGAAATATTTTCAACATTTTGTTCAATTTTAAGGATTTCTTCAGTTGAAAGTTTGTTTCTGTTAATTTTTTCCTGCTTTTGTTGTGGAAACAATTGTCAAAGTCCTTTCTGCCTTATATGTTAGTTTTAGAGAATGTTGCTGAACACCATGGGAGGCAATGGGGAAACACTAGATCTAATTGATAAAACATTGAATGGACATCTCCTTCCAGTGTAATCATTTTCTCATACATATTCTTCAAAATAACAACAAAAAAGCTGCTAGTTGTTCTTAGTCCTCTAATGGAAAACTAAAAAAGGGGGGGCTTATTAATGTCTTCAGCAGAATACTATCTTTCACTGCATGGCTTCTATGAAAACAGATTCACATTGCATATAAAAACAACTGAAACTCACACTCAGAATTAAAAACATGAACAGAAAAGACATTGAATTATTTATCATTAATACAGATGTGTATAATCTAGCTAGATTTCTTATGAGGCAGAGATTTCTATTAATTAGTGTGGCCTTTATCCCCCCCATAATTTTGTGCTGTCTCCCACAAATTTGTAATTTATTGTCATTTCCTGAGTAACTTTAAAAGATAAATTTGCATATTTTATTTTATAGCATGAGCATAAAACACAATGAATAGCTATTTTCTGAGTATAAACCAGGGAAAGCCAAGTTTCATTCATCTCTGTTCTTTCCTAAAAGAGCAAGTTTATTATGGCTTTTATACTGGGGGAAAAAAAGTCATTGTGTTTGTTATAGAAAAGGGATATTGCCAATAATTATTTCTGAGCCAGAGACCTGTCAGCAGGAATAGAGCATGTTGGTCTCTCCCTCCCACAACAAAAATCTCAGATGAGTTGATTTGTACCAATGTTGTATTTTTCTGACATTCTCAGCAAGATTATTCCCAAATTTATTGGTACACATCCCAAAGTTGTGAAGAAGCAATACTCATTAGAGACCTATAACTTGATAGAGAATCATATTACAAAGGACTATGGAAAAGTAGATTGTGCCAGTAGCATATTTTCAATGCCTCTCTTTTATTTGCATCTACAGAATTGAAGAGAAACAGAGCTGGCCTTGGGCAAAAAGATGAAGTAGGAAATCTAAGCCCAGTTTCTTTCTGTGGTCTCTAATCCTCTTGAGTTGTGAATTCTCCCCAGCTTCAACACATACCTCACCCCAAAACACACACACTATCTCGGATTCTTTTTCCTCCTTGTTTCAGGTCAAAGGTGCACAGCCATTTGTGACTTGCAGCACAAATTATTCTAAGTCACAGAATTGATTTTCCTCAAGATATTTACATTTGAATTCAAATTTCTGTTTTTGAGATGTAAAAACCATCACAAGTGGGAAAGGCAAGCTATTGTTCAAGGGCAAAACATAAAGCTGAGAGTGGGAAACAAGTTGGATTTTTGGAAGATTATCAGGCGATTTTTTGATTGTTTTGCCAAAATATTGTAGCAGCCACCTCTCAGAATTAGTTTCAAAGGCAAGCTTAATGCATTTGTATCAGAGGAGCAGAAGGAAAATTTGTTTAGAAGTATCTACACAAGAAAGTCCATACATTTGTTCTCATTTTTTTACAAAATCTTATGCTACTAATTCCATTAAAAAAATTAAGGGCAGGGACCTTCCTGGTGGCACAGGTCATTGAGTGCAGCACTCTGAGGCTGTCCACAGCCTCTGCAGTGCAGGTTCAATCCCAGCCAGCCACAGAGATACCCACATGGCAAGGCAAACCTCTCCTGCCTCACCTGCTGCTCTCCTCAGCAGTGTATTTTGTCAGTCTGCCTATTCTGTTCCCTGCTCTGTCTCTGGAGAATCCTCTCACCCTCCACAGCTATGGCCTGTACCCTGGTTCTTGTATGCATAAATAAATAAATCTTTTTTAAAAATTAAGGGTGGAAAAGAGGAAGAAGAGGAAGAGAGAGAAGAGGGGAGGGAGGGAAGGAGGGAGGGAGGAAGGAAGCCACTAATCCTAGTGACTCTAAATGCCAGATTTTACTCAGAACTTAGGTTCTGAAGTCTAATTATATGTTGAAAACGTGTAGACTCAATCATCAACAATTTTGTTCAATAAGCCAACACTGTCTTAGCTTTGTTCTTTTTTTTGTTGTTTTTTACCCCTTCCATTCATGGAGACAGATCACTGCCTTAGTTGAGTACCAGATTAAGTGTGGCACCTCCTTGCTAGCACAAGTGGTTAAGTATCAGCACTACGAAGCTATGAAGCTATCCACAGCCACTGCAGCAGGAGCTTGATCCTCAGCCAGGGAGCTACCCACATGGCACAGCAGACCTCTCCTGTCTCACCTGCTGCTCCCCTCAGCAGTGTATTTCAGTAGATCTGCCTGTTCTTCTCCCCACTCTGTCTCTGATGAATCCTCTCACCCCAGCACCTCTGGCCTTTACCCCAGTTCTTCTATGCATAATAAATAAATCTTAAAAAAAAAGTGTGGAAGTTATATTACATATATATATATATATATATATATATATATATATATATATATATATGCTTTAATCCTTCTCAGCATTGGGACATGCCCACATTGTGAGAGGCATGAGGCAACTGAGTCTGAGAAGGGGTAGGTCCCTTGCTTATGTGCAGTATCAGTAGGTGGTGTGGCTGACACAGTTGTGCACCTCATTAGCCATGGTACCTGGAAGCTACCTTTCTAGAAATTCTTGTTTTGGTTCCCAATCTGTGAGATGCTTGAACTATTACCCCAAAGGAGCATCCATCATCCTTAACCCAGCAGCTCTGTTTCCTTAGGTCAGTTCTAAATCTCAGTCCTCTCATGCTGACGCTTTTGGGAAAGTAACTACTGGCTATTCTCAATATCTCATTAAGAATTTTTGAGCTGAAAGCAGCAAAAAGAATGGGGCATGGTAAAAGTTCTGAAATTTGGTTTAATCTGAAGCATTCAAGAAAATGTATGGAAAATTGGGATGGGATGATAGTTAAAGGTAGGACTTTTTATTTTAAAATGTATTAATATCTCTGTATGAATATATGATCACTGAATAGTGAGGAATTGTGAACTTTAAAATAGTTTTGAGACAATGGTGAAATAATAAACAGAAAATAAATTACGAATTTGATTCCATTATGAAAAAATACTAGTTACAGTACACATAAATTTCATAGCATTGATAGCTTTTTGTTGTATAGAATTAAAAGTATTATACTTATTAAAAAATATGCCAGATTACTGTTGCTTTGTTTAACTTCATGCATCCTTGCAAACTTAATATGTGCTCTTCTGTATGCTCTACTCACCAAATAATGTGAAATATAATTTGTTTTGTTTCCCATTACAAAATATTATTTGGGAAGAATATGAATGTATACTTAGCATTAGTGAGAAAATTAAAATGAGTGCCTCATCAAATAACTAACAATTGCCTCTTCAAAATCAACTGAATTTTCTTTTTATAAAAAAAAATTACTTATGTGCTTATCTATTATAGTTCAGAGATAGTCAGTTTGCCACATTTATTGTGAAAAACAGTGTGTATATTATTTAGAGTAGTGCTGACATATATCTCAAATGCCATGAGTTTATGATGATGGAAATTTCTCATTCACTTCAAAGTTCAACAGATATTCTTGATCAGAGAGTTGCTTTCTTCCATGCAGTGATTCAGGGACCTAGGATCCAACTATTTTATATGCTTTCTTCTCCATAGGACTTTCAGTACTCTCTACCTAGCTTATAGGAAAAGTAAAATGTAAAAGATATGTCTGCTTTTTGAAAGACTGACCTTAGGAGTGACACACATTACTTCTCCCATGATTCCATTGTGTTTTGCTTGACTATTGAAGCTAAGGGACTGCTGCTGCCATCACCATTTCTCCCAGGGTTCTTACTTCATAAAAGTTTTTCTTTGTCCCATTTCCAACCCAGAGATGAAAAAAATGAGAACTAAACATGTTAGTGAAGAAAAGATAAAGGTTGCTTATTGAATGTAGGAGCAGAATCATTGTTGATGTAACATCAGTACAGATATGGGGAAAATGTTGACTTAGAAGCCACTAGTCTCACATTTTTATTCCACTGGCAGCTCTGCCTCACCTTTTCAGGTAAACTTGGAAAAATAGTACTCTTTTCTTCTGTGTTTTTGTGGAAATACTAAGGAAATAACACTAAGGGCAACCTCATAAAACCATAATTTAAATTACTTATAAAACTATATTAACTGATATCCTCTGTGGTTTTGCCACATATAAATATATGGATTCATTTTTTTCTTCTTGAAATATCAAAAAATATCAAACATAATTAATAGTACTACTATAAATACAACTAGAATTATTACATTTGAATTAAACTTACCCTTTATTCAGTTTCTATATTCCCTACATTCAGTTATGTGAAATATATATATATATATATATATATTTGCGTGTGTGTGTGTGTGTGTGTGTGTGTATCTTGAACTCAATCAGTCAGATGTAGCACAACTAAGATTCAGCCTATAAGTCTGAAATTATAAAACGTCATGACTATGTTGTACTAAACTCTAGATCACCATAGGGAAACATTGAATAAAATAAATGATTATTAGGTGGTTCAATGACATATGTAGATCTGTGGACTCAGGCCAAAGTGAAAAATCACTGTAGCACATAATCCCACTTATAGCACAAGTGGCCTTCTTCATACTGAATACTGTGTGTCTCAGTTTCCTTGTTTGTAAAATAATTTTATATAGCTAACCCCTAGCTGCCTCAAAAGCCTTAAGTACCAATTAAGCCACAGCTCCAAAGCAATAAAAAACACTAACTTCTGAATATTAACTATATGAACATAAGGTAATGAAGCCAACTCAATTATCCATGGTAAAGGATGACAAGGAAAAGTAAGACTAAATTAAAAATACAGGTGTCCCAAACCACATTTTCGCCATTCACCTAAGCTCTTAACTAGTGCTAATAAGCTGCAAAATAGATAGATTTGAATTTTATCACTGCCCCTCTCCACCTCCTACTCTTGTCTGGTTTAAATGCTAATGGGCAGTCAACCACCCTTTAAAAGGCAGGAAAAGCAGAGGCTGGACTGTGCAATCAATAGACTGGATAATTAGCCCTTGAGTAATTGAGAGTTAACTGTCTTATATTAACTCACCCCATTACTCCCAGAATATGAACAAGACAGAAAAAGTTGTAGAGGAATATGAGAGCGCAGAAGAAAAAGGAAGGGCAGTGGAGGAACAGAGTTCTTTACCAAGGGGTTATCCTCTGCCACAAATGTTCGTGACACAAAACCAGATAGTGGCAGCCTGGCAGGACAACTCAAAACACGACAAGATGGTCCACTAGAGCTGTAAGAAAGAGATTTCCCCTCAGCACCAAATTATTTTTCTCTTTTCTTCCTACAACAAAAGACTTACTCTAGGCATTGGCTGTGCTCCCAAAAGATTGGGTAATTAAGCAGGTAAGATTTCCAAGGAGAAATAAATATTTTTCAGTTACTAGACACTGTCATTGGGCTTTGATTCAAACTTGCATAATTTTTGAACAGGAAACATAATGAAAAGAATGTTTCACAAATTAATATAAAGCCCAAAGGCATACCTGGCATTCTCTTACATGAAATCATTGTCTTTCAGATGCCAGGAATGTTGACAAGTACCCATCTTGGAAAATGCTTTTCTCCTTGTAGTATTAGCACTGGTTTTATGAAAAGAAAAATTCAGTTTGAAGAAAAATGCTTATAAAATACAACCTAAGCCAATTTTCTCAGTTTGAAGATATTTTTAAAAATGGTTATTGGTTTCAGCATACTCTGTGAGAATAGTGCCTCTTCGTCAAATGTTGAGAAGAAAAAGAAAAGGGTTAAGTGACATGCATAAATTCACAGAGTGCATAGTTCAAATTAGAGGTTTGGATATAGACTGCTGGGCTCCAGGCCCAGAACCCAAGCTATTATTCTCCAAAAATATTATAAAACTCTGAAAGGTAAAATGGTTTTAAAAAGCTGAGGAAATTCCCCCCAAATATAACTTTAACAATGCAAGTGAAAGTAGTCAAGTCAGGTTGAATGGCAATTTTAGGGTGCTGGAAAAAAACTGAGTCATCACCGAGAAGATTTAACAATTTTTCTTACAGTAGCAATAGGTTTAATGTGACGAGTCTATACGCTTGTCCTTCCAAAAGTAAGGTGATGGTTTAAACATGCACTGAAGGAATATGCCTAGTTAAATTACAGTTTATATGAACTAGACTCAGGAAGGTTGAAATAATGTGATAAAAATATTTTTGTGAATCTTATTTCATGCAAAATATACAATAGCATGAATAGCAAATAAACACAAAGATTACCTGGATGAATTATAAATTTTTTGATGATAGTGAGTATTCCTATTATCTGAGCAGCACATTTTTAAGTGCTTAAAGACTTTTGTAAGTGATTTTGAGTCACATTATGACATTATTTTAAAATTCACCATCGATGTAATTTAAAATATTTTTAGAGACTATTTTTCACATGATTGCACAGTCTTTATGATGCTTAGTGATGGGATGGACTGGAAATCAATAATTTGTTAGTAAAATATAGAGGCAAACAAATATTAAAATAAAGATTGTATCGGGCCTCCCCTGGTGGTGCAGCAGTTGAGCGCGGGGCTGCGAGGCTGCCTGCCGCCTGTGCAGCACCGGTTCGTTCCCTGGTGAGGGTCCCACAAAAAAATAAATAAATAAATAAATAAATAAATAAATAAATAAATAAATAAATATTGTATCCATTATTAACTTACTGTCTGTGCCTCCAAGTAGATCCTTTATTGCCAGCTCAATGAAAAGAGAGAAGGACCCTTTCAGTATTGCTTCCTTTGTTGAAAAAGCACTGGAAAGACACTGCATAAGAAAATGGTTCCCTTCCTAGTTTCACCTTGCTCCTGGCAGACTCCTATAGCACAGGCGCCTCCCTAGTACCATGCCACTATTGCACAGCACAGGGGTTTCCACACATCTGGTTGTTGTTCTGTATGTTTATAGTAGTAACCACCCCCCAGGGTCAATCACTTCCCCAGTCACCTGCCCCAGGCAGTTCTGTAGTCAAATGTATGAAGTATGCCTTCTAGAAAAACACCGTATAGGAATAGCATTCCCCAGTATCGAAGTGGTGGCTTTCTGGCAATTTCTAGAGAGCAGATTTTAGGCAAGTTCTACCCTCTTAGCAGCACAATAATATCTCCCCCATTCACTGAATCACAGCTGTGCCATCTCCACCAAGGTCTGCAGCTCAACCCTGAAAAGTGACTCTTCGTTGGAGGCTCTGTGTTATCCTTGGTGTCAGGAACTGTTCTTTCTATTTACTAATCCTATATTCCTTAGAAATTTTTTTATTACTAGCCAACCCTTAGTAACTCCAGTCCCCTATTGCAGTTAATAATTCTTTATTATAACTCTCCTTGTTCAATCACTCTGAGATTCTGTCTTCTGAATGAACTCTGACTGATGCAAATGATTACTGAACCACCATAATTCTCGAAAATGTTATTAGTAGAGAGATTAATGTGAATAATTTTTTTAAAATGCTGAGACAATAAAAAGAATTTTTAGTATGCTAGAAACTTGAATATTTATGCATTTGAAAGAGGCACCACTATCTGTAGTTATTCTTCTTAGAAAATTTTCATGAATTATGCTATATTTGAATTATGCAAGGAATTCATTCTTTGTATGTGACTGTCCTACATATACCTACACAAGCTTTCTAAAATGTTGTTGATGTTTTCTGCCAGGCAAAAGCTCATGAAGTGTTGAATCTGCAATTTATGCCAAAATATAACACTTTATAACTGCAAATATGAAACACACACTGACCAAAATTACAGAATGTTTAAAAATATTTTGAAATTGAAATGAGGTATGACTTTATCCTCAAAAAAAAAACATTCTTTTATGCATTTCTTCCCAGTACTTGCATCATGCTGATCCTGTCTGCTCAGTCAAGTATCTTTTTCTTTGCACTGAAAAGGAGTCACAGGGGGAATAAACTACTAGGCGGAATGGATCAGCATCCAGCTTGCAGACCATTGTGAATATTTATAGAACATTTGAGTATTATTAGCTGAGTCTTTTTCTCAAACCCCTGCTTTGTGTAATATGTGACCAGAATAATATCTGAGAAAAGCAAAGCCTGTCTATGTGGTGCACGTGAAGCGACACACAGGTGCACACATGCTCACATTTGTGTAACTTGCCCACTGGCACTTTTCTGTAGTGTTTTCAATTTTCTCTAAGGCCCAGTTCTGCCTTTCAATCTTTCACTTTTAGTGTCTTGCAAAGTCAGGACTAGATCTTCTTTCTCTCGAGGCAAGAGAAACATAAACACAGAGCACTTTATGAATGCAATGAAGTCTCATTCAATAGAAATCAAGAATACAGATAAGCAAAGTCTTTAAGGTACACCCACAATGCTTCTAATTTATCCAGAGCCAATAAATTGCTGTTACCATATTATATACTCATATAAAAGTATGCATATTCATATATATATATATAAAGTACACTCTTCAGGGCCTTTTCCTAAATATAACAGGTATATAACTAGCCATAGTATCTGCAAGCTGCCCTTCTACAAATTGATTTTTCAGTCCCAATCTTGTGTGATGATTGAGCTATTAACCCAAAGGAGCATCTATCATCCTTAACCCAGAAGCTCTGTTTCCTTATAGCATCTTTCCTAATAGAGTATTCCAAATTGTCCATCTCTATTGTATGTTGCAGTTCAGTTCTCCAATAATTCAGTGTTGACTAGAATAAAAGGTAAATTTTAATGTCTGAAAGAGGAAGATAAAAGAAAATTTAAGTCTAATAAAAGTAAAAGGTGAACCTAAGAATATTTTTTGTTTCAAAGCACTACGTTGACTAAACAAATTGCTTTTGGCTTAGCCCCTTCTACTAGAGTAAAACAACTGTTTGTTATAATGTGAATTAAAAAAATGCAACCAAAATTGCATGAAGTTCATCAGAAATGAGAAATACTGGTCAGGTTGAAAGTCTAAGGTTCAAAAGACTGAGATCTAGAATATGAAACATCAGAGCAGATTAGTACAGTTGACTCTCACTGAATTTTATATTTTATTTCAACTTCAAAAGAGAAAAAGTTGATATCACTCTCTCAAAATTAAGTATGCAAAATTATTTTCCCTTCACATAGATTGGTCATAATGTACTTCACAAAGTAAGTAGCTTAGAAAATTATTTTTTTCTCAAACTATGGTGAACACACCTGAGGGAAGAAATCATGCATATACTGTGAAAAAATAAACAAGGGTGTTTAAAATAAAAAGTAAATAAAATTTTTAAAAAATAAAGGAATCAATATGTACTTTTTAAGTCTCTGTGTGTGTGTGTGTGTGTGTGTGCGCGCGTGCGCACACACAAGCATCTGGGTAACATAGGGAAAAGACTAAAATATCTGCATCTATTCTTTGTTATACATTCTTATCTCAGAAAACTGACTTTACTAATGTGTAAATTCAAGCATAGATTTTTTTCTTCTGTCAGGAAAACTAGAAGGATCATATTTGTGTCACCATTATCTAACAAAAAGACTTTCCACATTATTCCACTTTGAGTGGATATAGGATTTCCTAGCATGTAATAATTTATTTTTGAAGTTGAGTGAGTCAATTGTAGAAATAAGTAACCCTATTTAATAAATGTTTTCAAAACATGATGTTGTCATCAGTAAAAAAATCTCTAGTAAAATTAAATTATGGTCATAACAGCAGTAAATAAATTACTTTAGTAAAACTTAGCCAGAAACAGAAAACACATTTTATGCTTTTCATTCAAGAAATTTATAATGTGATTTCTAGGGATTTCAATATAAAATAATTTTTATTCTATCTTTCAGAATTAATATACTGCTACTGGTTTTATTTCCAATGGAAGAAGATGGCATTTAGAACCATATATTAGGAAATCTAGTTCTTTAAAGATAAATTTGGAAAACTTCCCAAATGTTATATCTTCATAATAAATTATATATGACTTAGAGGTTGGGACTGAAAAAAAAAGACATGGAAGAATCAGTAATAACATGTATTCTCCATGGACAAATTGACAATCTTAGGAAATCTTAACATAAGGTCACTATTCTTAACATGCCTATTACATGGCTTAACATGCCTATTGTCTCACCACTTTAAAATTATGAAGTCATTATAATTAATTTTATAATATTTTGATATTTAAACTCAACAATTCTAAACATTCTACCAAAACATCCATATTATGACTTAAAATTCATAGTCATTAGAAAAATAGTTTTACTCTCAGAATTAAATAGTTACTACATATAAAAACTTAATTTAAGAATGTCAAACATTCACAAAATAACATCTTTGTCCTGTAAAAAATTAGGAAATGATGAACATAAATGCTATAAATATAAGCATCTTAAAAATTTTAAGAGATAGCATTCAAACAGTGGACCCATACTTATGTATGTTAAGTAATGTATGGTTTCGCCCTATTCATAAATTTATTCTTACATTGCTATATCCAGAATTATTTATAAATCAAAACTTATCACTTTTATAAATTTATATATTTATAAATGATAACTCACCACTTTTATATTTTATAAATTATTTTATAAACTTTTATAATCAAAACTTACCACTAAATCAAAACTTACCATTTATATATCAAAACTTATCACTAAGTAAAATATTTTGTTGGCTTAAACAAGAAAAGTTTGTTGGTAATTTCAGACCATTTTCCTTTTAACACAAAATGCTGATGTGAGAAAATCAAAACTTCAGAAAGAATATTTCATCAATCTACATTATAAGCTATAGTTGGCATCAAAGAATTAAACAAGATGATCACATTGAATTATAAATGCTATTAACAAGTGTGGAAACTTGAGCAAGGAGGTTAAATCTCTGAATTGAAACTCAAGAGTATAATTTTAGTAAACTGTTATACAGTATATTCAGGATTACAAAGTATATATAGAATATAGGTTTACAAATCCATCAGAGATGTTTTAGATGGTGAGGAGATTTTGCAATTTAAAAACCCTTTTTTTATATTGCACAAACACTAAACACAAACACACACACGCACGCACACGAGTCACATTGATCTCAAAAGTCCTGGTGATGATAAAAAAATAAAAAATGAGATAAAGTCAAAATTTAGCAGGTAGTCAAACAGGTAGTGATAATCTTTTTCAGGGCAGATAACTGTTGAAGAAAAGAATTTCTATACCAATATTGACTCTAAAAGGTAGGCACAATAGTTTAGAAGTTAAAATTTGGTTTGTAATTATGAAAAGTTGTATTCTAAACTTCCTTGAGTTTGAGGAAATTGCTATTTGATTCTTAAGTGTCCTGTGAGTCTACCTTCACTGTTTCTCAAGAAAAGTATCAGACTTTTCCCACTTCAGAAATCTTACTTCCCCATGATACATTTTGAATTGAACCATGGTTGACAGTTTTATTACAAATATGTTGCACTTGTAATTGTTACACCAAAGAAAGTGATTGAAAAAAATTTGCAAACTTATAAAATTGTAACTTAGTTCTATGGAGAATGAAGATATAAGTGCTAGGTTTAAAAATAATATCCTCAGAGATGTATATATCAAGATGAGAAGATTCAAATTTGATTTATTATTCACTTTGGGGATAGCACTTTCTGATCTGGGGGAAAAAAAAAAAAACTGCCTGAAATTATTCCACTTTACATAAGTGGTGACAAATCACTACTTATAGATTTCTTTCCAAAAGCCCTCACTGTTCATGGCGTGGAAATTGCTTGAAAGGGTTCTCTGTGTTGCTATTTTAACATCTCCCACTACACTATGCAAATGCCAGTCTGACCACTCTGCCTTTAGGGCTTTCACGGAGCAGCTTTCTTTAAAGGTTACAGGTGATGTTATGTCTTCTAAGAATGTCAGTTCTCTTGACAGTTCTTTCGATGTCAACATGGTTGATACCAAAATTTAGGTAAACGGGTTTAATTTGAGAAAGGATTCCACTCATGAGTCTATTTTTATGTTTGCTAATATTTTCATATATTAGTTTTATTTTTAACAAAATCTGTCCTGCTTCATTTGCACAGTTTTACCTTTAATTCTTTTTTTTTTTTTTTGCATTTTTCTCAGGGGAAATAATCATTTTAGACCAATATTCCTTTATACTCTTAAATCCAGATGGCTTGTTTAGAAATAGTATTCAGACTTAGCAGAGTAAAGGAGATTTGGTCGTATTCTTCATTAGTAATCCTCATTAGCATAAAAGCAAACTGTAATTTCCTATAACTCAACTGTGTTTAGAAGAGATTTGATTTTATAACATTGAAAAATTATTTATGCATCATCGTAATTTTAAAGGCTGAAAATATAAGCTTTAGTTTATATAAACACAACTCAAAAATCATTTCACTTAGAAAAAAGTATGACAAGGCTTTAGATCATCAGCTGTACTAATTAGTATGACTTTTTGAATTAAAAAAAGTTGCATAAAAAATCGGTTTGCAAGAAAACAAAAGTCTAATTCAAATATGCAACATTTCATTTTTTCCTGTTACTTGGAAAGGTTTACTATGAATACCTGAATAACAACCTACAGACTAAGCTCATCAGTGTTCTAAGTTGCATTAAAAATGCATTAATATGTTTTCCCTCCTGACCTACTCAATTTCGAGATCACTCAATTACCAATTAGGTATTTTTAAGTTTTTTCTTATTAATAAAATAAAGTGAATTGTTACTATCTGTATATTTTTAGTAAACATTGAAATAGCATTTCAATAATGGTTTAACCCACCAAAATATATATCTTAAAAACTCCAAACCTCTCCTACACAGGTGCAGAAAAAATATATAATATAAAAGTTGACAATGTTGCTAAAAATACTTATCAAACATAGGCAGTATTAACATTACAGAACAAAATCAAACAAATCTTTTCCAATTCTTACTCTAGGGAACTCTGCTAGTAAAGTAATAATATATCAAGGTTTTAAAGAATTCTTAAGACCACAGTTGAAATAAAAGCAGCATTTGAGTTTAATTACTATCATCACATAAACTCTGTATGCAATTACTCATCTGGTTTATTAAAATTGGGAATTAAATCTGATTGTTTTGCCCAATACAACTGTGAAAGAGTTAATTTACCATGTACCTCACATTCAAAATTTACCATTTTTCTCTCATGTTGGAGAATTCTTAAAGGAATTTTCAGGCATTCCAGAACGAACTCCTGAGAACCATGAAGTCATTCATCTCTGTTGTTGAGGAGCGTATAAGAACAAACAATTGTCCTCAGAATTGCTTTTTACATGGTATCCTTTTTACATGTCAATGCAGGATTGTTGTCAAGCTACATAACCAGAAGCCATGACCTGCCATCCTTAAATTTGTGCAGACAGCTCTGCTAACCTCCTTCAGATGTGAGGCATGATAACTTTGTCATGCTGCATCTCACATGCTACCATTAGCTTTGTTTTCCTTCAATATATAAAATCCTCTCAATTGCATTTTTAACTAGAAATTTGTGTTATTTTCCACTATAAGACCCAGGATTTCATCTTAGTGTACTTGGTACTGATTTGGTACCACATCTCAAGGTAAAATCATCTAGTTAACATACCTGTAGGAACTTTTCGCCACCCTCAGATCCTCAACTCTGACTTTCTATGACCAAGCTCCAAGTCATGTTGTTATTTGTATTGATTCATTCATCTTCCAACAGTTTCCATAAGAGTTCATAATTTAGATGTTATTGTATCAGAGTATATGCCATCCTAACACACAAAGCAAAGGGGTGAAGGAGAGAGACAAGGAAGGGGGGAAAGTAAAGGAAGGAAGAAGAAGAAATAGAAGAAGAAAGAAGGGAGAAAGGGGGAAAAAAGAAAGAAGGGAAAGAATGGAGGAGGGATAGAGGATAGGGTAAATGAAGGAAAAGTTCTGCCTTTAATTAACTGGTTACATATGGGGAGAAAATGTAACCTGCCTGATGTCAGCTTTTTTGCTATTGTTATTGTTTTTTTTTTTTTCAGCTATAACATGTATGTCACTATTTTATTTTTGTACCTATACATTTAATTAAATGTAAAGTCAAAATCCAGTATATTAAACAGTCTTTACTGTTCAGTCCTCTCGTCTCTAACTGCTTCAGAACATAGTATATTTCCTGAAATGAGAAAATCATGACTATGTTTTAATGAGAACTTAACACATGTTAGATTCTGTGCATATACTGTCTTTTTTTTCAAACAAAACAAGCTATCAAGATAGACAAGGAGCTACAATGAGAATTAGCTTCATGGCGCGTCTGCTGGAAATGAAATGGTTAAAATTTGCCTAACTATATCATTTGAACAAGTGATTTAATCTGTCTGTATCTCCAGTTTTTTCAGCTATGAAACAGAAATAATATTACCCTCCCTTTGGGTAATATTATAATGTTTCAAGCACTAAGTAAGATAATGTTTCAAGCACTTAGGAAGTGCTCAATGCCCATCGAAACCAATCTTACTAACTCAAATTCAGACATTAGGAAAGAGCTGCTCAGTGATCACAATCCTAAGTCACAAGACAATCAAAGACTGTAGCCAAACAGCCACACTGCCTGTGTCCCTAAGCCCTAGACCCATGACCACAGTGGAGGATCCCTTAGGTCCTAACCTGGAGAATGTCTGTGATTCTGCTATATAGTCACCTAAAGTCAAGCCGTCACATGGTCCTTATTTTTTTTAATTGGTTTATATTTTTGACACACTAACTCTTTTTGTGTGTGTGTGTGTGTGTTTTTTGTTTGTTTGTTTGGTTTTTGTGAGACCCTCGCAGTTGGCCGGGGATCAAACTGGTGCTGCAGAGGCTGCGGGAAGCTACTGTATTCAATTTGTATTTTTTAATTATTATGATGCATATTTGAAACTAGAAACATTTAAAAAGTGACATTTAACTACCCATTATTCCTAAACTTGTTTGTTTTGCATCTTGGCCATCTTTTCACATTTGAATGGGCAGAACTACTTAAAAAAAAATAGGTTCATAGTGGCATGTTATATGATACCCCATTATCACTTTCAATGATTCTGGTCATTCTATTTTTCCAGAATCGGGAAGGGGGTTTGTTTTTATTTTGTTTTGGTTTGTTTGTTACTAAAACCATCCTAAAATAAATATTATTTGCAAAAATCTTTGTGCACTGGTATGACTATATGTATAGTAATTTCTAACATTGATAACAATTCTGATCACTGTGTGACCAGATTCAGGGTTCTTGAGTTCACTGAGAAATAAAAATAATGGAGTCTCTAGACATGCAGGTACTAATAAAGAATTTATGTAGTTCAGCATAAGGAAGTCAGCATCAGGAATGAGGTGTGAATGAGAAACAAGTGAAGGTTTTATTTAAGCATTTTTAACAAGCATAATTAGAGGGCTGGGGTCCTTTGCTCTTCTTTCCGTCTCTCAAAGGAACATGTGATCTCCTCATCCATGTGAACCCTTCAGGATGGATCCCAATAAGCCTAGAGGGGTGTTAGCTTAACAAGGCTTGTTAGGCTAACAAGGTGAAATACTTTATTTCATATAATGTCTGTATTGGGGAGGGGTTCCTTAGAGATAGGGGTAGAAACTATCAGCTCCAGCAGGTAACCTTGCTTTGCATGTCCAGTCGAGGAAATGTTACTTTCTACTTAATAATGATTTGGTCTGCCACTGCCTGAGTTAATATCCAGCATCATAAAATTTTCTGATCTCACAAGACCCTATCTTCTGCCAAATATAATTATGTCAAAAGGTGTATTCTTTTTATATTATGGGAGATCCTGCCAAATACCCTTCAAAAGCTGTACCAACTCACACGCTCACCAACAGTATAATAAAGTATCTATATCCCCCCTCTCTTGACATTTTAAAAAATAACAAAGTTATTTAAGAAAAGAAAATTGAATCCATATTCATAAGTGCATTATCTGGTGAGTGTCTTATTTATTATTATTTATTTGTTCTCTACTATATTTTTAAATGAGTTTATAACATTAACATACATACAAATGGGAGCATTCAATTTAAAAAGTAAATATTGGGCCTCCCTGGTGGAACAAGGGGTTAAGTCTCAGGACCATGAAGCTATTAAGAGTTACTGTAGTACCAGTTCGATCCCCAGTCAGGGAGCTACTGCAAACCTCTCCGGTCTCACCTGGTGCTCCCCTCAGCAGTGTATTTCAGTAGATCTGCCTGTTCTGCTCCCCACTCTGTCTCTGGTGAGACTTCTCACCCCTGAACCTCTAGCCTACACCCCAGCTCTTGTATGCATAAATAAATAAAATAAATATTTTAAAAAATAAAATGAAAAGTAAATATTATTCTATAGCAATAGAAAAGAAAGGCAAATATATGGGAAGATTTAAGATTTACTTCTGAGTGCTTGACACTATACTAGGCAAGAGATATAATAAAGAGACAAGTTACTGGTTTCCTATATTTTGTATTTTGCTAGAATAAGTACAAATAAAATATAACAAAAGATACTTTTAGATATTAAGAAAGACTAACAATAAAATTAAACAGCATAACAACTGGTAGGGTTTCTTTAAAATAGATTAGCCTTACAAAAAGATCATACTACTACACCTGTATACCAAAGAATGATCCAGGTGAAAGCAATTGGAAGAGAAAAAAACTATTTCATAGAGAGATTAGCTGTTTTGTAGGTCCATTGATAATGAGAAAAAATAGGCAGAGGGATATTGTTGGTTTATGGCAAATCAATCATTTAAAAAGAAATCATTCTAAAAAGATAAAAGTTCTCATATCCAGATTATATGTTGGTCTTGTCACAATTTTCCACAATTGATGGGAATCACTAAATCCTAATCATTTACCATATGTAATGGAGAGATAGAGAAAAATTAAATCTCATATCCAACGATGGTCTACAAAAAGTCAAAAGAATAGGTAACAATCAGATATACTTCACTTCTGCCACTGATTAAAACAAAGAATTCTCCTCTCTTTCAGTGAAATTACTTTCAGGTTTCTCAGAAGACCTCCAAGTTTTCATTCTAAAGTATGAAAGTTAAGTATGATTTTCTGAAAGTCAGTGATGAGGTGAGACAACTAGGGTATTTATGAGTCTCTTATACTGTCATGCTTGAAACTCTAGAATGTTAAGCAGACTACTGATTCACTAGAGAAATACTCCCAGTCATCTCAGGTTTGTTTACAACAACAGACAAAGGAGAGACATAGCTCATAGATCAGCATGTCATAAAATGAAGACAGCACACTGCCAAGGGCAAATTTAGAGCTCTGAATGAGGAAAAGATGATGTGCCCACAAGAGCTCCCAGGCACAGAAACCCAAATAAGGTGATAAGAGTATTAAGACTATAACTGCCACATTCTATGGAAGAAACCTCATAAAAAATATTCTTAATTTTACTTTTGTAATTAGAAATTAATGGAAAGATCTCAGCAAAACCTTCGGAATGAAAACAAAACCCAGAGGGATTTATCTGAAATGATTTACCAAATTAATGATTCATTGTCAGAGGACCTATACAAGCAACAACACTGATTTTTTATTTATGTATTATAATTCTATGATAATAAACTTGAAAGTATCAATGAGATGTACATCTTCCTGGAAAGGTAGTTACAAAATTTAGTTCAAATAGAAGTAGGAAACCTGAAAAACCAAAAGCAATAAAGAAATTAATTTGTGAAAAAATACTACAAACTATTTCAAAAATAAGTTTTATCAGCAACTTTGTTTACATTCTCAAAAAAAAAAAACAGAATTGGAATATATGCCATTAAAAATATATAGGGAATGTCACAGTATCATTTAATAAGGTTAAAACATAATATTTCATCCTTTGCCCAGCAGGCAAGTTTGGGAAGCTTGAATAGATAAAGGAAATTGGTGAAGTTGCCATTGGAACTGGTCCATAAGACCAACCATCATGACCAGGAAAACCAGCCCAGCTCCAGGAATGCAGAAGCAGAAACAAGACATTTCAGAACATTCTGTGTTCTGAAACCAGACATCCCAGTAGATAACTGGTACAAATGAGAACCCCAAGTAAGAAAGTCCATGAAAATGAAATAGGACTGAAACAGTGCTATACAGGGTCAAAGGATAGTGCCAAGATAGTGTACAGGTCACTGTCTATGGGTTCTTATCTGTATGCTCAATGACAAGACCATGTGGACTCAAGGAACAGCAACAGTGGGGTTTATTTAACAAACCAGAGACTGGGAAAACAGAGTTTCTAAGGCCATGAATGGCCAATTATCTCACTTCAAGTAGTGACCACAGTGCCCAGTAGCTCCAAAATAAAGGTGTCTCATGCAAGATGGCACTGTCCCTTCAGTAAGGGCCTGGAGGTGGTAGCACACCAGAAAGCAGTGGACCAGGATCCAACTCACAGAAGCAGCTCGCGTGTGGGGTTGCTGAGGTAACATCACAGCCCACAGCAACAGTCTGAAAGCCAGGCTGGACAGTGTCATATAGTGGACTGTACAGCAATGGAGGCAATAGCACTGTGAGGTGGTGCCAGATGATTAAAAAGCAGTTGTCAGCTTTCAGAAGTGATGGACACTAGATGCTGATCACCTTTCAAGAGTGCCAGTGGTGCCAGTCACTACTGATCACCAGGAGGTGATGTCAGACACACCAGTGTTAACGACTCTTTGGGAGCTATTTGTATGGACCAATAGCACAACAGCTCTTTGAGAGACCAGATTAAGGTCAATGATGGTCCTTGCAGGTGATGTCAGAGGCAGGAGCAGCCTAGTCTCTGTGAAGGCCTACAGAGTTCTGCTTGATATTTCTCTTTAGAGGTTGGTTGCTGTTCTTTCTTCTTTATTCAGAGGCCAGGAACAGTGCTGACTCGTGCTCTACCTTATATCCCCTCTCAGGGCTCCCCACTCTCCAAGCCTGATTGGACATTTCAATTCTAAGTGACTGATTGGCTAATTTAGCACCAATCAGTCCAATTTGCATTTTTCAACATGAATAACTAATAATGAGCTGAGATTGCTCAAGCCTGATAGGTCAATCTATGAGGTACCACATATAAAAGGAAAAACATGGGGCCTCCCCTGTGGCGCAGCAGTTGAGCATTTGATTGCGAAGCTGCCTGCAGCCTCTGCAGCGCCGGTTTGATCCCCAGCCGTAGGGCTAAGAGCCCACATGGCGCGCAGACCTCTCTTGCCGCCCGCTGCTCCCCTCAGCAGTGTACCTCATCAGTCTGCCTGTTCTGTTCCCCACTCTGGCTCTGGTGAATTCTCTCACCCTCCTGCGTTTCTGACTGTACCCAGTGCTTGTATAAATAAATAAATAAATTAAAAAAAAATGGATCAACTTGGTGCCTGCACAGAATCCACCAGCACTGAGGTCAGGACCAGAAGGGTTGGGAGGTGTATTTTCCCTTCAGCAGGGTCTGGAGTAATTATGCATCAAAAGGGGCAGAGTGTGGTGGGGGTTTGTGGATATAAGTCCCAGATGCTGCAAGCTGGGCTGCACTGAAATCACCACATTGGCCTGGAACTCTAAAGGCCTCTACTCCAGGGAATGGCAGCACTAGAGCTGGCCCAGGAGACCCAGAGCTCCCAGCGCTCTGCCATGCATCCCTGCACCATGGTTCATGGGGATTGGAGTTTGCTGCTACAGCCCTAGTAGGGTAGCAAGCCCTGGGGCAGTGTGGTAGGGGAGAAAAATCACTCCCTTCAGCTGCTTCTGCCTTCAGTCTGTGCCCCAGGAAGACTGCTACCACTGGCAGTGGCAGGCAGTAAAATGCCCACCTAGTGTTGCCTGTTTCCACTGCCAGTTGCACCTGCCTCTGGCTTTCAGGTAGGACCAGGGTGCTGTTGGCAAACAACATGCTCCTGGAGCCCACGGTGGAAGAGGGCTCCTGTGTTCAACTTCAGCTGACATCAGCACCAGTCTTCAATCCCAGCCCACCACAGTGGGCCTCAGTGAAGTCATCCCGCAGCCAACACCGCAGGGGGACCTTGGTACTGCCCAGGGGAAGCACCTCTGGGAAAAGTCCTGCTGCAGTTGTTGGATCCTGAGGGCCTCTGTGCTCAAACCTGTCTTGTGTGGGGAAGGGGCTGCAGGAGGTGGCACACTCACCACTGCTGCTGCTCTTGGCCTCCTGCACTGGCCCACACTCCAGCTCCCCGTACTGGGGACCCATAGCACCAACAAAGCCAGCAAGTTCCATTTCTTACACAGCAGGGGGTGCAGGGTGTGTGGGTTGAGGGAGGGAATCTGGTTTCAAGTACAGTGTATAAAAGAGAGCCTCAAATCTTTCTTCCCATTCATAGGGACTTCCCTTCTGGCCCCTGCTCCCTTGTGGAGTATTTCAATAAACCTGCTTTTTCTGTTTTCTACTCTGTCTCTGGTGAATTCTTTCTCCCCCACACCTCTGTCCAGCACCACTGTAAGAAAGAGCAACTTTGGATGGACTGATTTTAAGAGAGTTTATTGATGGTTTGCTGTAACTCTGTCATAAGAATCAATCCTAATACAAACCCATCTGTGCTAAAACTATTTGCAGCAATATTGCCTTTTTCCTGGTTCCTTCTCAATTTCTTTCTAATCAGAATGGACTTTAATCTCAGGGGTGGTAGAAGTTTTTGATATTATGTTTCTTAGGAAATCCCAGCCTTGCTCTTTGATATTCCAGTATGTACACCAATGGTATTAAGGCCCTGATTCTAACTTTGAAGAACCTTATTTACCTAAATGTTACCTGTGGGAGGAATTTGGGAAATAACCTTCTAAAGCAATTAGTTGGGTACAACTCAACAAAGTAACAACAGGAAAGACATTATGCAAATGTGCGCCTTTTCAAAACTACACTGTCTTGAGAAAAGCCTGGTGAGATGCCTAACAGAAAACAGCACAGGAAGTTTGGAGACATTCTGCTGTTCTATATTCAATTACAATTCTGTTTTAATATTAAGGTTCAATTTTATTAACATTAATATTTGACATTGTCAGGGTACAAGGGAAATCATCCCTTACCCCTCTGGGTTCTTCTAGACTGGCAAAAATCAAACTGACATCACACAGATTGACAAGAGAAAAAAAAACAAAAAGAAGTTTAATAATAACATATATAACTCCTATATACATGGGAGAAACGAAGTATAGTGGAATAACTCAGATGCTAGGACAAGGGAGGCTGAAGGAAGAAAGTTTAGTTAGGGCATTTATCAGGAAAGACATTAGACAAAGGTATGCAGATGTAAGTTCTGCCTTCTCCATTGAAATCAGAAAATGAGTGTAGGTCTTCTCCTGAGAGAAGCTTTAGCAAAATGTGCATATATATATATATATATATATATATATATATATATATATATATATAAATATCTTTTCCAAAAGCAAGTTTCACCAAGCCTTCAATGTCTCTTCCATGAAATTAAACTTTTTCAAGAAGACATTCTGGGGTGGCGGATTTTTGCTCCCTGAAAACACATAAAAATAACTTTAGAGGGAATTAATTTATGTATATAAATATGAATATTTCAAAGATGCAAGTAGAATATATTTATCCATGTATCTACAATGATCAATTTGATTTTAATTCATAAGTACAAAAATTGTATAATCATAGGAAATTTTTTAATTGCAACCTGTTAAAATCAGAAAACAGTTTAGGTAATCTCATTGGATTTCAAAAAGACATATAATATAAAATACATACTCCTATAATATATTTTTAGGAATGAAGAAGTCACCATTACATATCTGAAAATAATCACAAATTATTTTTATGATCAAGCTAGATTGGCTTCAGGAATGAAGCTAACATATTACATCTCTCAGTCTTATTTAACATTTTAACAAATACACAAAGATGTGAAAAGGTTAAAATACAGCAAATGGAAAGAAGAAAAAAAGTAGTTCTGTATTGAGAAACTAAGAATCTACTGCTGATGGGATTATTTTCATATTTACATGCTTCCTGTGTGTAAACCTTTTGTTTGGATGCTTGAAGAGAAAACAGCAACATGAAGAGAAGAAAATAATACAAACTGAAGAATTAAGATTTTGTGGATGATGTTATTTTGGTTTTTATTCTGCTTTCAAGCTAAGTAAGGAAAGCATGGCAACGAGGTGACTCAAGAAAAAAAAAAAAAAAGAAGAAGGAGATGGCCTTGGAATTCCCAGTGCCATGATTGAAAAATATATTAAGGATAGATGACTAACAGACAACAATCATTCAAGATAAAATGTAACTTTTAAGGACTGACTTTATTGAATTCCATTCCCATCTCCCAAGATGTCACCTCTTAAGTCATGTAAGTGTTGCCCCCAAGCTATCCTCGTCTTTCCTTTCTTTCATCAATACATTGCTTTCTGAATCTTTTTACTTGTCTTGTTCATACTGACTTTCTGCTCTCTTATGTAATAAACTCATTTCACCCAAAGTGCAGTTACACACAATAGGGCACAATATTCCATCTAGAGGATGAAACACGGCTATGACTTTGTCTTCTATATATTCCCAAAATATGATCATCAAAATTAACTTCAATAAGTAAACACCCCTTTAAATGCATATGTGGATGTGTGTACTGCGTATATGGAAAGGTATAAAATGAAATAGTTCACTTTGGGATAATGCATTGCCACAATCATAGGCAACTTAAATTTCTGTGATTAAATGAAGTTTCAAAAACTGTCTAAGTCTGATCTAAAGGGCTACATCAGTAGACCCTTTGAGAAGTAAAACTTTTCAACAATACAAAGTAGGAAATTGTGATCACTAAGCCAGAGTTAGTACTGTGATGTTCCCTGTGTATAGCTTATTCAGAGCCGTACAAAAAAGAACACAAGGTAGCTGGCAGCCTCTGAAGCTGCAGCCCCATGCATCTTCAAGGCTGCGATCCTGTGAGCTATTCTTGTAATGGCCTTTGATGTAAAATTGTGAAAACATTGGATTATCCTAAGAATACCATTTTAAAAAGAAGAATTTCTGGAATTGCTTTTTTTTTTTTTTTTCCTGCAGCTGACCCAGAAAAACCAACCAATTCATGGACAAGCAAATTGAGAGTGTGGCAGGACCATCAGAGATTGCGCAGTTACAGTGAAGGACTTGGAGCTGCCATGTTCCACAGCAGGGATAAATCACAGACCCAGTTCCCAGAAGGAAGGGATTGTTAGGGAAGGGGAGCTGGACGTGGGAAAATTCTAGAGACATTCATTATTCCAGAACTCCTGGGATGCTATTTTTACTGATGTCACCAATTAGTGGTAAACACATATAAAAGACATAATTGTCCATAAATACATTTTTGAAATATAGTTATCTTGATCAAAGGGCTGGATTCCATTAGCTCAATTAACTCACAATGGGTTCTTCCCTAGCACTGTGGGCCATGTTAGGTCTTAGTCACTGCCCCTGAAAGATTTCCAATTTAATCTCACTCAGTAACAGCCACTGCCTTGGGCTCTTCATTCCAATGCACTTTGTATTCATCCACAGGGCTCCCAGTCACCTGGTCCCCACTCACCCATAATATGTGTGTTTCATAACTCCAATAATCATCCTGCAGGCTTTGCTTTAATAGTCACTGCAAGCAAAGTGAGAACTGAGGATTGCTTTCTGTCCGCCTTTGGGATATGATCACAGAATGCTCTTCCACATCTCTGGGAGGCAACCAAGTTGCTCGAATTGATTTCTCAAGTCAGTCCTCTGCCCCATGTGGTCCATTTTGATTCTATCAGCTTATGCCTAGGACTTAGGATACATGCCCTTGAGTGAACACCCAGTGCCAATTTGAGTCCATTTACATCCCTGTCTTAGCCAAACGTGGCTCCTATCTCTAAACTCTCATTGCCTGTCCTTCTGCCACCACAGCTGGTTGCTGTCCTAGAGTTTTATCTCCCCCACTGACTAAAGTACAGAATTGATTTCTGCATAGGGAGGAAAGAATTTAATTGGTGAATAACAGTCGCTTTTGTTCCCTTGCTCTCGGTAAATTTACTAGCTATCTTAGTATTTCAAAAAACAGGGCCTTCAGGCAGGAGTTGCATTTGAATCTGAGAATCAGCCATCTATCTACCCAAAGCTCTCAGTGCGCAGAGAAGTTTGGCTGTTACTTAGAAAGCCTTAATAGGCACCATGGGATCCTAACACATTCTCTCGTTCTCTTTCACACACACAGATAAGCAGTCTATCAACTTTCTAAAGAACAAAGATCCAATACAGCAGTCCTCCAGTTTCAAGCTCTGCTCGCTTCATTTTTTTTGTATCCTAAATTAAATTATTGAAGGCACTCCCCTATGAAAATTACAAATAAACTGCTGCCACAGAAACCAGAAGTTTTTGTTTATCTTTCTCAAAAATATAAGATCAAAATTGAATGTCAATACTTTTGAAAGAATAATGGCATTGTGGCCCATTATGTGCAAAGAATCAAATAGCAAGCCCAGCCCCTGTATCAAGGGGGATGAAAGGGAGTCCCTCAAGATCTCACGTTCCTGTTTGAACATTCACAAGTTATATACCAGGTCGTTCCACATGTCTGCTCAGTTACAGATCTGTGCTAGATAAAGAACCAAGCAATGCCAAACTACCCTGCATGCTGCTATTGAACAAAGTCAGCTGTAAATATTAATGTATGAAAATAACTTCAAAGCCACAGGATATGGATCTGGTATAAAGCAATAGAAAGATTTATTTTGTCCATGGGGTAGAGGGAGGAGAAAACCCACACTAAAAACTGAATTGCAAAGAAAGGTAGTGGTGTTACTGGATTTGATGGTCTGATGAGAAAAACTAAATGGAAATAAGTGAACCCAGAACTGGAAATCAGGGAGGAATTAATATCTTCAGATAGTTAAAATCCTATTCCTAATCCTCAATTCCACCCTCACTCCCACGTGTATGCAGTTCACAAGTAGCACCAAATGATAAGTTTGGCATAAATAATTATACAAACATGATTTTTTTTTCCTAAAAAGACTATTTGCATTGTTTTTTGAAATTTTAATTGATAATTTTTCTTCAAAATATGCTTTAGTTCATCACAAAGCACATTAGAAAAAGGCCAATACTCAACTTGCCATTTCCACAATAGAAGTGTAACTAAGAGTGTGTGACAAAGTCACACCAAAGTGGCAATATTTCTTATGGTTCACCCAGACTTTTTTTCTCTTTGAGATGTTATTAAGAACGGAGCAGTAACTACTTTTTTTTTTTTTCTTTTTGAACATTAGGTCTGTTCTTAATAGAAAGATAAGAGACTTTTGGAAACGAAAATTTAATGAACTATAACTTTTTTTTTTTTTTTTTAAATTCAAGCTGGGTACAGTCAGAAGTGCGGGAGGGTGAGAGAATTCACCAGAGCCAGAGGCGATAGCAGAACAGGCAGACTGACCAAGTACACTGCTGAGGGGAGCAGCAGGAGAGGTCTGCGCGCCATGTGGGACCCTTGCCAGTGGCCGGGGATTGAACCAGTACTTCAGAGGCTGCGGACAGCTTCGCAACCCAGCGCTCAACTGCTGTGCCACCGGGGAGGCCCTGAACTATAACTTTCAATTGCACTATAAAAGCCTTATAGGAAACTTATTGCAGAAAACAGAAAAGAAATTCTTGTTATTTGGGGAAAGTAGAAGGGTGTTAGGGCAAGCAATGGAAGCAAGGCTATAACTGAATAAGTTTTCCATGGTGAGTGTCGTTTAACAGCTGCTTGCTAAGAAAAGGAAGACAGGGCCTCTGTTCAATGTTGAGAGTATCTGTAAAGGTCTAACAGTGAGAAAGCAGGAAGCACGCAGCTCCCGGTTGCCCCCAATATCTCAAAGTAGAATCCCTATGCGTTAGGATTCAGCAGGTTAATTTTAGGGTCTGGCACTGCTATTTCCACAAATCGATATGGAATTTTTTTGTTTTAGCATTCTCGAACCCTAAATAATCTACTAAATCATATCAAAGAGAAATGGTATACTTTTGGAATTTGGGACCATTATACCTGTTTGATATCAGATACAAAAAATGAAATTTGTGGGGTTTTTTTCTGATTTTGTTTTTGCTTATAACATACATTTCTGATATGTATATTACTCTTCTAAAACGATTTTTTTTTTTTTACTGGACTAGTCAGTGGGACAAAAGACATGGATATTTTTCTGTTGGGCCTGAATTCAATCCCCAGCCACGGAGTTAATCCACATCTGGGGCAGCAGACCTCTCTGGTCTCATCTGTTGCTCCCTTTAGCAGTGTATTTCACAAAATCCACCTGTTTTGCTCCCCACTCTCTCTCTGTTGAATCATCTTATGTCTCGCCATCCCGCTGCATCACTGACCTACACCCAAGTTATTCTATGCATAAATAAATAAAAATAAATGTAATAATAAACAGAATTATTGTGAGTACGAGGCTCAATATATATGTTTTAATGGCAAGAACCTACAGATAATTCCACCTCTTATTTCTCAAGAAAAATCATTCTAAATTTTTTTTTACATGTTTTCCAAATGTGTTTATTCTTATGTTGCTTCTTTTTTTTTTAAACGCTTAAGGATATTTATTTATTTATTTATTTATTTTTTTAATATTAAATTTTATTTTTATATTCCCCCATACAATTGCAAACGCCCCATTCTGACCCCAATCATTCCCCTACCGCCCCCCACCCCCCAAAAAGTGTCTCTGGTTCATAGTTTTTTGTTGATTTTGATTTTCACTTTCTTATATTCATTTTCCTGGTCCCTTATTTAAGTTTTCTAGATTCCTGCTATGAGTGAGACCATCCGGTATTTTTCTTTTTCTTTTTGGCTTATTTCGCTGAGCATGATCCCTTCCAGTGCCATCCATGTTGCTGCAAATTGCATGTGTTTATCTTTTTTGAATGCTGAGTAATATTCCATGGTATATATGTACCACATCTTCTTGATCCAGTCATCTATTTTTGGGCATTTGGGTTGTTTCCAAAGCTTAGCTATTGTAAACAGTGCTGCTATAAACATAGGAGTGCAGGTGCTCTTTGGAATTGATGTTTCTGTGTCCTTTGGGTAAATACCTAGGAGTGGAATTGCTGGATCATATGGAAGCTCTATGTTTAGTAGGTCCAGAAATCTCCACACAGCTCTCCATAGTGGTTGGACCAGTTTGCACTCCCACCAACAGTGCACAAGAGTTCCTTTTTCTCCACATCCTCGCCAACATTTGTTGTTGCTAGTTTTTTTAATATGTGCCATTCTCACTGGTGTGAGATGGTATCTCATGGTAGTTTTGATTTGCATTTCCCTGATTACAAGTGATGTTGAACATTTTTTCATATGTCTGTTGGCCATTTGCATTTCCTCTTCAGAGAAGTTTCTTTTTAGTTCTTCTGCCCATTTTTTGACTGGATTATTTTCTTTGTTGTTGTTGAGTCTCATCAGCTCTTTGCAGATTTCTGTGATCAGTCCTTTATCATTAGTGTTGGGTGCAAAAATGTTCTCCCAGTTGGTGGGGTTTCTCTTTGTTTTTGTTATTGTCTCTTTTGCTGTGCAGAAGCTCTTTAATTTGATGTAGTCCCAGCTGTTTATCTTTCTCTTCACTATCACTGCTTTGGGTGATGTGTCTGTAAAGATGTCTTTGATGTGCAAATCCCGTAGTGTTTCGCCTATATTTCCTTCTATGTATTTTATGGTTTCAGGTCTTATGTCTAGTTCTTTAATCCATTTTGAGTTGATTTTTGTGTATGGTGTGAGGTAGTGGTCAAGCTTCATTCTTTTGCATGTAGCGACCCAGTTTTCCCAGCACCATTTATTGAACAAACTTTCTTTGCTCCAATGCATAGTCTTTGCTCCTTTGTCAAAGATTAGTTGACCATAAATCTGTGGGTTTATTTCTGGATTTTCTATTCGATTCCATTGGTCTGTATGTCTGTTCTTGTTCCAATACCATGCAGTTTTGATGATTATGGCTTTGTAGTATAGTTTGAAGTCTGGGAGTGTGATGCCTCCATTTCCTTCTTTTTTTTTCAGTAGAGCTTTGGCTATTCAGGGTTTTTGTTGATTCCATATGAATTTCATCAATAATTGCTCTATTTCTTTGAAGAATGCCATTGAGATTTTGATTGGAATAGCATTGAATCTGTATATTGCTTTTGGTAGGATGGCCATTTTAATAATGTTTATTCTTCCAATCCATGAGCAGGGGATGTCTTCCCATTTCTTTGTGTCTTCTTCTATTTCTTTTAACAGTGTTTTATAGTTTTCTTTGTATAGGTCCTTTATCTCTTTTGTTAGATTTATTCCCAAATATTTTATTTTTTTTGTTTCGATAATAAAAGGGGTGGTTTTTTTGATTTCTTCTTCTTCAGATTTATTGTTTGTGTATAGGAAGGCTACTGACTTTTGCGTGTTGATTTTGTATCCTGCCACTTTACTGAATTGATTGATGAGTTGAATTAGTTTTTCTGTGGAGATTTTGGGGTTCTCTATGTATATTATCATATCATCTGCAAATAGTGATAGTTTGACTTCTTCTTTTCCTATTTGGATTCCTTGGATGTCTTTCTCTTGTCTTATTGCTCTGGCTAGGACTTCCAGTATTATATTGAAAAGCAGTGGTGAGAGTGGACATCCTTGTCTTGTTCCAGATCTTAATGGAATTGCTTTCAGCTTTTCACCATTGAGAATGATACTGGCTGTTGGCTTGTCATAGATGGCCTTTATGATGTTGAGGTATGTTCCTTGTATCCCAAGAATTTCAAGGGCTTTTATCATGAATGGGTGTTGCACTTTGTCGAAAGCTTTCTCAGCATCTATTGATATTATCATATGGTTTTTATATTTCTTTTTGTTGATGTGTTGGATAACGTTGATTGATTTTTGGATGTTAAACCATCCTTGTGCCCCTGGAATGAATCCAACTTGGTCGTGGTGAATTATCTTATGGATACATTGTTGGATTCTGATAGCTAAAATTTTATTGAGGATTTTTGCATCAGTGTTCATTAGGGAGATTGGCCTATAGTTTTCCTTTTTTGTGTTGTCCTTATTCGGTTTTGGTATTAGTGTAATATTGGCTTCATAGAACGTGTTTGGTATTGTCCCTTCCTTCTCAATTTTTTGGAAGAGTTTGTGAAGGATAGGCACTAATTCGTCTCTGAATGTTTGGTAGAATTCATTTGTAAATCCATCAGGTCCTGGGCTTTTGTTTTTGGGGAGGTTTTTAATTACCATTTCAATTTCGCTGCTTGTAATTGGTCTGTTTAGGTGTTCTATTTCTTCTTTATCTAGCTTTGGGTGATTGTAGAGTTGTAGGAATTTGTCCATCTCCTCTAGATTGCTGAACTTGTTTCCATATAACTGTTCATAGTAGTTACTGATTATTCTTTTGATTTCTGCTGTGTCCGTTGTGATTTCTCCTCTTTCATTTATGATCCTGTGTATTTGTGCTTTCTCCCTTTTTTCCTTTGTGAGCCTGGCTAGGGGTTTGTCTATTTTATTTATTTTTTCAAAGAACCAGCTCTTGGTTTCATTGATCTTTTGAATTGTTTTTTTAGTTTCAATTTCATTTATTTCTGCTTTGGTTTTTATTATTTCTTTTCTTCTACTGGTTTTGGGGTTTTTTTGTTGTTCTTTTTCTAGATCTTTGAGCTTCGAGATTAGGTTGTTTCTTTGAGTTCTTTCTTGTTTTTTGATGTGAGCTTCTATTGCTATATATTTTCCTCTTATTACTGCTTTTGCTGCATCCCATACATTTAGGATATTGGTGTCCTCCTTGTCATTCAATTCAAAGAATTTTTTAATTTCTTCTTTGATCTCCTCGTTAGTCCAGTGGTCTTCCAGTAGTGTGGCTTTTAATCTCCATGAGGTAGGATAGTTCCTTGCCTTCTTTTTATGATTTATTTCTAGTTTGATGCCTTCGTGGTCAGAAAAGATGGTTGGTATGATTTCAATCTTGGTGTATCTGTTGATGTTTGTCTTGTGCCCCAGTATGTGATCGATCCTGGAGAATGATCCATGTGCGCTTGAGAAAAATGTGTACTCCGTTTTTTTTGGGTTTAGTGTTCTATAGATGTCTGTTAAGCCCAAATGCTCTAGGTCCTTATTTAGAGCTTTAGTTTCTTTACTTATTTTTTGTCTTATTGATCTATCCATTGTTGATAGTGGTGTGTTGAAGTCTCCCACTACATATGTGTTTTCTCTGATGTCTGTTTTCAGAGAGGACAACAGTTGTCTGATATATTTTGGTGCTCTTTCGTTTGGTGAGTATATGTTAATGAGTGTTATTTCCTCTTGAAGTATTGTCCCCTTAATCATAATGTAGTGACCATTGGGGTCTCTTTTTATTTTTTTGAGTTTGAAGTCTGTTTTATCTAAGTATAGCTGTTCCTGCTTTCTTTTTTGGCCCATTTGCTTGTAGGATTGTTTTCCATCCTTTGACTTTGAGCCTATTTTTATCTTTTGTAGCTAAATGTGTTTCCTGGAGACAGCAAAAGGTTGGGTTTTGTTTCTTAATCCAGGCTGCAACTCTGTGTCTTTTTATTGAAGAGTTTAGTCCATTTACATTTAGAGTTAATATTGATATGTTAGCATCTGTATTTGCCATTATGTTTGTCTTTCCTTTGATTTTATTTATTTATTCTTTTAATAACTTTTTTTTTTTTTTTGGTCTTCTTTCATTGTTATTCGTCCCTCTGAGGTTCTGGCTTTAGGTCACCTTGTAGTATTTTTTGGAGTGGGGGTTTAGTCGCAATGAAATTCCAGAGTTTCTCTTTGTCTGGGAAGGTCCATATTCTTTCTTCATGGAGGAAAGAGAGCTTTGCGGGATAGAGTATTCTTGGTTGGCATCTGTTTTCTTGGAGTCTGTTGACTATGTCCCTCCACTCTCTCCTTGCCCGTAGTGTTTCTTCAGAGAAGTCTGATGTCAGCCTGATTGGTTTTCCTTTGAATGTTATCTGTTTCTTCCCTCTTGTCAGCTTCATTATTTTTTCCTTGTCCTGGATTCTTGGGAGCTTTACTATTATGTGTCTTGCTGTGTTTTTCCTTTCGTCGTGGAAGTTTGGTGTTCTTCTTGCTTCTTGTATATCAATTTTCAGCTCGTTCTTCGCATTTGGGAAGTTCTCTTCAATTATCTCCTGGAATATTTTCTCTGTTCCTACATCTCTCTCCTCTCCTTCTGGAATTCCTATAACTCTTATATTTCCTTTCCTCATGGAGTCAGATAGTTCCCGAAGTCTTTCTTCATTCTTTTTCCTTCGTACTTCTCTTTCCTTTTCTGTTTTGGTTCTTTTTATTTCTGTGTCTTCAAGATTACTTATTCGTTCTTCCATTTCATCTATTCTGCTTTCATTGCTTTTCCCAGAGTTCTTTAGTTCCTCCATTAATTCTTTGATCTCCTGCATTTCTCTTACTTCCCTCTTTAGGGACTCAATTTCCTTCTTCTGATCTATCACTTTTTTAATGATGGCAATTTTAAATTCTCTTTCTGGAAGGCTCAGAAGTTCTTCCAAGTTGCTGTCGTTGCAATCTGGGGAGTGGTTTTCTTTTTGTGGTGTGCTTCTTTCCTGAGGAGTTTTTAGGTTGCGTGTGGTTCTTCTCCTCCCTACTGTCTGTTTTCTAATTTGCCGTATGCGTTGGGACACTGTGTTGCTCGGACTGACTGGCATCTTGGGTGAACTTCTCCGCTCCCCTCTGGCTCTTCCAGGAGCCATCTCTGTCTTCTGGGGGAGCTTTCTGCTGGTTTTAGGCAGTTTTTACTGAAGAAATGTCCCTGTTCTCAAATGGCGAAGCGGGATGCAGTCCCTGCGCCTCCGGTTTCAGGCACACTCTTCTGCGCACCCGGTCTGCCCCGGACGTGGGTGCCTGCTCCCTCTGTGGGCTCAGACTGCTGGTCGGAGGGGGCCTGGCATGGAATAACTTCCCGGCTGGCCACTGGGTCCTCCAGAAGCCTTCTGCCCTTTTCAAGCAGTCTTAAGAAATTTCCTGTTTTATGGGGTGTTAGTGACTTTTTTTTCCTGGTCGCTAGGTGGCGCCAGAGATCTCTCCTATTGTCCTTGGGGGGCTGTTTTTCGCCTCCCCCCACCCCGTGGGACAGGGAACAGAGCGGGAATGGTAGGGTACACCTCAACAGCTTTGGGGTGCTGTGTCTGCCTTGTGCCCCACCGTTGTGGAGAACCCACTCCCCGAATTTTCGTGCCCCGGGTCTCAGTTCAAAGCCCTCAGTTCCAGGACGCGGGCTGTAGCCCAGTTCAGTGGCGCGGGAATGGCGCCTTTTGCACCCCGCTCCGGGGCCTGGGCGCCTGGTTCCTGCTCACTCAGGGAGGGACTTTCACCTCAGTGAGGACCTCCGCGCGTCTCCCCGCAAGCCTAGGTCGTCTCCCCGCAAGCCTAGGTCGCAGGCGCGGGGACCTGGGCAGCCGTGATACAGGTCTGCACTTGCTTTTCTAGCGCGCCGAGCACGCAGAGTTTCCGCGCCAGCTTACCGGCAGCCCGGGCT
Organism: Talpa occidentalis; assembly: GCF_014898055.3. NCBI lineage: Eukaryota > Metazoa > Chordata > Mammalia > Eulipotyphla > Talpidae > Talpa > Talpa occidentalis. Next base: position 76,119,417 of record NW_023604972.1, read on the forward strand.
GTGTGCGTGTCTCCCGGGGTCTTTGTTCTTCTCTAATGGCGCCCGGAGCCGTTCCCTCACCGCCGCAGCGGATCCTGCAGGGTTCGCCTCAGCTCCCGTTCACGGGGTGTGGTGGCTGCAATAGTTCCTTTCCACTCACAGTCCCACTTGCTGCGTCGTTTGTTCTTGTGGGTCGTTTTAGTTTGTTGTTTCCCTCCTCTCTGCCGGTCGGAGAGTGCCGCCTCTGTGGGCGGGGGAGGGGAGCAGGGTTCTGCGCTTCCCTCCCTTCTAGTCCTCTTTTATGGCCAGTTTCTTCTTCGGGTAGTTTGCTGGCGTCACCCGTTTATCTTCCGTATCCCAGTTCTCACTGGGACCTGCCGCTTTTCCTCCCTATTAACTTTTTTTAATGGGAGATCTTACTCGCAGCGTCTCCTCACCGCCATGTTGCTCCGCCCACCCTCAATCATTCTAAATTTTATGACTTACATCAGACCACAAAACTGACAGAATAGTAGAATAACATCAAACTTTTTATGAAACTGATTTTTTAAAAATACGTAACTACAGGCAAAGTTTTTGAATCTTAATTTTATCATATGAAATAAAAGCTATCTACTTTTCACATACAAAATTTCAACATTTCTGGTTAAAGTAACTATTCAATATATTATTTGCATTAGTATTATTGTATATAGAAAATTACTAGACCACCTTAAGTCATAATAAGCAACAGCTTAGTATTTGCTATAGCTTAGATTTCAGGAAAACATTTCAAAACACAGAGAAAAAAATTATTATGTCTTCATAGCCCTAGATCCTGAAAGGAAACAGACATTAAGAGAAATATAATACTTGGAAAAAAACCCTAAAATCTAGGTGCATTGTTGCCTCATTTTAGTCCATATGCATTTTCTATTTCCTTAGAGTGAAACTGTGTTCACATATTCAAATTACATTAATAAATCAAATAGGAATTGCTTATTTAATTTTCCTAATCTAATTTTTATAGTTTTAGACTTACATGTGGCCATACTTTTCTTTTTTCATTTGCGCGTTGTCCTTTTTTTCCTCTCTCTTTTTTTCTCATCTTATTGCTAGAAAACCTAGTAGTTAGCTGAATTATTGGAGAAAGCACAGAATGCCCGAAACTAATACTACAATCTGCCCCTAACATATAACCTCATTAAAGGCGTCAGTGGGCCACAGGAAAATGAGTGAGGGTAAGAATAGTACATCATAAATGACCTCATTTGGGTTTCTCAATTCCAACAAATACTAACACCGAGACCTGCAATGCATGAAGCCACAACATTAACCCTGTCATTTCCTTGAGGACAAGGACCTAAATATCCATTATTGAAGCAAGGAGTTCATTTCCATTTTGCACTTTAACTTTCTTAATCTATACAAAAAAGAAATACATAAAGAATTATGTAGGCATTTAGGCATTTACTCTGCCTTCTGAAAGGCACCTTTTGTGTAAATTATCTCAGGGCAAAAATATTTTGAGTTAAGTCAAAATGCATAAAAACAACTGTAGCAGATAATAAAATTGCACTTAAAATATATACTTAAGCTGTCAACCTATCAATAAATTTGATTAAAAAAATAGTCTATGCCCTAAAGGTTAGATCTTGACATATTCTAGAAATATGAATATTCCAGAAGCATAAACATGTACACCAAAAAGTGTGTGTGTGTAAAGTATAAATTTATAGTGAGTTTAGATATATACAAAGTTGTTTCAATATGCATGATAATTCAAAAGAATAGTGTTTTCCAATTAAATCCATATCATAGAAATACTGATTTTATTTTTTCTTCAAATTAATATGTGCATTTAAGGGGTATTATTGTGAAAGAGAATGAATAAACGGAAAGGAATAAAGCAAAATAACAGGCAAATGTTAAGAATTGTAGAATAAATCTGTGTTTGAAAAGAGACAAAAGTTAGAGAATGGCTTTGTTCTTAGAAAATCACTGACCCTGTAATTCTCCCCACATATGCTCTGTTTAGCTCAATAGCAGTCTTAATCTCATCCAGAGCCTTCAACCTTGAAAAGGCAGTCATCTCTATGCAAAACAATTAGGAAGAAAGTGTGTCCTGCCCAAAGTAGGTTTTCAATGATGCTTTGGCTATCCAGAAAGAAGATAGGCATTAATGAGTCAGACCTGCTGGAAATTACTTATATTTTAGCAATAAAATGTTTTGCTAGAAAATGCATAATTCCATCTCTGAAGGTCATTGAGTCCCTAACATTCACTTCGCTTCTGGATATTATATGCTAAATTTAGAACAGTCTGCCTAAGTTTGGTTAGCATCTACTGAACCAGGTCAGTAAGAAGAAACCAACTTTAATACAATTTGAAATTCTAATTATTTCTACATGGTCATTACTTCTGTGGAAATTATTTCAAGAGCATATACTTGTTTAAATATATCCATTTAATCTGGATACGAGCAATGCTGAGGCAACTTACCAAGAAAAATTAAAAAAATCCTTCCAAAAAGCAAGAAAGCTAGATTAGTTATCTGAGATGGACTTAGACTCCTAAACCAAGACCTAATACAATAATTTGTGTTCAAAATGTTATAATCCAAAACCAAAGTTTAAGCTGAAATTTTAAGATATACTCTACAGTGCTTTCCAAAAAGCCTCTGGTCAGATTGCTATCCCACATACTCTCCCAAGTATGTGTCGCCAAGAACTGTGGTCTATTTCTCTCCCCTTAAATTGTATAGGACTCTGTGATCATCTTGACATATAGAATGTAATAAGAGCTGTGCTGTGACTTCTGACTAGGTCAAAAAAAAAAGGCAATTCTGCTTTTGCTGGCTTTCTCTCTTTCTCTGGGCACAAACATTGGGATCCCTTTGCCAATTTGTAAGAAGTCCAGCAACCCTGAAGCTACCAAGCCATCAAGATCGTATAAAGAGACTACCTAGACAGAGAGAGGTGCTGAGAGAAACCTTCAAATAATTCCATTTCCTTGTCCTAAAAGTTTCTAGCTGAGGCCCTAGACTTTGTGGAGGAGAGACAAGTAAGCCCACAACACCCTCCCCCACACACACACAAAAAAAAACTCTGAACCACAGAATCTGTGAACATAATACATGAGATTATATGTTCTGAGATATATTTCAGATTTTTTTAAGATTTATTTTCATTTATTTATGCATACAAGAACTGGGTTGTAGCCAGAAGTGCAGGAAAGGGGGAGGTGAGAGGACTCACCAGAGACAAAGTAGGGAGCAGAACAGGTGGATCTACTGAAATACAGTGCAGAGGGGAGCAGCTGGGGAGACAGGAGAAGTCTGCTGGACCATGTGGGTTAATTACCTGGCCAGGGATCAAACTCAGACTACAGAGGTGATAGCTTGAGAGCTCTAAGACTTAATCTCTATGCCACCAGGGAAGCCAATTTTTGAGAAATTTTATTGTATAAATATAGGAACAGGAGGATCTAAATACAAGAAATAAAAAGCAAACTTGTAGAAAATATTTTATTTAATAAGTCTAACTGTTCCCTTTGATTTTACTCTTATTGAACTGGTGTAACATCTCCATATCAGTATTAGACTCTACTAAAAGAAGAGAACTTCACTCTCATCAAATATAAAAATAAAAGTAATATTATAGTCATTAAACATTTCAAACTATCAAATATCAAAGAAGCATAGTAACTCCCAAAGTGAATCTCAAAGAACTGTCCACAGGCCTCCCCGGTGGCGCAAGGGATTAACCACAGCACTATGCAGCAATCTGCAGCCTCTGCAGCACAAGTTCAATTCCAGGCTGGCCAGAGAGCTACCCACATGGAACAGCAGATCTCTGCTCACTAGCCCACTGCTCCCCTCAGCAGTGTATCCCATTCAATCTGCCTGTTCTGTTCCCCACTCTACCTCTGGTGAATCCTCTCACCCCACCCCCGCACCTCTAGCCTGTACCCCAGTTCTTGTATGCATAAATAAATAGTTTTCTTAAAAAAAAAACTGTCCTTTGTCCACATTTCCCAGTACATCTCCCATCCTACCCTCCCCCCTCCATAAACATATTATCTCTATCACAGTCATGGTATCAAAAAGCATGCTGTATTTGTTTCTCTCTTATTTATTAGTCAAAGTTGAAGGAATAGAAATTATTAATTTGAGGGGATTGTCAGAAGAAATTGACCACTGTAATACCTCCATTTTTCTATTCTTTTGTCAGGTTATATAAGGTCTTTTGTGATTCTATACAAATTTCAGTAATATTTGTTCTCTTTGCTTCAGTGACAAATCATTACATAGAAAAAAAAGTCATTTTTGTTCCTTTTCTTTGTTTCTTGATTTTATATATAAGTGAAATCATCTCATACTAGGGTTTCTTCTTGTGATATATTTTCCTTAACATATGCTACCCCAGTTCCACTCATGTTGTTGCAAATGGCAATATTTCACTTATTTTATAATTGATTATTATTCATGTATGTACACATATACTATATCTTTATTGACTCATCTGTCTTTAGCACTTACTTAGGTTTCTTTCAAAATTTGGTTGTTATAAATAGTGCAATGAACACAGATACTTTCAAATTGGTGTTTTTTTTTTTTCATTTTTCAGGCAAATAACTATGAGGGAAAATATTGAATAGATGGCAGATCTATTGTCAATATTTTCAGAAAACTCTATGCTGTTTTACAAAGAGGCTGAAAAAAATCTACATTTCTACTAACAGTATATGAGGGATCCTTTCTCTCCACAGACTCACCAACACTAGTTTCTGGACCTTTTGATATGAACTATAGTCAAAAGTATCAGGTGTGATTGCTCTACATTTCCTTGATAGTAAGTGACAAGGAGTCTTTATTTATGTGCCTCTTGGCCATCTGTATTTTTTTTGAAAAGTTCTCTATTTACATCTATCATTTTTGATTGAGCTATCAGTTTTCTGGTTATTGAACTGTATGAATTCTTTGTAAATTTTAGATAGTAGCCCTTTGTTGGATGTATAATGTGCAAATATTTTCTCCAATTTGATACTCTTTTGCTTAATGATGGTTTCTTTCTCTTTGCAGAAGATTTTTTAATTTGATGTATACTCATTTATGTTTGCTTTTCTTCTCCTTACATTGACCTGGACTCTCTAGAAAAAAAAAGAAAAAAAAATATATATGTAAATTTCCTATTTATTTGAAGGCTTCAGGTCTTACATCCAAATTTTTGATCCATTTTAAGTTAATTTCTATGTATGGTGTAAGAGAGTAGTCTGATTTCATTCTTTTGCAGATGGTTATCGATTTTACTCTAACACTATTTGTTGAAGAAACTTCCTTTATCACAGTATACTTAGTTGCTCCTTTGTCAAAGATTAACTTACCATGTAAAAAGGATTTATTTCTGGGTTCTCTGATTATCTATTTTTATTCCAATAACTTACAGTTTGGGTTACTCTTGCTTTGTAGTGTAGTTGGAAGTGTGGGAGTATAAATAATACCTCCATTTTTTTTTTTTTTTTTTTTTGCTTTTGTCAGTACCGCTTTGGCTTTTATGGTTCTATACAAATTTCAGTAATGTTATCTGGTTTTTCTTGAAGCATATCATTGGAATTTTGGCATGGAATAAGATGTCTAACAATGCCAATTCTTCTAATTCTTGTGTAAGGAATATAATTCCATCCCCAGGTATTTTCTTTTATTTACTTTATCAGTGTTTTATAGTTTTGTGTTTTGGTTGTTTAGGCCTTTCCCTCCTTTTGTTAAATTGATTTCTAAGTATTCAATTCTTCTTGATGCAATTTTAAGTTGGATTGTTGTCTTGATGTCTTTCTCTACCATTTCATTGTTAGCATATAAGAATGTAAAGAGATTTTGTCTATTGATTTTGTAGCCTGCTACTTCATTGTTCTGATTTAATGATTCTAATAGCTGTGGGTTTTGTTTTGTTGTTGTTTTATTGATGGAGTCTTTAGCATTTTCTATGTATATTATCATTTCATCTATAAATAGTGATATTTTTATCCCCTCTTTTTAAATATGAATTTCTTTATAACTTCTTTTGCTAAATTGTTGTAGCTAGGATTTCCATTACTTTATTGAAAACAGTGGTGAGGAGGCATTCTATTTTCTATGTGATCTTAGAGGTAAAGCTTTTAGTTTTTCATCATTGAGTATGATGCTAGCTGTGGGTTTGGCATATAGTCTTTATTAGGTTGTGACATTTTCCATCTATCCACTATTTTTGAAAGTTATTTTTGTAAATTGATCTTTGATATTTTCAGATGCTATGTTTGTTGATCTAATCAAATGATTTTTATCTTTCCTTGTGTTGATGAAATTAATTATATTGATTGATTTGCAGATATTGGACCATCCTTGCATTCCTAGAATAAATCCCACTTTGTCAGGTGTATAATCCTTTTAATGTATTACTGAATTTGATTTGCTAAGTTTTTTTTTTAAGATTTTTTTTTATTTATACAAGCACTGGGGTATAGGCCAGAGGTGTGGGAGGGTGAGAGAATTCACCAGAGACAGAGCAGGGAACGGAACAGACAGAAGGACTGAGAACACAGCTGAGGGGAGCAGCAGGCAAGATAGGAGAGGTCTGCTGTGCCATTTGGGTAGCTCCCTGGCCAGCCGGGATCGAACCAGCACTGCAGAGGCTGCGGACAGCTTCACAGTGCTGTGCTCAACCCACTGCATCACCAGGGAGGCCCGTAAGAATTTTTTGAGTCTATATTCATCAGAGGTATTGGGTTGCAGTTTTCTTTCTTATTTTCCTACGACAGCATTTTGTATGAGGTAAATTTGGCTTTACCAAAAGTATTTGGGAGTATTTACTCCAATATTGGGAGGGAGTTCAAGAAGGAAAGGTATTATTTCATATTTGAAGTTTTATTTTTATTTTTTGAGACATTTGATTATTGTTTTAGTTTCCTTACATGTGATTGGTGTGTTCAAGTTTCTTTATTTCTCCCTGATTCAGCTGGGAAGTTGTATGATTCTAAAAATTTGTCTATTTCATCTAGAATATTCTTTTTTTTTCTTCTAGAATAGTCTTATTATGAACATAAAGGTGGTGTATTTAAGTGATGCCTGTTGTACCTTCCTTTTCATTTCTGATTCTGTCTATTGAGTAGTCCCTCTTTTTTCATAGTGAAGCTAGATAGAGTTGTATCTGTTTTGTTTATTATACCAAAAGCAAAGGACACAAACACAAAAAATATATAAATAGTATTACATCAAACAAAAAAATATTGCTCAGCAAAGTAAGTCATCAACAAAATTAAATGTCAACATACATAATAGTATAAGATATTTTCAAAGTGTATGTCTGATAAGGGGTTAATGCCCAAAATATTCAAAGATCTCATATAACTCAATATTTCAAAAGCAAATAATTCAATTAATGAATGGGTAAAGGACATGAATAGATATTTTTCTAGCAGAATAGACAAAGTCATGCAAGTGATCAAAAGTTACTCAACAGTAATACTCATCAGGGAAATAAAAATCAAAACAACGAAAACACAATATCTGTCCCACATCTGTTACTATCGTAAATATGAAAAATAACAATAATGTTGTCATGGTGTAAAGAAAAGAGACATCTGATAGTCTGCCAGTGGGAATGTAAACTGGTGCAGCCATTATGAAAAGTAATAGGTGGACTACTCAAAAAATTAAAAATAGAACTACCATACGATCCATAAATTCCATTTCTAGGCATATAGCTAAAAGAAATGAAAATACTACTTCAAAGAGATCTGTAACCCATGTTTTGTAGCATTTCCATTAAACAAGGAATGGAAATGAAGTCGGAGGCCAATGACAGATGAATGGATCAAAAACTCATTATATATGTAATGGAATATTATTCAGTCTTTAAAAATAAGGAAATTGCTTTATAACAATAAATGTGAAAATTGAGAGCATTATGAGAACAATCTGAGTTGGCATTATTTTTATATGGGAAAGAAATTTAAACTCTTAGAAACATAGTAGGAGAAATTCCAACTATATTTTATGTAAATATAACAAAAATACTGAAATTTATATGGAACCACTAATATCTCAAAGAGATAAACCTGTCTTGAAAAAAAAATAGAGGCATCATTGATACTTGACTCAAACTATATTACAAAGTGGCACCAATTAAAATACTATGGTATTGAAATAAAAATAGAAAGTGATCAATGGAATACAATTAAGAGTTTAGAAATAAACTCACACACTTAAAATATGACAAAGAAACCATGGTCTTATACTCAAAAGGAAATTCAAACTGGATTAAACCATAGTGTCAGGCCCAAATCATAAAATATATATAAAAAAACTTAGGTGATATGTTCCATTAGATCAATGATAGGTATGTCTTTGTGGAACCAAGCCCAAAGGCAAATGAAATGAAAGCAAAAAATACATAAATTTCAATATATCATATTAAAAAGCTCTACACAACACACACATACACACACAAAATATTAGCAGAATGAAAAGACAGCCTACTAAATGAGGGTCTCCCTGGTTGTGCAAGGGTTAAGTTTCAAAGCTAACAACTACCACTAGCCACTGCTGTATAAATTCAATGCCTGGCCAGGGAGCTAACTCACATGACTCAGCTGACCTCTCCTGTCTCACTTGCTGCTCCCTTTAGCAATGTTATTTCAGTATACTCACATGTTATGCTCCCTCTCTGTCACTGGTGAATCCTTTCTCCCCTTGCACCTCTGGCCTACACCCCCATTCTTTTATGCATAAATAAATAAAATAAATCTTTAAAACAATAAAGAAAAGAGAATGTACTGAATGGAAGAAAATTTTTGCACATCATACATCAATAAGGAGGTAATATCCAATTTATATACACAAATATGACTGCTTAGATAGATGAGGGATAACTTCCATGTGTGGAAGAATGGAGACATGAAATAATTCATGATGGTTAAAAATTTGAATATTCGGCAAGAAAAAATTATGTGGAAGAATTAAATTGTATAAAAGTATAGAAATTGGGGGCCTCCCTGATGGCACAAGGGGTTAAGCACTGCACTATGAAGCAATCCGTAGCTTCTGCAGCACGAGTTCAATCCCCAGCCAGACAGAGAGCTACCCACATCGTGAGGCAGAACTTTCCTGTCACACCTGCTGCTCCCCTCAGCAGTGTATTTCAGTCAATCTGCCTGTTCTGTTCCCCACTCTGTCTCTGGTGGATCCTCTCACCCCCCGCATCCCTGGCCTGTGCCCCAGCTCTTGTATGCCCCAGCTCTTGTAAATAAATAAAACTTAAAAAAAAAAGTATAGAACTTGGAAAACGTTGGAATCAAGAGTTTATGAAAGTGTCAGGAGGGAAATAGAATTGAAAATGTAACTAGGGACTATAGTAAGGTGCAAGATTGGAGTCCTTAAATAATTTTAAAAATATTTTGAATCAATTAAGTAAAAAGGAACAATTTAAGATTTTTAAGCAAGGGAATAAGATACTATGGGTTACACTTCAGAAATTATGAGGCCTTTACTTACATGTAATTTATCATTTAAAAAGTACCTCAAAGTGTCTTCTTCCAGGTCCTGATCATAAAACTCTGAGACATGTAAAAAAAATAAAGAGTTTTGTTGTCAAAATAATTCACTCCAAATCATAATGCTATTTGATAGCATTAACCAGACTAAGAGTCAAGCCTTTAGCCAATGTGTTGAAGGCTTTCTATTATAATGCACAGTAAGCTGATATAGTGTGTATGAACCAAGGGGTCTAAATCAGTTACAGTGAAAGGTGATGAGGATAGGGATCAGATAACACATGTCTTATTGATACAGAAAACAAAATTATCCAAGTGGACGATATTAAGCCATAATTCTCACAAAATTTAGTAACTATTAAACATTTAAATTTGTTTCATATATGTTACCTTTAGTAGATCATTCTATGAAAGGACAATGTATGAATCTCTTAGTAAGTAAATTACCAGCATACAAAAGTAAATGGAAAATATACACATTCCTTTTAAAACAGCATAAAATCTTAAGTTTTTTTCATTGTAGGAAGTTTATTCCAACAGTGAGTAATGAAAATATTCTGTTGTAGTATTTACAATCTAATGAATCAAAGCCAAATATTCTAAAGGGGTGTTAAGCTATTTGAAATAGTCTAACAAAAGAGTAAAATATACACAATGGGCTATTACTCACTAATCCAAAAAGATAAACTCACGTCACTTGAGGCAACATGATGGAGCTGGAGAGATAATGTTAAATGAAATAAGTTAGAGGAAAGATAAATACTGGATGGTGTCACTAATGTGTGAAATATAAAGTAACTAAACTAAGAGTCAGATAAAAGACAAGTTTAAAAACTAACCCTTGAGGGGCCTCCCTGGTGGCACAAGGGGTTAAGTACAGCACTGTGAAGCTGTCCGGGGCCTCTGCAGCACATTCCATCCCGGCCGGCCAAAGAGTTACCTACATGGCTCAGCAGACCTCTCCTGTCTCACCCACTGCTCCCTTCAGCAGTGTCTTTCAGTCAGTCTGCCTGTTCTGTTCCCCACTCTGTCTCTGGTGATCCCCTCACTCCTCCCCCTGCACCTCTGAAACCTGTACTCCAGTTCTTATATGCATAAATAAATATTATTTTTTAAAAAATGAAAATAAAAATATAAAAACTAACCCTTGATAGCTGACTACAGACCTGAAACATCAAGGTGGGGGAGAGGAGGAAGGGGTAAGAAGAAAGTAGAAAGGAAGCATAAGAGTCTATGTTGGTGAGTTAGAGATGGGAGCACCACAGCGGTAATAACTGATGGGGCTATCCCAATATCGCCTCAGTTAAACATTAGTAAATAATAAAGGTAGAACAAACCTTTGAAGTCTCACTGCAGAACCGAGGCTACAGAAAAGAAGGAGGGGAAGTGAAAACAAAGGGGCAAGGAGACTCAATGGATTATGCAGAGGATTATTTGGGCTTTGCCATTGGGCATGATATGGTAACATATATGTGAAGATGTGTGCACCTATATCCTGTAAAGGTACATAGTGTTATAAAACAATGTTACCCCAATCAACATAATTGAAAAAAAAAAAAAGAGTAAAAGACTCCTTTGTAAACACATCAATCTCCAACTGGAAAATGACTACCAAATGAAAGGATAAAATGCTTCTTTCGTCTTCTTTCCCCTAAATCTTAAAACAAATCATAAAATTCCCATGAACACTTTGGACTTATACAGATATAATTAAAAAACAGAATCGCATGCTGTGCAAAGCCTCAAGAATTTGAAATTGCTAAAAATCAATAAAAAGTTAATATGGCAAACTCTGGTTGGTTTTAAAGGATCTTTGCAAATTCATAAAATGTTTTCGAATCACAGTTCATCCCCAGTGTTCCAGGGCAACAAGATAGTTTTGTCATATTTCTATTTCCTCATGAATGGGAATGGCAATTATACTCCTCCCCTTCAGTATCTTGTTCTGAGCCTTATTACAAAGGGGAAAAATAATAATTTATAAACAGGAAACCACACCAAAGAAAAACAGGGCCAAATTGATGTACCCTAGCACCAAGAACCCCCAGGGCAGAGTAAATGCCCAGGATGTCCTCACAGAAGACTCATGGGCAAAGTTTCCAGGGGTGTTTGAACAGAAAATGAACTAAAACAATTAAAAAGCTGATGAATTTTAACAACTCTGCCAAAGCTCCCCTCACAAGCTAATGTCAGGAGGCACGTTTAATAGTTAAAAGTCAACAATCAAACAGAACAGCTGCATGTGTCTGGCACATTGGAGATTCTGAGAGCATTTACAAAACAGACACGCAAGAAGCCAGATTGATTAAATAAGGACAGCACCCACCTAGATGTTCACGATAAAATAATCTATCACAGTCTAGGGAGAAAGGCAAAGAATGTTCACTCCCAGGAATAAATGTGTTCACACTGGCACTCACAAGAGCTTCATCCTGTGACACTCAGTGCTCTCAATGTATCATCTTCAATATTTCCCAGATGCAACCCTTAAGAAATACCTAATGCTGGCGATGTTGAGTGGGCCCTTTTGCCTGTAAGGACCACTAACTTTATTGAAGGAAGTACTGCAAATAAGGAGACAAGTGCCATCAGCGTCTCTCCCCATATTGTAGTAGTGTCATTGTCACTTCATCACTCAAATATCGTTAAAAAAATAAAAGCTCATTGAACACTACTGGAAATTCTCTTCTGCCTACAGGGAAGTGTGCTAAATGGAAATGAATTGGCTCCATCTTCTTATGTTTTGATCTTAAGGGTCTATATTCATCTCAGCCCTTTCCATTAGGAAAGATATTCTTGAGTTCTTCAATTCACCTACTTGACTTGAAAGTCACTAATTTTTTGTGCAAATTCTTCTATTTTCAAGCCATTGAAAATAATAAAATCTATAATACAAAGTGCTAAAAAGATTTAAACTGTCCATTTTAAGATTGTGGGTTCAATATCACATTCTTTCCCAAGTACATATTAAATATCTACCTGAGCTCCATATAATCCATCTATTATATATTTATGTATTACAATATTTATATATTGTAATATTAACATGTATATATTATGTATTTATATTCCATCTATTAAAAATGCTACTTTCCACTTGAGTCTCCTCTGAAACATATTGATATTTTCATTTATACTTTGGCCTTCATATACTATCTCAACACACTAATAATAAGCATGATGTCTTCAAGGAGACATAAAACTACAGGTCAACATGCAAACAACTTTGAAAAACAGGTGTAAATTTGCCTGTTGAAAAATATCCATACTGACAGTATCAATAATCACCTAGACTGTTTATATTCCATGAAGCTCTTCCATGTTGGGTGAACACAGATTTCAGTCTTACCTATCTTAGAGCATATCCCCAGTGCTTCAATGGAGTGTTTATATATGAAAGTGTTTGTTGTAGCTTCAGCTGCAGCTTCCAGTCACAGGTTTTTCCCTCACCTATTTTCACAGGTAGAAGACTAATGGAGCCTCAGCCTCAGGAGCAGTAACTGAATGTAGATAGAAAACATTAGAGGGAAAGACTCCTTTAAGTTTGTTGATAGGCAGGCAAGTTAGATCTTAAAGACTTCCTTGTTGAAAACATTCTAATGGATCTCCATAGTCTGTAAAATAAAATCCGAGGACCTTCCAGAGCCTTACAAGTCCATCATGGCCTGGCTCCTATGTCCCTCTTTGACCTCAGCTTTGCCTAGACACTGCTTCAGCCACACCATCCTTCTCCGGCTTCTCTAGCTGTTACCAGCATGTAGTGAATTAAGAACACAGACTGAGTATGAATGATGACCCCGTTTCTATCACTACTCAGCTGTTGATACTGACCAATTTATTTAACTTATCTATGCACAAAAGGAGAGATTCCCCATTTTAACTTCCAATAAAAATAACAGTTACCACAAGATGTTGCTGTGAGGAGAAGTGTGAGTTCATATTCACAAAGGACTTGGAAGACTATGTGACATTCTGCTTGCTAATTATTTCCCTACATTTTTGTACTTTCTCTCCCCTCTATTAGGTTGTTATTGCAGTTTTCAGCTCAAATATTCATCCCTCGGAACAGCCTTCCCCAAACATCTCATTCAAAGGAGCAAACACCACCCACCCTGATATGTTATACTTCCTCCCAGCATTCTCATCATTCCTTATCAATATCTCCTCATATTTCTTCCCTATCATTCCATCTTTGCCTAATGTTGATATGCGGCAATTAACACGGACTTAATCACATTGGTCAATGTCCTCCAGTACTATTCCAGTAATTCATCCCAGTGCTTAAAAACTCTTCCACCTTTTGTTTCAGCAGAGTTGAATTCCAAATCTCCCTTTTTGCAATAATCTCAATCCCTATTGCAACAGTGTTGAATAAAGTCCACCTTGCCACTTTAACTTGTATAGTGCAATTTTCCTCTCACAAATTATAACAGAGAAAACATTTTTGTTTTTGAAAGTGAAAACATTCATAAACTCCACTAGGGCATATAGGATTAAACTAAACCCTGATCATTTTTCTCAAATGTTTCTATTTGATCTTTCTTTCTTTCTTTTTTTATTTTTTTAATTACTGTCCTTTTAGAGCAGTTTTAGATTCACAAAATGAAGAGGAAAACATGGAGATTTCCCATATATCTCCTCCCTCTATATAAGTAAAGCCTCCCCCATTACCAACATCCCCTACCAGAGTAATATATTAACACTGATATACCTACACTGTCACATCATCCAACACCACCTCTCAGTGTTTGAACATTTTATGGATTTGGCAAAAAATATAAAGATATATAGTCATCATTATAGCATCATACAGAGCAGTTTCTCTGCCCTAAATTTTCTCTGTGCCCCATTTATACATACCTTCCTTACTTTCCCCCACAAGACGTGACAACCAGTAGCAGTTTTACTGTTTCCATATTTTTTTACTTTTCCAGAATGTTTATAATTAGAATCATTTCACAGAACAGTAAATAGCCTTTTCAGATAGGCTTCTTTCATTTGATAATATTTATTTAAGTTTTCTCCATGTCTTTTCACATCTTGAAATCTCTCTCTTTTCCCTCGTTTTTGTTTGTTTATTTGTTTTGTACTGACTGTCCATTGTTTGGATGTCCCTCAGTTTAGCCATTCTCCTACTGAAGGACATCTTATTACTTGAAGTTTTGATAATTAAAAAGAAACTTGTAGAAAATTCCATGGACATGTTTTTATGTGAATTAAGTTTGAAATTTCTCAGGGTAAACATTTAGGAGTACAATTGTGAACTCGTATGGTAACTGTATAATTACTTTTGTAGCATCATTAAACTGTCTTCCAAAGTGACTGTACCACTGTGTATTTCCATCAGGTTGAATGATCTTTCCTGTTGCTATATATCAGCACCAGTATTTGATGTTAATGTTCTAATTTTGGGGCATTCTATTTGATACATAGTGGTATCTCTTTGTTGTTTTAATGCATATTTTTCTGATGACATATCATGTAAAACATCTTTTCCACATGATAATTTTCCATCGCTCCTCCTCTTTTATCGTCTCTTTTCTGTATTTATACATGTGGAAAACTGATATCAATGGTCTGTGGTAAAAGACTATGGGTGCTTTGGTGGTGGGTGAGGTGTGGTGACAATACATATAAGGAAATGCGAATCTATTCCACTAAATAATATACAGTGTTGTAAATAATTTTACCTCAATAAAAAATTTTAAAAACTTTGATACTTTCAAAGTTCTTCTTATAATTGAGATTTGCTTATAAGTAACTTGATGAATGATATTGCTTGTCTAATTTAATTGATTGAACAATTAAATGGCATTTGAGCGACACTTGGAATTGTCATCAACATAGTCAGTTCAGGGACTCAGTTTTTTGCTTCTGTGAAACGAGAAGTTTGAATCAGAGAGTCCCATCTCCATTATTTGTTGTATCTAAAATGCTTTTCAGAGCCTCCCTGGTGGTGCAAGGGGTTAAGCACAGCACTGTGAAGCTATGAGAAGCCACACAGCATGAGTTCTATCTCTGGCCGGTTAGGGAGTTACCCACATGACCAGCAGCCCTCTCCTGTCTTGCCTGCTGCTCCCCTCAGCAATGTATTTCAGTCAATCTGCCTGTTTTGTTCCCAACTCTGTCTCTGGTGAATCCCTCACTCCCTGCACCTCTGGCCTATACCCCAGAGGGGTACATAAATTGAATGCATAAATAAATCTTTTAAAAATAAATAAATAAAATGGTTTTCAGAGGTTTTCTTTATTTTTTTGATACTGCATCCATATTCTTTTGGATGTTAAAGGGGAGATACATGGAAAATTCCTCTCTGCCTAGAATATGCAATTACCTCTATAGAAATTTGAAATGTATGGGATTTAGATAATTTTCCTCCACTCATCACTAACTGTACTGACATTTCATTTACCTACAATTTATTTAAAAATCTCTGGCATGAATTCAGTTCTGAATGACACATGTTGAAGCCAATTTTAGTTATCTAATGTCAAAATTAGATCATATTTATTTAGGAGGAAATTACAACATTGCTTTAAATTTACAAAGATAAGTTTTGTTCCTCTTTTTTAAAACAATCATTCTTATGAAATAATCACATTATTGAGAAAATTTGTCCTGGGTGCGTATATATTTACTGATCTCATATCTTTGCCCATTGGTCTCCCCTGTTCTGTAGTTCTGTGCTCAGAGTATCCCTCCATTTAGAACTGTTAAATCTATGCTTTTTGTAGATTCATTCGGAATTCTTTTTTCCAGACACAAAGATACCCAGGAAAATCAAACCAAAGGTGAGTATCAGATTAAATCAGATTTATATTTGACTCAGTGACTGATTTTCATTCAATCAACTGCCTGATTACTTTATCATTTTCTTGCAGATGGGTCACTGCTAAATGTCATGTTGCTTTATATCAAAACAAAGTAAAAATCTGATGCTATCAATCTGTGGACACATTCAAATTTAGCAAGAAGTTGCTTGAGATTTATGATAAAAAACTTCTTTGCTTTTCAAAGACATACTCAGTGCATAAGGTACAGAATTAATATCCTCCATGTCTAACTTGACTATCCATTTTGATACCATTTGATTAAGGGACTATCTTGTTGATACTTAAAACAGCAAACAGATGAGTAAAGCAGAAATGGTTAATTTTTAGAACTCTAAATTATAAGCTAAGCTCTCGGCAAGTCACTATAAGAATCTTAAAGAAAATAACTATAAATATTCCAAAAGGGGCAAACACTTGATATTGAACAGTACTATCAAATAACATTTAAGCAATGACAAAATAATTCTTAATTCTTTTTTTTTTTTCTCAGTAACCAGGGTATTTCCCAAAATAACTTTGCAATCATTTCTGCTTGCTCATCAGGAATCAGAAAAGAATAAAACAAGGTAAGCAGAAAGCAAAATAAGGTAAGCAGAAAGCAACGTAAGTCAGAAGAAGAGAAATAAATACTGGAATATAGAGAAAAAAAAAAAAAAGGAACAGACAAAACTGAACCAAGGGCCTCCCTGATGGCACAGGGCTTAAAGACACAGCACAATCAAGCTATCGCCAGCCACTGCAGCACAAGTTTGATCCCAGGCCAGGGAACTAACTCACATGGTGCAGCAGACCTTTCCTGTTTCTCCCATTGCTCCTCTCAGCAGTGTATTTAAGTCAATCCACCTGTCCTGCTCCCTATTCTGTCTCTGGTGAATCCTCTCACCCCCCCCACACCCACCCACCTCTAGCCTACACCCCAGTTCTTATATACATATATATATGTATATATATATATATATATATATAAATCTTAAAAAAAGAAAATGGTGAAAGTTTTAAAAGTGTGAAGGGAGACCAATGGACTATGGGAGAGGACTGTGGGTAACTGTCATGGGCATGGTGTGATAAGATACATCTGAAAAAATGTGATACTATACTTCTGTGTTATATACGGTATTACAGCGTTAAATGTTATTTTAAAAGTGACATTACCTTACTGCAAAGTAAATTAAAATGAATAAGTAAATAAATACTTAGCACTAAATGGCAATCTAGTAACAGATATTTAGAATAATATTCACAAAGGAGAAAGACTTTTAAAAATTAAGAAATTGTAGGGTCTCCCTGGTGGTGCAAGGGGTTAAATCTCAGCACTATGAAGCTATCAGCAGTCACTACAGCATAAGTTCGATCCCTGGCCAGGGAGCTAACCCACATAGTGCAGTAGACCTCTCCTGTCTCTCCCTCTGCTCCCCTCTGCAGTGTATTTCAGTCAATCTGCCTGTTCTGCTTTCCACTTTGTCTCTGGTGAATACTCCCCACCCCTTCCCTGCCACCCCCTACCCCAGGCCGTGCCCAGCACCTCTTGCCCACACCTCAGCTCTTGTATGTATAAATAAATAAAATAAATATTTCAAAAAAAATAAGACATTGTTTGAAGAAATAGAAGACATAAAGATATGAAAAAATAATTCAATGTTCATGGGTTGGAAAAATCAACTTCTTAAAATTGAACTTTTGCTCAAAACAATATAAAGATTTAATGCAATTCCTGTTAAATATACTATGGCACTCTTCAAGAAAACAGAACAAATGTTATTCAAATTTGTAGGTAACCACAAAAGACTACATTTAGTCACTGCAATCCTAACAAAAAAGAGCAAATGTACATGTCCAAACTTCAGACTATACTGCAAAGCTATCGTAATCAAAAGAGTATGTTATTGGAATTAAAACAGACCAGAAATAAACCCAGACAAATATGGACAGATAATCTTTGACAAAGGAACTATGGCCATAGAGCAGATAAAGGAAAGACTCTTCAATAAGTAATGTTAGGGTTAACTGGATAGCTACCAAAAACAAAAACAAAAAAACTGGACCACTCTTTCACACACCATACACAGAAATTAAATCAAAATGTATTAAAGATTTGGATGCGACACCTGACCATAAAATACATAGGAGAAACTACAGACAAAACACACCACAGCAATGAAAATTGGGATTATATCAAACTAAAAAACCTCTTCACACAGAAAGAAATTGTCATTAAAATGAAAGGAAACTCTACTGAATAAGAGAAAATATTTGCATATCTCATGTCCAACAATGGGCTAATATTCAAAATGTGTAATTTTGAATTCAACAAGAAAACAAGTAACCTGATAATAAAAAAAGTGGGTGTACAATCCACATACCTCTCTAAAGAAGACACACTGCACACATGGCCAAGAAGTATATGAAAAATGTTCATTATCACTTATTATCAAAACAATGAAAATGAAAACCTCAATGGCACCATACCTCACACCTGTTGAGAATGTCCCATAATAAAAATACCAGAAACAATAGGTGTGGGTAACAATTTGGAGATAAAGAAATCATCATACACTGTGGGTAGTAATGTAAAGTGGTCCAGTCCCTTGGAAAGCAATGTGGAGTTTCCTCAAAATCTTGCTGACATATATGATCCAGCAATTCCACTCTCCTGTATCTATCTGAATGATACAAAAAAAACCCCACTAATTTGAAGTGATATATGCACTCCTATGATCACTGAAGCACAATTTACAACAAACAAGTTACAGAAATAATCTAACACAATAGATGTCACTTAAGAAGATGTGTTATAGGGCCTCCTTGGTGGCAAGTGGATGCACGCCGCACTGCAAAGCTGTCCACGGCCTCTGCAGGCCAGTTCGATTCCCTGCCGGCCAGGGAGAACCCCACATGGCGCAGAAGACCTCTCCTGCCTCATCAGCTGCTCCCCTCAGCCGTGTACTTTGCTCTGTCTGCCTGTTCTGCTCCCCACTCTGGCTCTGGTGAATTCTCTCACCCTCCCGCGCTTCTGACCTGTACCTTAGTTCTTGCATAATATAAATAAATCTTTTAAAAAAAAAGATGTGTTATATATACATGATGGGATACTATTCAGGTATAAAAGAAGATGAATTCCTTCCATTTTCAACAACATGGATGCAATTGGAAGGAATTGTGCAAAATGAAGTAAGTCAGAAAGAGAAAGAAAAATACCAGATGATTTCACTCACAAGTAGAATAAGTATGAACAAAACAAAGTAGGAGGTAAATCCAAACTAAAACATACCCTCAAAAACTGACTTCAGATTTGTGGATACCACGAGGGGAAGATGGGGGATGGAGAACAAATGGGGAAGGGGACCCACTAAACTGTGGAAGATTATAGGTATTTAGGTGGTGGATGTAGTGTGGTAACATATATCTGCAAGGTGTAAACCTATATTCCCTAAATCATACACAATCTCATAAGCCATTACATTAATAGAATATGATACAATGTAAGCATATATAAATGAAATATATAAATCAATGTAAAACACAAACTCCATCCAAGAAGAGAACTATTATTTAAGAATTACACTGCAAAGAATGCACAAGAAGAGCAATAGAGCAAAGGTGATCACTAGGGCCACACTGAAACAGAGTAAATAACTCAGATGACTGTTTTCATCACATGTTAGGATTCTGGAGTGTTGCAATTATACCCACAGATGACTTTTTTGCAGAGTACATAAAATTCCTAAATTTCTGTGTTAAGGCCCTGAAGTTTCCTGCTGCCCCAAGAACCCCTACTGTAGCTCTCTGCAGACCCCCTACTGTAGCTCTCTGCAGACCCCAGACAGAGGTCTTGACATTTTCACTGGATCCATGACCAAAGAGTGAAAACCACTGGCCTCCTTTCTGTGGAAAGTATAGCAGCCTTTTGCCCACATGGCGACAAGGGGCGGTGGGGGGGGGAGGTGAGGGGGGAATGATTTTACCCTCCCCTAAGATGCACTTCAGTTGGTGCTCAGAATAGTCAATTATTCCTAGTCATTTTAATCTCAAGGCAAAGCAACCTCCTCAGAGATTCCCTCTTAACTACCCTGTATAATGTGGTTTCCTTCTCTCTTCTATTTGCTCTCACATTGGCCTGTCTTCTTCAGAGTATTTACCGCGAACAAAATTGCTTCTTTAGAGGAAGCTGGGGATAGAAAGCAAAGAAGTGGCCTGATAGACAATGGCAGAAGATTGTGCTTTGGTGGTGAGTGTGGTGTGATAACATACATCTGAAAAAGTAGAGACCTATACCCTTAAAACATGCAGTGTCATAAATCATATTACCTCAATAAAAATAATCTAATTTTAAAAATGAAATGAAATAAAGTTTGTTTTTTTTTTTTAAAAAAAAGCAGATTAGAGCCAGATTTGAAATTAGTTCTTTTTAAATCAAAACCCATTCTTTTTCCTGTAGACTTCACTGCCTCTGGCATTAAAAGAATGTTCTACTATCAGGAGAATAGAGGCAATGTTATAAAGAAAACAGCCAATCTTTGTGATACATGTTCTTCAGTCTCTGCAAAATGGGAGGACTGAAGTGAAGTATAGGTTTGATTTAGAGCCTTTGCTGTAGTGTTTTATCAGACAGGGGACCTAGGAATCATGGCGTTACATGGTTTCTCAGACGGAGGACTTGAGGACTTAATAATGGAAGTGATTTTGCTCTAAAACAATTTGCAGCAGATTAAAGAGATAATAGTGAAAACAAGGGGTGGTGGGAATTGTATGGGGACTATAACCAAGCTGAAAATGCATACATTGTGCAAAAATGAAAAACAATGTAAAAAATATAAAATAAAAAAAATGTTCAGAAGGAAAGGAGAAAAAATTTAAAAAATTAAAAAATAAAAAAAAGAGAATAGTGAGAAATCAGACAACTACATGCAAACCTCATAGGCAGCACACATCCCTGGCATGGGTATTTCTTAGGAATTTGCAAAGATATAATTAAAATTTGAGATAATGTTTCAATTACTATACAAGTGTCAGACAAATGTGTTTCTAGCCACATCTATGAAATGCAGTTTCCACTGTGTCCATGCCCATGGAAGAGAGACCTTTGACATTGCTTTATTTTTTTTCCTAAAGTTATATTTTAAATGGTTTGCTCCCAAGTGTAGTCACCTTAAAATAAATAAGTAAATAAATAAATAAAAATGTCTCAATGCTGCTTGAAATTAGTGAAAAGTAGAACTAGATGTGGTTTCCTTAGTACCTATCCTGTCCTTCAAGGTTGTTTGCTTACAGCTCCACCATATGGATTCTGGCTCAGGAAATGGAGGTTCATAACTATCCCCTAAATCCAACCCATTTTTGAATTTGTCCACATTGTTCCCTTGCCTGAAATTTAATTTTCCATTCTATTACTACCAGTATCACCTGGGAAATTTATAGATCCTCTCTTATTATTTGCAAGTAATAGAAAATCCACCGACAAGTTAAATAAAAAAGACCTTAAATAATCCAAAATTCTATAAATGCTGAGGAAATTCATCTCTTGTTTTTGTTAGTCTTCTGTCAACAATTTTCAAGGAGTCAGTGTTTTCCCTTTTTAAGTTATATCATCACCAATCTTTTGGGATTCATTATGGAGCATAGCATTTAAGACCATAGTTACTGGAATTAAACAAAGTTCAAAATCTACTTCTGCTTTGTGACTTTTAGCATGTACACAAGTTCTCTGAGCTTTAGATTTTTATCCATAACCTATAGATAAAAATAGTATATAGGATATAATGATTTAATATATGTAAAGTGAGAGTTTATATTTTAAATGAAATAGCAAAATCTTAAAATGGGACCTGGCACAACATAGCTTTATGTCAATATTTTCTGTTATTTTTGTATTGATAGGAAAATATAATATCTCTCTCTCTCTCTCTCTCTCACACACACACACAAACACACATACTCTCTCTCTCTCTATATATATATATATATCTCCTGTCTTCCCTCATAAACAGGACAGACAGATTTCCTAGAAGCTACCCAGTACTCAGCCATTACAACTCACGGACCAGGACTGTATTACATATGTGTGTCCAGCTGCCAAGGGGTCTTAAGCTGTTGGGGGCTTGAGCTTCTGGCTGGCTGTGGGGTTCAGGGCTCTTCCAGCCAGTAAGTGAAAGGTTATAATGGGGAGAGGAGTGACTATTGTATATTTAACCAAACTTAGCTACCAAAATCATTCTCTTCAGCCATTAAAAAATTGCTTGTTGTTCAAAGGTCCTTCTCAAATACTTTCCCTTCCTTGAGACTTCCAAACTAGGCTTTTATTTTTCCTTTTCCCAAGTCCTCTAATGTTGTGGGAAGTACTAAGTCATCATGTATTACACTTTAAAAATGCTTAAAATCAGAGAATTTAAGGTTGAATGAACTATAAACATCCAGCAGCTTTATGATAATCCAATGACTTCAGAAACATATAGATCAATTAAAATAATCTAAATAATTACCATATGAATGTTTTTCCTGTGGCAGATGTGATAATTGGTGATTAATCTGAGTATTTCATTTACCCTGCAGGACAATCCTACAACATTGGAATTGCAATTAGACTTGCAATTAGACTTCTGGATCATAGTCCAGAAAACCTCTTCTCCCTCTACCCGTTAAAAATAAAAAATATTTATGCATTTGATTTAATTCTGCATCAGAAACAAAGCTGTAAGCACACACATAAAGTAAAAAGGATATAATAGGAGGAAAACCCATTAAGCCAGTAGAAACTTAATAATTCTCTACGTAACTTCCCATTTTTCACTGGAGATTGATAACCACTTTTAAAGAAAAATGGTTGAATGCCCAGAATTTCTTACAAACTTAGCCTTTTTACCCTCATTTAGATCAGTTTAGTGACTGTCAGATTTTAGTATTTAAGAGACACTGTACAGTTATATATACAAAATTATGAATACTGTATTTTATAAGTGATGTGATATTATCAAGCATAATATAGATTATAGGTTATCATTTCCCCTTCACTTTAGAATGTAACTCAAATGTATTTTGTGAATCTATTTATTACCATTTTACAGATCAGAGAATGTTCTCAAGGAGAACAAGTTACTACCCTAAGGATGAATAACTTGTAATTAGTTTAAGAGATTATAACCCTACTGGTCTAACCTCAAGGTCATATGAATTTTATGAAAGTGAAAAATATATGCCTTGTTGACCCTGAACTTTTAGGTATAGTAATCACTTAATAATATTTGCTTGAGTGAAGAAATCCAAAAGAAGATACTGTCCATGTTTCAGACACAAATTTCCTCAAGGCAGACACACAAAAAATCACATATTGGAAGCGGGATACAATTTAAAGGCTTGTCTTTAGGAATAAAGAAAAAAACTAGTTTCCAGGACTACAGTACAAGATTAGCTCTAGACTGGATTAGAAGTAAAGTTGACCACAGAGCAGTAAGAGATTAGGAGTTTACTGCATTCTCATCCTGAAGATAGGATCAGCTGGCGATGTGGGGCAGGGCTGAGCCATCAAGAAAATGTTAAGAAATCTTGACCAAAAAGACAACTCCTAAAGTAGATATGAGGGAAATTCATCACATTCATCAGGTTTCCGCAAGTATTTTCTTTAAAGACATAGAGAGTAAATATTTTAAATTTTATAGGTCGTAATATCTGTTACAACTAATCAACTATGCTATTTTAGCACATAAGCACACATAGGTGATATAAAAGCAAATGAGCATGATTGTGTACCAATAAAATATAATATGTGGAAACAAATTAAAAATTTTCCATAATGTTATTATGAAATAATTAAAGATTTGCTGAAGCAGCAAGCAATAATACAGAGAGCATTCCTTTCTATTACCTTTCCAGAGGCAATACTTTGCAAGACTATAGCACAGTGTGAAACTAGGATATGGATACTGACATGGTCAGGACATAGAACAAATCCATCCCCAGAGGAAAAAGCCCCTGTCACCATTTTAATGTCAAACCCATTTTTCTCCCCTTCCCCATTATTTTTTTCACTTTACTGAAGTACATTGGTTTTCAATACTGTATATATGTTTGGAGTATAGGTTCACACCTCTTCAAATGTTTGTTACTACACCATGCCTGCCACCAAAGTGCCAAAAATCCTTCCCCAACAGTCCATTGGACCCCCTCCACCCTTTGCTCCCACTACACTTTCCTCTCTGGTAACTCAGTTCTGTAGTCATGGTTCAAGTGTTTGTTTTGGTTTGGTTTTGTCTGTTCATTTGTTCTCTTTCTTTCTATTTCACATGTGAATGAAATCATCCAGTAGCTGTCTTTCTCTTTCTGGACTACTTTGCTTAGCATAATCCATACCCCCTCACCCACAACCACCAATTCCATCTTTGTGATGACAATGGCAAGATTTCATACTTCTTAGATAGTATTCAGTTGTATATGCACACCACACCTTTATTTAATCATCTTTCCATTTTATGTGGAATATAGTGGTGAGAGAGATATCATTGTTTCCTCCTCAATCTTAGAGGAAAATCTTTAATTTTTTAACCATTGAGAATGACGTATATATAAGTCTGGCATATATGGCCATTATTATATTGAGGTATATTCTTTCTATGACCATTTTGTTGAGAGTTTTTATCATAATTGATGTTGGATCTAGTCAAATGTTGTTTCTATAACTATTAATTTGATTATAGGATTTTTATCTTTCCTTTTAATGATGTGCTATATTAAATCAATTGATTTCTGGATGTTGAATTGATTTTAGATGCATCCTTGGAGTAAATTCCACCTATTCACAGTGTATTATTCCATAATGTATTGTTGAGTTTGGCTTGCTTAGATTTTGTTGTTTGTTTGTTTGTTTGATTTTATAATAGTCACATGCACTCTTTTTTTTTTATGTGAGAACTGGGGTACAGGCCAGAGGCATGGGAGGGGGAGAGGATTCACCAGAGACAGAGTGGGGAGCAGAACAGGCAGACAGACCAAAATACACTGCTGAGGGGAGCAGCAGGCAAGACAGGAGAGGTCTGTCGCACCATGTGGGTATCTCCCTGACTGGCTGGGAATCGAACCCATGCTTCAGAGGCTGTGGACAGCCTCACAGCACTACAATCAACCCACTGCACTACCAGGGACGCCCCACTAAGATTTTGGTGTTTTGAAAATTCATTCAAAGAGAGAGATAGAGATAGAGATAGATACTGCTTTCAGTAAAGTTGGCCTCATAAAATCTATTGGAACATTATCTTCTCCTCAATTTTTGAAAGAGTTTGAGAAGAGTAGGTAATTTTATCTTTGAAGGTTTGGGAGAGCTCCCTAGTGAAATCCTCTGGCCTTAGACTTTTGTTTTTTGGGAGACTTTATTACGATTTCAATTTTCTTATTTGTAATTGGTCTTTGCAGGCTTTATACTTCCATCTGATTAAATCTTAAGAAACCATGTGCTTGTAAGAATTTATCGATTTCTTCTAGATTAGCTAATTCACTGACTTAAAGATTTTCATGGTATTCACCTTCATTTACCTTCATTTCTAAAATTATATTTATTAGAGTTTTCTTTTTTCCTTAGTCTGCAAAGAGTTTGTGAATTTTATTTATTTCTTGAAAGAATCAGCTCTTGGTTTCATTTGTCTTTTGTGTATTTTTTAATTTCTGTTTCATTTCCTCTCTAATTTTTATAATTTTCTTCCTTCTACTGATTTTTTTTTTTGTTTCATTTTTGTTGTTGTTGTTATTCTTTTTTTCTAGTCCCTGAGGTACAAATTTAAATTACTAATTTGAAATCTTTCTTTATCATGTGAGCCTGTAGTGCTATAAACTTCCTTCTTAGTACTATTTCCATTGCATCCCATAGATGCTAATATCTATTGTCTTTATCTTTGTCTCCAAGTGTTTTTTTTTTTCTTTCTATCAATATTTGACCCGATAATCATGAAATTTCATGTGGTTTAGTTTCCATATGAGATTTCTCTTTTCAGTTTTCATTTTGTTTGATTTTTCATTTTATAAAACTATGAAAAAATCTTAATATGATTTCTATATTTGTAAATATGTTCACATTTCTTTTATGGCTCTATGTATACTTAGTCTAGCCTTGAAAATGTTCTGAGTACTTGAGAAAAATTTTCCCTCATCATTTGGGGAGTGGCATATCCTGTCTTAAGTCCTTCTGATCTAATTCATCTTTTAATGCAATTATTTACTTATTGATTTTTTGTCTGGCTGATCTGTCCATTGATGGAAGTGGGGTTTTGAATTCCCTTACAACTATTGTTTGCTAAAATGTTTCATTTAAGAGTTGTTAAGAGTAACTTTAAATATTTTGATGTACCTTTCTTTGGTGCACATACATTGATCAAAGTTATGGATTACTCCCTCAATCATTATATAATTCCCATTCCTCTCTTTTGTTACCTTTCATAGCTGAAAACCTTTCAACTAATGTAAGTGTGTCTGTACCTGATTTTTTGTATAATATTTGCTTTTAGGATTTGTTTCCAAACTTGCACTAAGCCTACGTTTATCTTGGAATTTAGATGGAATCCTAGACATATCAGAAATATGGGATTTGTTTTCTAACCCATCCAGCTTCCCTGTGCAATTTTATTGATATTTAAGGTTGGTGGGGTTTAGGGAAATTATTAACCCATAAGTTTTTATTGCAGTTTTGCTATTTGTTTCTGGGTGTTTTCATAGTTTTCTCTGTACAAAGAAAGTTATTTTGTATAGTTATTTTTTACATAATGTTTGGATTCCTTTTTCATCTTCTTATTTATTTATGTATTTTCATTGTAAGGTTACCATGAGATTTATATATAGGATTCTATGCTTACATTTTAAAATAAAAGGAAGTTAATATCAAATTAATTCTAAAGGTCCTATCATTTTTTATATTTTTACTTTTTGTTTCTAAGTGTACTTTTTTGTTTGTTTTCAAGTCCCTCTAATATGTCTTACAAGTCCACTTTACTGGGCATTTATCTTTTAAGTATTTTTATTCTTAAAGCTCTTTATGGCTTATAATCTAGCTCTGTAGAGGGATCTTGGTTGGAGGTCTTTTCCTTTCAACAGTTTGACTCAATCATGCCATTTTCTTAGGACCTCCAAAGTCTCTGCTAAGATATTCACCAACAGTCTCTTGGGGATTCCCCTACACGTAACTCTTTTCTCTAGCTGCTTTTTTGAATCTGTCTTTATCTTTATTTTGTGGGTTTTTTAATTATAATGTGTGTCTGTGGTATCAGTTTAGGATTATTTTATTTAGAACTATTCAGATTTCCTGAATCTGGATATCTGCTTCCTTTCCAAAATTGTGCCATTTTCAACCTTTATTTCTTCAAATAGTATTTCTGCCCCATTCTCTCCTTCTCCTCCTTCTGGAACCCATCTGATGAGAATGTTCTCTCTAAATGTTGTCCCATAATATCTTACGTTACCTTTACTTTTTTTAAAATTCATTTTCTGATGGTCTTTTAGATACTCTATGCTGTGTTTATCTTCCAGTTCACATATTTGCTTCTCTACCCACCAAACTACTGTTCAGCCCTCTAATGTAATTTTTTTCACTTCATCTATTATATCTGTTAACTTTATGAAATCTACTTTGAAGATTTTTCATATTTTTCTTTTCTTGTAATTCTCATTTGTTCATCAAATATTCCTAATTTCAATGGACAGCTCTAAGATTGTTACTTATGTCAGTAAATTTGCTTAGTTCTGTTGCATTAGGACATTTTCCAATGTTTTCTCTTGATCCATGGATTGGAAGAATGAGGTGAATTCCTCTCCCTTCTCATGTTTGGTGTCTGTTTTTCTTACAGACACCAAAGAAGATGCTAAGCAACTTTTCTTTCTAGTCCAGCTGTGAAGGTCTTATGATAGAAATGGAGTTTGTAGGCTAATGACTTACAGTGTTAGTTTTGAATGCTGTACTTTCTGTTGTTGGATAAGCTGAAAATATGTCACCAATCAGTATGCCTGGCCCAAGAACCCAACCTACTAGGGTAGGGGACAAGGAATTGGGAATTGAATATGTTGCAACAACAGATCGCCAAGGGCACATGCCTCTCTAGATTCTATGGTTGCTTTAGCTGAAGGAGGGATCTGCATTCACTGTTATTTTAAAGCAAAATGAACAATATAGATTTTCCAGAAATCTCAGATTGCAAGTGACCTCTCACCTCCAGCCTTGCTCAGATCTCATCAGGATTTGCATTTTTTTCCCTAGATGTAGGCAAAAGTAGAGCAAACTACAGACTATATGGTACCATGGATGTTTTCAGTCTTAGTAAAGAGATAGGCTGCCCAGAAGCATGCCAAGCCCGTGTGGGTGTTTCTGAGGTTCCCAGGAATTGGCTGAAAGCAAGCCCCTGGCAATAGCTATGATTACTACCTTCTCCTAGAAAATTCTACGGGCAGTTTTTCCTAGAAAAACAGGCTCTAGCAGTTACTGTGAGTGAGTGAGCCCTGGGAAGCCTGAGGAGCTTAAATGGGGAGGGGCAGGCATTTCCTGTGTGCCAAAGTTGCTGACTATGGGAAAACACTGAGACGAAGATGTCATCTCTAATAGCTCCCAGCAAATTCCACAAAGATTTCCTTAGAAACCCAGACATTAGTAGAAGCAGTTAGTCTGAACTAGCAGTAGATGCTAGGACTGAGAGCTCCTAACGGCTGAAGAGTGAGGAGATTTGTGCTCTTTCCCTAGCTCCTTATTTGATATAACTAGTATGGCCTCTATCCATGCAGATGCCAACTTGACAAAAGAAAGCCTAGATAAAAGCGAGTCTGTTCAAGGACAAACTACATCTCTATCTTATTCTTCATGTTGAGATTTTAGTTTCAACAATTTTAAGTTTCTCAGTAGCTCTGTATCCCCTTCATCAATCTCTGCTCTCCCAAGTTCTTTTATTTCCCAGAGGAAAGCTCATCTGTTTTCCACACCTAGATGACTTCACCCCCATTTCTGGTGCAGTTCCCAGGTGCTGGAACACCAGACTTAGGTTTAAGCACTTTAGTACCCATGGGGAAGCTCCATGTCCCTGATGTCCTTCCTGACCTTGGATCCTAGTGTTCCAATGTCATTATTTATAGAACTATGTCATTATTTATAGAACAGTTATTTATAAATAACTGTTCATTATTTATAGAACTAGGCTTCCCTACCCTTTCCAAAGGTTCCTGTCTCTTCTTCATAGGGACCTAGCTCTCAAATCCTCAATTATTTTTCAAAGATAGTTACTCCAATATATATGCAGATATGTTGTGTCTGTGGAGATAGAGGACTCCAGGATCCTACTAGTCCACATATCTGGCACAAGAAGCTTCCCATTCATTCTTAACCCATAGTAACCTCTAATCTTATCTCTATTTCTATAATTTTGATATTTTAAGAATGTTTTAAAAATGGAATCATTGGGCCTCCCCTGGTGGCACATGCAGTTGAGCACCGTGCTATAAAGTTGTCCGCAGCCTCTGCAGCGCCAGTTCAATCCCAGCCAGCCGGCGAGGGTCCAACATGACAGGGCAGACCTTTCCTGTCTCGCCCGCTGCTCCCTTCAGCAGTGTATTTTGTCATCTGCCTGTTCTGTTCCCTGCTCTGTCTCTGGTGAATCCTCTCACCCTCCTGTGCATCTGGCCTGTACACTGGTTCTTGCATAAATAAATAAATAAATCTTTTTAAAAAATGGAATCATTTAACTTTTGGAATTGACCTTTTATTTAGTACAATATTCTGGAGTTTCATTCAAATTGTTGTTTGTATCAAGTTTGTCCACTTTTATTGATCAGTAATATTCTATGATATGGCTATAAAACAATTTGTTTGTTTACCCATTCATTCATTAAAAAATGTTTGGAATTTCTAGCTTTTAGCTACTAGGAATAAAGCATTATGAACAAACACACACAGTTTGCCAATAAAATTTTCAGTAGTAAAGTTGCTAGGTAGTTTGATAGCTGTATGATTTTTTGTTTTACTTTTTGTGTGTTTTTTTGAATGTTTAGGTTTTTATGGAACTACCACATTGTTTCCAGAATAGCATCACCATTTATATGCCTATAAATAATCAATGATTCAATTTCTCTGCAGCTTTGCCAACATCCATTGCTGTCACTCTTTTTTAATTTAGCTTCTCTCATAGGTATGCTGTGATATATCATTGAGATTTTAATTTTCACCCCCTTAAGAGATATGATATCTGAGCCTCCCTAGTGGTGCAGTGGGTTGAGTCTCAGCATTAGGTAGCTATTGGCAGCCACTGCAGCATGAGCTCAATCACAGCCAGGGAGCTAACCCTCATCGCATAGTAGACCTCCCCTGTCTCTCCCATTGCTCCCCTCAGCAGTATATTTCAATAGATCTGTCTGTTGTGCTCCCCACTCTATCGCTGGAGAACCTTCTCACCCCCATACCTCTGGTCTACACCCCAGTTCTTGTATGCATAAATAAATAAAAATGAATCTTTAAAAAAAGATAAGATATTCTCTATATATTTTAGTTACTATTCCTTTTTCAGATATGGATTGCAAAATTTTTCCAGTTTGTAGCTTGTCCTTTGATCCTCTAGACAGGGTCTTCAGCAGACTAAATGTTTTCAATTTGAAGAAGTATGACTTATCAGTTTTTTTTTTTCTTTTCAATAATGATTTTGGTGTCAAACCTGTAATTTTTTTGCTTAGTCTGAGATCTCAGCTTTTCTCCTAAGTTTTATCCTTACAATGATTTTTAGTTTTATAAAAACATAACGTTTATTGGTTATAGTTTTTATTTTACCTTTAAGATCATTGTCCATTTTGAGTTTATTTTTATATAAGGTACAAAGTTTAAGTTGAGATTCCTTTTTCAGAAATATATGGGTACAAAATTGCTCACCCTCATTTTGTTCAAAAGGTCATTCTTCCTCTGTTAAATGGTTTGCACATCACTGTCAAAACTTAGTTGAACCTATGTTGTGTGGTCTACTTCTTGGCTTTCTCTTCTCTCCTTTTTTTTTTTTAATTTTAAATATTTATTTATTTATGCATACAAAGCTGAGGTGCAGGCCAGAGGTGTTGGGGGTGAGAGGATTCACCAGAAACAGAGTGGGAGCAGAACAGGCAGATCAACTGAAATACACTGCTGAGGGGAGCAGGAGAAGAGAAAAGAGAGGTCTGCTGCACCATGTGGGTCACCTCCCTGGCTGGGGATCCAATTCTTGGTTGCAGTAGCTGTTGATAGCTTCGTAGTACTGCAACTTAACCCCTTGCACAACCAGGGAGGCCCCTCTATTCTCTTTTATTGATCTATATGTCCATTGTTTTGCCAATAACACACAGTCTTGACTACTATAAATGCAAGAAATATGTTGAAATCGTATAGACTGACTTCTCCCACTTTTTTCTTCATCATTAAAATTGTTATTCTTATTCCTTGCCTGCCTATATAAATTTTATACAAATTTTCTTTTTAAAAAAATGTGAAAATTTGGTATGTGTTGCACTAATTCTGTATATCAATTTAGGGGGAAATCACATGATATTTTGTTTTCCAGTCCATAACTTGGTACTTCCCTCCATTTATTTAGATTTTCTCTGATTTCTTTCTTTGGTGTTTCATAGTATCTAGAATATAATTCCTATATATTTTATTAGATCTGCAAGTAAACATAAATTCACTTACTGAGTGATTTTAAATGGAATGTCATGTTACGTTTTGGGGTGTGTAAGTTCATTTCTGGTATACAAATATTAAATTAATTTTTGTATGTTTTTCTTGCATCCTGTAACTTTGCTAAGCTCATTTATTAGTTCTAAGAAATTTTATGGTAAATTTCTTAGGATTTTTATGTACATATAATGTCATCTCTAAGTAGTGTTGTTTTCTTTCTTCCTTTCTGATCTGTATGCATTTTTTTTCTTTTTTATGTCATAAGGCACTAACCAAAATTTCTAGTAATACATTAAAATAAGAACAGTGTGAACTGACAGCTTTGCCTTGTATCTAAAATTGGGAGGAAAACATTAAGATTTTATAACTATGACTGTTTTTACTACCAAAACATAGAAAAAAAGAGGCTAGCAAGACAGTCATTAGAATGAATAAAAGAAAACTTTTCTCTTTTCTAAAATCTTGGAATTTAAGAAAGAAAAGAAACATTGTCTGGGAGAAAAAGTGAGTAGGATAAGATTAAATGTATTAAAATTTCTAAGTATCACGAGAGGCTTCATGGTCTTCTTCAGGTATACCACTCCAGAAAAATAAATAAATAAAACAATATCAAATCATAAAATGAACATAATAAAGTCCAACAAATGTTCTAATCTAATTGTTACAGTGCCCTTTGTGCTTATTTGTGAATTATTCAAGACTTCAAATAAAACTTTGAATGATTTCTTCTCTCCCTTGTTTACTATCTAATCATCTCTCTAATCCCTATGTTAGGTAATTCAAATTGACAAATTTAATTAAGAAATGAAGTAAATTCTTTTTGCATACAAACATTAATTATATTAAGGAAGTGTCAAAAAAATTCAAGCAAACCATTGTTTAGATAACCATGCAAAACAAAGGAACGATTGCTTGAACGTAGCTTACAATAAAAGGAGATTAAATATCTAGAAGATGAAAAAAAAATCAGCAAAGTAACAGCTTCAAGAACCCAAGATAAAATTGACTTTAGAGGAGAAATTCAGACAAAGTCTTACAATGGAAAAGTCACACAGCTGCAACACATTTCCAGTGAAGGCTGGACAGGGGGTGGAATGGGAAAGACAATGTTGAACTCACATGGCAAATGAATGCCTGCCACTTTCTAGCGTTTGGCTGAGCCAGCCTGAAAATGCATGCAAAGTACAGAGTTAGTATACATAATTTTATTCTAAAGCTTTCTTCCTTGAATTGCTATTAAATTTTAAATAAACTGAGACATGAGCGTTTACTAAAGTCATTATGATCCCATTACCCATGGCGAGCATATCTGTACCCAACACACTAGACACTTTTGGCAATAAATTCTGTTTCAAGTTTCTCTTGACTTTTTGTTTCTCTAGCCACAGATTTTCAGTGAGAAATGCTGAGAGCCATCTAAAAGGACACATATTATAAGAAATTAATTTTCTTCCTTACTGGAGGTATTTGATGTGTGACTACTACTATTGTGCACAATTGCCAACAAGGCACAGGTGTGTACCACCTGAGGAGGTGAAAATGTAATTATAGGAAAAGAGATGTTGTGATTTTGTCCTTGTATCCGTAATGCAATCAGCCCCAAATGAGAACCTGTTTTTCTTATAGTAAACATCAGACCTGGAAAGAAAGAAAACTAAAAACATGGCCATATTTAGATTCATTAACTACTGTAATTAGATTTAAAACTATGAAGAAAAGGTTTGATTCCCCTTCATTGATTTTTCTGGTTTTACTACCAAAAACAATTGCCCTGGAAATCCCTTTTCTTCTAATGATTTCATGTTACATTGTTGAATAGGAAAATCCAGCATTACATGGATTTTTTTTAATTTAAAAAATCAACTATTTAACACTTCCTTCTTTAAAACATAGTTCATAAAAGTATAACTTTCCCTTGCTTTAAGTGATAAAAGTGTTTTCGTTGGAAATGCTTACAAATTTGAGTCAATGAGTCAAAATTTAACTTACCTACACTGAATAAGGCAAGGCTCAAAATATTATTACATCAGTCAAGTAGTATTGATCCAATAGTAGTTATTTAAACTCAGATTGGTGTGAATAATTTATATGCAGGGTTATTCAACATAGAATTGTTTGCACTAGCTTAAATATGGAGAATAAAATAGATGTCCATCAATGGGGAACTAATTAAATAAACTGCAGTATAACTATACATTGAATAACCAAGATCTTTACGTAGTAATCTGAAATAAGTTTCTCTGATAAGTAAGACAATAATATACTGCCTTTGTTTTTAAGAAGAAAAAATGGATTGTGTTATTTTTGCACTAGCTTATATATGCATATAATATTTCTATTAAGGACACAACTGAAGGTATAAATTTGGTTACCTGTATGGAGAAAAATCAGGTGGCTGAGAAGTAATGTTAAAAAAAAAGTTTTCTTGTTTTTAAGATTTATTTATTTATGCACACAAGAACTGGGGTGTATGCTAGAGGTATGAGGGGGTGAGAGGATTCACCAGAGACAGAGTTGGGAACAAAACAGGCAGATTGACTGAAATACACTGCTGAGGGGAGCAGTGGGCGAGACAGGAGAAGTCTGCTGCGCCATGTGGGCAGCTCCCTGGCCGGGGATCGAACTCCTGCTGCAGAGGCTGCAGATAGCTTCATAGGTTGCGTCTTAACCCCTTGCACCACCAGGGAGGCCCCACAAAAGCTTTCTATGGTCTATCATTCTACAGTTTTTGAATGTTTGAACCATGGAACTGATTACCTATTCATAAATATATCAAATTTTAAAAATTTAGAAATAGTTACTGAGTTGCTACTATGCTAACGTGATAAATGCAATGGATAAATATATTGTACTCTAGATAGATTATCACTAATTTTGGACTGAATGCATAATGCATCATATTTATATCAAACCAATTAAAATCTCATGAGATAAACATGATCAGGTTCAGTTAATCCAGATGAGTCCCCTAATACTGGAGTCTACTTAACAGAACTGATTTTACTTGTGGGGAAAATAGACAAAGATACACTATCTTGGTGAGATACAATATACATCAACATGTCCAAAGCCCTCCTACTATTAAGTCACATTTCTGTAATTCTCCCTATTGGTAAGAAACACGAAGGAGTATTTGTGGTGAAGTTTACAACATATTAACTAGTTAACACGTTAACTAAATAATTTCACATAATTTAACACAATATTTTATATCTACATTTGGAGAATCAAAGAAAGCTAACACAGAAAAGCTTGATTGCAGAATGAAAAATTTTGGAACCACCTCAAGTTTTGCTTGATCTACTGGATAAAAGTGAACATTGCCAGTACCTGGTTACTATATTGTTAAACATCACAAAAAGAATGTGGTAAGGAGATTTACAGAACACTTATTTTAATTTTAAATTTTGAAAAAAGCTCACACTCAGCAGTGAAAATAAATGTTTCATTAAATATAAGCAGTACCCATTTATACCAAAGAAATAAGAAATCTGAAGGAATCTCTGATTATTAGTCTCTGGTTGAATGGTTGGATCACAACATCCTTGAAGAACCTTATTCTTAGAAAACATATCCTTAAATTGGTATCAAAGAAGTCAAATGACAAAATAATAACAGCAAAAGCAAATGTAATCAAAATCTACCATGTTGTAATTAAAATGATAAATATACTCATAGAGTGAGACTAAGATTACTTACTGTCTTTGTATTAAAATCACTCCTCTTGTGTCCATCCCTCTGGATAGTTTCTTTTCTATTATAGCTTGTTGGCGTAGGAAGCAGACCCCAAAGTACTTTAGGTTGGGATTTCACAATTACTCTTAAGTATATGCATTAGGTCTGAGGAGAGGAATCCAGTTTCAGATGGCAATTTATTTTAAATACCAGTAAGAAAGTAAGAACTTTTAATGTTGGAAATACTTTTTAAAACATAATCTGGAATTAAGGTATTTTGGAAATGGATCTTTTGTCTAAGAAAATGAATGATGCAGAGAATATTAGGTTATAGAATAATAGTAAACACAAATCTGTTTATATTAATATGAGGAAATGTTACCAAAAAAATGCAGTAACTAGAAACAATGTTTCTTGGTTGTTCAATGTTATTTGGGAGTCCCTAAAGTGTGAGGATTCCTCTCATATACTAAAATAGCTGTTATAAAAAACAGCCAAATAAGTATTTCTCAGAGGCCTCACTGGGAGCACAAAGGGTTAAGTCTCAGCTCTATGAAGCTATAAGCAGCCACTGCAGCACCAGTTCATTCCCTGACCAGGGAACTACCCTCATGGTGCAGCAGACCTCTCCTATCTCACCCACTGCTCCCCTCAGCAGTGTTATTTCAGTAGATCTGCTTGTTCTGCTCCCCACTCTGTCTCTGGTGAATCCTCTCATCCCCCCTGCCACAGACACACTTCTGGCATCTCTACACACCAGTTCTTGTATGCATAAATAAATGAAATTAAAATCTTTAAAAAGTACACTTCTCAAGAAAGTTGGTTTTAAAAATAATGTTCAAGACTTGAAAAAAAGCAAATAGTCTAATAGTTGTGGCCAATCCATAGTTTGTAGTCTGCATAATTTTCAATTCTGAAATGATCAATTGAAAAGCAAGAGAAGAATTGAAAATATGTTTTAAGAATAATTCAAAAGAAAAGGTAACATTAGTCAATTATAGGAGAAAACTACAATTTCTTCACATTTTTCATTTTGGATAAATATAGTAAATAAATGTAGATTCTGGTAATATTTCATCTGTGTGTCATAAAATTTTATTCAAAAATTAATTTAAATTGGCATCCATTAAATTGGCATCTTTGTAACAGAATTTAAATTATTTTCAAAGGTAAATTACACTGAAAATAGAGTCCACTAGGGAAATAATTCAAAGACTGAAAGTCTAACTCATTTAACACAATTAATAATAGTTTGGAAGAGAGATCGATATTTTTCTTTAATTTTTTAAAAAGGATTTATTTATGCATACAAGAGCAGGGGTACAGGGCAAAGGTGCAGGGGTTGCGCGGATTCACCAGAGACAGGAACAGAACAGGCAGATTGACTGAAATACACTGCTGAGGGGGGCAGCGGATGAGTCAGGAGAGGTGGGCTGTTGCTCCCTGGCCGGCTGGGGATTGAACTCATGCTGCAGAGGCTATAGCTTGCTTTGTAGTGTGGTGCTTAACCCCTTGCGCCACCAGGGAGACCCCGAGACTGATATTTTCAGTGCACAATAAATTGAATGGTTTTACAAACTTCAGTAAGGAGAAGAAAATAATGCAAATGGACCACATGAACAAGTGGAAGAAATAAGACTAGATTCAGCTTAGGGAACTTGAAGCTAATATTATATAATATCAGAAAAGTAATGTAGGAAATGTAGGAGAGAAATGTCAAGTTGAGTCACTAGAATTAGAAAAAAATTGAGATGCTGGCAAGATCTACCTAAGCAGATACACAGATAGTTTCAAATCCACAGTCCCAGGTTTCTGAAGAATAAACTTTCTTAATCAAAATAATTTATCTGCTTACTTCCTCTTCTTCAACAAACTAAGGAATAACTGAAGAGATAACATACCATTTCTTTTGTCTGAGATATCATACTACTGAACCGTGCTTATACATACATGTCCACTTTATAAACCAATATATTAAATTCAATCTTTATAAACTGCTTTTATCTCTGAATATCAATTTTATGCTTTCAAAAGGAAGGCAAAAGAAGGAAAGGAAAGAGGAAGAATAAATGGAAACTGGGTATTAAAAAAAATATAACCAGGGCCTCCGCGGTGGCGCAGCGGTTGAGCGCTGGGTTGCGAAGCTGCCCGAGGCCTCTGGAGCACTGGTTCGATCCCCCGCTGCTCCCAGGGCACCGGAGGAAGGTCCCACATGGCGCGCAGACCTCTCCTGCCGCCCGCTGCTCCCCTCAGCAGTGTGATTCGGTCCTTCTGCCTGCTCTGCTCCCCGCTCTAGCTCTGGTGAATTCACTCACCCTCCTGGGCTTCTGACTGTACACAGTGCTTGTATAAATAAATAAATAAACTTTTTTTTTTTAAAAAAAAGCACATGTTTAAAAAAATATATATATATATATAACACCAGCAAAATGTGAATGTAACTAGTGTTTACTTGGCTAAGTTTCTTCTTCTCTTTCACTTCCTTAGTACCTCTAAGTAACACTACACTGCTCAGAAAGAAAAGTCTCATTTAGAATTTCCATACAGGTTTTCATGACTCAAACAAATAATTAGGATCATCACAAAGTCAAATGAGCAGAATAAAGATGAGAAGTGGAGATAGGACATGTTTAAGGACATTCTATATGTCAGACAGGTTGTGAGTGTTATTAAGTTTAATTTTCACAACCACGCTAAAAGAGATATCATTTTAAAGAGGTCATTGAAAAAGTTATAGAACTTGTAGGAGGCAGGAAATTAATTCTGTCTGACTCCAAACCTTTCAACTGTACCAAATGTTCCCCCAAACTGTATTAAATACCTTAAAATAGAAAGCATATTCAACTCTACCATTGGGGAACCAGTCAAGTGAAATAGAGGGAAAGAAGAATAAAAATAAGAAGGAAGAGAATGGAGAAAGCAAAAAAGGGGGCTTCCTGGTGGCGCAGCTGTTGAGCGCTGGGCTGCAAAGCTGCCTGCAGCCTCTGTAGCGCGGGTTCGATCCCCCGCCACCAGTGAGGTTCCCACATGGCGCACAGACCTCTCCTGCCGCCCGCTGCTCCCGTCAGCAGTGTACTTCGTGGATCTGCATGCTCTGTTCCCTGCTCTGGCTCTGGTGGATTCTCTTGCCCTCCCGTGCTTCTGACTGTACCCAGTGCTTGTATAAATAAATAAATAAATCTTAAGAAAAAAAAAAAAAAAGAAAGAAAAGAGAAAGAGAAAAAAGGAGGAAGAAAAGCCACTATGGTTTTTGCCCCCTCATTACTTAAAATCCTGTTGAGGGATAAGAAAAGTGAAGATTAAAGGGATAGTACACACATATAATGTCTCACATTTTTTATGAAATAAATTTTTCAGTGTGAATTCAGACAAGGATGTTTGCCTGGAAAGTTAAAGCCTTAGTACAGGCAAAATTTGGATAAGAAAATCAGAGAGGAAAGTATTCCAAGGAAAGCAGCACAATTCTAAAAAGAAGTGATGGACAACACAGAGGAAAGAGGATTATCCATTCCAAATATTTTCTGGAACATCTCATCTGCTTATATCCCCAAATGAACTTTCATGTTTTAACATATTTTTATATTCTAAAAAGCTTAGTTTTCCTTTTTTTTTTCTTTTGGTTTATTTACTAGACTTTAAAATTCACAGAGGTTTGCAATATTTAACTTTTGAGATGAAATCATGACTTGTAATCTAAAATCATTCAAGTGAGGCTGAGTGTTCCATTTGACCAATTATTCCTAAACAGCTGACATTATTTGTTGCATTTTAAATTCCTATCTTTAAATTTACCCTGATTGAGCAATGATCTCCCTTTTGTGGTGATAGCTCTTTCGCATAAGTGGTCATGATATTTATTTCCTCAACAGAAAGTCTGCATGGGACCTACAATTAGGAGCTAGTTTCTATTGAGGCTTACAGGAAAGAAATGCTAAATTTTCCAAACATTACATTGTCAAGGTCATAACCCAGTGATATTTTGTGACCAAGCAATAAAAGAACTGTTAAGCAACAGAACAGAATAGTTTAACACCAAGAATAAGGCAAAGTTGTTACATGGACTCCTACCTACAGAAACCGTTCTAGTGGGAGAAATTCAACAATAAATAAATACATAACAAAATAATTGTATATTAGATGAGAAGAGCTGGGAGGGTAATCAAAGCAAAGCAACATATAGGGAATACTGGAGACTGTGGAGAGAAAGAATGTCATGCTATGTAGGGAGGTTCTAAAGGTCTATTGCAGATGCCCTAGAAGACAGTGAGGCTTATTCTAAGTGTAAGCAAACAGTATGGATACAGAGACAACTTGAAAACACTGAGACCATGCCTGTAGAGAAAGATTATTAATGTAACATCAAGAAACTCTGAGCTGGTAGCCATTCCAACTCAGAACCCCAAGGGCTTCACAAAATTATGAGGAAATCTCTGATTTTCCAAAAACCTAAAATTCAAATATACTAATAAAAATCACAGTCACGCCAGAATGAAGACATTTGGCAAGAATTGCAACTTCAAAGAGATGGAAGACCTGGAACTAAATGTGGTTCTGGAAGTATAAACAGTAGTTACATTAAACGATCCCCCCAAAGGAATGCAAAATTAGATCTGTTATTGAACTTACGGTACTGATAATTTATCATATTTTTTTTTACCTGGCTTCATTATTTCAGAGACAGATTTAACACATATACCAAGTGCCCATGTATCAGCAAAAGGATTAAGAAGGTAGAAAGTATGAAATAGATTGTGAAGTGTAAATGTAGGTAAAATCACGAAATAATATATAGACAGGAAGAGAGTAACAAGGTAGTTATCATCTTTCTTTCCAATGACTACAGAGAACGACTACATAAATATAAGTAATATGTAACTTTTGGGGAAATGTTAATATGTTCATAATATAGATCATCCTTTCTTTTCATGTCCTTTTCAGGTAATTGCCTGTACTCTGTCGTAAAAAAAAAAAAAAAAATCCTCTTAATTTATAAAATAAAGGGAAGCAATTACTTTAAAATAAAGGGAGACAATTACTTTGTTTTCTAAAAGATTGCCTTACATAGCTTATATTAAATAATATGTTCTATTTTCAGAGCAAGAATGTAGGTTTTTGTATATATCAGTATTCCTGTATAGACATTCAGCTGAAATCCCTTGGCTCAAAAGCCTCTAGATTGCCACATAGAATAGTAACAATTTGATTTTAAAAATACATTTAATGAAGCTATTTGTCATGATATAAAACTTTGGCTGTAGTTAAGTTTAGTCATCTACACAAAATTTGGGATTTTGCTTGGCTAAATTCCAGACACTGGAGTAGTTATCCATGTATATTCTTCAGGTTGACTTCCACCAGGGAAAGCAAACCACTGAGAGTGCATGGCAATGATCCAAACCGTGAGGAACTGAGGCAATTTCATTTTCGTTGACCGTTGCTTCAGGTCACTGTAATTTAATGAGTTATAATCCTATTTAAAAATATGTTGCAGGCAGCAAGATGCCTGCTGGGAGAAAGTGGCTACACATGAACAGATCAATATGCCTTGTGTGCTTTCAGCCATTCAATAATCACTTCACCCTTTTATAAGAAAATAGATGCTAGGGCCTCCCTGGTGGTGCAAGGGGTTAAGCACAACATATGAAACTATCAGCAGCCTCTGCAGATGAGTGTGATCCCTGGGTACAAGGAGCTACCCACATGGCACAGCAGACCTCTCCTGTCACACACACTGCTCCCCTCAGTAGTGTATTACAGTCAGTCTGCCTGTTCTGTTCCTGACTCTGTCTCTGGTGAATCCTCTCACGCTCCACAACTCTGGCCTGTACCCCCATTCTTATATGCATAAATAAATAAATCTTAGAAAAAAAAAGAAAATAGATGTCCAATTTCCCATAGTTAATTTCTGAAGAAAGTGTTTACAAGGCTATCAAATTATTAAAAGTTTCCATGGGTTATCTTCTGTTTGTTTATTATTAAAATCTTTGTACTACATTTCACAATATCCCATTCAAAAACTATAAGGGAAACCTGAAAGAAAATTCCAGCAAGAATATTGGATGCATTTCCTTCCTATCACCGAAATGCTGAAGGTTTATTTGGACAAAAGCATTTTACAGACTCAACTCTTTTTCGCCATCTAGTCTTACTTTTAAATATACCAGCTGCATTTAATAAGCTACCAAATAAGACTTTCAGTTAGCTTAACTATAAGATGTCAGATCTTTTGCCTCATGTGTTATTCAGTAATTTTCAATTTTTCAAATTTGTGCATTAAAAGAAGATAACATATTCTTTAGACTAGTCAGAATTTTCAAAAGTCTTAGTTATACGCAAAGGGCTTTGAACATTTCCCTGTTGCCATAGAAATGGGTCTGTGAAAGACTGAATCTATGTAACATAATCACAAACATTAAATTGGCATTTGAAAGCACCCCAGTCTAGCATCTCTACTGTCTATGCTAATGGCTTCGATGCTTTTATAGCAATATCTTACCAGGCTGTCATTCATTCAGGAAGCTTTAAACACCATCTTTCATTAAACTGGATTTCAAAGGAGTGTCCTATATATTGTGTACCATTTTATGTTAGATAGCTGACCTCTCAGCACATCATATTGCCACATCAATGAGTTCTGTGGATTAGAAATTAAACAAGAGAGCTATGCACATTAGACCCACAAAGGCCGTGCATGATTCTTACTCATTCAACTTCAATTAATAAGAAAATGTGAGTTGTAAATGAGATTCATTTCCCTGGATCCTGATCACATTGTCATTTAAAAGAAATTGATTAAAAATTCACTTCAATACTTGGTTTCCTCAAATGATTTTTTTCTCAGTTTACTCATAATTTTGAATGGTATGGCACATACATAAAGCTGAACATGTTTAGGGTTCACCCAATTAGTAACAAACATACTCAGCATTAAACCAGTCCTCTAAAAAATTCCAGGTTTGTCATCTAGATAGACTTAGAAAAGTAATGTCCTTGCACTTGTTTCCCTGCTATAAAACTCGGTTAGGATTACCAAATCTTCATTTTAATGGTTGAAAATGATGATTATTAACTCCTTCTGGATCAAGAAAACAGATGTTCTCTTCTGTTATCTACCCAAATTAAAGTTAAATAAATTCTTTCTGGTAAATAAAACCAGAAAGAATCTAAAATTAACAGCTACTTTAATTATTCTGTGTGACATCTTTCATTGTAACTGCTTGTAAAATAAGCATATATCAACAAAATTTCACTTGATTATGGAGAATCAGTTTCTTCTGCACAGCCTTTTGACTCCCAAGATGGACAAAGGAGGTTACAACAACCATTGCAGAAATTCAGAGGATAATAAAAGATTACTATGAACGTTCATATGCTAATAATTTCAATAACCTAGAAGAGATGAGTAAATTTCTCAAATTATACAACCATTTGAGACTGATTAGAAAAATAAATAGAAAATCAGAATAGACTTATCATAAGTACATATGTTGAAAAAATAATCAAAACTCCCCCAGAAACAAAATTTCAGGACCAGACTGGACTAGTCATGCTTGCAAACTTTATACTACAAAGCTATAATAATTAAAACAACATGGTGCTGGAACAAAAAAGACATACAAACCAATGAGATAAAATTGAGAGCATAGAAATAAAATAACACCTATATGGGCAATTAATCTATACTAGGGAGTGAGGAAAATACACTGGACAAGGAAAGCTTCTTCAACAAGTGGTCTGGGCAAACTAGAGAATTGCATGCAAAAGATTAGTGAAACAATAGCTTACATCATACACAGCAATTAATTCTAGATGCTTAAAAAATATAGACTTCAGAGATATCTTTGTGGATTTGTCTCCAGCAGCTAGGAAAACAACATAGAATAAAAACAATTGTATCACAACAAACTAAAA
The DNA here is from genome assembly GCF_014898055.3 of Talpa occidentalis. NCBI lineage: Eukaryota > Metazoa > Chordata > Mammalia > Eulipotyphla > Talpidae > Talpa > Talpa occidentalis. Next base: position 76,162,959 of record NW_023604972.1, read on the forward strand.
AGCTCTGTAGATTGATAGAATCCATCATTAAAACAAAAAACCACCCTACTGAATGGGAGAAAATATTTTCACACTGTACATCTGACAAGTGGTTGATATTCCAAATATACAACAAACTCATATTACTCAACAAAAGTAAACAATCCCATCAAAAAATAGGCAGAATTATTAAATAAGCACCTCTCCAAAGAAGACATAGAGATGGCCAACAAGCACATGAAAAAATTCTCATCATCATTTATTGTCAGGGAAATGCAAATGAAAACCACAAAGAGATATCACTTCATACCTGTAAGAATGGTCCAGAAGCACCTGTGAGAAGACCAGAAACAAGTGCTGGAGAGTATATGGAGGAAAAGAAACCCTCTTATACTATTGGAGGGAGCACAGACTAGCCTAACCACCTATGGAAAATAGTATGAAGGTTTCACAAATGATTAAAAATGTATCTGCCATGTGACCCAGCAGTTCTTCTCCTTGGTATCTACAAAAACAATACAAAAACATGAATTAGAATGGAAACATGCACTCCCATGCTCATTGGTGCACAATTTATAATAGCCAAGCTATGGAAATTACCTAAGTGACCAAATAAAGATAAATGGATCAGGAAGATGTGGTGTGCACACACAATGGAATACCACTCAATTATCAAAAAAGATGAATTTTTGCCACTCACAATCACATAGATGGAACTGGAGAATATAATCCTAAATAATAAAGCAGAGGGAGAAAGACAAATACCAGCTGGTGTTAATTATATGTGGAATATAGAGAAACAAAGCAGGTCAAACAGAACCAAACTAACAATAAATCCTAGAAATCTGGGTGTGGAGTTGAGGCTATAAGATGGGAAGTGGGAGGTGGGGAGACAAGGAGGAGAGGGAGCACAATGGACTATGGTAGAGGACTGTAGGTGCCTTGGCAGTGGGTGGGGAGTGTTGACATGCATCTGAGGAGGTACAATCCAATGCCTGGGAATTACATTCTGTGCAGACCTATGTTACTTCAATTAAAAAAATAAAAAAAGAATAAATCTGCTTCTATGTTCCTAATCTCTTTTATCAACCAATCTCCTCATTATTGCATATTTTTATTAAATGATTATTGGACCCATATAACTCCACATGAATTTTTAAATCAATCTTTAAACTTCCATCAAAAAAATAAACTGTTAGGATTTTAATTGGAACTTCATTTAATGTCTCCATTATAAAATTTATATCCTCACCAATAAACATAATATATTCTGTTACTTGCATTGCATGGCAGTTTGTTAATACACAAAGAAAATAGTGTAATAAACTATCCACTTCAAAGTGCTATATGACCTTTCATAATTCTGTATTTATACCAGAGAGAACTCACCCATAATTTTTTTAATTAATTCATTCAAACACTATTAGTCAGACTTGTTCTGATTAGCTCATCAGTCAAATGGGCCTACACAGGAACAAGTTTCTTAAATATTGCAGCAAGAGATACTAATTGCTGGGTAGCATTAGCTTACACTGAGTTATCATTTTGTTAATATGTTTTCATGGTATTTTTTAAGTTATACTAAGGACTTAAAAACTAGGCATTTGATTCAAAAAGTTCTTTAGGACTAAAAAACTTTCAGAGAAATCCAATAATCCCTTTGCTCACTTTTCCATATCTATCCCTTCTAACATTAAACCCCCCTCCACAAAGTCAAACACTTTCATGTCATTCATTTTTTCTTCTTAACCTGTGCATAGAAAGTTTCTAAAGTATTCGTCCTCCCTAGACTCAGAAATAGTCTAGAGAAATAGGATTCCTAAGTGTATAAACACATAGATATTTTCAGTAGAGCAATTACTTTGATACATAAAATTTTATTTAGAATTTTCTGTTCAATGTGACATATTTTACACATGTATTTATGTTTACTCCCTTCTGAATCCCTATTAAAATGATGATGCCAAGCTAATAGAGAGTTTCAAACCACAAAGAAATGAAATGAGGAAAAGTAGCTGATAATTTATGTCAACAAATGTTAGTATATGGAAAAAAAGTGAATTGGTTCTAACATATTTAATTGTGTGAAGAAAATTAAATGTCAGCATACACAGTAGGCACACTAGTGAGATGATGACAGTTATTGCTAAAGAATTCTGGATTGCCGCAGGAAATTCTAGAAGTGGATAGCAGAACAAATCCTGCCCTCAGACATAGATCCTTTCGCCTAGCAATAAGGGAATTATTACCTTTTGAAAGAGAGGGAGAGCTTCTAGTCTTAAAAGAAATTGATCAAAGAGGCTAAAAACGTGGAATGTGGGGTGAAAAGAATAAAATTGTAGTCTATTACTGAAAAGGAGAGTAATGTTACAGTTTATGTACTTAAAAGATGTGTTTTCAGTTCCTTCTGTCTCCTAACATTCATTTTAGCAACAGTCAGCACTCTAGTAGTAGAGTAAATTAATCTCTGGAGAAAATGATCAAAGTAAAGTCCAACAAGATATTGAAGAGTGCCAATGAATCTACTGTGTTTTTGTTAGATCCACGATTTTTTTTTTTTTTTTTTTTTTTTTTGGCGTAGAACTGGGGTGAAGTGTGCTGGGTCCATTGGCCCACTTTTTATAAATAATACTTATCCTGCACAGATAACATAAAGTTTTGCAATTTGAATGGTTGCCAGGAACCAAAAGATTTTTCAAAAATCTGCAACATACAAAACAGCAAATAAAAAGACTTGGCAAAAGCAAAGACAATGTAATAGGGCAAAAAAAAGTTATTTTATCCTCAAAATAAGAAATTATTTCATATCAAAAATAAGAAAAATTGTTATTGAAAATAGGATATAATGAGCAGAAAAAGCAACAAGAAATGTTAAAACAGAATTGATGAAATACAACTTTTAAAAGAGTTTTAAAATTTTAATTGTTTACACTGCAGAAAGAGGGATCTTTAAAAAAAGACAAAAGAGGGCCTCCCCGGTGGTGCAGCAGATTGAGCAAAGCTCTGTGAGGCTGTCCGCAGCCTCTACAGCACTGGTTTGATTGCCAGCTGGCCAGGGAGATTCCCACATGGTGAGGCAGACCTCTCCTGTCTCGCCTGCTGCTCCCCTCAGCAGTTTGTTCTGCTACCTGCTCTGTCTCTGGTGAATTCTCTCATCTTCCCGTGCCTCTAGCCTGTACCCCAGTGCTTGTATAAATAAATAAATCTTAAAAAAAAAAAAAAAACAGGAAAACAGAGTTGGAAAAAAGGAAAAAAAGATATTAAAATTATAAGCTCGGGACTCCCCGGTGGCGCAGCGGTTGAGCGCTGGGTTGCGAAGCTGCGCGCGGCCTCTGCGGCGCCGGTTCAATCCCCGGCTGCTCCCCGGCCACCAGAGGAGGGTCCCACATGGCGCGCAGACCTCTCCTGCCGCCCGCTGCTCCCCTCAGCAGTGTACTTCGGTCCTTCTGCCTGCTCTGCTCCCCGCTCTGGCTCTGGTGAATTCTCTCGCCCTCCCGCGCTTCTGACTATACCCAGTGCATGTAAAAAAAAAAAAAAAAAAAAACAAACAAAGAAACCAGCAAACAAATAAATAAAGCATGCCTCTATAAAAAAAAATAAATAAATAAATAAATAAATAAAATTATAAGCTCTATTTAGCAACTGTTTTTAATTAAAAAATTGAATGGAAAAATCATAGAAGATCAAATATTATACAAAAATGAACAACAATGTAAATGAATAATAAATGTAAAAAAAAGAAGAAATAGTGCCTCCCCGGTGGCGCAGCAGTTGAGCACTGGGTTGCGAAGCTGCTCTCAGCCTCTGCGGCGCCGGTTCGATCCCCAGCTGCTCCCGGGCCACCGGAGGAGGGTCCCGCTTGGCGCGCAGACCTCTCCTGCCTCCCGCTGCTCCCCTCAGCAGTGTACTTCGGTCCTTCTGCCTGTTCTGCTCCCCGCTCTGGCTCTGGTGAATTCTCTCACCCTCCCGCGCTTCTGACTGTACCCAGTGCTTGTATAAATGCATAAATAAATAAATAAATAAATCTTTAAAAAAAAAAAGAAGAAATAATAAAATTTCCCACAACTGAGAGTCATTTACCACATTGAAAAGTACTATAAAATGCCACGCACAATAAATCAAAAAAAGACACATAATAAGGCACATTACTATAACATTCTAAAACATTGATAATAAAGAGCTTCCATAGAAAAGGATAAAATATTATATGCAAAGATCAGGATACAAGAAGATACAGAAATTCTCAACATCAACAGGCAGAGGAAATGTCTAATAATTCTGAGGAAAAACACTGCAAACTATAATTTTATGACCAGCCAAACTATTATATCAAACAGCTGTGAGGGAAGAATGAAAATATTGTTGAATATGCAAGCTTTACCTCTTCTGCATGCTTTCCTCAAACCTACTAGAAAAGAGTGCCAACAAAATGAAACACAGAACCAAGAAAGTGGAAAGCCTCAGATGCAATAAACAGAAAGCAGAACACAAAAAGAGTTGAAGGGACCATTCACAATCAAGACAACAGTCATGGATCAGACCTGGGAATACCTAGTAGAGTTTGGAACAAATAGGTATGATGTACAAGGAAACTCAGGCAATGGCAGGGCACAGTTTGGCAGGAGTGGGGATAAGAACTGCCATTCACATCACAATCAGTGTGCACACATACTCTGAGTGTGAACGCACACTCTGGAACAGGGCAACACCAGTCACCTTTTGTCTGGTCGCCTGGAAGGACTCCATGTCAGAAGTCTTGTGATTTAAAAAAAAAAAAAAAATCATAGACTAGGATATATTTTGCCATATAAGTTACTGACACCTGCTTCTCGGTACCACATTTTCCCATTGAAAAAAATGAGTGATGAAGAGAAAATGGGAAAAAGTAAGACAATTTTCAACTCTAGGACAGCAACAAAAATATTACAATGATAAAAAGGGTTGCAGAGTATGCAAGTAGAGTGCTTGTACTTGTCACATCAGTTAAAATATTTATATTATCAGTAAAGCAAAGACTGAATATCTAATAATGTAGTATGCCATAATTTTGTTTGGGAAAGATTGGAAGAAAAAGAACATTTACACACCAAACCTATCTAATATATAGTATGGATGACTATCAGGAATAAAACAGCCAGAGAAGTTTGATATAGTTGCTCTAGAAATAGGATCTGCTTTGTGGTATAGAAGAAAACACATTATAAGTCTTATTTTACAAGCCCATTTTCCTTTTCTTAATAGTAGCTATTACTATTACTTTGATTTTAAAAATACATTTGGAATACATGAGTGTCACACATCAAACTCCAACTGTTCCTGTTTGATTACGGATTGTATGAGTATTATTTTAATCTGTTGATATTGCTTTCATGATGTGATGTGTGACATGGTACAAATTTGATCTGCTAGAAATTCATGATGAGGAAGCTATTTTTCTCAAATCCTAAATGCATCTTTTAAGTTGTCTTTGTCAATTTCTTTTAGGAAAGAAAATCAAAAATAAATAGTGCTGATTACAGTCTATTAAGAACAGATGGATAATGTTTCAATCAGGAACTGGATCAAATGGACATAATTTTTTCTCCCATTTTATGTCTGTCATCTGCATGGACACTAGAACAAGCAAATATGCATATTCATAATATATAGTTTGAGAAAACAAACAATCCTAGACTACAGGTTCGAAATCAAAAGAAAGGTATTTTATTTTCCTTCCAGGGGCAATAGACAAATGACAAGGCAATCTTCACAGTTTCTAATGAGATCCCAAGGTAATCATGATGGATTCAAAAGTGAAGAAGTTGAATAGCTGAATTTAAACTAAATGCTTTCCTAGAAGCTTCTGGTTGTTTTTTACAAAGAGTGTGGCATACAGAATACTGGACAACAGAGGAATAATGCATTTCTGCATTCTTGGGAACATCAAGATTTATTATCAGGAGTACAGCACTGATTAATGACATCACAATGAATACCAAAGGGGAACAAGGAAGATTTGTCACTTATTATAAAGTGTAGGCACATTTGCTTTACTTTTTTTTCTGAGTGTGCAAAGAACCAAAGTCATTACTTTATGAATGAAATATAGTATGCCAGATATTAATAATGGGGCATCTGGAGCTCCCCAGTTCCCCTGGATTATCATCTATGCATACAATTTTGGAAGGGAATTGAGTGAATTGTTTAGGGCTTTGGAATACTTGAGAGCAAGAGCATTGCCTAGGGCAAGACACTGGCCCCTTCAGGACACAAGGTAATTGTGTAACTGGTAAAGTCCCTCAGCTCTAACCTGAATTCCTTCCATCCCAGAAATATTTTGCTCCCTGCTGTCAATGAGCCAAGGGGTGATTTTGTTATGAATATATATTAATTTCTATCTTCCATGTGACTTATTTTTGGTGCATTAAATCATATTCCCCAATTTCATCAATTAATTTTATCTACCAGAGTGCTCTACTCTCTAATTCAAGGACATAAACTTGAATCAGTCTCAACCATAGCTAGCTGCAGGTTAGGAACACAACTAAAAGCAAAATTTAAGAAGGATATTGTACACCTCAGCCAACAACTGGTGCTAATGTAAGTTTTCATTTTAAAAGTCTGATTTATGTACCTTTGTTTGACAAGAACTTGAAATGAAATATGATTTTGTGTAGTTAAAAGATATAACTGTACTTCTAGCCCACTAACCCTCAACTGCTTCTTATTAAGTTTTGAAAATATTCACTTGTTTCTAAACTCTGCCTGTTTGACATTATAAACATTTGTTCTACTACATTTTGTTTACTATTATTTATTGCTCTGTCTCTTTGTCTCTTTCTCTCTCTCTTTCTTTCTCTCTTTCTTCTCTCTCTCTCTCTCCTCTCTCTCTCTCACACACACACTAACCAGAATTCAAAAAAACTTATTTCAAATAAACATTGAAGTTAATTTCCATCTTTTCAAAAAATATTTATTTCATGCAGACAAGAACTGGGGTGTAGAACAGAGGTGTAGGGGTGTGAGAGGATTCACCAGAGTGGGGAGCAGAACAGGCAGATCCACTGAAATACACTGCTGAGGAGGGCACAGGCGAGATAGGAGAGGTCTGCCGCACCATGTCGTTCAGCTCCCTGGCCAGCTGCCTGGTGATAGCTTGATAGTGCTGTGTCTTCAACCCCTGCACCACCAGGGAGGCCCAATTTCCATCATTTTAGTAGTCCTGTTAGATGGTCCACTAATAAAATAAAATGCCCCACTAAATAAATACTACTCTTTGATAGTAAGGAAATCATTGTGACAGCTATTGGCATTCAACTTGAGCTCTTAAACTCCTGCTCCCCCATCCTCATATACTCCTATAGAGCGGTTAGCCCTAAATCAGATCTCCTGCTATCAATTTTTGTGCTCAGAAGTAGCCAGGTTAGATTCACTGAATGATCTTCAGCTTGGTGCATCTGAACAGATTCAGCAGTGTTCATATGTATTACGGCCAAAGAGTAGGGCACACACAAACATGTTTGTGTGGAGTTTTATAATCTGCCAGTCTCAGACCATAGATAGTACTATGTGGAGGAATGTGAAAAACAAACCAACCAGGACTAATTCCAGTTCTGCAGAATCCATTTCCTTTGCTGTGGATTTGTTAAGGGATGGCTAGCATGGCAAGTGGGCACTTCGCCTACTTGCTTCCAGCATTAACTAGGTGACCAGAGAGGGGCACCAGAGGGAGTCGTGGTTATAGGACAGAATAGGTGACAGCCCATATAGTGTAATGTGAAGGGTATCATAAATTAGAGATGCAAATAATACCTGCCAATAGATAACTAACAGAGTTATCAGGGCAGGCGGGAGATTTAAACTTAATTTGGTCAAACCTACCATCTGATAATTTCATTCCTTCTAAAATTCCCTGTCAGTGGATGTTTACATCTCCTTACAAATCTCCCACAAATTTTGTGGAGAATGAATTTGAAATACGGTGGGTTTAAGGTTAATGAGAGGTGCAGAAGTTGAGGCAATAAATCTAAGAATGTGGTAAAAGGAAAAGAGAAAAGGTAACTTAAGTTATAGGACAGGGGAGTTCAATGCTCCTGAGGCAGTCCTTACTCTCTGAAGATGTCCTTGTTAGTTCAATTTGAAACAAATTCAATTGCTTTGTTACTTCATTCTCCACACATTCACTGAATACCTAGTCTTTGCTAGGATTTGGGAAAACAGACACAATCAATACGTGGTTTCTTTCCCCTTTAAGGAGCTTAGGCTCTGACTGTAACAGATGCTGCATTAAAAAAGCATCTTGCGAAGTGAGTGGTAAGTGCTAAAACAAAGTACTCCCTGTGAAACTGAGGGAGTTCCCTGCTGGGGTGATTACACAGAGGAGGTGGATATTTGATCTGGGATATTTGAGGAGGACTTTGCTAGTGGACAAAGCAGAAGGATCAGGTGGGTGGGAGACTGGTACAATCCCAAGCAGTGTGATCAGAGGCGTAAAGGCTGTGATTAGTGAATAGTTACAAGCCAGAAGTGGATATAGCTTCAAATTTATAGTTTAAAGGTGGGGGAGGATGCTGGAAAGGAAGTAAAGCTCTATTTGGAAAGCAGAGTATGCTATGGAAGCTCAACTTAACAAGCAAAAACTCTGCTTCTTATTTTGGGGATTTGAGGATTCCAAGATAGATAAGCAGTAAAAGACAGTTACTTATCCTAAAGCATTTATAGCAGATAGGGTCTTTGTGTTATCTAAACAGTGATTGGACAAATAATTGAAAAAGTAGGAGAAAGAAAAAAAATGTACAAAATAGTTTCAGTATTTCCTTTTATGTTAAACATAAAGCATACTTATCTATTTTTTTTTTAATTTAGGACAAAGTCTTTCTTAACAAATGTATGGATCTGTTGATTATTATCCCCCCTTTTCCTTCTTCCATTAACCCCCTTATGGATTACTGCTTAGTGTCTTTTAAGCAAAACTTTTAAAAATTCTATGAAAAGCAAATCCTTACACTTCAATCATTTTCCTTTCAATTTTTTATTTTTGGCTTGCTAACATCTATTTTGATAGAATCATAGCATTCTTAGCAAATCACTTTCATCAATCCTTCCAGATCATTCTAATTAGTTATCATGGAAACAATTCTCTTTCACACTCATATTAACTCATAGCTTTTATAGTAAATTACATATTTATAATAATAATTGACAAAAGGTTTGAGGAATAGAGTATGGAAAGTAAACAACCACCTGCTAGTAGTACTGGCCAAACACACCTCAGGTGAGCGGGATGGTAACCTATTAGCACTGCATGTTAACAGGTGTTAGGCAGTGGATAACATCTGTGAACAGAATGGAGTGTATTAACTATTCTTCTATGTTAAGTGTTTAAAGGAGAATTGAGAATTTATCTTGAAAACCGTTTTTCTTATCTTCCCTTTGAATATATTTAGACATTTCAAAGACTGGACTGTCTTTTTCAAGCATGTTTTCTCATTAAATTCCTATCAGAAGAAAGTAATTTCAAAGATTTAATGTTTAGGGATTTTTCAGACATACAAGAAATGCCTCATTAGATCCCTAATATTAAAGTACAAGAAACAACATTCAGGCTTAGGACAGAAGACTTACTGTCTAAATGAGTTCCATACCAAGGGAAACTGACTAGTAGGTAAACATTTAAAAGAAAAAAGAAAAAAAAAATTTGTATAAGATGTAAGGCAGGTAATCATACCTCTACTGAGAAACAGACATCCAGGCAAGGGTCACTATAATAGCATATATAGGTTTTGCCTCATTCCTTTACCAACTATCTTTGAAGTCAAATTTATATCCACATGATTATATACTATTAAGGAAGGAATAAGTGTTAAAACTTCAAAATTTATAAAGTCTACAGAGTTCACATGTCCTCCACATGCAAGCCCAGCCACAATGACAATCAATCACAATTTTAGGATGGGCACCAGTGAAAGACATTCCTGGTAAATGTGCCTTCATGTTGTGCCAGGGCCCCAAGCCAGGCCAGGTTCTGGATGCCAGCAAACAGGAGAAGTCAGGCAGCACTGGACTGATCCAGCAAGAAGTCTTCATTGCTGCAACAGCAAGCTAGGTACACAAGCAATGGCGCCCCCTTGCCTCCCACCTCCCTAGCCCTCTAACCCCTCACTTCTTATTCATTATCCCACTATTCTACAACACCCCCCCACAGCAGCAACAGCAATGAAAGTGGGAGCAGTGGCAGTGGGGAGACGTTGCCATTTTAATATTATTCAAGGACAAAGCCATCACCTATGTGGTCATAGTCACCTTACACATTCAGTTCACGCATGCGAGATGTTATCAAAGTTACAGACTATCTGCTGAGTTTGCTGAGTCTGCTAAGTCTCTGGAAGACCTCTGGAAGGCAGAAAAGAGCCTGAATTTTTCCATGTTCCTCTAGCTCCACACTTCAATATTCCCACAAATATTCCCACCGGACAAGGGGTAAAGATCCAGTCCATAGAGGAATTATATGATTTGTGCAGTGGTACACATCAAAATAGTATGAACTAAGAATCTATATTTCAGATCCTTTAAGATCTATGATGCAACCTCAAATTTTGTTTCTTTCTGAGTTACTATGGAAAGTGTCTCAGTATATTGTTAGGAAATAGATGAGAGAGACAAGGATTTTTTAACAATTCTTTGGGGAGACATCGTCTATTTACACTAATCTCAAATATTTCCTTCACAGTAATATAAGGGAAAGCAAATTATAAGCATATATATACATATATATTAAACCCGCATCATATATAAAACATAGTCTTTATTTATTCACCCTCTTATAAACTAAAGAACGAAAAAATACATAAGGCAGCTGGTTTATTATATATAAAATATGATTATATAAATATAGTATTTAAAATCATTTGGAGTCATGAGACAAATTAATGACTTCAAAAGAAGTATAGCTGAATTATAAGGGAAAAATTCAATTTGATTTCCTATTCACTACAGTCATTATAGAGATGGTTGTAAACTATTCAATATTTGGAAGAACTGAATGACAGAGTAAATGCTTTATAACATGTTTTAACTAAGGTATGCAAGCCATTAACATTTATAACAAATGTTTGGTGCCTGGCACACACACAACGTGAGTATTCCTGTAGCTCCATGAACATGATATCCTGTTGTAATATTTCACATTTAACCTAGTATTATACCTGAAACCAATAATAAATTAAAGATGGAGAGATATAGTAACTGTGAACTCGGTATATATTCTTCATTTGAGGGGAGATATTTTTGTGTTTTCATCTCATAATGTAGTGAAGATGTACCTAATATGTTGTCTCTTCAGCATACATGAACCTCTTATTGAAAATCTTTGTATAGACATGGATATGATTTTGAATTAGTAAGTTAGTAGTTGGTAAGTTAGTAAGTCATAAAGCAATTATAAACTCATTAACATGGGTTTTCTACGGTCTATATTTGGATGAAGATAAAGGCCAATACAAAATGAAAAATAACTAAATATCACATACTGAGACAAACATGTCAGTGATTTGGGTAAAAAAGTGAACTTGTTATGGGTTCAAGAATGCTAGTAAAAAATCTATTTATCTCCCATGAATAAAAATATTTCAATTTTTTATAAAAATAACTGTATCAGACTAGTTAATGATTTCAGACTGAGGGAAGGTTAGACTTAATGTCTTAATGCACAGACTAGCAATAAGATAATTTTGAGCAAAGAATATCACTTAGACAATTGATAAGTCTCATGCAGTCCTAGCACACTTTAGCTATTCAATAGCATGGGCCAATGGGCTGCAAATATGTCACTTGGAAGTTTATGAACATTAGCTTTCCCCATCAAAATAAGGATTTTTTTTAAAAGATTTTATTTATTTATTTTTGCATAGAAGAACTGGGGTGCAGGCCAGAAGTATGGTGGGAGAGAGAATTCAACAGAGACAGAGTGGGTAACAGAATAGGCAGATCTACTAAAATACAACAGCTAAGGGGAGCAACAGGCAAAACAGGAGAGGTCTGCTGAGTGATGTGAATCAGCTCCCTGGCCAAGGATCAAACTCAGGCCCATTAAGGTGGGCCTTGGGGTGGTAGCACTGAAACTTAACCCCTAGTCCACCAATGAGGCCCAGTAAGGAAATTTCTGAATAAAAGCAGAACTGAGCAAGCTTTCTAAAGCAACCATGAGAGATACCTGGAAATTTTAAGAGAGTTTTATAGTAGTTTTTATGAGTAACTTTCCCAGTCATAGAAACTATAAATCTCAAAGGAAGAAAAGCATTCTATCCAACAGGACTATTTCAGCAAAATCGGAAAATTAATTTGCATGAAGCATATGATACCTTTTGAAATAGGGTAGCAGCTAAAGTGGATGAGCTTTGTAGGGAAGGTTGGTGAGGCCAAAATTGTTGCCCTTGACTGCCAGACTATTATTATTAGATCTTATCTTCATTTTAAATCATCATAGTGTCATAATAAAGTAGAATTATGAAAGATAACTCTTACAGTGGCATACAAGGTCTCCAACTAGATGTAAGGAAAAAATAACTTAGACATGGAGTGGAGAGATAAAGAAAGTGTCTAATGCTATGATGCTATGAAAAATGGAGATTCTCAGGATGTTGTAGCAAAGGGGAATATGCTTTTTATGACAAGGCAGAAAAATCAAATATTCAGAGAATAAAAGCAGAGAAAACATTGTTAGATATTCAGTTATAATCCTGTCAGAGAATTTAAAGAAAGATTTCAGTAGATTAAAGATAATAAACCTAAATAAATGGTGAAATAAAGTTAGAGCACATATATCTGCAAGAGAAGATCCAGTCTAGCAGGATCCTGGAGTCATTTCTTATCCCACAGACAAAGCAAACCTGTATCTCCATTGGAGCAACTATATTTGACAAAGAACTGAGGACCTGAGGATTGGTGCCTCTGCAGAAAATGGAGACATAAAACATCAAAAAGTTAAAAAAAAAAAGAAACAAAAACAAAAAACAGAGATACAGCCCCGCCAGAAACAATACTGGGTCCCTGAGAAGAATACCCACATCTGCTTCAGTTGAGCTCTATAGACTTCCAGGAGCTCACTCACCCCATAGTGACACAGAGCCCATGCAATTCCCAGAGAAAACTCTCTGTAGGACTTACAGGGACAGGACAGATGGAGTGGCAGATGCTTGCTTTTGTCTAGTCCAATGGTTGCCCAAACACCCACCTCATCCCTGGCTGGACTCCATGAACTTTTCATGGTTTATTCAGCTACGGTGACTGTGGGAGTATGTGCCTTCTGGAGAGTACTATGTCTACGGGGACTTCTTGAGAGCAAACAGTGGAACACCCAGTACTTGCTTTTGGCAAGTGGTCCTGAGGTATACATGTCCCTGACCCATCTGAACCTGGCTGGAGTCTGGAAAAGTCTATCAACTACACAGAATTCAATCACCCATGACTCCTGCTTATGGACAGAAACCACAGTCCATAGCCTCTTCCTCTTGCCTGAGCCTCACAGAGGGAGAGAGAAAGTGGGGAGGGAGAAGACTCACAACCTACTGAGATCAGATCTAGACTGCAGCTAAAGAGTTAGCTGTAATCTGGACTTCAGTGAGAGCATTTTTTGCTCTTGAGCTTATGGCAAAACTGATGGAGATTGTAGATCCCTCCTTTAGTTCAAGTAAATGCAGACACCAGGGAAGCCTACGTCTTTGGCTCTCTTACAGCAGTGTCCTCCCCCAACACTGCAGGTTGGGGTCTTGGGTGAATACCACACTGGATTCTGAGCTCCAGTTATTATGATTGGTGACAAAGTTTCAATCAATACAACAAGAGAAAGCACAGCACCCAAAACTAACATGCTAGTCAATATGCTGCAAGCTACAATTCTAACACAAGATAATTACAGCAAGACCCTGTATGGAAAGCTGTCTAAACTAATCCATAGAAATAACACAAAGCAACAAATAGAATTTAGGGAGACATTGGAATTCACCCCAATCAATGGATCAAGGCAAAACTCTGAGGAAAAAATCATAATGTGATTGAGCAAAGCACATGAGCAGAAGTTGATTTCAAGGAAACAATCTTAATGATGCTCTCTGAAATTTAGAGAACAATACATGCACCGAAAGAGATCTATATTAACAACAGAGAAAATATGAAAAATCTCCAAATATAATTCTTACAACTGATACATAAAGTACTTGAACTAAGAAGAACCACTCAATAGTGGTCTCAATGAAGAAAAGGACAAAATCAGTGAACTGGAAAACAAGGAAGAGGAAAACATTCAAAAAAACTAACAAAAAGAAAAATGAATTTTAAAAAATGAAGATAACATAAGAGTTTATGTTATCCCTTGATGTTATGTTCCCTTGATGCCAATCAAGGGAAACAACATTCTCTTCCCAGAGGAAGGGAGAAAGGAGAAGAAATCATATTTGAAGAAATAAAGGTCAAGAAGATTTCCCCATTTGAGAAAGGAAACATACATCCAGATCCAGGAATCTTAAGAGCTTCAAACATAATAAACCCAAACAGAATCACACCAAAACATATTATAATTAATATGGCAGACACATTTTTAAAAGAGAGAGTCTTAAAAAACAATCACATGAAAGGTACCCCAAAAGAATATCATTGGATTTCTCAGCAGAAGCATTACAGCCCATAAGGGAAATGACATGATATAACCAAATTAATAAAAGAATAACAACTTTAACCAAGAATGCTCTACACAGCTCGGATAAAAGTGGAGGAATAATAAAAAGCCTTGTAGACAAACAAAGGTTGAAGGAATTTATCTCTAAACCAAGCTTCAAGAAAAACTAGATGGACTTTTTTTTTTTTTAAAAGATTCATTTATTTGATTTATACAAGCACTGGGTACAGTCAGAAGCGCGGGAGGGTGAGAGAATTCACCAGAACCAGAGCGGGTAGCAGAGCAGGCAGAAGGACCGAAGTACACTGCTGAGGGGAGCAGCGGGCGGCAGGAGAGGTCTGCGCGTTATGTGGGACCCTCCTCTGGTGGCCGGGGAGCAGCCGGGGATCGAACCAGCACTGCAGAGGCTGCAGGCAGCTTCGCAACCCAGTGTTCAACCTCTGCGCCACTGGGGAGGCCCAGGACTTCTTTTTTTAAAAAAGATTTATTTATTTATGCATTCAAGAGTTGGGGTACAGGCCAGAGGTGGGTGTGGGAGGGTGAGAGGATTCACCTGAAGCAAAGTGGGGGACAGAAAAGGCAGATTGACCAAAGTACACTGCTGAGGGGAGCATTAGGCAAGCTAGGAGAGGTCTGCTGTGCCATGTGGGTAGCTCCCTGGCCAGCTGGGGATCAAACTCGTGCTGCAGAGTCTCCATACGTTGTGTGCTCCATAGGTTGTCTCCTAACACCTTTCACCACCAGGGAGGCCCCCTAAATGGACTTCTACAAAATAAAAATAAACACAATTTAGAAGGAGCAAGACACCAAAAATACAAGTGAGTATTAGGGTAGCAAAATTGGAAAATATTCCAAAGAGCTTAAGATTAACTTGCACAGAATTTTAAGATAAGAACCCTGTATAGAAACTTCAAAGTCATGCCATAATCTCTTACTTTTTTTAAAGTCATAAGATCTTCTAAATATCTAGAAGAAATTCTAAATATATAGAAGAAAACAAAAGATGATAAATGGAATGCAAACATTACCCAGTGTTAACTAGGTACAAGTACTTAGGTGTTAATTGAAGTTCAAGAGGAAAAAAAAAAAAAGAGCAAAAGAACAGAGACAAACTGTAAAAACACCCAGAAAACACATACCAAAATGACAATAAACATTTACAAAATAATTGACATTCACTAAATATCAATGATCTGAAATATCAATCAAAATAGCAAGGAGACTAGATGGATTGGGGGGAAAATTTTTGTTGTTATTTCCCAGAACCCATCTGAGAATGGCCTCTAATAAAAATACCCGAAACAAAAGGTATTGCCAAGGCTGTGGAGAAAAAGGAACACTCCGACACTGTTGATGAGATGTTGGTTTAGCCCCTATGGAAAGCAGTATAGAGGTTTCTCAAAATATTAGTAATAGAACTACCATATGATCTAGCACTCCCACATCTAGGTATCTACTGAAGGGTGAAAAAGCACTAATTTTATGTGTATATGCATTCCTCTGCTCACTGCATCACTATTTAAAATAGCAAATTGTGCCCTAGTGCCCAGTTGTGCCTAAGTGCCCTTGGACACATGATTGGATATAGGTATGGTGTGTGTGTATACATAACAGAATACTACTTAGATATAAAAAATGATGAGATCTTGTCATTGCAATAATATGGATGGAACTGGAAGGGATTGTGCTAAATGTAATAAGCCAGAGGGCGGACACGTACCAGATAACTTCCTCATATATTTTATATAAAGAAAAAACAGAAAGGAATACAAGAACCAATTCAATATATATCCTTGGCATTGAACTGAAGATCTGATCCTACCGGAGCAGGAGGAAGGATGTAAGGAACTGTAGAGGGGGTTTGATGGAATGTGATGGAAGTCTGTTGGTGCTTTGGTGGTGGGAACAGTGTGGCAACATATATTTGTTAAGGTCTGGACTTATGCCTTTAAAATATATAGTGTTATAATCAATTAATAAGTTAAACTACATCATTATTAAAAGAATGGTTGTTAATTCAGAAGTCAAAAGTTAGGTAATGGTGATAGAGTGGTGTAGTCTGTCTACATTTGCAGGTTTCAGGGAACAAAACCTGGAGGCAGAATATTGAACATGTTGTAGATCAAGAAAAGAATGTGTGAGGTGGGTCTTTGAGAAGAAAATGGATTATACTTAACCCTCCAAAGAGGAGGGGATACATCCTCCTCAGCACTGAAAGGAAGTAGGGAAGAAAAATGAATATCAACAAAGTGCTTGTCCGTACTAAAACTGCAAAGCTGTGGGGACAGGAAGGGCCTCTGATCTTTTTGTAAAACAGGAGGTAAGATTATCAGAAAAATTTTGGGCTGGTGGAATGAGATTAAAGGGTTGAAGCAAAAGAAATTTAGGAAATCTGCTTCTAGGAAATTAATGTATAATAAAACGTCTTACTAAGTACAGTGAGTTAAAAAGTAAATTAGAGGACACAGTGAGTCTAGTCAACATACTTTAGTGAGTCTCTATAGAGAGTCTATAGCCTGGGAGCAAAAAAAAAGGATATATTGGTCAGGGTTTGTTCCAGATAGTTAATCTAGCTATAGGTTAAAGGTACGAAGTAAGTTAGGGCAATAGGACTGTATAAAGGTCATGACAAAAATTCTAAGTAAGGATTCAAGTGCAGTCAGGCATAATGACTGAGGGATTCAGGACCTGGGCCAGTACAGGGCTCAGTAAGCTGAGCATCTGGCCAACAATCACGGAAGAGGATCTGAAATACGGAGTGCAATAATATTACAATGTCAAAGGTATATCCATCTTTTCTTCCTAATAATCTCCCCTAGTCTCATAAACTTTAAAAAATGTATAAAATAATATATGAACATTACTGAAGGATAAACAATTGCTTACCAAATTTGAAATTTCACTATTCAGCTCTTAGCACATTTATGTAAGACCTAACCTCACTAAAAGGAGAGATTTATCTGCAATTACCTCCCAGGAGTAGCAAGTGATTAACAGGCTTGATCAAAATTAACTATATGTTGAAGGTAAGATTAATAAATTCACTTCTCTCCTTGACTGAAATTTCTGGGCATAAATCAAGCCACTTTGAAACAGCCTTAGTTTTTTAGAACTCTGGAATGCTATTTCAGTAAGGTAAGTTTATAGTACCTTAAAAAATATTAATGGAATGCCTACTGTGTGTTGACATACCATACTGGGAATTCCAAACATTCCTAATCCATCA
The DNA here is from genome assembly GCF_014898055.3 of Talpa occidentalis. NCBI lineage: Eukaryota > Metazoa > Chordata > Mammalia > Eulipotyphla > Talpidae > Talpa > Talpa occidentalis. The sequence goes on from NW_023604972.1 coordinate 76,180,814, forward strand.
ACCTGCATTCAGTTATGTACATCCTGGAAGATGCTCCAAGGTTTCTGGAGAGAAAAAGAAAAAGGAAGATGGAGATAAAGGGTAAGTTAAGGGTTTGTATTGAGGGATATAGTAGATAGAAGAGAGAAATGGAGTGATAAGTCATATGACACCACAACAATGAAAACCTAATTGGGAAAAGAGAGAGAGAGAATTGGAAAAAGATATCCAAGTTACAGCCATATTCTGAATGAAGTGGAGAACCATAAACCCACACAAAAGAGTAGCGTCAGCTTTAATAAGGAGCTTGCAGGTAATCAGGGCAATATGGTAACTATGCTGGTTTCAGATGATATGATTGTTAGTCTGAAATGAAGAATGTAATTGCTTGTACTCCAAGAATAATTTGTAATATGATTATAAAATATATAATTAATCTTCATAGTGCTAGAGAACCTATGGATAAGAGAGGTAACAAGCTGGAGGAAAATTGTATTACATTTTGTGTGTGACAGACAAGTGAAAAATTCACTAGTGGAATGTGCATATCGGGAATCATTTCTGTGTTACTGAGGATGTTTTGTTTGCAATGGACAGAAAGTCAACTTAATTCATTAAAGCAAAGAGAAAAATAGATGTCACTAATTTTCTGTTTTCTATAAATGAAAATTTCAGAAAAAATGTTAGTTTCAGTTGTCATTGAACTCAGAGGCTTAAGCAATATGATCAGTATGCTGTCATTTTCCGTCTTTTGGTACAGCTTTGTTTTGTGATGGCTGTATTTTAAGCATGATCTGTCTATATTGGGGATGTGCACCTTACCAGCCTTGAAGTACCTAAACAGAGAGCATTCCAATATATGCATAAATATTTACATACATATATACACAAACAAACTCCTCCACATTACTTCATGCCAAAGTTAATCTTAGAACTGGAAGCCAATTCTTGTGCACCTGTTTTCCTCTTGTATCAGTCTCTGAACTTCAGAGATAAACAAGAAAGCCATATGAGACGTCTCAGTGCTCTAGGTTAGAGTAGAATCAGTGTGCCCAAACAGTACAGACCAAAAGAAGGAAAGGTGATACTCAGAAAAATTGAGTCCCTGTTTTCAGAGTCACATTCTAATGTTGTGTTTTTCAAGCTAGGTTATAGAGAAAAGAAATGAATGTGGGATACTGGAGGGAGAAATTTATGACTTAAATAGGTGCTATAAAGAGGAAAAGAAAGAGTGGATTGAACAAAACTGAGAACTACACCAGCTACATTATTGTCCATGATAAGGCTACAGTTTATCTTAGTTCTAATTCCAAAAATTCCACAAGGCATATATGCTTTGCTTTCAGAACAAACTTCACCAAAAATTGTGGGACATTTTCTATGCATTATTAAACTAATTACTCCTCAAAGAAAAAAATAAAACAGAAAAAATCCTTCTAATCACTCCCTACTCTCTTTAACTTCATTAGAACTGCACATAATAAACATGTTCAGTACAAATGAGTCATTTATCATAAAATAAATAGCATAAGATGGTGAGAATTGTATAAGACTATGGATATAAATGGTATATGTTAATGCTTATTAAACAAGTCCTAAACTTCAAATATCGGTTTTTAAACTTTGAATACTATTTAGAATAACAGTAAATATATCCAAATTTCTCTAAAAAAATGTCTTACCAGAAAATGAACTCTGGACTTACGATATTTGAAGCCATACTAAACTCTACATTTTAATGAAACTTTATTGCATTTTTTTACACATTCATTTTTAAAAATCATAATGTTTATGCATTGTTACTTGAAATATAATTATGTCATGTGTTGTTTAGAAAATACAGTAGAAAATACAGTAAGTCAAAACTTTCATAAGTTTTCTGATTAAAAAGAAAACTCATTCCAAATGAACTGGAGAGCATTAAAAGCCAGTAGTCTCTACCACAACATGAAAGCATATTTCAGTGCAGTGAGGAAAGGTGAGGAATATGAAATAAAGTTTATACAAATGTCACCCTCTGATGCGTTCACAAAAATGGAAAATGCAATTATCTTTAAAGGCTGATTTTAAGTTTTTTATGTTCCAATCTGCAACAGTAACAATTTTTGAAATCATCATTGAGATTGGTCATAAAAGAGATGCATAGCAAACATTAAACAATCTTTTTAAGAATGGTGAATATTAGTAATATTAACATGGTTCTTTTCTGTGTTCTAGCTCAGTCATTATTTTGGTATTTATTTGTAGCTTTGACTGTGGTATTTTCCAATCCTTGTTTAATTTTATCAAAGAAATCATCATAAATGGCACTAAATTAACATGCTTTAATAATCCTGGATATTATAAACTCATGTATGTATTTCAGATTTAGGCTTGAGATTCTTATTTAATTCTAAAACTCTCTCTGTCGGGTGATCCCCAACCATATTTCTCTCCAGCTAGGATTCTCCCAATTACAAAAGTATTATTAACTTTTGGTCATTAATATATTTACAAGCAGTTATACTTACTTGCCTTAGATATAATTTTTTGTTGGCTATTATAATTTTTCATGATCCATTCAATTTAACTTAGAGGTATCATTCCAAGATGGTGGCAATCTGAATGTATATACACCAAGTTTCATTGAATAAAGTGCTGATTTTATTTTAAATAGATAAAAATCAATTACATAAAAAATGAGACTCACTTTTAAGGTTCAGGTAGCATGAATTCTTTAGGTGGTTTTCCAGTGATAAGCTTATCTACTCACATTATAAAGCCCTACTCCTGATAGGGGATAGAGACTAATTTTTTCTTTAATTTTTCTAGAAATTTTTCATTCATATGAGAAAAATATTATGTCACACTCTGTACCCACTGTCTACTCAGTGGTAGGGCTTACATTCATACATTTGAATTATATTCTAATTCATGTAAGCTTACAAGATTTTCCTTTTATAAATACTATATCCCTTGGACAGATTCAAAAGGTTTAACAATCCTCAAATAAATTCTCAATATCAAGGCCCAATAACTTTGCAGCAGTATCCACCTTTGTCTCAGGCATCTCAAATGTCATTCATTAGACCCCATTGATTTGACTGAAGTCTACAATTAAGTACACATCAGCCATTTTCTTCCTGTCCATGAGAAGTTTGTCACTGGGTCTTGGTTAGTTGTATCTCATATATATCTACATCTAGATAAAAGAAGTTTTATCTTAGAAAACTGACATTTATCCTTCTAATCATGCTCCAGTATTCTGAATTGTTTTAACCAAAAATGATGAACCCAATTTAATTTTTTTGATTACTCAGAGTCAACAAATAAAAGCTATTCAGTAGAACATAGCATAACTGTATAACTGAATTTCCTGCTTCTGCCTCATTTACAGTGTGACCTTATGTCAATGATTTACCTTCTCTGTGCCTTTAAGATGCCACTTACAAAATTGGGAAAACAGCAATATATAATATGTAGATTTATCATAAGAATCAAATTTGAAATTTCACATAAAACAAAACCTGGTACATAGAAACCACTCAGGAAATTAAAACCATTACAATGATTACTATTATCATCATCACCATTTTTATTGTTATCTTCATTACCATCATTATTCCAAGTCATGAAGTGCTGCCTTCAGGGATCACAGAGGATTATCAGTCTCCTTTATGTGCAGTCTGTCAATGTCCCTTCAGTTCCCCTGCATCTTGTTCTCCACAAGAGTCTGGTTCTTTTACGATATTCTTGAAATAGTGGAGGTAAGGTAATGAGCAAATAACCTATTGAGTTTTTATAATACAGATTTAAAATACAGCTATAAAGGGATCAAAGAAGACTTTCCTATGAGTACATTTCATAAGCATTTACTACATGGGATTTATGTTGGCATCCCAGGGGCATTATTTATTCACTTCTTGATTCTCTATTGTGATCCACACAAAGGAAGTATGGGTAAATGACTCTTTGATAATGAGGAAATTATTACTCGTTTGTGTTTGGTCCTTACTGTGCTCAAATTATTGTGCATCACGTATTTTCTGGAGTTCTGAATGCATGGAGGATAATTTCATCTGAGTGTGAAAAGGCATTACTAAACAGAAAAACTTCTTAAAGAATGAAATCAAACTTCTCTTAATGGGTTGTCTTAATTTATATTAATATTAATTAATATTTATATTAATTTATATTAATTAATTATATATTAATTTATATTAATCCATCTGGATCTGCAAAGGAGTATTTTGTTCTCTTGAATCAAGTAAACTAAGAAGAACCAAACTCAGAGACTCTGTTTTTCTAGGTAAATACATTGGCTCAGAATTATAAGGTCCAGAAACTGATTGTTGAGAAACATCAGTATCAGGAGTTTGCAGGCTGTTTTAACATTAATTCCTGAAGGTTTTCTCCTTTTATGTCTTGCTAAGTTTCTAATCTTTCAAGTATCACCAACTCCCACACATACGTCACACACAAAATCTAGCTATTTAATAAGAGTAGCCACAACAAAGAAATATCTTACAAACAAAAGAGGGAACACCTTGTTTTAACTACTCACAATTTCTCTCCAAAATAACCACAGAGACAGTAATTTTAGGTAGCATTTTATGTTTTATGTTCCCTTGGGGATAACAAGAAAAATGTCTTTGTTGAACAATTTTCACAAATTTGTGCATTTCTTTTTTGTTCTTTTAAATACTCAGTGCAATTCTAATTAGTGTGTCATAATTTATAACACTGGCAGCTATTGTAATGTTTGTAAAATCATTTTAGAGCTACAAATTAAGAAAAATAAGAACCTTTTGATTTCAAATGAATGAAACATTTTTTCAATGAAATACAAAGAGTGAATTCTTGTTGGCATCCATTAAATAAAATTCCATTTCAAAAACAGTGTGCTATTACTGATTTGTTTGTACTGGGTGATTTTTATGTCAAGATGTTGAAGCCATAAATTATTTTTCCTCTTCAGTTGTTGGAAATTTCCACTTCAGCATGTTTGTTTATATATGCTAGAAGAATTGTGCTAGGTTTCTTAGTTTTGTCAGTGTTGTCTCTTTTTTTTTAAAGATCTGTTTATTTAAACAAGAACTGGAGTACAGGCTAGAGGCAAGGGAGGATGAGAGAATTCACCAGAGACAGAGCAGGGAGCAGAACAAGCAGACGACCGAAAACACTGCTGAGGGGAGCAACGGGTGAGACAGGAGGGGTCTGCTGTGACATGTGAGTATCTCCCCAGCCGGCTGGTATCGAACCTGCACTGCAGATGCTGCGGACAGCTCCACAGCACTGCGCTCAACCCACTGCGCCACGGGGAGACATCTGTGCTGTCTTGAAATTAACTCACCTTGTTTTCTAATGCTACTCCCAATAATGCAGTCAATCAAAATGTATAAAACATACATATCCAGAGTACAAGTTTGAAGTTAGCTGCAAATTCTATAACCAGAATTATGTAGAGTCTCAGCTGCTTTTGTCAATTTTGTCGATATTATTTCCATATTGTGCTGGTTGTCAGGGAAGTTTACATTAAAGCTATAAGCACAATATATAAAATATAGAGTCAGTTGAGATTAAATAATCATTTCAAAGAGGAATAATACTATTAATAGTTTTGACTTCCAAATAAAATTCTCAGATTTAATACTTGTTTTTCCTCTTTCTCTCTCCTAAAACTCCATGAAAAAGTACAATAAATTCCTCCTATAAGTGGAACCATCCAATATTTTTCTTTTTCCCTCTGGCTTATTTCACTGAGCTTAATTCCTTCTAGCTCCATCTATGTTTCTGCAAAAGGCATGAGTTTATCTTTTTTGATTGCTGAATAATATTCCATTGTGTATATATACCACATTTTCTCGATTCAGTCATCTATTTTGGGGCATTTTGGTTGTTTCTAGGTTTTGCCTATTGTAAATAGTGCTGCAATAAACATAGGGGTACAGGTACTCTTTCGAATCAATGTGTTTTTGTCCTTTGGGTAGATCCCTAGGAGTGGAATTGCAGGGTCATATGGTAGCTCCATTTTTAGTAAACTGAGGAAACTCCCGTCAGCTTTACATAGTGATAAGACATCAGTGTAAAAAAAATAATAATAACAGTATAAAACACAACAAAGCAAAAACAGACAATTATAAATCAGAGACGCACTGCAGGGGAGGAGGCAGGAGAGGGATCAGAGTGAAGGAGAGAGGAGCACAGGGGACTGAGGTGATGGGGACTACACCTGAGTGGGTGGGGGAAGCAAATATTGTTTAAAAATTAACAATGATGTAAAAAATAATTAAAATAAATAAAATAAAATATTTACATCATTTAGAAAAAGAAAAGAAAAAGTACAATAAAGTGGCACTTAAAGGCATAAACTCAGAATGGAAAATCCCAAGATATGCAAGAGGATACAACAGCAGCAATATTTTGAAGCTGGAAAGAAGATGGACCAAATATGATCGAGTTTTGAGAAACTTGAATCCTGGGCTGGCTATAGAAAAAGGAAAGAAATAATTAGATGAAAAACCCACAAAAAGTCAGGACCTTGATCAGTAGTTATCACTGAATGGGAATGCAAGAAAAACAAAATAAAGGAAGAATGGGTGAACATCTGTGTGTAAGAAGCGTTTAGTACCTTCAGAAATCTTCCTTTTTTTCCACTCTGTAACAACAACAACAAAAAAAAAAAACCCTCTTCCCCATGCCTACAAAATACTAGATTTTTTTTTTCACAAAGAGTAACAGAAATACTATATGATACAGCTATTCTACTTCTGGATACCTATCCGAAGAACAAGAAAATGCTATTTCGATAAGGTATCATCTCTCTGTTCATTGTAGCACTACAGCCAATGACTAAGGTATGTGAACAACCCAAGGGCCCATTGACAGATTTCTAGATAAAGAAGATGTGATGGGGGCCTCCCTGGTGGCACAAGGGGTTATGAAGCTATCTGCAGCCACTCCAGCACAAGTTTGATCCCCAGCCAGGGAGATACCCACATGGCGCAGCAGACCTCTTCTGACTCACCTGCTGCTCCCCTCAGCAGTGTATTTCAGTCAATCTGCTTGTTCTGTTCCCCAATCTGTCTTGGGTGAATTCTCTCACCCCACACACCTCTGGCCTATGCCCCATTTCTTGTATGCATAAACAAATAAATCTTTAAAAAAAATAAAGATGTGATGTATATACCCAAGGAATGTTACTCAGCTGAAAAAAAAAAAAAAGATGAAATTCTGTCTTTTGCGACAACATGGATAGACCTAGATGAAATTATGTTTCGTTGAGTGAAATAAGTCAGGTGGAGAAAGACAAATGTATAATTTCAATCATGTAGAAGATAAAGAAAAATGCAGACATACTAACAAAATACAACAAAACAAACCCTAAGATTCTGAAAACAGAATCATGGCCACTATAGAGGAAGGGGAAAGGAATTGATGAAATGAGTGAAGGGGGTCAATTGTGTGATGGTGGATAGAAAGTAGTCTTTTGATATAAATCACCAGTTAGTATATACAGATGTTGAAATATAACTGTATAACTAAAAGTTATAATATGCGATAAATCAATGCTATCTTAATTTGCAACTCTACAAGGGAAAAGGTGATTAATAAGTGAATACAATATTCTGCTTATCTCTCACCCCAAGCACTCCTGTCTCACCTGAATCCCAGAATACCAGAAGCTAGCTCAGTGCTTCCAAAGGCTATTAGATGATGCTTACCTTGAGAGCTTGGCTATTGCATAAGGAAAGTTTCACACCTAGCAGATTCCTAGAGAAAACAGCCCAACCATACCACTGTAAAGTGCACAGGTCATAAACTCAATCCAAATGTTCAGAGTGTCCTATAAGCATTTCAGCCTTGTAAATGTGAATGGGTATATTAGGAAAGTCTCTGACATTAAAGAGAATAAATTCATATTTGAAAAATCAGCTTGAATGAAATTGAGCATACCAGATAAGAAAAGCCTAAAAAACCGATCATTAATAAGTAAATGATAGGAATACCAAAAATGAAATACAGAAAAGAAAGGGTCATTAAAGAAATACATCAGGCAGTTTTCCCAGAATTGGAAACTATGAATTTCCAATTTAATGGTCCCACCGAATGTCCAGCTCAATGAAGTATGTCATTGTAGAAGTTCAGAATATCAGAATACAGATGAAGAAGAGAAGTTGTATATTCTTCCTGAGAGGAAGGAAAAAGTAATGAATGAAGCACCATGTATTTAAAGAACTTTGGACATCCTGAAAGAAATAATAGAAATATAACTTAGTACAATACCTTCCTAAGATAATTGTCTTTACCCTAGAAATGCAAACCCCGTTTGGGAAAATCAGAGTGCTGATCACTCAATTTCATGAGCTCTCTCCTTCTCACTCCTATGTAAGAAAGGAAGAATAATAAGAGTGTTCTATGTTGCTCAGTTTTGAATAGCAGTAACTTCATCATATTCAATTTTGATTTACCCACACTTGCCCTATAGTATTTTAGGGTATGGAGAAAGAGAACCATAAAAATGTAGTAGGTGAAACAGAAATAAATCCTCATCTTTCTTAATGAAAATTCTATTGTCTTAAGCAGGAGTGCTATATGCAGACATGATATTGGAGGTAGATTTTAAAGGAATCATTTTAAGGTATTTCAAACTGAACAAGAGGAACTATGTGAGAATGTAAATTAAAAATGGTCAGTGTTGGTTCATCTATGTGATGAGGTTTAGATCTAAGTTTCATCCTGCATCTAGAAAAAACAATGGTGACAAAAGTCACTTTATAATAGGTTAGCAATCCAAATCACCAATATATTGCAGGTAAACATATATCCCCATTGGGGTCATAGAATCCATAGTTAGAAGTTCCTTGCAGTTGAAATTTGACACTTCTTGCTTAACTTGGCTAAACAAAAGACATTTTGTCAAACTTATAGTAGCCATTTATACAACTCAGTATTTTTGCTGCATTTCATAGCATAGGTGTAGTTTTACAAAGGATCACACCCCCATTTGTCATTTGGCTACTGAACAAGGGAGTCAGTAGTCATGTGTGTGCCATGAATGTGAAATCATGTGTGGGTCACCATCAAAAGCAGTGTCTCTGCAGGTCATGTGATAGTCACCCTGGGCACACTGAGATATCACTCAAGTAGGTATAAGACCAATATATACTTAACCTTCCTCCTTTTTTTTTTAATGTCGACTTCCAAGAATCAGTCTTTTTTTTTTAAGATTTATCTATCTATCTATCTATCTATCTATCTATCTATCTATTTATTTATTTATTTATTTATTTATTTATTTATTTATACAAGCACTGGGTACAGTCAGAAGTGCGGGAGGGTGAGAGAATTCACCAGAGCCAGAGCGGGGAGCAGAGCAGGCAGAAGGACCGAAGTACACTGCTGAGGGGAGCAGCGGGTGTGGCAGGAGAGGTCTGCGCGCCAGTGGGACCCTTGCTGGCCAGCCGGGGATGGAACCGCACTGCAGAGGCTGTGGGCAGCTTTGCAGCCCAGCACTCAACCGCTGCACCACCAGAGGAGGCCTATAACCTTCTTTTAATATTTCAAATATTTGAAATATTTTAATAATTTCAAATATTTTACCAACATCTTCACAACATGTCTGCTGTCAGTATTCACCAAATACATTGTTTCTCATCTTCTATAGTCTTTTCTCCCCTGCTTTCTTTTTCCATAGAAGAACCACCTTCCTCTATCGATAGGATTTCACCACCATTCATAACTTAGAATCCCATCTCTTGCCAGACTTCCTCTGTACACCCTTAATTCATTAATTTTTACTCCTCTGAACCCTTTCCACTTACTTCTTTCCCAGTCTCTTTTCTGCTAGTCTAGACACTTCCTTTGAATTCTTCAACCTGCTAGAGGTTAGGGTTTGTAGACAATTAAGGCTTTTAAACATGGAAGTGCAAAGTGATGAAAAAACTGGTGAATGGAGAGAGAAAGTACACTTAAAATTAAAAAAGATTTTCTGGGAGAATAGGAGTAAGTGAGAAAAAGAGTAAAGATCCAAGTCACAACCTTGACAATAATGGAGGAGAGAAAAGTTGGAATATTTACTGATGCTCTGTACATTAGTTTCAAAAGAGACTTAGCAGCCATCTAAATTTGGCTATATTTCCCTGCCATTTTTTACTCCTAGTAAGAATGTCAAGTGATTTACCTGTGTATTCATTGGTAGTCATGTGATTTTTATTTATGAGGAATGCTTTTGACCTTGCAAGAATCTAGAACTTTATAATTGAGTTTGTCCTATAGTATGGAAAAGAACACATTACCACAATAGACCTCTTGAGTCACATTTTCAAACTAATGCATTCATTTCTAACAAAGAGCAAAGGATAAACAATTAAACATTACATGTAACAGAACTCTTACCCACCTGCCAACAATTAAACCCAGTAATTAAAAATTGTAGAAGAATACACATAAGCATCTCCCCGGCAACAGTCATGCCACGGTCAAAAAGGGGAAAAAAACCTTTCCTAATAAGTTCCTTTCCTGTCTCCCAGGTTGTTTTTCGTGACATTAAGCAGCCACAAGAATCTGTCAACTGTGTTTCACTTTCCTTAAAAATAGGGAAATCCCATTCTGTATCCCCTGAGAGAACTATTATATACAGACAAATGTATTTTGTTATTTAGTTTAATAAATGTAGTGTTCAGTGCAGATGTTAAAGCTTGAAATTGTCCAGAAAAAGGAACAGCTCAGATGGCAATAATGCAGGCTTCCTGCCTGCTGTGCTTTCTTCTTTGTCTTTGGAAGAGCTACTTTTACAGGTGAAAAGGCATTACAGTATTTATAACTACTCAAGTCCTCACCACTGGACTGCAGCTGACAAATGGGGTGCTAATTAGTACCAGGAGTGGTGGTGATGATGGTGGTTTTATGACACAGTCATCTGGCCAGTAAATTGGACGAAGAGAAATAGCACATTTACAGAAGTGCTGCAAAGCCAGCCATGCAAGGGGAAGGGGTGAATGTGAGGACTGATCTAAAAAAAAAAAAAAGAATGAATTTTCTCTAACATCAACCTTTTTGGCCTTTCAATGGCTGTGCTCTTCTGTGGATTTTCTAATGCACTAGCTACTTATTTTACCATAATTTAAAAAGACTTCTTTAGAGTGCACCTGTTTATAAAGGCATACTTAGGAGGGGGCTAAATTATTATTTAGTCAGAATGAATATCTGTCCACTGAGAATTATAGCTTATAAAAGAATAAATATCAATGTAAAACTGTTTTTGCAAGCTAGAAAACATTAAATAGTAAAAAAAAAAAAAAATTAACTATTTAAGTACCAGTAATAAAATCTATTACATAACACATTATTATATAAATTGCACAAGTTTATGTGCTTTATTTAAACTAAAGCAAATCTATAAGTTATAAACATGACCATATGTTAATATTGTCTTCATTGGTTTGGGGTCTATCAAAGTATAAGGAGAAAGAATGATGCAATGGGAGGAAAATGAATTCATTTTGAGGAAAGTTGCATTCAAACTCCAATAATGTATTAGTGCTGTTAAGAACAGAATGCACAACTAGAATGGACTTGAGTTGAAACTCAATGATTTATGTCAGCAAGGTGATTTCTTTAGGGTCAGTTTCCCCTTTCACAATACCTACTTTTGGGATTGTTGTGAAGATTATATTAGGATAAAACAATCTACCGAGATCCTGATGCATTACAATTATTCACAAAATTACAGATGTTATTAAAATTATTAACTGTCATTAAAATGTCAAAATACTTTCTCCATTGTTTAAGCTACCTATTATAGCATTTCAAGTGTATGCCTGGTTATTTGAGAATTAAATATGGTTTTAAGTATGATAAAATATGCAAAATCATGTAAAGTTATTAAAAGCCACATATACATTATTGCTAGAAGCATGTCATATTTTCTGTTGAAAAATTAGATTTTAAATACAAGCTTTCCGAAAATAACTTATATTGTCACTATCATTCACTTCATGTATATTTCATTATTCCAAATCATCCTTCACAAAATTCAAGATTTTTCCAGAATAAAATATTTACAAGCCTGGCACCAGAAAGCATAAGTGCAAAATGACTAATTATATTCTGAGGATCAGATGATGGTGATTTTAAAGAATTTGTCCAGCTCATGAACACAAATTAACAGATCAAGTTCAATGCTGAATTCTGCAACTTAGAGAGGAGTATTGTCATGTGATCTACCAAAGGAAACACATCAGGGTGCCCACTTCTCAGTGGGCATGTTTCTTTATGCTCCAAAATTATTATATGGTCATGCAGGCTTTAAAAAAATAAAACATGTCACATATTTCTACCAGACAAAAGAAGTAGATCCACAGAATAAACACTGGGCTGATTTGGGGACTTTCCTCATTCAACAGATATTGATACATGTACCAGATATCACAGTACACACTGGTGACAAAATAGCAAGCAACATATACATAACTTAATAGAAATATGGGAGCAAAACATAATAACTATACTCAAGAAACTTATAATTAAAAGTAAGATTAATATATCAGATCCAGATCATTCATTTTGATATTTTAAACCCTGAAATTAGCATATGACCTTTACAAAATACAAAATCAATGGTTTCTAAGCATTGTCCAAAGAAGACATACATAGGACCAATAGACACATGAAAAAATGCTCATTGCCACTAATCATCAGGGAAATGCAAACCAAAACCATAATGAGATACTATCTCACATCTGTGAGAATGGCCTTTATCAAAAAAGAGAAGAAACAAGTAATGGAGAGGGTGTGGAGGGAAAGGAACCTTCCTTCACTATTGGCCCAACTCTATGGAAAAGAGTATGGAGATCTCTCAAGACATTAAGATAGTCCTGCCATATGATCCAGGAATTTCACTCCTATGTTTATATCCAAAGAATGCAAAAACACTAATTAGAACGTATACATGTATTGCTATAGTCAATGCAACTCTCATTGGAATAATCAAGTTCTGAAAGCAACCTAAGCACCACCCCCCCTACTCTTCAGCCCCCACCCCCCCAAGAGATGAGTGGATTAAGAAAATGTGGTATATATACAATGCAATATTACTCAGTAATTTGTCCATTACTTATGGACAATATGACGTGGATATAACAGAAGGAATGCTAAGTGAAATAAGTCAAAAAGAGAAAGACAAACACAGGATGATTTCATTCATATTTGGAATATAGAGAAATAAAACAAAATGTCAAAACCAAACCAAAATCAAGCATTAGAAATCTGAACATAAAATTGAGTCTGCCAGAATGGGAGGGAAAAGTAGGGAGCAAAGGAAGGAGGAAATCCAGTGGATTTCCATAGAGGATTATGGGTGCTTTGGTGGTGGATGTGGTATGGTAATATCATCTGAAAAGGGGTGAACTTATACCTTTGAATTATATACAGTATTGTAAACCAATGTTACCTCACTACAGATAAAAGGTTAAATTATCGGGCCTCTCCTGGTGGTGCAGCGGTTGAACGCTGGGCTGTGAGGCTGCCCACAGCCTCTGCAGTGCCGGTTCATTTCATTCCCAGGCCACCGGCCAGGTTCCCACAAAAAAAAAAAAAAAAGGTTAAATTATCAAAAAGATGCAGCCATTTTTTGTTACTTTTTTTTTTAAAGATTTATTTATTTTATGCATTCAAGAACTGGGGTACAGGCCAGCGGTATGGAAGGTGAGAGGATTCACCAGAGACAGACTGGGAAACAGAACAGTCAGATTGACTGAAATACACCACTGAGGGGAGCAGCAGGCAAGTCAGGAGAGGTCTACTGTGCCATGTGGGTATCTCCCTGGCCGGGGATCGAACTTGTGCTGCAGTGGCTGTGGATAGCTTCATAGGCTGTGTCTTAACCCCTTGAGCCACCAGGGAGGTCCTTCAGCCATTTTTGAATGGTTGTCATACCACTCATGTCAATGAAAGTTATGCAATCAAACATGAGGGACAAAAACTTGAAATGTTTATGTTTGTTAAAAATGAAACTGAAATATAACTAAGAGTTAGTTAAATTTCTTCTAAGCACAGTGTGCTTCCCAGGAATTCTTTTGAAACCAGCTATGGGAACAGAAAGTTTTCCTTCAACACTGATTGTGAAGCTCTCTGATAAACTCCTGCCAGTGACAAAATTTGTCTGTGTGTATATATCATTTCCTTGTCTTTAGTAAAGAGAAAATTTCAAAGTGATTGCTGTTATATTTTCCCAACCTAAACTATAGCATATGTGTTAATTGACAAATGTATGAGTGAGATATAGTTATGCACTCTTAGATTTCATTTATTGATTCAATCTTTTAAAATTTATACCTCTCTGTTCTCCATCTCTAGCTTTTCTAACATACTAAGTCAAGGATGGAGGCTTGGCATTTGGGCTTTTTAAATCTCAAGAAATAAGTCTCATGCACATTCAGAACTCAGAATCTTTACAATGGAAAAAAAAATTTAAATTTCCTTCTTCACTCCAACTACTGCATGAAAAAGTTTGCATAGCCTGCCTTGGGCAATAATATCCATTTATATGCTGAAGAGGTATGTAGTTTTAAGCATTGAACTGGGCTGGCCTAGGTAAATTGAAGCCAAATTACCTGACAGAATCATCTGTGGACTGTCACATCTATCATACTCTGCCTTCATAGATAGCTGGATGATTCATTACTTCCCATAAAACAGAATATTCCAATTTTATCATTAAATAGTTGGTGATATTCACACTAGGAGAAGATAGCACATACTTATTTGATTTAGATAATTAAGCTATTTACTTTTCCAGAGATCTGATCCAAGAATCAGATTCTCATAAGTCTAGGAACTAAGTGCTTTGAATAGTTTCTGAATACATAAAAGAGAATCAATCCCATGTCTTGGTACATTCCACTTCTCAGCACAAAAACATGCATATTGCTTTGCTTATCATATACAGTGAAAACAGTGACAGAATTGTATTATGAAAGGATGTACATGATTTTCCAAATAGATTATTGGGCATATAGAGAAAGCATTGCAACAGTTATCGACAACACAATCATTCAGATCGCTCTAAATGAAGACCAAGACTGAAAAGAGAAAGCAAAAGGAAGATTCTCAGTAAAACTTAAGCAAGCCAGGAAGTTTGACCCATGACTCTAACTGATGGAGGAGAGAATAGAAAACTTAAAGGAGGCATCACAAGACTAAAACATGACTCACACAAGGAGGTGGGGGTAAAGGAGTTTAAAATGACCATTAACCCAGTTATAGAAATCAAGATCCTTAGGTGCCAGTGCCTTATCACAAGGCATAAGACCCAAGCAGGTATCAGACTGCTGTAGAGAGTGTCTGGAGCACAGACACTTTGACTTGAGGATAAAGATATACAGATTGGGCCCATCCTGGATTCTCCAGTCCCTTTCAGATTCTCATTGTTATCCAAAATCAGCAACAAACAGGCCACTCCACAGAGGAGTGAGCCCCTCCCAAAGGGAAAGTTTCTGCACTGACATGGGGCAGCAGTCCGTCTACCTACCTATGACTATGCAGGTGCTTCTTTTCACAAACTATCTGTCTGTCTGCAGGGCAGCAGTCTTCCTGCCTGCCTGTGACCTGTCAAGACCAGCTGCCTGCAACCATGCAGGCCTCTCTTAGCAAACCTGTCCCTTCTGGGGCAGCTCTACCTGCTCGCTTGTGTCTATGCAAGTGTCTTTAACTCTTTTGTCCCTTTCCCTAATAAACCTGTTCTTTAAATATAACTAACGCCTCTGTTTCGTGGAAAAACTCACCTGGGAAACTCACCACTTGTTGCTGAAACGGGAGCTGTGGTGAAACCTTTCCCAGAGTGAGCCCAAGGTCCCCACACTCCAAACCCACAGACTCTAAAAAACTACATCATAACAACTAAGTGTTTTACTATATTTAACCACTGACTTTAAATGAACATAGTAAAATCAATAAAGTTATTTTTATTTTTGAAATCTGGTGCTTGATAACTGGTTTAATGCCTCATCTGTAAAGTTAAGGGACTTTTTAAATATTGTAGTATCCATGAGAAAGAGGTTGGTGGTCCCTTGTCATTTGTTGATCAAATATTTTTTTTTAGAAATACGCAGTTAGTGTGTCTTTTGGTAGATATAGGCCACTTCTGTTTTCTGTTATGAGACAATCAGAAAAATATCAATGATCGCACAATAACCTATACTGACTGATTATTTAACAAACACTGTGCTGAACAATTTGCATGGAATTATATCATCTAATCATCACAATCATGTGACATGTGTACAAATATTAGCACCAATATACATCCCAGGAAAGTGAGATGGACTTGAATGTATTAATCTAAGATCAAAAATCATTAGTGAGGGCCTCCCCTGGTGGCGCAGCGGTTGAGCGCTGGGCTGCAAAGCTGCCCGCAGCCTCTGCAGCACTACTTCGATCCCTGGCCGCAGGCGAGGGTCCCACATGACGCGCAGATCTCCCCTATCACGCCCGCTGCTTCCCTCAGCAATGTACTTCATCAGTCTCCCTGTTCTGCTCCCCGCTCTGGCTCTGGTGGATTCTCTCACCCTCCCGTGCTTCTGACTGTACCCAGTGCTTGCAGAAATAAATAAATAAAAATATCTTTTAAAAAAATCATTAGTGAGGCTGAGATTTGAACCCATGTGTGCAGAGCTGGAGCCTGTAACATATATTTAATCTATGACTGTAACTCAGTA
This sequence comes from Talpa occidentalis, assembly GCF_014898055.3. Taxonomy (NCBI): domain Eukaryota; kingdom Metazoa; phylum Chordata; class Mammalia; order Eulipotyphla; family Talpidae; genus Talpa; species Talpa occidentalis. Next base: position 76,197,490 of record NW_023604972.1, read on the forward strand.
CACAGAAAAAAAATAGAAAACACATAAAAGATAGTCACAAATAAAAGCAGAGGAAAGTAATTTTTACAAATTAAAAATGCGCTTCCTAAGCACAATAAAGTAATCATCAAAGTTATGGTTGTGTATACCATAAGACTAGCACAAGTTGTGGGAGTGTGGATCCCCCAGCCCACCTTGTACTCAGGATTTTGCTTGGTGTCCAGAGTTGCTGCTGGTCAAGTTAAAATGTAGTCAGGCCTCTCACCAGGACAAAAGTCTTGGTATGAGAATATCTGCTAAAAACAGCAGCCAGACATTGTGGCCAGATTAGCATAACCAGCTAGATCACCTTGACAGGAAGTTAAGTGTAAACAAAATACCCTAGAGATAGGATATTTTGATGAGCAGCAACAGCAACAATGAACCCCTCCCAGGCAACAGCCCCTGTTCAACCCTCCCCACCCAGCTTGTGCCAGACTATTATGCATCCCCAATCCATATCCCACCATGAACCTTCTTCTGCACATTCCTCCACATACTTGCCCACCTTCACTGAATCTGATACTAAATAAATGTGAGACTGGCCTGGGGAAGGGGCTGCCTCTCCATAGATCAAGACCCTGTAGGTCACTATTTCTCACTACTTGGACTTTGAGTTGTTTTCCCTCTATCCTGAGCTGCTCAAAGCTGCCACCCCCAGAGCTGCCACCCCCTGAGGCAACATGGAAAGATTCAATTCTATGTAGTACATTAATCCTAATAAAACCCTGGATATTTTTCTTTATGGCAACAGCATTTTTTCACACACATGTATGACTTGCTCTTTAGCAAGTTAGATGTCAAACTGGACTAAATCACAATCATGATGAATGTGGGATGCCTATTGTGGTGGTTTTAAAATAATGTTCTTTGACAAACCTCACTTCAAAAGTGAAGACTAATTGCATTGCCTTTGAATATGAATTGGACTTAGTGACTAACTTCCAACAAATGAATGAAATGTACAAATTGACAAATAAATATGGCAGAAGTGTCAAAGTATGACTTCCCATTTAGGAGACAAAAGGTATTGTAAAGTTTCTCTCTCTCTCTCTCTCTCTCTCTCTCTCTCACACACACACACACACACACACACACACACACATACACCTCTTTTTTTCTCCATCCTCTATAGAACCCAACAACTACATCATGAGGAAAATCAAAGAGCTCTGGGGTAAGGTCCATACAGTAAAGAGTTGAGGACTCCTCCCAGCAGGCATAACAAAATTGCCAGGATGCAAATGACCCACTTGGAAACAGATCTACCCTTCATCAGTTCCCTTCAAGCTTTCAGGCGACTGTAGATCAAGTCTGCATTTTGCAAAGTGCACTGCAATTTGATGAAAAATCTTAGCCAGAACCACCTTGCTAAGCTCCTCTTAACTCTCTGACCAATGGGAACTGTATAAGATGTTAATTGCTTTAGCTAAGTTTTAGGGTAACTTGTCATGAAGGAACATATAATTAGAAAAACTACACTGTCTAATTAGTGTAGAATAATATCATAGGTGGCACTTATTGCTTCTTTTTGTGCATGGTGTTATTCTTTGTATCATATTTCTCTCATCTGCAAAATGAAGAAAATATATATACCTCCTGGAGTTGCGAGGATCCAGTGACATTATTCAAAAATACTCATTACAGGAGTTCCCAACAGAGCAAAACATAAATAAACATTAGCTATGATTATAATTGTTAATATAATATTTCTCTCTTGTCCTTGGAGTTTGAGAAGGACTCTAGCATTAGGGAAGGGAGGAGAATTGAACTATATACTTACTTGTCTGGGGGCACTGCTTTCCCTTTTTTTCATCATGACAATTCTCTTTTCTCATCTTTATATGTGAGAACACTAACTGATAGTGGTATTTCTTTTATTTCCTATTACTTAAAACTTATTCCATTGGTAGCTAAATATTTCACTTCCTTGAAAAGTTTGAGACAGCAGAACATAGAACGAACCTTGGACTATTTTAAAAATCTTAAGACCTAGAGGATTTTACGGATATGAATAACATAAAAAGTATAAGGCTTTCAACACCCATTAAAAGCAGAAGAAAAGAGAGGTTATGTAGTGATGTGTCCCTACAAAAGAAACCTAGGGCCTCCCCCATGGCACAGCAGTTGAGCACTGGGCTACAAAGCTGCCCGCAGCCTCTGCAGCACCGGTTCAATCCCCGGCCACCAGGTGAGGGTCCCACATGGCGCGCAGACCTCTCCTGCTGCCCGCTGCTCCCCTCAGCAGTGTACTTCGTCAGTCTGCCTATTCTGCTCTCTGCTCTGACTCTGGTGAATTCTCTCACCCTCCCGCGCTTCTGACTGTACCCCAGTGCTTGTGTAAATAAATCTTTAAAAAACAAAACAAAACAAAAAGATACCTGTGCACTAACCATGCCACTTATCTTAAACCAAATTCTAGAGTAAAAGAAAAAATAAATTCAAAAGAATTGTGAGGAAGTCCAGATTATACAAAAACCCCCTCAAGCTCCCAGTAGAGCATGGAGAGGTGGGACCATTCCCAGAATTTCCCTGTGTTCCAGACATCACATAGTGTCTGCATTAGGGATATATGTCACTGGGCCTGAGACACAGTTGCAGTTTTTTCTACCAGCCAGGATGATGTAGGAAGAGAACAGAGTAAGCACTTGTCAGGCTACTTGTTAATCCACTTTTTAACCCAAATCAAAACATGGCCCAGGAAACTTGCAAACTTGCAAAGACCAAGGACCTGGTGAGATGATATAGCCCCCTGCAGATACTAAGCCCCAAAGAGGACTCCAATCTTAAAGCATCATTTGGGCTCTTTAAAGGCCCAACGATCTTAAATCTTCTTCAGTGAATGGATGAAAATGGTGCATTGACTTAGCTGGTCTATTACCCTGTAAACAGGAGGCAGGGAGTACATTAAAATAAGATAAATGAATAAACTAAATTAAAAATAAAAAAATAAATTAAATTAAAAAGTAGTTACTTTTCCAGCCCTTGATTTTGTGGGCTAAGATTTATATTACTACAGAGAGGATGGCATGAAATAATCTCTAGCATCTATTTAAACACTCCTATCCCCTCAGATATCCCAGAATAAGTTAAACTGTGACTCTTTTGTGAGTCTTTATCCTAGCTACTCAAAGTTCAGATTAGCTCAAATACCCTGAAACTAGTCCTTTCATTCTTTTTTTCAGTTAAATCCCTTCCTCAGTGACAATTTTAAATGCAAATATAAATAGCCATTTCCCCTACTACTCCTGTGACTTTATCCTCATTTTTCTTTTTAGTAAAAGTCTGACCTGTTTTTTGCTGGGACCAGGGACGCTGTTTGGAACATGGAAGATTAATGAAGGAAAACAGAAAGTAGATTTTATAGTTGCATTTGCCCTCAAGACGTTTAGCATGGGTCCAGTTTGTACCACTTAATAACTGTGTAAATTAAAACAAGTTAGTAACCTCTGAGCCTCCTTTATTTCCTCTATAAAATAATGGAAATGACTTGGTTCTTGTGACAGTCCAATGAGATGTTCATAAAATTTGTGTATGCTATCCAATTTAATGTAATAAATGGAAGCTATTTTTGAGCTAAGGGAAAAGTTAAGATTGTCAAATCGAAGTCACATGAATCAGAGATCTTTCTAGAATTAAGAGGCAAGACAAAGCAGGAAAGCTCTGGAGTATCTCACCGGGTTCTACAGCTTCCTTTCTGCAAATTTTCTGCCCTACAAAACAGATTAAGTTCCCAGAGAAGATGTTTCATAATTCCATAGATTATAGACACATTTACCATTGGCAATTCTAAACAAAGACATCCTGCTATGTGCACTCCTTATGGGGCCTCTTCCTCTATAGTGCTATATCTGGAGAGTTAGCGACATATTTACAATGACATTGAAATGGATCACCTGACTTCTGGGAGGGAGGGAGGAGCACAGGGGAATGAAGTGATGTTGCACGGGTGCATTGGTGAAGGAAATTCTATGGGTACTACACCTAAGGGGGGAAGAAGCAAATATTGTTTAAAAATGAACAATGATGTAAAAAATAATTAAGAAAAAAAAATCAACAATCTGGTGTCTGATAAATAATTATTGAGTGAGAGCTTGGTTACAGGTGATTTGTTTTAATTCTCCCCATTTTGAACTATGTTATTCAATCATTGAATTACTGTTCAAACAGTATTCAATCATAAAATGATCTTTGACTAGAACCTCCTGACTATACAGGTCAAATTAATTCTTGTTCATATCTTGAGTTGGTCATTTTTTAGTCTTCTGCAAATAATTAAGCAGGTTGATATTCTTTCTAAAAATATGGTTGGGAGGGCCTCTCTGGTGGCACAGGCAGTTGAGCACCGCACTGTGAAGCTGTCTGCAGCCTCTGCAGTGCTGGTTCTATGCTGGCTGGCCATGAGAATCCCACATGGCACAGCAGACCTTTCCTGTCTCACTGCTGCTCCCCTCAGCAATGTATTTCATCAGTCTGCCTGTTCTGCTCCCCGCTCTGTCTCTGGTGAATCCTCTCACCCTCCCGCTCATCTGACCTATACCCCAGTTCTTGTATAAAAATAAATGAATCTTTTAAAAATATATACGGTTGGGAAAATATTTATAGCAATAAAACACATGACTACTTTCATCTAAACTGTTAAAAATGTATTTTAAAATATATTACTCAATAGAATTCTTATATTATGTCATAACGGAATCTAGTTTTACAGCATAAATGTAGAAAGCTACTGATTGTGAAAGTAATTACTATATACACAGCATGGAAAAATAAAAGGGTGGTGGGAAACCCCTATAAAGGAACCCATGAGAGATAAAGTTTGACACTCTTACAAAGTAAAAAAGGTTATGATTTAAAAAAATAATTTCCTCCCAAGGAGCAAAACATTTTCACTATACACAGCTCATGTCTCTGTCCTTTTTCGTGGTTTGAGCAGCTTTGATGACCCTTTATTGTTCAGCTAATGGCATCAGAGAGTCATCTATGTTTGGAAATAAGCACATTTCACCCAAGAACTTTTAAAATAGCTTTTTATATAAAAATACATTTAGAAGTATTTTAAAAATGTTTGAATGAATTTTTATTAAAGCTTTGTTTGCCCTGGAATTTTCCTATTTAATAAAGTATATTAACTACTCCACCCTAAAAGTAGCTAAGTATCTGTCTAAAAAAAAAAAAAAAAAAAACACCTGAGTATAGAATATGATTATAAATCATCTTGGCTTCTCTTCTGACTGCTGGCATCAAAAAGGCAAACAGGAGAATTCTCACGGGTTCACAGAAATCTTTAGCAAAGTGAATTTCACCCATGATAGAAATTATAGCCAACGGGTTATCAACCAGTTTATTGCTATCATGAAGATAAAGGCTCCCAACAAAAATAAGAATTAACCAAAAAAAAAAAAAAAGTTGAGATTATTTTTATGCCTCCAGGTCTGGCATTTATTTTCATCCTTGTTCTAATCCCTCCATTTCATCACGTCTCTCCTTTCACTTTAAGTTATTTCTTTCTTAGACATTGATGGCACACTTTTGAATTACCCTTAAAAAGGAAAAGAATTCTTAATTGTGATGGTCAGACTGGAACATGTCTATACAAATTCTCAGTTCTAACACGGAGCGGTGTGTACTTATTTCTCTTGTCTTTAGCAAGGTATATATCTTACTTTTTTTTTTTTTAGATTCCAAAACTAGTGAGATAGAAAGATGGATAAGCAAACAATTACAGGCAGATATATCCTAAGGGTTCTTTATCAGTCTTAGCTATATGTCATCTACTACAGAAATAAAAGCAAAGTATAATATATCTTTGTTACTTATCCAGATTATCTTTGACTACAAGAACTGATATAAATTACAACTTTGAACACATGTTTAAAACTCTGGACTTGTGCAATTTCACAGAAAGAGTGGAAGTATAGGCATGAGAATAATGAGTGGGGACACCAAAAGCTTTATTTAAAAAACCTAGAGGAGAAAGAATAGAAGTATATAGAAATAAAAGGAAAACATTTTCCTAAGGAATTTAAATAAATCAAGATACTGTATATATTATATTTGCACAGAACTATTAAACATATAATATATGGTCCAATAGTTGTTATAGTAAACATCCTTATTCTTCCTAGTATAATAGTCATGTGTCTGATGGTAATCATATAAATAGGACAAATTTAATATTGATGGACCAATTTTTTTACTTTTATTAGTGTTTAAAAAATATCCATTTGCTTTTTCATGTACTGTTCCATTGAGGGTTAATCAAATTTCTTCCTAAATCTAGATCTAAGGTAAATATTGACTAAATAAATGAATGTATTAAATGTAGCATATAATTCATACTAAATGATTTAGAGATAGATAAGACAGTGTTTATTTGTGAGTATTTTGTTTTGTTTCCATGTATGTGCTTTTTTTCTTTTTTAAATACAATACTTTTAATCTTTGAAAGTTCACTTATTATGGCAATGGTCTAAAAACATTTCCCCAAAGTGAGTTTTGACAAGAGATCTGGAGAAGACCAGGTGGTGTTCTTGCCAGACTGCAGGTTGCAAGGAAGGACCAGAGCTAAGTCAGAGTCAAGGAATCTAGGAGGTAGTTGTAAGAGCAAAACTGCAGCAAAAATTTTACTACAGATAGTTGTGTGAATGAAAGAAGGAAACAGGTGATAAAAGAGTAGTCAGTGAAAGGAGTTCTCTCTGGGAGCCATCTGCAGAATACATCTGTAGACACTTCTCCATCACCAGCAGATAACAAGATCCCTGTGAAGGAGACACACAAACAAGCTTAACTACCTGTGGTATTTGGTTGTAGGGCAACAACAATGCTCAGTCACTGGCCTCTGATTACCCTATCACAACCCACTTCCTTCCGTGCCCAGGGGAAAACAAGGGTCAGGGCATTTAGGGTTGATTGAAATATAAGGAAATTCTTTGATTCATTGCTTTTTCCCCAAGTCTGCTGCCTTATTTTGTTCTTATTTGGCTGACAAAAAATAAAAATAAGAATTTTCTGCCTTGGGTGCCTAGGGGAGATAAGAAATGGTGCTGATCTGTTTATTAGACAATTGTTTTGCTTTGCTTTTGTGTCTGAGGTTAAAATGTTCTGCCAACCCTGCCCTGTCATGCTGATATTGAATGCAACAGTAGTTATAACAGAGACAGTAGCAACTGGAAAGGAACACTGTCTAAAGTGTTCATCCTGGTGATGGGACTGGCCTCCTGGAAGACTGAACAAGCCATTAGAAGATCAACTGTGAAGAGGTTCACTCTCCCAGACTTGCTCCCCTTGAACACCTTTTTTTTTTTCCTGCCCTGCTCCACATTATCCCATTTACAGCTCATTCAGGGCTAATGTAGCATAGTAGAAATGTGGAAAAGTAAGAGACAGAGAGAGAAATCTTGCAAATAAAAAATAAAAGTCTGACAAGTGGAGTTTGCAGTTTTAAAAAAGAGAGATATAGTGTATATTTCTGTGCACATATTACTACCCTTGGCCCATTCAAGTCATTCGATTAAATGAATATGGTCCTTATGAAGTGAGTGAATTTTGTGGGTCAGTTGCAGGCACATCTGTGTGGCTGGGTGACTGCACGGAGCAGGGTCTCCAGGTCAATGAAACACCAGAGGCTGCTGATGGTGCCACTCCCAGAGTTACTGCTTCTGAGAGCTGGTGATTTTGAAGTGTGGCCACCTGAAAGAAACCAGCAATCACAGAAAATATAATGCATCCCATCAGAGGGCCCGGGCATGAAAAAAAATGCACGTACACAATTTTCTGATTGTTAGGCTTTACATTTCAGTTTCAGAAGTCAGCATTATCTGGACCGTGCCTTGCTGAGCAGTGTTGGAAAGTCAGTAAACTTTCAATGCTACTCATTTTTTCAATCTGTAAAATAAGTTCGTAAAAGCAATTTGATCTAGAATAGTGCTCCATATAAGCAGGTATCCTTGAAACCATTCAGTTTATTGAAGAGATCAAATAGATTAGCTTCCTATTGACAGACTCACATGTTATCCCAGGATCTAGGAAAGACAACAATCAAATGCCGAGGGCATTCAGAAAACCAACTTTACAGTTGGCACTGAGGTGCCTCTTCTCTTTCCTCCCTCAGGCCCTAAAACCAGGAAAAATCAGATTCTAAGCTTTAAGTCCAGCAAAAAGCATGATTTTTTTTTCTTTCCTCCAGAGTCAACAACAGTCACCAAGGTGGATTCAACTGTGACCAAGAATTAAGTCAATATTTGAGGCCAAAGGAAAAGAAAAACATAAATGTTGCCCTGTAAGCAGTTCAACCATACCCTTCCTCCAGCCTGATCACTTTGGATTCAGTGCTGGAGTATGTGGAAAATGTAAGAAAAGGGAGAAGAATTTTTAAAGGAGAAAGGAGGAATAAGCTCAAGAAGAAGGGATGGGAAAGGAATGAAGAGTAGTTTATAGAACACAAACACTCCCTCTCACTTCTTTTTTCTCAAGTCATATTTATAACTTTAAATGACTACACTCATAAGACAGACACCATTCTTACTGTTTTCTATGAACTCCCCCCCTTCCAAATCAGTCTCACCTCACTCACACATAATTTTTAAATGAAGTATCATGTAAACACAGAAGATGTATCATGATTGTCACTTGACTATAAGTCTGATCATTTGAATGCAGTTGTTACTCTTAGAAACAACTATCACTTTTCCACACATCAGGTTTATATAATTTGGCAGAAGAACAGAATGAGAAAAGTATAGCCTTCAGAATTTGTATCTACTCATGCATGAGATTGATTTCATTCATCTTTTTAGAACTTGTTTTATTCTCCTATACAAATAGTTTTGTAAGGTGAAATTTCATTCGCCCAGAGATATCTATAACTTAGATAAGTTCTATTGCTTTTATTAGATGACAATTTTTTATAGCAAAGCCTTTATTGTATTTTACCTTCAATTACCAATAGACACTGATTGACAAAGAGATATATATTTTAGAGTCAGTCTGTTAGAGTAGTTCATCCCTTGGTAATACTAACTTTATAGTCCTGGTTTGTTTTTTGTTTTTTTTTCAGTATTTTGTTTGCTTTTGTAATATGAACCATCTGTGCCTCTCATCCTGTATTTTTAAATAAGCTTTATAATTGTGGGTTCAAATTGTTTAAATGTTTTATATTTTACCCTCAAGCCTGCTGTTGATCATTTTTGTCAAAATTGAATGCCTGCCCTTTCAAAGGTCACTTCTGAGTTTTAAACCTGTTGGTTTGTGTTATTACAGCAAATCTCGCCCCAGAATGTTTGGTGTTGTACAATAACCACCTGTCTACTGCTGTGTGGGATGAATAACTAAGTCAAAAGGCGCTATTTCCTCTTAGTTTTGAAGATCAACTTTTAAACATACACTCATTTTGTGGTTTGCCATTTCACATTTTTCAAGCAGCCAGCAAGATAATGTTTCAAAGAAAGTTTACAAAAGCAACCCCCCTCAGGCAACTTTTTGATACATAGGAAGTGTGGTAAGACAAAGATAAAATTCACTAATAAACTTGATAATTCATTTCTCTGATCATAATTTCCCTTGGCCTCACAGATTCAACAGTTAAATTATCCTTTATTTTTACTTGACACAAGCTAATGGTATACTATTCACTGGAAAGAAAATATATGTTCTTTTAAAAAAAATGGAGACAGTCTAAATGAGAAGCATATTAACAAACAAATGCACTTTCGCATACAGAACAATAAAAATAGATTTCAGAGGAGAAATAAAAAAATATGTTAAGATAGGAATAACATCTTTTTTACTAAGAATAAAAATGTCTGTTAAATTTTTACCCCAGATTTCTAAGAAACCATGGTAGAAGAGTAATGACTTGAGGGCCTCCCTGGTTGTGCAGGGGTTAAAGTCTTAGTGCTATTAAGTTATCACCAGCCAGCCCAGCCACTGCAGTCTGAGTTCAATCCCTGGCCAGGTGTAAGATGAGCAAGACTGCAGACATTTTGAGAAATAACTGCCATCTCAGGAGGGCACAGGTAGGTTTCATTTCTGGGCAGAAACCACAACATAAGGAGAAACGAAACCTAGCTGGCACCATGAGAGCTATCCAATCAGGGTGGACCCTGCCCCAGGTGTGAAAAGTCCCCGCATCCTGTCAACAAAGTACAAAAACAGCCGGTTGCTCTGGGAGAGGGTCCCTCTCGCAACCTGATGAGACTGCTGTGCCACACTACACCAGGAGAGTCGGACCCTAGCTTAAGCTAGCAATAAAGCCTTTTTGCTTTGCATCTCTGGCTCCTTGTAGTCTTTGGGAACCCCGGATGGAGTTGAGGTGCCAACTCCTAACACAGGGAGCTAACCCACATGACTCAACAGACCTCTCCTGTCTCACCTGCTGCTCCCCTCAGCAGTGTATTGCAGTAGATCTGCTTGTTCTGCTCCCTACTCCATGTCTGGTGAATCCTCTCACCCTCTCCCACCCCCCCAAACCTCTGGCCTACACCCCAGTTATTGTATGCATAAGTAAATAAAAAAAAGTAATGACTTGGGGAGGTGGGGAAGGGGGTCAGGATGGAAGGGGTGGAAGGGCAGCAGGGGACTATTGCGCTCTTCAGTTCTCAGAAAATTATTTAAGAAGATACATAGCATCACTTTTTTCTTGATAATTGTAGAGTTTAGACAGGGCTTCCACAAACGAATACAGGATTGTCCTTTGGTATTGATAAACATGACGTAGTGAGATCAACTGTTCCAGCCTGGAGAAATAAAGGAAGGAGCCGAGTAGCCTTCAAAATTATTTACTACTCCAATAAAATCTCTAATTTTAGAAACCAGTAGTAAGGTTAATATTAATACACTGAAAAATAACAAGTAACCAGTATATTTGTATATGCATTGCAAGAATATTAAAAATGTGGATCTTGGGCCCTCCTGGTGGCATAGGGGTTAAAGTCTCAGCACTAGCAAGCTATTGCAAGCCACTGTGGCATGAGTTAGAACTGAGGCCAGGGAAATTGTAGAGTAAATGATTTTCAGGCTTTTCTGCCCTCCACCATTAGGACTGTATGCCTGATGGTGGGCCCCTGCATTTTGTTACATTGTTATTTTTAGTTGTGTTATTTACTCTTTTGGGCCCTGGCTGCAATATTGATATATTCGCCAAGAGAAGCAGAGGCAGGAGAGAGAACAGGAGAGTAGAGAGAATGCCAGAGAGCCCAGAAAAGAGTGCAGATTTGCCAGGGTCTGGGAGGCCTGCCAGCCTCCTGGCCCTCCGGTACCGCTCCCTGCCATGTACCTGGTTGCCGCACAACATGCAAAAGCTCAATAAAAGCATGAAAAAGTCACTCAGGGCTCCAGGACTCTTCTTTACAGGTCTGCTCCAATCATAGAAAACTTGCTCTGTGCCTTCCTGGCACTGCAGAACTAAACCATGTAGCGCAACAGACCTCTCCTGTCCTGCCCGCTGCTCCCCTCAGCAGTGTATTTCAGTCAGTCTACCTGTTCTGCTCCCCACTCTGTCCCTGGTGAATCCTCTTAACCCCTGCACCTCAGGTCTACACCCCAGCTCCTGTATACATAAATAAAAATAAATCTTTAAAAATATGGATCTTGAAAGACAGCCATCTCAGATGACAGCTGGGTATTTCAGTCATTTGCTGTAAGTTTTTAGTATATACTCTAAAAAGTACAATTGAAAAAAAAAAAAACTTACTTTTATTCTCTAGTAATTACAAATATAAAAATGCATTTTTCTATTTAAATTAGATATCTTGAAGATTTAAAATATAAACAATGATCCAAAAAGTAATAAAAATTAATATAGGAATTATCTAGCTTACAAGAGCACAGGCCTTATATTTTACCAAGTGTGGAGTCTTCCATCGTCATCTTTCTCATTTTATTAAAGGGACACAGTGGCAACAGTGTAAAGTTGGAAATCATAAAAATCTGTGTTTGAAACCTAAGTCATCATCAACACATCATCTGAACAAGGGCACACTGCTTAAATAACTATCCGGCACCTCTGTTTCATGCTCTTCATAACAAGGTTGATAACACAGATCATGAAAGATTTTGCCAGGATAAATTTTGTAAGTCTCTTACACGTAGTTGCTGCTGTGTAAACTCTTACACAGTCTCTTACACATAGTTGCTGCTTAAGAAATCTTATTTATCCATAAACAACCTCTCCACAATTACATAAAATGCAAAAGCAGAAACACTTCTGGGTTTATTTCTAGAGATTATTTTACCAATATTACTAGCAATAAAGACAATACTAGCAGCAAGAGAAAATTTTATTTTTTACAACTACTACCACAAAAATTTTGTTATTTCATAATGTCCTCAGTTTCTCTCTACTTCACTCTTAGCTTCTTCTAGTTATACATAACTTCCATCCCTTTCCAATTGCATAATTATTAAAAAGGGGGAGGTAGAGTGAGGATAACCTAATATGTCTCTTATTACCAACAAAAGCATAAATTCCAAAAAAATACAGCCATAAACAAACAAAACATTTTCAGCAATTCAGCATACTTTGAAGTTGTGACATTTGATGCTACTTTAAAAATTGACCTTTTAACTTGTAATCCATATCATCAAATGACTGAACAGACACTCTTAATTATAACCTTTCCTTCAAAGACGTAGTAAGAGTCAAACATAAAATGGATGTATATACTTTTTTTTTAAAGATTTTATTTATTTATTTATTTATTTATTTATTTATTTATTCATTTGATTTATACAAGCACTGGGTAGTCAGAAGTGCGGGAGGCTGAGAGAATTCACCAGAGCCAGAGCGGGGAGCAGAGCAGGCAGAAGGACCGAAGTACACTGCTGAGGGGAGCAGCAGGCGGCAGGAGAGGTCTGAGCACCAGGCGGGACCCTCCTCAGGTGGCTGGGGAGCAGCCAGGGATTGAACCGGTGCTGCAGAGGCTGCGGGCAGCTTCGCAACCCAGCGCTCTACTGCTGCGCCACCGGGGAGGCCCAGTTGTATATACTTGATTTGGTTTTCAATGGTGATTTTCAACTCTGACACATTAAAAAAGCCACATCAATTTATCCTGCTTTATTCATCAGAAAATATAACGCTCCCTAAAAGTTTCTGTCTAATTGAAGGCCTCCCTGGTGGCACAGCGGTTGAGCGCTGGGTTGTGAAGCTGCCCACAGCCTCTGCAGCACCGGTTCAATCCCTGGCCACCAGGCGAGGGTACCACATGGTGCAGGGACCTCTCCTGCTGCCTGCTGCTCCCCTCAGCAGTGTATTTCATCGGTCTGCGTGTTCTGTTCCCTGCTCTGGCTCTGGTGAATTCTCTCACCCTCTGGCGCTTCTGACTGTACCCAGTGCTTGTATAAATAAATAAATAAATCTTAAAAAAAAAAAAAGTGTCATGCTCAGCGAAATAAGTCAGAAAGAAAAAGAAAAATACCAGATGTTCTCACTCATAGCAGGAATTTAGAAAACCTAAATAAGAGACCAAGAAAAAGACTAATCAATACAAAGTAAAAATCAAAATCAACAAGCAACTATAAACCAGAGACACACAATGGAGGGAGGGGGAGGGAGGGGGAGAGGACTAGAGTCAAAATAAGTGGGGAGGTGCAATTGTATGGGGAATATAACCAAAACGAAAATGCGTACATTGTGCAAAAATGAAAAAAGATGTAAGAATTACATAAAATAAAATATTTAAATAAGAAAAAGTTTGTAAATGCATTATATTATTTGAAAAAAATGTGTCTAATTGAAACAAAATAGTTTTGCTATTAGGATATTTCCAGATAAATGATCACTTTGAAAAAGTTTAATGTTAAGTAGTGTTAACAACATGCAATAATCATGTCAGTCAGTGATTCTCATGGACAAATTTTATTTTAGAAGGAAAAAAACATTCAACATTGTCAGTCAATTTCAATTGTTTCTAAGGTAATTTAAAAATCAAAACATAAACCCAGATATAAACCCCTTATATAAATATAAAGTTTAAAACAGGAAGTAAATATGACCAAAGAGCAATAAATAAAAGCAATAAAGTCAGTAATCATTCAATGCAATGTCTGATAATGCTTTATTTAGCAAAATTACCAATATATTACATCACTGCAGAACACAGTTTCTCTTCAGTTAGTCGAACTCATACCACTACTTTGTATTATAACTTGTTTTTCCCACTAATGTGTGAGATGCCTATTCACCATACAAAGAGCATAGTTGGTAGGCAATTGAACAGAGGAGTCTGAATTTCAGGGAAGTGTCTTTAGTTGGATAGTCCAAGCTTAGAGGTTTGAACAATTTCATGATAACCCACATGCAATCATGGAAGGAATAAGTGTAATTAGAGATGAGGTCCCACAGTTGAGAATCATAATAGATGTCACCATAGTGATCGAAACCGTCAAGATAAATGAAGTCCTGTCTTTGTCTATGTTCTTCTGTTCCTTTCACCATTTGTTTTATGGGTTCACCTGTTTCTTTAGTTCAGATTAGTGAGTTTAAAACCATGGGGAAAAGGAAACACAAGGGCAATAGGAATAGGGAGAACAAATAGAAGATCACATGAGGCACTTGACTCCCCCTCTTGGCTTAAAGTGTGCTTTAAAATATTATCTGCAAATATTATCATCTGCTTTAAAATATTAGAGAGGTAAAAAATATCTCACTTAAAGAACTGAATTGGTTGTGCTGCTAGTGAATAATGAATGATTCCTATCTTATGTCAAACGACTGCAATAAAAAATTACAGACAACCTGAGTTATTATGTATCAAGAGCAGGATACTGAAAGAAACTAGCTCCAGAAATCGAGGACAAAGCAGTGCCCAGAGGAGAGACCTTACAACATGATATCATCTGTATACGGGTGCGCTGTTATTGCCTCAGTGGGGTTACCTGCCAATTACACCCACTGTTAATACCAGTGATATCACTACATCATTGGCAGCCTTTCTCTTCTTTGTAACTTTTAGAGTTCTGCCTATTCAGAACCTTGGCTTGTGATCTGCACTGAGGGTTTCTATTCTATCTCATGACATCTTTTAACTTCTTCTCTCCATCTTAACTACTAAGTATGTCCCTATTTCTCAATTTAAATTTCCAGTGGTAAGAAAATGCTAATCCTTGGCTGAGTGCATTTCCACATGGAGCATTGTATATACTAATGGTACTTCTAGTACCCTCTTGGGACTAGTCACTCCAACCAAGGGGGCAGAGTTCTATCGTCTGCACAAGGTAGATCCTTCAGCAATGACTCTGTACAGATAAAATTGACTTGGGAAGGATCACAGTTTATCAGGCTCCAAGGCTGACACCTACAACATCTCAATGCACACTTACTTAACAAATAGCTCCAAAGAGATTGAAAATAAAAATGTGTATTTTAAGCAATGCACCAAAGGACAATTACTTGCCACACAGCATCAGAGAAAACCTGATACTAGAAAAATGTATTAATTTTTCTAAATGTTAGCTGATCTGAGTGTCATTTATGGGCGTCAGGCTGCCCACTATAATTTAAGAAGCAATTTATAAAAATCAATATAGTGTGCAGGTAACCTCTAATGAGTTATGACATATTTCCTACCTCAACCGATCAGATTATTTCAATTCATCGTGTACACCAGGGCTCAGTGTTGGAAACACTTCGATTTAAGGATCTCAGTCATGCTCATGTGGGATCACTAGGTCATATTCACAGAACCAGAGCAATAATAGCTGCCAAAAAAATAAAGTGGATACACAATATAAACATTTGATATTCATTCCTTTCCATAAGAGTTGTTGAGGACAAACAAAAATAAATCAACTTTTTGGCCATGACAAAATCAATTCTTAGCAAACAAATGCTCTAGCTTAGAATTGCTAGCTGAAGAATCAAGTCTGTTAGCCTTTAACTTAGATTTAATAAAGACAAAACCTTCCATTCCTACTGCTTCCAGGACTTAAAGTTTCCTAATTCTGAATATAATTTTAGAATTTTAAAGAGAATATAGTTTTAAATTATTTTGACTTCAAAATAAATAATCATAAGTTTTTCCTTTAGAATTCTTTTTCGCATGAATGATCAGAAATACCTAGAAAGTAAAGTGGAGGGTATCAAAGTCACTGCAAAAGAAAAATCGTTCTCAAGCAGATGAGAACTACATATCTGAAAATGATTCTAGATTATGTCAATTCATTTTAAACACCACAGCTCAGTGTCAGAGCATTTTAGATTTCATTCTCCCCTAAAGAGTGAGGTCATATTTGTTAATCACTGAATTCTGTGCAAATATTAAGTATATATCCTATTTAATATATATTTTTCTATTCACACAGAAGATTCATAGAATTTGGTATAATTAAGCAAAAGTCTGAATAAGGAGACAAGGAATTTAAAAAGGGAAAATCCAAATGTGTTTGGAAAGTGCTTGGGGAACTTGCCACCTAGAGGGAAGTGTTAATTAGCTTTTAATAAATGGACCATGCTGTTGTGATGTCATTATTATTGCTTCCTCACTGCAGTAAATGAAAGAAATATCATTATATACAATTAATTATACCTTTTCAGGGTCAATGTGATTTTTTAATTACATAAAGAAATTATGAATGGGGGCCTCCCCAGTGGCGCAGCGGTTGAGCGCTGGGTTGTGAAGCTGCCCACAGCCTCTGCAGCACCGGTTCAATCCCTGGCCACCGGGCGAGGGTACCACATGGTACAGGGACCTTTCCTGCCGCCTGCTGCTCCCCTCAGCAGTGTATTTCATCGGTCTGCCTGTTCTGTTCCCTGCTCTGGCTCTGGTGAATTCTCTCACCCTCAAGTTCTTCTGACTGCACCCAGTGCTTGTATAAATAAATAAATAAATCTTATTTAAAAAAAAAAAGAAATTATGAATGGGTTTCACAGTTCCACCTGTGAAGACAAGTTACGTAAATATTTTTGCTTTTGTGGTTTATTTTTTAAACCCCTGTTGAAGGACAATTAAAGAAATAATGTGTTGCTTATTCATGCAGACAACAGGGAACCTTATCCCAAAAATGTTATTCAAAATGGAGCTCTGAGAAAATTTACAGGTTTTGGAAGAATCACAGATTATTTAAAAGTTAATGTTCTTGGGGCCTTCCAGGTGGTACAAGGGGTTAAGCACAGCACTGTGAAGCATCTGAAGCTTCTGCAGCACAAGTTCGATCCCCAGCTGGCCAGGGAGCCACCCACATGGCGAAGCAGACCTCTCTTGCCTGCTGCTCCCCTTAGCAGTGTATTTCAGTCAGTCTGCCTGTTCTGCTCCCCACTCTGTCTCTGGTGAATCCTCTCACTCCCTGCGCCTCTGGCCTGTAACCCAGTTCTTGTAAGCATAAATAAATAAATCTTTAAAAAAAAAGTTAATGTTCTTGATCTAGTAATGTTACAAAGGTGAGTATCATCAGCTCTTCCAAAATATAATTTGTGTGCTCTTGACAAACTAAGATTCATATCTTAACAATAATAGAAAAGTTATTGATATTCGTTCTGAACTTTCAAATTTTACTGATGGAAAAAAGTAGCTTTCAAACTCTTAAATAATTTTCCCAGTGTCAAACAATGGTGGAGCCAGCATAAGAATCCTTGTGTATTCTTCTGATTGGAATTTATTGTTTTTATTTTGAAAGCATATTTACTTATTTTATGTATGTGTGTGTGTGTGTGTGTATGTATGTATGTATGTATGTATTTCTGCAATGTAGGATTTCTCCCTTCAGGTGCAGAATTTAAAATCGAGATGGACTATGTTGCTAATTCTGCAGGCATATTTCGGAACAAAATGAAAATAAGAAATCATAGGTTTCTACTGAGAAATTGATCTTATGATGAATATACAGTTAGGCAATGGTGAACAAGTGTTCTATATTCCTGCTGTCTTATAAACACTATATAATAATTGCTTTATAATATTTTAAATCAATGCAAATGGAAAAACAAGCATTCTCCTGTGTTTGGATAATGTGGCCCAACCCAGAAATGGCCTTAACTGAGTCCTGCTACCTTTATAGTACAAGGAAAAAGAGACAGATATCCATCATAGTAACATAAAAATTAAACAAAAAATAATTATATTTGGCAGAAATTAATTCTAGAAATGACTGACTAGAAGTTCATTGCTAGGGTATAGCCTTCAACTTTGATTATTTGGCCCACTCATGTGCATTTTTTATAAACTGAATTAATTGCGCAATTTCAAAAATCGGAACATTTCATGGAAAATTCCAAATTTTAGATTCTCTCGAAAATCAGATTACTGGCATTACATTTTCAAATAGCAGCAATTCATAGGGTATGCGTAACTGCCTCTTTAGGCAGATTATTCCTCTTCAGGTAACTCGCAGTCTCCACTCTTCCTCATAGTTTACTCAAATGTATTAGCAGCCTGGATCCTACATTCTTATGAGGTTTTAAGCTGATTTTTAGTTAATACTTAATAATTACACATAGCCAGTTAATTTGCTCAACTTCCTAGAGGCATATGTTGTAGTTAACAATATATATATAGTAGTTAACAACAAATATATAGTAGTTAACAACATATATATAGTAGACAACAAATATATAGTATTTAACAACATATATAGTAGTTAACAACAAATATATCCATCAGTATATTTTCAGCAGTAAGTAAAATTAATACCCAACTTAAATGTAGTTATTTATTATCTCTCCTATCAAGAACTTCTGAACTCAGGATTCTTAGCTTAATTAATTCAGCAGTTCAATAGTATCTCGAGTATCTAGAATTTCTAAGCTTCCTGCTTTGTCATCCTGAGCAAATACACAATAGAATTTGCCTGCCTTCTATTACTAATGACTTTTTCCTTTCCAACAATTCTAATCCTGTAAAAATCTTATTGCTCTTTCTCTTTGGCCACTAGGAACCCAGAATTAAAAATGCGTCTCAATTTTTGTAACTTGTGTAAAACCAGAAAGTAGGTGTATCTACAATAAAAATACCCTTTTTGGGGCTTCCCTTGTGGTGCAGGGGTTAAAGACAGTACTATCAAGCTACTGCCAGCCACTGCAGCACAAGTTCGATCCCCAGATGGCCAGGAAGCACCCCACGTGGTACAGCAGACCTCTCCTGTCTCGCCCACTGCTCCTCTTAGCAGTGTATTTCAGTATATCTGCCTGTTCTGCTCCCCACTCTCTCTGGTGAATCCTCTCACAACCCACACCTCTGGCTTACACCCCAGTTCTTGTATACATAAATAAATACATCTTTAAAAAATAAATAGCCTCTTTTGTACTGACCTTTCCTATAAGTAGATGCTTGTTGCTGCCATTAATTTATACCTCTTTTATCCATTTAAAAATATATTTTTTAATTTCTACAAATTCTTTATAAAATGAGCTATATAATATGTAAGTATATCATAAAGACATTGTTAAAAAGAATAATCCACTTTTGAAAGATTGTGGAGTAATCATGCTGCATCAGCTTCCCTGGTTTTCTCCATTGGCATGAGAGACCGTCCATAGGTGAAAACACAATCCATTTCTCACTAGATGAATGCCCTATAATGAAAGTAGCCAAGTCGTTCAATTCAGTTACCATACTTGATATAACTATCACTTATTCAACAGAAATGTACCACTCCATTTCACTTGTAGAAGCTCTGTCATAAACCTACACTAAGAAAAGTAATGTAAGAATTATGGTTATGTTGGAGATTAGAATTAGCAAGAAAAGTGCTTCAATTTATAATATCCATTCTATAAATACATGTATGAGTCAATACAATGGGAGAGGAGATGACACTGTTTTAGAAAAGCTTTACTCTGAAATGATTTCCATGATATATATATATATATATATATATATATATATAAAACATTTTAGACTTTTCATTAATGTCAATGATATTAATATTTCATTTTTAAGTGTTTTGAATTAACCTTATCAAAAATATTTTTACCTGGTGTTCTCCTTTTTTTTATTCAAATCATAGGACTAAAACGCCATATGAATAATCTCTCTAAAATCACCTATAATTTTTATGTCAACTCTTTTGAGCAGTTTTTGTTTCCCAGTGAATAATAATTTTATGCAATGAGAAAATTTAAAAGTATGGCTTCCTCATGTATTTTTCTCACCTTTCTAAAAAAAGTAAGTGCACTTAAAATAATAACTCTATTATGGTGCTAACTTTACTCAATCATAGAATTAATTGACGGTCCTTGATGTTCAGTGCAAGAAATAGCCATGTTACAATGGTGATTACAATCTTTTCTGAAGAAATTAAATATCCAGATGTATATATTCTTTCACCTCACTTCAAAAAGAATTTAAATCATTTAATTTTGAGTAAAAATCAGTTTCTTTATGGCCAATCATCCAATTTCCATTACAGTATCTTCCCAATATCATGTTAAGTACCCTGATTTAAAATTTAGTAAGACTATCCCATACTCAATAATATTCAGAGAATGTTCTTTAGTGCCCTGTCATTTTAAGAGGTAGGAATTACGTGCATGCTAAATCTAGATTCCTTTTATTTTTTTTAAGATTTATTTATTTATGAATACAAGAGCTGGGGTACAGGCCAGAGATATGGGGGTTGAGAGGATCCACCAGAGACAGAGTGGGGAACAGAACAGGCAGACTGACCAAATAACCCTGCTGAGGGGAGCAGCTTGTGAGATAGGAGAGGTCTTCCTCGCCATGTGGGTTTCTCCCTGGCCGGGATCAAACTCGTGCTGCAGAGGCTGTGGATTGCTTCATAGTGTGGTGCTTAACCTCTTGCACCACCAGGGAGGCCCTAGATGCCTTTTAAACAGGAAAAAGGACACCACAAAGTTGCCTCAGTGAACAGGGCAGTGTGGAGTGGGGAGGGGTGTTACAATATAAACCAAGACATTTCTGCTTTGGAAAGTTAATCTCGCTGCTTTCCCTTCACATGGGACTATTTGTCAGCAGATTGTTTTCTGTCCATTATAGCTCTCATATTTGGGAAGAAGGAGTATTGGCCAAACCAGTAATATAAATGCATTGTATGCTCTACCCTCCCACTTTATGATTAATTCTACCAGTGGTACAAATTTGCATGAATGAATGTCAGTGTATTTTCTGCCCTGAACATTTCCTGCTGGCTTCAGTTCAGCCCTGCTGACATTTATTACAAATAATAGCTAAATATTCCTGATTTAATAGCTGCAGTGGCCCCACATCTGAAGGTGATGTCTGTAATAAAAGCAGACAAGATGAGCTTATAACAAATACTAATCAGATTGTGTTTGCACACATAATGGATAAGTCTCACAGATATACCCACAAAATATAATGGCTGTTTTTTTAAATGCAGCTGCTAGAAGTCACAGTTCAAGAACATATTGGTCTCTTTATTTCTTTTTCATTTCCCTTCTTTCTCCATCTTCTAAAAGTAGCAAAGGCCTCTGTACACAATCAAGATTGAATATTATCCCCTTTTTAATCTGGAAAAAATGGTAAGCTAAACAGAGAAGACGATGTCCTTTTGTCCTTTCATTCATCTTTTGTTGTTCTTTCTAAACAAAGGGCATTGTCCCCTGATAAATTCCATTTTCTGCCTCTTATTCAAAGGTAGTTTATACACTAACTATGGTGATTCTTACACAATGTACTGTCTAACAAAGATACGAATAATTTTCAAAGTTCTTTCAACATGTTGACCCAAGTGTCCCTCTTGAAAGATATAAACCAGTCTTCATACATCTCATAATTGATAAAGGAGACTATAAGGCCTGAGATTACAAAAGGAAGATACATAGTACCTACTAAAAGCAAGTCTGAAAAGCCCTTGGGAATATCAAATGCTTTCCCTTTATCCTACACAAACTTGACAAGCCATACATTTCTGCATGAAAATTGAAGGATCTCAAATGACCCTTGTCATTACATTACCCTTTAAACACTTAGGAATTTTACTGAGTTGGCATTAATTGTGAATAACTTTATGAAGACACGACATTTTGTATTTTTGCAATTTTCTTTCCAGAGTAGACTGACTGAAAATTATAATGATTATGACCCCCCAGAATTTAAAAAAATATTCCCTTGAGATCCAGTACTTGATTAGCAGGCACCCCCTGCAGTATATAAGCTGAGCAATACTTAGAAGTAAAAGTCTTAATCAGAAATTCTTGTAAAATCTTCCACAATAATGAAGGCATTCCAGTAATCAAAAAGGCAGGTAGGCCCATTGGTGCTTCTCAAACTCTACACTTCTGATACTACTACATGCATGTCCAAAAGTGGTTCCAAGTGAATCAAGATATGGACTGTGGATTCAACTTTTTTTTTATTTTCTTGATATTCAGACCAAAATTTATATTCCCACTTTATCACATTATTTGGCACAGTCCTCCAACTGAAATGTGTTAGTTCATTATGACCTTCAAAAGAAATATAAAATTAGGCATAATGTACCTATATTGGCCAGCAATAAAAATTATCCTAATTTTACAAATGAGGACACTGAAAGCCAGAAAGTTGAAATGACTTGCTAAAAGGCACACAGTGAATTAGTCCATATCTTAAGTCTTGGGTCAGTGATTCTTCCATTACACTATTCATTGACCTCATCTTACCTGTTCTTTTCTGGTTCATAGGAAACAATCACTTTTACAAATTGTGCCCTCAGTCCTGAGCTACAAAGCTTGATTAGTTGGCTTGTAGGATTCCCAGTCTATTAGATCCATTTGATCATATATTATTTTGTCTATGAGCAATGTAGCTGCCCATGATTTGGGGATACCATTGGTTTCTGATATATTACACTTACCTCTGGATGAAAAATCTTACGCAAATATTTCACATACATACCTTCGTTGCTAAACGTGACCTTTTGTGACCAGCATTCACCAGTCAGGCATTCAGGAGCAAAGTTGCTAAACTTTATGCCCTTTCTCCCAAAAGAACTATTTTTCCCATTTTTGTCACTCATAATTATACTTCTTCCAGAGATCCAGTTCATATGCTTAGCATTGAGTTTAGACTCCTCTGTCTCCCACCATTTGCCTTCACATATATTCAACTTCACGTAAATGTCCATTATGGTTCTCAGTACATCTCATATAAATCTATTTTAGCATCTGTGCCCTGGCTATGCCCTGGGCTGAGAATACCATTTCCCCATCCCATTTCTGTTCTATTCAGATATTGCCTCTTCTTTGAGTCTTTCCCTGAATATCAGCCAGATGTGATTTCTTTCTACTCTGAGCACCTAGTGCCCTCTGTCACTTCTAGTTTCCTAATACTAACATACTGACTTACCTGCATTACAGTTATATGCACTAGGTATGCTTGCTAAACCATGTATTTTCTAATCCATCCTTATATTGCACAGCTCATAGCATAGGCCCTTACTCTTCATTGGAAAAGAGTAAGGTAAGCAATGTTTACTTATTTGTTATCCAGATGCCATATATTTTTTTATTATATAGAGTAAGAAGTGTTTATTGAATTTATTCTTTCTTTTCATTATATTTTTGTATTTATATATATATATATATATATATATATACAGATACCGTATATTTTAATTCTTAGCAAAATTAGTTTGTTTTGAACATGAAAACAGTATCTTTGCCATTCTATGTCAAAACTAAAATGAAGCATGTTTCCCTTCATTGTTCTAAGAGCTATATGAAAACTGAAGAGTAAGCAAAATGAATCTTATATTTTAGCATAGGTGGAGAAACTGTGTGCCTGAGACCAGAGGTTAAATGAAGAAACCAGGAATTATAGGCAAGCAATCAAAGGACTGATCCAGCTGAGGGGAGGGGGCTGTCAGAGAGTATAAATTCCAACCTGAATCTGAAAGCCTAAGAACAAGGAGTCCATGTTCAAAGTCCAAGGACAAAAGATGAATGTCTTTGCTAAAGCAGAGAAAACCAATTCACCCTTCCTCTGCCTATTTGCTTTTTTGTTGTTGTTGTTGTTTTTTGTGGTTTTTTTTTTGTTTGTTTGTTTGTTTTTTTTGTTTTTGTTTTTGTTTTTGTGGGACCCTTGCCGGTGGCCGAGAACAAACTGGCGCTGCAGAGGCTGGGGACAGCCTCACAGCACAGCGCTCAAGCACTGCGCCACCAGGGGAGGCCCTCCTCTGCCTATTTGTTCTAATTGGGTCTTCAACAAATTAGATGTTGCCCACCCAAATTGGAGAGGGCCACTTGCTTCACTCATTCTTGATTCAAATGCAAATCTCTTCTAGAAAAACCCTCCCAGATATACCTAGATATAAAAATTTACCAGTCTCCTGGGCAACCCTTAACCCAATCAATCCAGCAAAAAATTAACCATAACAGAGGGGCAAGTATTCAGATGTTTCAAAATCTAGTATCTATAGGAAGGTTCCAATTCTAAAAATTATAGTTAAGAATAGTCAACATAGGAATGAAAAAAACTTCCACTATAGTGATTTCTCGAGTCTTAGAAAGGGAAACTGTATCTTAGAACCAGAGATCAAAGTTTGATGGGTAAATGATAAAGAAGAAAGAATATCACCATAAGACAAAAAGGAAAAGTTTGTGGTAGCAATGGCCCAGGAACCAGTTGTGTTGGGCATGAAGTTTGGATCCACTCTCAGAAATTGTTTCTTAGTTGCTGCTTTGTGGGAAGTCAGATGCTCTGAAATAACCTTGCTGAATTTGTTAAAATCCTTTTTAGCCAAGAAAACACTACTGCTCTGAGCCTAAAATAATGAACACAAATTTGTAAAAGACAACTCATTTTGCTATGGGACAATGGCCCAAGGTCAAGTTCTCCAAATTTAATGTTCATACAAATTATCTGCAATTATATTAAGTTGCAGATTCTGATTTGGTGGGTCAGGAGTGGCTGAAATTCTGCATTTCTAACTAACACCCATGCTGCATACTGATTTGTGGGCCAGTTTGACTAGGCCCTACACAATGCCTAAATTGTATCCCAAAAGGTAAAAAAATTAAAACTACAACTTAAGTCTTAAACCAAGTAATGTACATACATAAGCTGTATGCATGCTGTATAATTTGTTATATTTTAGTAATAACACATCATATCACTTCAGACCTCAGAATATATGTTGTTACATATGCTTGCCATATAACAAAAAATTTGAACTACTTGTTTTCCATATTTATCTCTTGCCTCTGTCTGCTTATATTCTTTTTTAATAGGTTCCAAATGAGAAATGTTCACTTCACAGATTTTAATTACCTGAAATCCTTTTTTCCTTATTGATTACCAAGAGCAAAGTAGCTTTTTGCGTTAACCTTTCAAAATGTCCGATTTAATTTATGAATACAATATTTTTTCAGCTCAGCGTGTTTAGATGATACATACTGTTTCATACTGCTGTTATAAAAAGACTGGTTTAATTACCCCACAGAAATGTGCCTGGGATGGAAAATTGCTAGAGTTCATGAATAGAACTGCCCAACAATTTATTGGAAGAGCACCCGGCATTCACAAAGCAATTGTATCTGTGGCAGATAAAGCATTCTCTCAACTGCTGGGGAAATTTGTTTTGACATCACATTAGGATTAAATCAGTTATGCAATATTCCATAATGGATGCCTTTATTTTGTATTTTTGAAAACAAAAGCCTGATTTCCGGATTTTGCTAATGGACTAAACATTGGCATAAAGCCTGGAGATGTCAGTGGGAGGAAGGAGGCTGCTGGTGATGAGGGCAAACTGAAGCATTTGAATCCAGAGCTTCCATTATGCCAAATTCAGCAGCTATTCTGGGAAGCTCCAAGGTCACACAACCAAGCTGCTTGATTGCAGTCACTTCTCTGATGCCTTTAGCAAGTGTTTGCTCCTTTTCACAGGGCTTTGAAATTCACATAGCAACTTTATTTCCCCCAACTCAATCAGAAGGCTTTCATGAAGTCATTCTGCAAAATACAAAATCAGGGGAAAGGAAGCTAAATCAAACTCAAATAAAAAGCAATGATAGAAGGCCTCAACAAAGTCTACACAGGGACTCAAGCCTTCTTTTAAACAAAAATATTGACATAGCAATTTAAAATAAATACCAGCTTCATATGCTGAACACTTTATTATTGGCTCCCAGGACTGCAAATGTAAGGAACACATTCTTCTCTGAAACAGTGCCAAAGGCAAGCCTCTTAAAAACCAAACATTGTGACATGTTCTTAAGTAGCTTGCCATCATGTCAATTGTTGCATTTGGTATAACATAATGCCTGCATGTTCATTAAGCCTACATTTTGCTATTAAGGTACATATGTTTTGCATCTCCAAATGTCTGAAGCCAGGTGGAATGAGTCAATCGCTCAGATGACATTGAACATTTCTACAACAATGCTAAATTCTAGCTTAGTATTTTGCATAGTCTGCCTATTATATAGAAAGCAAAATTGCCAATATGTCCTTTTGTGTAAAGCTGTAAAAGCCCAGATCTAAGCAAACACTGGCTATGTTGTTGTTAAGGTACAGGAAGCAGATGTCTACAATTATCCTGTTTAAAACTTTCATTGTAAAGGACCTTCAAATAAAACACTTCTGC
Organism: Talpa occidentalis; assembly: GCF_014898055.3. Lineage (NCBI taxonomy): Eukaryota > Metazoa > Chordata > Mammalia > Eulipotyphla > Talpidae > Talpa > Talpa occidentalis. The sequence continues at coordinate 76,223,989 of NW_023604972.1, forward strand.
TAGTAATTGTACATTAATTGGCTTCATTCCTCTCTGAAGGTCTAGCAGAACACCACCCTCTGATTTGTTGCCTTCCAAAGCAAAGCCTGCTGTATGCTAAAAATGTTGATGGGGTCCCGTCCTTTCATTGTCTTAATATTTAGATAAAGCGACAATAGAAGTGCAGTTACTCTGTACTAAGTTTCATTTTTCCTTCAAATTTTCAAAAACCAAAATAAAAATGGATTTTATTACAACTTGGGATTAGTAATACCTAAGGATAAGAAGCAGAAACAGAAAAGAGGCTGACCTAAAGTTACAATGGCAAGTTTCAGTTCATTGGAAATTTGAAATTGTGAGCACTCAGGCAACTGACATGTTAGGTGTCAAGTAGCTAAACAAAACATGGTTTTTACAAATAAATCCCAGCAAGGCTAGAGTTACATGACCTTCCCCAATCTACCACTCTAGGTGAAGCACAGTATAACTCTCATCATGATGTCTAGAAGAGCTAATTAGTTGGAAGCTACATTTAAGGTGAAGGGGCAATGGGAAGGCAAAGCAAGGATTGCTTCAAAATTGCTCTTACTGTGTGTTTCCTGGAGAGGGTTTGGGAAGATTGTTTAAGTGCAAAAGCTTTTTCTGATATTTCTGACAGTTAAAGTACCCTAAATTGGAATGCACTCCTGTATAACAGAAGAAGGAAGAAAACTATTGCTGTGGAAACTTAATGGTGATGGGATGGTTAGTCTATGACGTGAAAGTCCATGCAACTTAAATTTCTTTAAAAAACTCTTTGAAAACATTAAATAAGCATTTTATATGAAGCCTGCCCTGTTTGACTACTCTCTATTCACCATTTCCCACCCTTCTACAATTAGCCACCCCTAGCTCAACATCCTCCAGTGTTTCTCTTTTAATTGTTTCAGGAAAAGATTTAGAGGCATCCCATCATTTATGGACAGAAAAAACAAAAAGGAGTAGGGATGGTGCGTTGTGAACATCTGAGGAATACCTGATTTAAATGTAGTCAAAAGAGCACTGGACTAGGAATCAGTGGAGCCTTCAGTTACTAACAAGGGTGTATCTTGGACAACACATTCGTCTTGCTTTGATTTCATTTCCCATATGAAAAATGAAGAGGCTTTACTATGTCCAGCTTTGAATTTCCACGGTATCTAGAAGACTCCATTTCTTCATTTACTTCAGTGTTCTTAAATGCAAGCATTCTCTTCTTTCCTTGGTAGTGGTTCATCATCGACACAGGAGATTTTTGTTTAATTCCTCCATCGACCTAAAGTAGCTTTTATTCAGAACTTTTTGTCTATGAGCATGAGTGATACCTAATGAAAAAAATTTTTGGAGCTTCACCAAATCTAAAAAATGAAAAGAAAAATAAATGAGTACTTACAACTGTTAAAAAACATCTTGGACACCATATATAGTCCATAAAACATGAGATCTTCAAAGATGGTCAATGCTTGGAAAGATTTGGAAAGACCTGAGGAGAACATCCAAATGTATTCACTAAGACTGCAGAGTAATTCATATTAGAACCACACAGATGAGGTGTGACTTGAGGGTCAAACTCCCTAACCTGTACCTAAAAAAATGAGAGAGAATAAAAGAATACAAAGAGTTTTAAAAAACATAATATTGAAAGCCTGCTGGGTAGAAATTACTGCCCAAGCTGCTGAAAATGTGGACCTTGCCAATGAAGATGACTGCTTGATAAGAAAACCAAAACAGAAACAAATAGCTTCAAACTCTTGAGCTTCTGTACACCATAGACAGCTTGAGGCAATTAGGTAGAGATTATAGAGATGTGGGAAAATAAATTCAGTTAATCAAATCAGTTTACTAAAAGGACTAAATCAGATAGCTGGTGTGGAAAACGGTCAACTCAAGCCAGACTGAAATCAGATAATTTGGTCAGGGTGTGAAAGCAAACCAGTGTTTGGTTAATTTACCAGACATTTCACTTTGAACCAGGTGTTTTTCCAACACAAAGTTTCATTAGAAGGTGGCATCTGTCTTGTTTCATTGTATTTGTCTGAAAATGTTAAGAGTGAGACCAGATGGGAAAACAAAAATAAATCAATGATCAAGATGAATATAGAGAACACATCAACTGTAAAGCAAGAGAGGAAAGAAAAGTGAGAGGAGTAAATTCGATAATTTCTAAATGTCCTTTAACAGTTCTTAAAAAAAAAGTAAGTATCATTTGCTTGATTTGTATATATATATATATATATATATATATATATATATATATGATCAGAAACTAGAGAAAATTAATTCAAATCATCTCTACATGATAAAAACTCCAAGATTATAAATGGAATAATACATTTCAATACATTTATTAAATGTCCTTTTTAAATTATTTTCATTCAAAAAATACAAGTGCTAACTTCAGTTCCATGTTTGAAGATGAGTAAGACACATTTAATAGTTACCAGAAGAGCACATGCTTACTCCCACAAACTGACATTTCTGACTTGTGATCACTTAGACTAATGGCAATAAAATTATTAAAAACATAATGGTAATTTTTTTCAGTCAATTACATAATTGTATCATACTTTGGTACTTTCTTTGAAATATAAAGGAAATTATATTAGATCCATAACTTGATCCCAAATTTCCAGTTTCTTTTACTTAGCATGTTGGTGGTGGAGGACAAAAGAGAGCACTAAGAAATATAAATGAAGCAGGCCATGTTTGCGTCTTGTAACTGAACTTCCATGTTTAAAACTGAATAACCCCTAAATATCTCTACATATTTTTCTTTTTATCTCACTTTTGTATTTCTCCTAACTTGGTATCACTCAATTCTAGAAGCTTTTATAGTACCTTAGAAAAATTGCAGTTGAAATGCTTTATTTCCTGGATGCTAAATAATATTTCCTATTGTTTTATTTTGAAGCAAAGTCAGTGGGGAACTGAAAGATTATTTTTAATTAAACTAAAACCTAATTTAGGTGATTATATTCATTGATGCAAGCTTGATTTTTTTATACCAAGCTGTTACTACAAATTATTCTGTTTGTATATAGTTATGGCATTGCACTTAGATCACAATGTAAAAATATGTTGAGTAATTTATAAAACCCAGTACCTTTAGATGAAATGATTATGAAACATTCAGATTCTCTAAAAATGTACACTAAAGAGAATGTTTAAATGTCTGACGTTTGAAATGTGTTCATCATCTTTATTGCAAAGAACTTTACATACCATATTGACACATCCAATCACAGAATTTTAGTATGGAAAAATATCTTAGAGATTGTATCGTCCAGGCTATAAAGACTGAAAACACACATGCTACCAATCATCTTTCCTAAGTCCAAGGCGGACAGCAACAATCAATTTCAACTTTTTTTGGCTGACCCTAGGCATCATCTCCAGTGTTTATCCACACAGCACTCTAGGCTGTCAGTACTAACAGATCACAGGAGAAGAAATATGTTTGCTAACTTTACTCCAGTTAGCATCCTTGATATACCAATAAAGAAAAGGAAATTATAAGAACATAGTAACTTCCTATTTTGTTAGGCCATTAGTTTTGTAATAGAGTTAAAATTAAAACAAATTTCAGTTAGAAATTTATAGTTAGATCTTGTTGCATTAGAATTTTTTTAACAGTAAGAGACAGGAGGTTTGAAATTAGAATATTTTAAATTTAAGTCTTATTGCATTATTTTCACTGTATTATAGCTGCTGATTTTCATATATATAACGTGCTATGTTATTTTTTTTTTCTGTTGGTTCTCTTTTCAGGCCAAAAACCTTTCTTAAGAAAAGAGTATTAGTGCTCCATGTTTAAAAAGTACATGTTGAAGTCCTCCCTGGTGGCACAGGGGTTAAGTCACAGTGCTATCAAGCTATAGCCAGCCACTGCAGCAAGAGTTCTATCCCTGGTCAGGAAGCTAACCCACATGGCACAGCAGACCTCCCCTGTCTTGCCTACTCCTCCCATCAGCAGTGTATTTCAGTAGATCTGCCTGTTCTGCTCCCCACTCTGTCTCGGTAAATACCCCCCCCCCACATCTCTGTCTTAGATCCCAGTTCTTGTATGAATAAGTAAAAAAATTATTTTTTTTTAAAAAAGGACTCATTGAACATGTTATAGTTGTGATAAATAGACTTTAAGGATTCAGGTAGCTGTCCTGGAAACAGTTTCAACTGCCTAGCACATCTCAGCTTTGCTTTTCTACTACGAAAATATTCTGGAGCTATCTACCTCTACATGAGGATGTCCTAATTGACAGCTCTAAGGCTTAATAGAGTCTATCAACCATCTCAATGCTATATAAGCCATCATCATCACTCAGAGAGAATTCTCTTCCAAGGACTTGGGTTTGGTGCCATCCCTCTGACACCTGGCATCTGGCCCCCATTATCTTTCCACACTCTTCCCATCCTGATACCCCCCAAAAAAATACAAAATGTCTTTCCTATCATTTGTAAGCAAAATAAGAAGCTTCTTGTTTTCCTTACCATCCAGTCATCCAGCCATTCAGTAAGTATTTACTCAGCACCTATTATGTAACAGGTGCTGTTCCAGGTGCTAGGGTTCAATAGTCAACAATTCAAGGCAAAAGCTTTTGAATTTCAACAATTAAATATATAACATGCCAGGTGTTTGTTAGAACTGAGGAGAAATTAAAAGAAGACAAGGGTAGGGGTGCAGGGAGAGATGGAAGAAGCTATATTATATAGGAGAACAGAGAAGACTTCAATGGAAAGTCAATCAGAGACTCAAGAATGTGAAAAGCCAACAACCGAAACCAAGTTCAAGCTGCTCATGTATATATGGGAAAGAGCCTTTAGAAGAAGAAATGTTTGATAATATTGACAGGCACAAGAATGAAAAAGAACATAGAATTATACTCCAAACTTTTGAGGTCAAGACAGTGAGAAAAGAGTGATGTGGAATAGCTAGCAATGTAGGAAACTAAGGTAAAATAGCATCCGGTCTAGTAAACAATCTGAACCAACTGCCTCCCCACTCATATTAATAGAAAAGTGTAAAGGACTATCTACTCTGCTAATTATCCATACCACTGCTCCCTTACATAATCCAGGAAACTGGAATAAGGCTTATGTCTTTCACCTTAAACATAATTTTCAAAAATCACTCCGTGCCCAAAAAATCACTCAGATTGCATATTAATCTCTCTATTTCTCCATTCCCAACTACTTCCTAATTATAACAACATAATTTTAGTGCTTTCTCTGACTTCACTCAAAACATAAGCATCTTTCTAAAACAAATACAAAGTCACACACAATATATTCAGTTGAGAAGTAAGAGTATGCAGTAAAATGATTCATTGCCCTTTACTGCTTCCAATTAGTTTTCTTTAAACCTCATCTTTATCTCTCTGGTTCCTTACTCCCTACTTACTTTAAATTGTGGTCTGATAAATATGTCATAGTAATTTAAAGACTGCAAATACATCAGAAAAGGTAACTGGTGCCATAACAAATAATCTGCAGTAGTGAAATGAGTAACTGCTATTTTCATAGTGTCATATTGAGACATAAATATTAAGCAGTTCACATCCATGAACGTTTCCAATGCACACACTAAGCATGGCCCTGTTTTTCTATTCAAACACAAAGAAGACTGAGGGAGTTGTCCTGGGATGTTTCCAGAAACTCTAAACTAACCTTCTCCACCAGGGGAAATATTTGATATAGATATTTGGGAGAGTTTTCCTTACCAATGTATCTGTGGGGTAGAAGTCTATCGGAGTAGAAGTCACACTCTGCTTAGGGCAAGACTGTGTCCTCATAAGGAAGAATAAAACAATAATTCTGCTGACTTCAGCTGCAGACTGAAAGCTAGGGGCAGAAGATCTTCTCAGAGACTCAGAAGGTTCTCTTTCCCTAACCTTTCCTAGGATGAGTCTTACAAATCAGTGATTTATATGGCATTCATTATTGTGAATGACTCAGCCTGACTGCCTAAAACCCAGCTGATAATTACTCAAGGAGTTGAGAGAGCTTTCGGAAGGTGGCAGAGGGGACAGCAAAGGGCAGGGCTTGTCATCTTTAGTGGCAGAGTGTGAGGGAACATAGAAACAGAAGTGCAAAGAGGAAAAAATATAAGAAGTAAAAAAAATAGAAGGAAAGAGGCTAGGGGGAACCATGAGAAGTGAAAATGAGCAGAGTTAAAAAAAAAAAGGTGGTATTGCCAAAACAGGAAAAAATGGTTTAAATCTTCCCCTCACATTAAATGAAAAAATAACTATATGATAAGATGATTAAAAACAAAAATTCCAAGGGAAAAGCAATATATTTTTCTATTTCTCTATGGGTCAATCACATTTTAAATATAAAACAATTAAAACAGTTTACCAAAAAAGTTTGACCAATTTACTTAAAGAAAATGTAAACTTTCTAACATCAGAATACAGCATAAAATTAAAAGGCAAGTAGTTTATTTTCCATATCCTCTCTCCTTCCCATCCCTTCCTACAAAAATGCAGTTCAAAAACTAACAGGGCCAGCCAAGGAAGATGCCAGTATGGGGTGCAGGGTGTCTGTTGTGCCAGTGAGAAGTTAGAATATTTGTGGGTGAGAAGGGATTCTCCCAAAAAGCACGAGGGGAGCTGGCAGACAGGTAGCCAGTGCTGGGAGGAGGAGGTCCCATCCAGATGAGGGAAAAGTCTGGCATGTGATGTTGAAGCCTCTGGAGAGTTAGGGAGACATCCAGAAGAGTGGGAGGAAAAGTGCTAAGATGGAGACTGGTTACAGAGAAACTAAGTAAGTGATAGGTCAGAGGTAAAGGGAGCCAGCTTCTTGATATAGAGAAAGGAATAAAATACATAGAAAAAGAAAACTAGAACAAACCCTATCATGTAGAATTGAAAATATATAAGTGTGAACTCACTGATTTCATAACATACAGATATATACAGAAATAAGTATGCAGAGTGTATGTGCTTTCATGTGTGCATCTGTGTGCACATTTGTGCATATTATCTACCTCTGCCCACTAGGAATGCCTGAGAGCAGCAACACCCCAATCCGTTATTTATGCTGAGCACCCAGATCTTGTTTTCTGAAATGACTAGAAGGTTAAAGCTAAAATATATAGGATGACTATTTGTAATGTGAAATTGATAGGCATTTTTTGTTCTTTGTATCAAATATTGTTTAACAATATTCTTATATTTCAATAATCTTATAACAATAAAGAGTTTGAAGAAAATATATGAGAAAAGATGACTAGATCTCTACAATAGAGTTGAAGGCTTTGTGGTCTATTCTGTTTGTTCTTCTCAGAAGCCTCTGTCATCTGCCTCCTTAATTTCACAGTTAGAAAGCAAAAGCATCCCACTTTCCAGCTTGCATTAGAGCAAAGCATGGCCACATGTTGGGGTTCAAGCCATAATAAGTGAGCAAATGTTCCTAGAAATTTTCACCATACAAAGTCTACCAGGAAGCAATTCTTTGGCTTATTTTCCTCTTTCTGCCTCTCCCTGTCAATTCAGCAGCTATCTTGTGATGCTGAGTCAGTAACCAGGAGGACAGAGGCCTACAGGCTAACAGTGGAGTGGAGCGGATGGTGGGGACCAACCAGGTCCCTGAGGGTCTCCTCAAACTGCTTGCCAGCTCTGGACTCCTCACCCCTGATTTTCTTGTTTTATGAAACCAATAAGTCCCTATGGGTTTGAACTACTATTTATAATAAAATGCATTCCTAACTGGTACTATAGGAAGATTGTAACAGAAAGAGAAAAGTACTTCTACTATACAAAGGTGTGGGTCAAAGCATCACAAGCACTTCATGGTTGGGCTCAGCATCACATGTAACTTTGTCATATAAACACATTATGTGCCTACGTAAAAAAGGGCAATTTTCCGAAAATCACATTTTCCTTTGAGTAAAACTACCAAGTCTTCTAAAATGTGGTGCTTCATTCATTTACATATATAACTCATATCTTGCAGACACCAACTCAATTTTCTTATATTTATGAAATATTATTCTTTATTATTTATATTATTATTATTCTATAATATTCCAGAGGTTATAAAGTATATTAGTGAATATAGATCTAGCCTGATTCATTGCTTCTTGAATTTTTCTGGTTCTGACATCAAGGATTGGGCACTGGAGGTCTGGACAGGGCTGGGAAATGAACATGAGAACTGTACCGCTAAGTGGTAGAGGAGCAGACAAAATATATAAGTGAAGTTTCATCTTTTGAGTTTTCTTCTTCTTTCCCAATTTGGATCCCTTTTATATCTCTCACTTGCCTAACTGCTCTAGGTAAGACTTCCACTAATTTGTTGAGTAGTGATGGTGAGAGTTAGTGTCTTGTCCTGTGCCTTATTGTAAAAGAAACGTTTTTAGTTTTTCACTATTGAGAATGATCTTAGCTATGCATCCATCATATGTTGATGTATAGTAATTAAGTTTTAAGAGATTTATTCAGCAGATATGAAAGTTCAGACTAGCTTACTAGTCTGCATTACTCATATCTTACTGGTCTAGCTTACTCAGATCTCAGAGATCTGAGACTACAGGCTGGTTTTACATTTTACACCAGGCTTCTTTAAGTTCAGCAATGGTTTTCTTTTGAATTCACTGCTGTATTATCAGCACCTAGACCAGGTCTTACCATATGATTGGTATTTAATGATTACTTTTTCAGTATATAGATATATGTCAGATTGGCAGCATCAAGAATTGATTGACACACTTCTATTCCATGCACCAGATATTGACATCCCCCAACAGATCACTGATGCTAAAGTTACTATGCCACTTGGATTCCCTGTAAAGGAAATGTGGAAAAATAAATAGCTGTGTGTCACTAACAAAACTGAATGCAAACAAAGGCCACAAAATGTACAATTTCCTGATTTAAAAAATGAAGAACTAGGCATAAGTTAAGGAGCTGGTTTTCAGAATAATGTTTCCAAATTCACTAAAACTAAAAGCAAGGGTTACATACAGTTTTACTCACCAGAAACCTTCTCACTTGGAAAGACTAATGAACAAAGTGAAACTAATTAAAATATTTATCTAGTCATGCACATGCAGAGAGATGACAAGTGTGCTGGGCTTCGAGTTAGATGAACCTAAATTTTAATTGAGCCCTGATGCTTATTAGTAGTATGAATAACCTTGAAAATGTGCATCTGCAAAAAGGACAATAATTATATACCTCATGCCGCTTTTCTAAGGAATGAAAAAGATAATGCATTCAAGTTTTAGTATATAGATTTACACAGATCAAGTTCTTAATAAAAGTTAGATCTTATTATTAAAGTCTCCTCCTCCTGGTCCATATTGTTGCAATTTCTACTTGGTTTTAATTTTTCCCCTATTTTCAGGGAAATGCATCAGCATCCAGCCTTGCAGAGGTTCCTAAATCTGTTGAAAAAAATTAGAAGCATTCTCATTCATGGGTCAAACTTATATATGAGATCATCTCCCAATTCAACTTTTATGTGTAACAAAATTATTTTCCCAAAGTGATCCACCTATAATCCAATCATAAAGAGTCAGCCATCCCTTGTTTTAATTGACAAATCTAATTACTGTGACGAGTTTATTTATAGTCACTATTCAATATCTATTGATAGTTTCTTGACCTTGAAGAATATCATCCAATTAACATGGCAATATGTGTTAATGGGTTTTTAAATTACTTCACATGGCATAAAAGGTAAAAAGAAAAAGGGAAATTCATTTTCAGAATAGAATAACAATTTATGAAAACAAGACTTCTATGTCTGTAACTGGATATGCAACTCTGAGCATTTCCTTTACATTCACTTGCCATTACGGTAGGAGTGAAGTTACATTATTGATTGGTAGCACCTGTTTTTGGAATTCTTTCAGGGAATCAGTCTCCAAATTCAGCAACAAAATGTCTACAAACTCCAAGGAGAGTTATCTGTTTTGTTTTAGATGATAATTTTTATAATGTTTTAATTTTTACTTCATTCTTTTATAATGCAGAATTGGTGGATGATTAACAAAAATTACCAACTCCCTGAGAAAACTAGAATAATGATACCTGTTACTGAAAAATTGAAGGGGAACAACTGCAGTCATACCAGTGGCCCCTGGCAAAGGAACAGTGACCATTTATTTGTTTATTTTTTTAAAAAGATTGATTTATGTATTTATACAAGCACTGGGTACAGTCAGAAGCGAGGGAGGGTGAGAGAATTCACCAGAGCCAGAGTGGGGAACAGAACAGGCAAACTGACGAAGTACATTGCTAAGGGGAGCAGTGGGCGTGGCAAGAGAGGTCTGCGTGCCATGTGGGACCCTCGCTGGTGGCTGGGGATGGAACTGGTGCTGTAGAGGCTGCGGGCAGCTTCACAGCCCAGAGCTCAACCACTGAGCCACCAGGGGAGGCCCAGAACAGTGACCATTTAGTTGCTACTTTCCTGACTATACAGTCATGTTCCCTTTGAATAATCCATATTTATTTCACCCTTGTTTCAGGACCAAATCTAAAATATAATTTTAGATAAAGGCTTGGAATCACAGACCATCAGAGCTATGAGGAACCCTAGATATTATTTGCCCAATCAACCATGTGCAGGAAAAATGCTAAGAAATTGAAAGCTAAGTGACATATCTTGGCCAATCATTCATATCTTTGTTTCCTTCTCAATCTCCCTTTCTCACTCCATACACCTCTCCAGAAAACAGTGCTTGTATTAGGGGACAAAATTGATTAAATTGTGTCCTTTCCTCAAATTCATGCATTGAAGTCTTGATCCCTAATACCTTAGAAAGTGACTGTATTTGGAGACAAAACCTTTCAGAGGTAATTAAGATTCAATGGGGTCATAAAATTGGAACCTATATCCAGTATTCGTGGTGTCCTTATAAGAAGAGAAAGAGACAGCCAGGATACATATGCACAGAGGAAAACCCTGTGAGTACACAGGAAGAAGACAGCCACCTGCAAGACAAGGAGAGAAGCCAACCTGTACTTCTAATCACACACTGTGAGAAAACAAATTTCTGTCGTTAAAACCGCTCGCTCCATGGTATTTTGTTATGGCAGTTCTAGAAGGCTAATGCGGAGGGTTTGTGTCCCAGCACCTGGTACAGTAATTGGCACAGAGTAGGTATTCAATTTACAAAGAAAGGAAGAAACAGATGAAAGGAAGGAAGGAAGCAGGGAGAAAAGGGAAGGAAGGAGGAAGGAAAGGTGGAAGGGAAAAGAGGGAGGTAATTCATGACAGATAGAAATTAGTGACTGCAGGACAAAAGCCCAGAATGCCTAGGTCCCACCACTAGAACAAATGCTGTGACATTTTTCAATTCTAAATCCTCTCCAGTGCTTGGTTTTGCACCTACCTTGCATACGCTTTCATGTTTATTTATTATAATGCACCTGCAGGACAGTAATTTTATCATTCATGGGCCCCAAATCTACATGCTTGAAATCAGCAGTTATATCTGAAGGGAGAAAAATAGACTTAACACCTGTGAAATCCTTATTTTGCCTCAAGCAGTTTATTAAGAAATATTTTATGTATTGAACTGAAGTAGCTCAAGCAGGCTACATCTTAAAAATTTTCTCAGTTACCACATATTATTTTGCCCCAGTATCTAATCTTTTAAAAATAAGGATGGAAAACAGGAAGGAGGAGATTTAAATGTTTGTTTTTTGTCTGAAAGTGACATTTTCTTTCAAGGAAGAATGCATAAGAAAGAAACTGTGCCTAGGGAGTTTAGGAAATACTTGGCATAAGATAAATTGGAGTGGACTCACAGTGCAAACCATCTCTAGTACAGTGAAGTGTAGCAATTGATGCTCAGTGACTCATTGCATATGAAGACACACCTATCGATACACTCACCAACAGTTCTGAAATTGTTTTATTATTCTGAAAGATGTCAGGTAATAACCTAATTAATACCATATCTCTTAATACCTTATGTTTTTCCACCTGGAACAAGGGTTGGTGGAGGCTGAAGTTAGGGCCAATGGAGTTAATGATGGCAGCAGAAGACCTTGCCAGGGAATTTGGAAAGTCAAATGGACTATCTGGCAATGGACATGGTTACCTGTCGATTCCATCTGTAAGATATCCATGGCTCACCTCTTAGCTCCTATCATATCTATGACCCTGTGGATGCCATAGGTGCCTTCCTGAAGGAAAATAGTATTTCTAATGCTGTTAGCTGATTTTTTTTGCCACTTATTAAGGTTTAGAAATTCATTTACTGTGGCAGTCTCATTGACATGATGTCTCATCTTGTCTTCTCAAGTTATCAAACAATTCAAAGTGAAAATCATGTATACACCTGTGTTTGTGTGTGTGCATATGTATTGTGCATATTTGTTTGCTTATGTAAATGTTTATCTGAGTATATGTGTTTGCATGTGTGTATGTGTGTCTTCCTGGCTTGGAGACAGGGGCAGAGAAAAAGTGAAGATATGATTGGTCCTGTTGTGAAAATATTCTCAAATTTATTTATGCATTCCATTCATTTCAACCTCAGAACACCAAAACCATCACAAATTGCTCCAGTCAAAAACTGAGAGATGCTTAGTTTGCTATTGAATCTATTTTTTTATAAATCTTTTTTTTTTAAGATTTATTTATTTATTTATATAAGCACTGGGTACAGTAAAAAGCGTGGGAGGGTGAGAGAATTCACCAGAGCCAGAGCGGAGAGCAGAACAGGCAGACTGACGAAATACACTGCTGAGGGGAGCAGCGGGCAGCAGGAGAGGTCTTTCCTGCCATATGGGACCCTCGCCTGGCGGCCAGGGATCAAATTGGCACTGCAGAGGCTGCGGGCAGCTTGGCAACCCAGCACTCAACTGCTGTGCCACTGGGGAGGCCCTGAATCTATTTCTTATACAAATTACAGTTTGGTATTTACCCCATTAACCTTTCTACCTTCCTTAACATACTTTGTTCTACCTATAAAAATCCTCTCTCTTTAAGACAGGAAAGTCCTTTTTAAGTAGAGTTCTCTTATCTAAATCAGCCTTATACTATACTTATAGCCTATACAGTTTACAAATTAATAGTCTACAAAATTACAAACATGGTAGGTGAGAGGATATAAACTTTTGGTATTTAAGTATAGTTCTCATTTTCCTCACACTTGATATAAACATGATTAGAAAAAAAATAATTTTACTCCTAACAGAACAAAATATGGAAGCAGGATGGATGACACATGGCAGCCAAGCACACATCATTCATGTGGGGAATGAAAAAGAGTGGTGGGGACTGTGGTAAGCTGAAAAGCAACACCACTTCTAAAGTGAACAGCATTTACTTATCTGAAGATAATGTTTCCTCCAAAGAGTATGGGCAGAGGCTACACAAATATTTGACTTACAGGGGAAGCCCAATGTGTCTATCTGCATAAAATCCCTTAGCTGTTCAGTAGTAGCAACTAATTAAAAATATTTTAAGTAAACAAAGATTTTTCTTAATAGGCAGGAAAAATAGAATGTGGTCCTAAAAACCAAAAGAACGATTTATATCAAGCCACTATTTTGTCACACATTCACTGAATATGTACTGTCTTGTGCCGTCAATTACTGCTGTCCAAAACAGTAAGATCATGTAGTGTCATGCTCTGCAGTTAAACTGTCTGGGTTTGAATTCTGCTGTCCATTCACTCACTTGCTGTGTGGTCGTGGGCAAATTTCTAACCTCTCTGTATCTTAGCTTCTTTGTAACATGCATATAATAATATTATTATTAGGAAGATTAAAGGACATTCTATCAGCATAACAATTAGTTCAATTTAAGGAGCAGGATAATTACTATAAATGCTTGTTACTAATCTTGTATTACAATTGACTATATTTCTTTGTCACCTCCTCCCATACTAAATAGTAAATAATTGTTTTATATAAAAAGTGTCTTTTTGTATAGTGTGATGTTTAACATAGTTTCCTTTTAAGGAATGATCTATCTCAGCTATCATTTTTTAAGCCCAAAATGAAGTAGAAATCTTAAAAGTATATTTAAAGAAATTGGAAATTAGGGAGACTCTACCACTTGTCCTTGCCTTTGTTTTATATATTTAAATCTACTGTAAGGCAAGCACATTGTGCCAGTCCATGTCAAGTTGTTGTATGATCAGTTATAATGAATGTTTTTCAAATCTTAGATGTATAATTTCCTCTTTGATATATTTTGCCCACAGTCTGCAGTACAACAGGCAGGAACTATTCATGTCCTGTTCTTTTCTCCTTTTTAAAAAAAACTAGGAGAGAGTTAGGGTTAGATGGAACAGTAGGGACATGTAGGGCAGCCTTGTGTGGCTGGAGCCCCCGGGTCTTTCTCACCTGCCTTTACTTAAATTGACAGAGGTTACATCACAAAAACCTGACAGGGTGCTTGTAAAAATGGAGCCATTATTATCCTCATTCTTTTCTTCCACTCTAATCCTTGTTCTCTTTGAAAATAAAGAGTAGGTTCTAGAAAGGGAGTGTTATAAAATGGAACCCCCATATTTCACAGCAGGAAATTCAGAATTCACTGTCAGATAACACAAATAGAGTTTTACGCCATAGACTAGGATAATAACTGTAGCTCAGAACTTTGGGAGGGATGCTCTGGGCATATAAAGTTAAAGGCATATCTAAATCCAATCCAAACATCTCTTTTCTCCAAATCATCTTTAAAATGTTCAACATAACCAACACAAACCATTTGTCACTAAGCAATCAAAAAACTTCTCCTAAGTCTTAATGAACTAAAAGTAATTACAATGGAAGGGGGCCTGAGAACGTGAAAATATGAGGTGCTGAAATTAATATCAAGGTTTTTCAGAGGAGATTTTTTTAACCATTGCTATGAATCCTGGGTTACCTTGTTATGTAGAGGGCAAAGGTTATATGTGAGTTAAGTGGAGAGGGTGGGTAGTAGGATGGAGTGTGAAAAGGATGAAACTAAGAGGGAACTCATGGTTTAAGGCAAGTAAATCATGAAAGTTTAACTGAAAATTGCATTGATCCGGTAGAGAGAAATCTCTTGACTTTAGTACGGGTAAAGTTGAGGAAAATTAACCATTCCAGATTCTGCAGTCCCCATTATTTTCTTCAAATAAATATTCACTGATTTCCTGTTCTGAGCCAAGTATTGGGCTTGATTTTGGAGAGTAGAATGCAAATGACACGTAGAAGCTGCCCTTGAGGAATCCATGAATCTAATATATGTGTACCTCGGTGTTGGGAGTATGTTTAGCGATGCAGGGGGAAGGTGGGAGGACGGGAGTGGTAAAAAGAATTTCAAATCAAAGGTGAAGGAAAGATTGACCAGGTACAAAGGTGAAAAGATGTAGAGTAGAAAGGCTTCCTATGCGTTAACCTTTGAATGGAGCAAGTGTTGCTAGGCACATGGCAACTGAAGGGCATCATTTAATCATATTAATCACTTGAAATGTTTATTCTGCTTCTCTTTTCACAATTTCCAAAAGTCTGCACCTATTAAGTTACAGGAAATCCATTTATTCTTTCACATATTGTCAAGTATATCACAGTAGTCATAGTCTTCAAATCCTAAAAATCACATTAGTTTGTAAGGAAACAGTGGACAATACTTTGCAAGACATCTTCAGTTTTAATGCTTCAGAGCTCTTGCTGATGAACTTTTTAGAACAGAAACCTAGAAAACACAAAGCAAGTATACACGAAAATCAGCTTAATATGATGGAACAGGCTGTCGATTGGAATCTGCAAAAAAAAAAATGAAACCAACCTGGCTGATTTAAACAGGAAGGGATTTATTAAAAAAACATTATATAGAGGTTAGACTCATTGGACAAGTTGGGGAAGCAGAAGTCTAGAATAATGCCCTAATTCAGACCCAGTGACCTGAGGGAACAGAACACCAAAACTGCTGTCTCAGGTACTTAATTTTGCATCTCACACGACTGGTATTGCCAGCCCTGACAGTAGACAGAGGCACTGCTCTGGCTATTCAATCCACAAAGATTCTACCCAGCAATCAGCTACTGCTACAGACAGAAGAGAATTGCTCACATGCTTCTTATTCTGGAAAGAGACATCTTAAGTCGACAGCATCTGGGTCAGGCCTTATTCTAGCTGCTCGTCTGGTTAGGAATGTGAGTATCTAATACGTTTTTACTTTCTATAATGGGATTTGGCAAGGCCCCTCTAAAGACTCACAAGGTAAAGGCAATTACCATATTTAGGAAGAGGGTTCATATGCTGACCAACCAGAGGAATGGAGGCAAAGATGTAGTTTTCTCTAGCACAAAGAATTTAAATATTGAAGAATATAAAATCTTGACCTGAGTATATCCTCGACCTTTTATTAGGTGTATAACAACTTCGCTGAGACTCAGTTTTCACAATGATGAAACAGGTAGAACAACGTCTGTGTTTGACTGTGCAAAAAGGTGTGCACACACATGCATGCACACATGTGCACGCAGGCACACACATACTCACACAATTTGGAATTGATTAGCTAGACTTTTTCTCTCTTAGTATCTTTCATAATGAGGGAGAGATTTAATTTACCATGAAATATTTAGGTGCTGTTTTGCCTATTTAAAAGCAAAATCAACTCTTAAAAACCATTTCTAAAAGACTCAGATCCACTTAAGGATCATTTAAGGATGTGAAGTTGAAGAATCACTATGCCGACAGCCCAGCATTAGGAATGCTCAGTGAAGCCAAAATTTTGCCATAATCAGTCAATAACCTAGTTGGAGGAAAGATGGGTCATCCTTGGAGAGAAAATGAGAGAATTTACAGGGCACCATGCTTCTTCTACCCCTTTTCTCCGTTAGGGAGTAGGTAGTAGGTAGCCATCCACAGCTGCTGTTTGCTGAGCAGTAGCACATGCAAACAACTGGGAATAAGGCAAAGATCCTGCATAGATATGGCAGGAGCTCTGAGGATTTGGGAATGACCTAGAGCTGGTTGCAGATGTGCTCTCAGGAAAGACTAGGTGGTCACTGCAGAGATCACACAGAGGACCATCCATTAAGGCTTTTGAGGAAAAAAAGGTGGCACTGTCTCCACGGGTTTTCTGAAGTTAGGAGGCTGCAAAGAGAATGCCCTTAAGGCAAAAACATCCATTTTAAGTACCAAGCAGGATGGCAAAATTTAGAAGTCAGCTACACCAAATGTTAGGAGGCAGCCAGTATTTAGTGGAGAAAAGGCAACTGTCGACTGCAGAGGTACCCCCAAAGAGCTCATAAAGTGCATGCCATAGTGGTACCCTCATGTGGGTACAGTTCCTGATCTGTATTCCAGGCTTCAGCAAGCACAGGTAAAAGAGAATGTTGGCCATTCCCCATTGTGGGGCACAGGGCAGGCAGGTGGGCTGGGGTGCCAGGCTACTGGCAGGCCTCCCAGCCCCAGGCAGGAACTTTACTTTCTCTTTGGGCTCTCTTTGGTGTTCTCTCATGGTCTCTTTTCTCTCACAGTTGTTCTCCATGTGATGCTGCCCTTATAACCTCAGTCTCTCAGCTCAGACAAGCCCACTTATGCACGCCCACACCATACTCCAGGTGTCCACCATCAGGCTTGTATGTTTGTATGCCTGAGCCCACACTCTCAAGGGCCTGCATTCAAGACCATAGGAGATAGTCAGTCACAGAAGCCAGTGGGATAAAAGCCTGAATGTCTTCATTTACCTTATACTACCTCTCCAATGACAGTGGACATTGACTAAATAAATATTGCATGTGACCTAAAAAAAACTTAATCTGAATGTATAGGGATGCTTCTATTGTACAGAACCAACTTTTCTACTCCCAACCTTACCAGTGAGTAATGCAACAGAAAATAATATTGACAAGATGTTGGTGAAAATTGAACACTATATATTTGTATGTTGTTGAGTTGAAACTGTTCATGCACTGCTTTTAGATATCATACTTGCATGTGGAGGGGATGAGGAGAGAAGATGTACAGAAAAAGCAAATTAAAAAAAATGTAGCCAGTCAGTTATCAGTGAATTGAGTAAATCTCATATAACAAAGCAGATTTTATTGGGCACTTGAACAATTTCCAAGTCCAATTTCAAAAAAAGAATGTAAGAACATGCTTTTGTGATTTTATATTTTTTTTTAAAGATTTATTTATTTATTTTATTTTATATGAGCACTGGGTACAGTTAGAAGCGCGGGAAGGTGAGAGAATTCACCAGAGCCAGAGCGGGGAGCAGAGCAGGCAGAAGGACCGAAGTACACTGCTGAGGGGAGCAGTGGGCGGCAGGAGAGGTCTGCCGCCATGCGGGACCCTCCTCCGGTGGCCGGGGAGCAGCCGGGGATCGAACCGGCGCTGCAGAGGCTGTGGGTAGCTTCGCAACCCAGCGCTCAACCACCGCGCCACTGGGGAGGCCCACTTTTGTGATTTTAAAATTAGCCTATGGTCCAGTGATCTTCCAAGAAAAATAGGGGACTTTGAACATTGTGCCTATTCCAGTAGAATCGTCATAACATTTAAGTTGAACTCTGCTAATTTTCAGTTAAGAGCTACTCAAATCTAGACTGGCAGTGTTGTTTATCCCAATGTTCTGCTAATAATATTAATCACTAAATTAATTAATAGCAATAATTTCCAGTACATAATTTCCAGCCTTTCCTCTGAGAAACTCAAAATAACTTCACAGCATGTGTTCACAGGTTTCCCTGTTAGACCGAGAAAGAACAGGAAGTATATTGATTGTGCTATAGAAAAAACCCCAAGGTTAAGCATTAGGCCAAGGTCACAGAGCTATTATGTGGCAGACCCATGATAGATAACTGCTAAGCGTAACTACATAAACTGGAGTTGAGTTAAACCCAGTTATAACAGATTTGATTAAGGCCCAAATCTCTAAAGCAGAGAGACTGGACTTCCTCACCAGACTCATGATGTCTCTGCCCTGGCTGGACCTCAATCTCTCTTTCTAAAAGAGCTTTAAATCAGTCTACTGTCCCCTGTGTCATTTTACTTTCTTCAAGTTGTGAAGGTCATGGTGCCTTCCGGGTCTGCATCAAGCTAGATGTTTTGGCCAATACAGTGGGAACTTGGCTTGCCAGGATTTTGACTACAAGTAATTCATTAGAAGAAAATACTTTAGCATATTTGAAGATCTCAAAGTTTCCATAGCATGATTGTTGTAAAATTACTGCTGGTAGTATTTTAAGTAAAAGTTTATTATAGAGTTTGCATTTCATTGGCTAACGTATATAGATTTTTGTCTTTTTTATTTGACCATATTTGTCCTCGTACCTCTACACACACTGGCCACATCAGATATTTGCTTTAGTCTAACATTATTTGTTTCCTGGTGCTATTACCAAGACCCCCTTCAAATGTCTTTGCCTCTAGGTCTTGCCCATTATTAACCAAAATCTGCACTTTCAACTCAATTATTTTGCCATTTTCCTCACTCTTATTTCTACAAATAAACATGCTGGCAAGAGCTAGATTTTCTAAAACACAGCACACATTCTTTAGATAGAAATTTTTAGCAAGAATTTGAGTATGTAAGTTGACAGAATGGAGTTTCCTCCTAATTACAAAAGATTCATAAAAAAGAAAATTTACCTTAGCCTTACTTACTAATATAAAAAACTTAAACAAAAATCCTTGCAAAGACATTCAATGAGATTCCTCTGTTAAAAATTAAGGTGCATCCCATGTCTTCCTAAGATTATATAAAGCCATTCTCTACAAGCATCTGTCTTCTGCAGCAGCACTGATGATGCACAGTAAAGGGAACAACTGAAATCCAGGAAGTCTCCTATTTTTCACTGACATAAAAGTAAGGACCAAACAAAGCTCTGCGCCAATTTTAAGAATTTGATAATCAGAAATGTCATTGTCTGCAGTGAGTTATCAACCAAGTTATATTTGGTAATGTTGAGCAGTCAAAAGCCAGAGTCACATTTTGATTTACTCTATAAGGAACTAATTTTACCTCCCTGTATTTTATTCTTTATGAAATTTCCTCAACCTAATTTTTTGTTGAATCTGTATAGGTAAGCAGCATATAAGGAAGATCATAAAGTTCCATGATCTAGTTCTCACTCATTGAGAACTAGTTTCCTTACCAGCAAAATGGAGACAATAATACCCACCCTATCTCTCTTGTAGAACTAAAAAAATACAAGCAAATAATGCAAACATGTTTGTTATATACCATTTAAAAAAAACTCTCAAACACTTTACCTCTGGCATTGATTTTGTTTTCAATGAACTCTAACTAGGAGTCATTTACTCTTTTTGAAAGCAGTGAAAGGCACTTTTCAAACCCTAATAAATGTCAAGGTTGTAAAGGTACAATACCATTTGTAAAGTTCAGCTTAAAGGTAAACAGGGCAGCGAATTAGCATCTACAAGAACTGCAAGTTAATTTTAACCTTATAAATATCCTGAAAATACCCATAAGTTAGTCCATCATGCCAAAGATACTTAAATTAATGTCATAACCTACTGCTTTGGGGGGCATGTTCCTGATTTACATTTTTTGCAAACTTTTCCTGATGCTGTTACATTCTGCAGCAGAGACTATCTGGTATGCACTGAGCTTTGTAGTCAGAGAGCCTAGATTCAAATTCCTCCTCCACACATATTAGTTCTGTGATTTGGGTTCAAAGTATGTAACCTCCCTTTATTCAATTTCTTTAACTATAAAATAGAGAAAATGATAAGTCCTGCTTCTGAAGACTACTAGGCAGGTAGGGTAAAATAATGACTATGAAACACTTGGCGCAGTGCTCGATATATAGCAACATGACACAAATGTTAGCTATAAATATTATTGATAATGGGCCTCCCCGGTGGCGCAGCGGTTGAGTGCTGGGTTGCGAACCTGCCCGCGGCCTCTACGGCGCTGGTTCTATCCCCGGCTGCTCCCCGGCCACCAGAGGAGGGTCCCACATGGTGCGCAGACCTCTCCTGCCGCCCGCTGCTCCCCTCAGCAGTGTACTCTGGTCCTTCTGCCTGCTCTGCTCCCCACTCTAGCTCTGGTGAATTCTCTCACCCTCCCGTGCTTCTGGCTGTACCCAGTGCATGTGTAAACAAAACAAACAAACAAACAAATAAATAAATAAACATGCCTCTATAAAAAAAAAAAATCTTTAAAAAATTAAATAAATAAATAAATAAATAAATATTATTGATAATGACAGAATAATTTGCTAATAATTATAACATATGATTAGAACATACTTGTGCACTAGGTCCTCATAATCACTTTAATATTCAGTAACATAATGTATAAGCATCAGCTATTCCAAAAGGGAACAAGATGATTCCGTGCAAGGAAATGTAAAACAGGACAATTTTTCATCACTCGTTTGCTCTGAATAGGTCTAAGTTAGTTACAATCATTACCCACAATGTCTTCGGTTCCTTTCAAGTTGTCAAGTATAATTGTCCAGTGTGACAGAATTCTCAGACATGTCCAAGCATGTAAGTATGATTTTGAGGTGCTATATACAATCAAGAAAGATAAAAACTGTATTGGGCCTCCCCTGGTGGCGCAGCGGTTGAGTGCTGGGTTGCGAGGCTGCCTGCAGCCTCTGCAGTGCCAGTTTGATCCCCGGCCACCAGCAAGGGTCCCACAAAAAAAAAAAAAAAAAAAAACTGTACCAAAAAAAGTTTAGGGGAACCAGAAATTGGAAACACGTTAACAATTATATGTGATGAGTCACACAGAAATTTTGAGAACGATGCCTGTATTTTAGTTTATAAGCGACAACAGTCACAATGCTGGCAATGGAAGATATTCATTTTTCATGATTCACAGCCTTCAAGTTTTGCAAAAGCATGGTCTCTTCTCCTAAGGGCGACACTCCCACACACAGGAACACACATGAGAGGGAAGCAGAAAATAAATAATCGATATGTTTAGAGATTAGTTTTCTACTTCTTCTTTTCAGGAAATAAAAAATAACCAAAATTGTCTTCTAGATGTACAGGTCTAGAAGAACCATTCATTTGCTAAATAATGTGTGCCTTGAGAAAAAATAACTTTGCATGCTTACTACTGGAAAAATCACAGAAAAAAAGACTGTAGAAAGCATATTTCAGAAATCCTGAACTTCTCTCAGTACTGAAAAATTCTTTCTTTATAATTTGGAAAATTTCCACAAGTTGCTTATTCTACCTGCAGCACTTGCCTATCTCTATCCAACTATTTTCACCCAGTTGATTTTAACTTCTCTTTTTCCATGGCTTCTCAGCCTACATGCCTCTTCTGTGGGTAAAACTTTTCAGACTGCCCATGTCTGGATGGTGCTAAGTGCTCACATGTCTCTGATGCTCATGTTTATACTTTATCTTACATATCCACCTACTTAGACCTATGTATAACACTGGGCAGTAAACCCAGATATGGCAATGGGCACAGCCACATTGAAACTGGATTCCCAAGGCACAAGCTGTGGGGCATGGCAGGCTTGCAGCGGGTTCCCACTGGAGTGAAAGCCTGGAAGCTGAGTAGCAGTGGTGTTTTCCTGCCAGCCACCCCAGCATGTACTGGCTGGTGCCCACATCACTAGAAGCTGCACCAGTAGCAGGAGCACACGCTTCCCTCCCCCCCCCCCCCCCCCGCCATCTCCAGGGCTTGCTACCTGCAGACAGCCCCTCCCTGGCACTTGCCAAGTTTGAGCACTGAAGCCCCAAGAACTCCAGCTGCAGCCACTTGATCCACAGTAGGGGGAGTTTCCCTGCCTGCCCCCTGAAACACACTGCTTGCAGACAGTGCCCAGGCCCCCTTCCAGCCAGTGGCTATGATACAGGGCAGCAAGGAGCACTAAACTGGCCAAGGGCACTGCCCAAATAGTATACTGGTCACTGAGTTCTTTACCTGCATACACAACTGCAAGGCTACTCAGGCTCAGAAATAACAATGGGATTTATTTAACAAGCCAGGGAAAACAAAGAGTTACTGAGGCCAAAAATGTACATTTATCTCACCCAAAACAGTATTCAGTGTTTTCAAGTCCTAAACAAAAGCAGCTAAGATGGTGTCTTCCCACCACTGAAGACACAGAGCTCCTCTCCCAAACAATAGGCCGCATGTCCAAGATGGCATTTTCTTGCTTCTGCTGACATGTGGCAGCCAGACTCCAGGCCAAGTTCCAACTCACAAAGACAACAGAAGACACAACAGGAGATGCTACCAGAGCTGCTGAGATGCCCCAGAACAGCACCAGACAAGCGACACTCAAAACAGCAGCCGCAGTGGCCTAAAGGCCCAGCAAATGGCCACATTCACTCACTCAGCGAGGCATCCAGCTCATGGTCTTCCCCTTCCCTGCCAGGCTGTAACAGCAGTAAACCAGGAACAGTTTCAGTAGCTCAGCTACTTGCAAAGCCTCCGAACTTTTCTACTCTGAGGTTGGCTGCTGGAGGCCTGTCCACGTCCTTCTAGAAGGACAGCCTTCTGGAAGATAGGCATGGTGGGGGCAGAAATTACTGACCCCAGAGAATGAAATTGCTCAAGATCCGAGAATAGGGCCTCCCCCTGGTGGCACAGGCAGTTGAGTGCAGCGCTGTGAAGCTGTCTGCAGCCTCTGCAGCGCCAGTTCGATCCCAGCCAGCCGGCGAGGGTCCCACATGGCATGGCAGACCTCTCCTGTCTCGCCCGCTGCTTCCCTCAGCAGTGTATTTCATCAGTCTGCCTGTTCTGTTCCCCGTTCTGTCTCTGGTGAATCCTCTCACCCTCCTGTGAATCTGGCCTGTACCCCAGTTCTTGTATAAATGAATAAATAAATCTTAAAAAAAAAAAAAAAACTGAGAACACTGAATGTTTAACACCGAATCCTGGGGGCTGCTTCTATAGTCCCTTATATTACTTAGCAGAGTCTCCCACCAATACTGTGTTCGCATTTTCCCTGGGGCTATTCATCCTCACCAGCACCACCCTCCAGGAGGCACCACCTATAAAGAGTCTTTGCCTTCAGCCACTGGTTACAGCTGTAGCAGACAGCTGCAGCAGTGGTCATTTTACCACCCCTACCACCAGTTTCAGCAGCTCCACTAGGGCTAAGGCTATTGACACATGTTGGCAATGGCAGAAGTTGGCAGTGATTCCCCTCCCCTGACACACTGCCCAAGGTAAGTACCCCAGTGAGGCAGCAACAGCAAGCCCCTCACCTCTGGTGCAGGGTTACAGAGAGCATTGGGCCCCACTGAGCCAGCTGTAGCATTGCAGCTCCCTGAAGCTGCAGGCAGCAGAGGCAGTGATGACAGGGACCAATGTGGCATGCTTCCTGCAGAGTCCACCCTGGAACAGCTGCCACGGGTGTTGGTGTCTCAGTGCTGCCACAGGCTCCACCCCCAACACCATCACTTGTTACATTACTACACCATTGAAGGGACACTGTGTAGAGTTTCTGTGGTCCCACTGAGGCCAGATCCACTGTTTCAATACTATTATCATATTGTCTTATCACTGTATCATAAACACTTCACAGGGTGCCTGACATTTTTAAGACCTGTTTAATATTTGTTGAAAAGGTTTTTTAAGACCTCCATGGTGGCACAAGGGGTTAAGACGCAACCTATGAAGCTGTCTGCAGCTAGTGGAGCACGAGTTCAATCCCCAGCCAGGGAGCTGCCCACATGGCGTAGCAGACTTCTCCTCGCCTGCTGCTCCCCTCAGCAGTGTATTTCAGTCAATCTGCCTATTCTGTTGCCTGCTCTGTCTCTGGTGAATCCTCTTACCGCCTGCATCTCTGGCTTGTACCCCAGCTCTCGTATGCATAAAAATAAATGAATAAATAAATAAATAAATAAATCTTTACAAAAAGAAAAGTTTTTTAATGCTTTCAAATGTTAGTATCACTGACAAATCGCAGTTAACAATATTTTGCTCTTTGTAAATAATTTCACTACTTTTTTCAAATAAATATATAATGTGCCATGTTGTATAGCATGCTGTTCATCATGGTTGCTTTTTTAATGCCAACAAGGAAGGATCTATTTAATAAATACTTTATAAACAAGCAATTAGATTTGGTTTCCTTTTTTCCTTTGCCAAGGAAGTAAGTTCTAAGTACTTCTGAGAACACCTCAGTCATTTTTGAACTCTCAAATACCAAGGGAACTACTTAGTATGGATTTAAGTCAGGAAGGTTGAATGGGTAGAGAAACAGACATCAGTCTGACCCTAGTCTGTCTCAGTCAAGGCCTGTCTCAGTTCTTTACAGCCTATGTAAACAGAATGTCTCTTAACTTCTGCAATTGTCTTCATGTGACAGAGAGAAAACTGGATCAGGCATTTCTAAGAGGAAAACCCTTGTACATCATTAAAACAGAAACAATACATTCATTTTTTCAAAAAGTTCTTTAAAGACCTGACGGTTGGGATTTTCTTTATCTAGAGAAAGCAAACAAATAACAGACAAAGACAAAGTATAACACTGACCCTTGAAAGCAAACAATAGATCTGAGACATTCAGGAAGGGGAGAGAGGAGAAGAGGCTGGCACAAAACAGGGCAGTAGGATCGCGCAATGGATGAAGGTGGAGAACCATCGTTGCTTTGGTGTTTGGAAAATTATGGTGACGACATCTGAGGCAACAAATCCTATGCTGTGAAAAAGTTAACAAGAATGTTTAAAAATAGAAAATTAATTTTTTGAAAATGTTATCAAAAGTAGGGAAACTGGCCATAAAATGTCAACCAGCCAGATCTTAAGCATAACAGGATGTAGAAGTCGACCTTGGTCCTTGTTGGAGCCATACCCAGAGAAAGGGGCAGGAGACCCTGCTGTGGGGTCTGATACGGGGACGTTCACAACCCAGGTGGTCATTTTCATTCTCTGTTCATTTGACGCTCTGTCCTCTTCCATTCATATGGGACAAGTGTTAAAAGATTGTTGTTTGTTTGGTCTGTTACATTTATCAAGGTTTAATGGACGAAAGTTAGAACTAAAAAAAAAAAAAAAAAAAGAACACTAACGTTAGTTAACTATACTGCTATTAATGGGATACAATAACTTCTTGGGCCTAAAGTTCTCCTGGACAAATTACTTCTTTCAGTACACAAAGCTGAATACTACACGAACCCAGCCAGTCTCAACTTAGGTTAATTTGGTAAGATTCTTTCCTCACTTTAGTGTGATTTTTGGTGACTTTATAATGCAAAACAGAAGAACATAAAGAGCAGATCTCTCTTGATGATGGCTCTACTCAGTGGCATTCCATGTAAATGTGAGGGTTCTCATGAGTAGATGGGAGTAGTAAAATGAGTTGAGACACAAAAATATGGAGCATCTGGCCCTTTACTCAGTGAGCCATCAGCTCTCTTAGAGCCCAAAACCACTTACTTGTTTGGAGGCAGTTTTTAAAAGAACTGACTCTACAGGAAGTTGGAAGGTATATTTAGGAGGATACCCCCACATCAAAAATCAGATCTTCAAGCTTGCCACAGGGACTAAAATCCCTCAATAATAGAGCTGGGTCTTTCAGTTAAAAGACTTAATTTTTAGTGAAATGTCATAGTTTGATAACATTGAAATAGTAGTGAAAGACTATTTTAGCCATTTCTATCCATTAATATAGCACATAAATGTGTATATCAGATAAGATTCATTCACTTAGTAAGACTGTATGGATTAGGACACCAAATAATTAACTTTGGAATGAGAGGGTATTGGAAGGAGGGAAAAAATAGCTCCAGAATAGAGTTGCCTCCTGAGAAAAGAAAATCAAGGTTTGAATATCTGAGAAGGGGAAGAAGAACTAAGACAGATGGAGTACAGAATAAAAGAAAGGTCTACTTTCTATTTTTAATAACATTTGAAGAATAGCAGCACCTTGACTCATTCAACAACCTATTAGATACAAAATGTATGTGAAGCACTGTTTTAGGCACTTGGGATACCAGCATATGTAAACAGATCAGAGTACATAAAATGAGCAACTGCAGGAACAGAATCATGTACAAAATATATAGATAGCTCAGAAGAGACAATGAAGGCTATAAGTACTTTAAGGGACATGGTTGGGAAAGATTTCTTTGCCAGAAGTGACATCTGATCTAGATAATTAAATAAATCAATCTGTAAATAAACATGTGCACTGCTCTCAAAGAGGAAAGGAATTGCTACCTCTGGTAGACCTTAAATTTGTCTTTTACCACTTTTAATACCTTTTAACTATCTAACCTTTTAACCTTTTAACTATCTAACCTTTTAATACCTTTTAACTAACAATCTAATATCATTGATATTAAAATTTCCCTATTCAAAATACTAGTGTCTTCTGGTTGACCTTGACTGACACAAGGTCACATTTGTAACAGTCAAATATCTTAGAAACTTTCCTCCACTTATTCATTCAGAATTCCAGTCCCTACCAATTTCAACGTCACCACAAATATCAGATAGTTTTAAAATGCCATAAAATTTCTTATATGAATGTATAAAAAAGTATGTTTCCAGGAATAGCTCTTCAGTATCCACAGATGCAGTGCCTTACCACAGGGAATCACCATTTCTAAGAGCCACCACTGAATATTCACACAACCAAAGCTTAATTAAGGGTATTCTTTGGCAAAGTCCAAAAGTAATTCCATTTTGTTTCACTCAGGAGAAGATTCACTAAATAATAACACTGGGATCCTAGTGCTTCACATAGATTGTAGGGCAACTGGGTGTATTTACTTTTTTTAAAACAGGGCTCTCTGATTTAGCACAGGGTTCAGACATATGACCAATAGGAAGCTGAACAAGTGATAGTCAATGTGTTAAACTCAGGTTAGACTCTGCCCTTCTGTGGCCAAGACAGATGTATTACAACACCAAAACACTTGGGTTTCTTTTTCCCTCAGGAAAAGTTCTTCTAAAATTTCTTCAATGCAGAGGAAAAAATAAGATACACCCCAACAGTTTTTCATACAAACCACATTACACATGCATCTCATGTAGAACTCCATACTTACAAAAATGTGCAGAGATGTATAATCAGATGGCTTTATAGTTTGGTGTAACAGGATTATATGGCAAGAGAGAATGGAATTGAGGAGACAGTAGCAGGAGATGGAGATATTTTACTAAATAGGATTTACCCATGAATATCAGACAATACACACTGTCCTTGAGGATGAGAAGCAAGTTAGATTTTTTATAAATAAAATTTGATTTAGAGGAGAGATTAAGATGTGGCAAAGTGAGAGATTAATCTAAAAGAAGAGAATCCCTTGTCTCTTACCTATCTTTCTAATGGACAGAGATGATGAACATAATCCAGGTTAATATTGAAAAAACCCAGTAAATTTCTTTTAGAAAAAAAAAAATCACACAAAACAAGATAAAAAAGCAGTCTTTCTCACTTGATCTAATTTTGAAAATATAACATTAACATTAACATAATACCTATTCTTACAAAGAACAATAGGCCTGATTTTCAATGAATGCATTTCATGATCTCATCAATTTTTAAGAAAATGACTGATGATACATGAGACTGCAATATACAGAAACATGAAAATGGGAAATCTTGTTAAATATAAATGGTTGTTTTCTTCGATGAAATTAAAATTATTTTCCTATAGATGTTAATTAAGTACATCTCCAGATATGTATTTAAATGTCTGATATTGTCTAAGAGTCATACCACATTAATTCTTAAATGAAGATTACTGTCCCTATTTAATGACATGTAAAACTGATTCATCTGTTAACATGTCAGTATTTACAGTTCATGGATATTTTCATAAGGACATCTGAACAACTACAGAAGTCAAAATATATTTAATTTTATTTAAATAAATGTTTTAGCAATACATTGTAAAAGAGTAAAAACAAGATCTTTACATATTCAGGTAAAAAGTATTGTCCCTAGTACAATGAAGGAAAGTCACCATCTTCGAATCTCTGGTTGTGATGATATCCTTTTGAGTCTATATATCAGAAAAGGATTTTATGGCTAAAACAAATCTTGCCTCTTTGTAAAGTTGAAAGTTTTCAAATAATCTGTAACTACCTCTTCTCTGACTCTAGTCCCTGAAAGAAAAATACGGGGGAAAAAATGTCTGAATTGTCTGTTTCATGAATATAAATTTCTGATGACTTTCTGTCTTCAAAATTTTTCTATTTCTCTTAGCCCCTGACGTGACCTCTTTTACCTAATATTTGGTCATTTTAATTTTGCTACAATGAAATGTTCATTGATGATAACACCAAAAAATGTTCCTGGCAAAAAGAGAAATGTATGAGTTTACTGTAGCTGCTTTAACAAATCACCATAAACTGGGTAGCTTAAAATGGCAAAGAAAATTATTCTCTTACTTTTCTGGGGACTTGAAGTCCAAAATCAAGGTGCCAACATGATCACTCTCTTTTTTTTTAAGATTTATTTATACATACAAGAACTGGGATACAGGCCAGAGGTGGGGAGGGTGAGAAGATTCACCAGAGACAGAGTGGGGAGCAGAATTGGCAGGTTGACTGAAATACACTGCTGAGGGGAGCAGCAGGTGAGTCAGGAGAAGTGTCTGCTGCACCATGTGGGTAGCTTCCTGGCCAGGGATTGAACTCGCAATTCAGTGGCTGGGGACAGCCTCATAGGCTGTGTCTCAACCCCTGCGCCACGAGGGAGGCCCTTCTGAAAGCTCTGGAGGAGACGGTGTCTTCTTTGCTTCCAACTTCCAGTGACAGCTGACAGCTGCTGACCTGGGTACACATCACTCCTCCTTGGTCATATTGCTTCCTCCTCTTGTGTCTACTTTCTTTGAGTGTCTATTGTCAGTGGACTTTTAGGGCTCATCTGGAAAATTACTGATGACCTCCCTATAACAAGATTCTTAATTACAGTTGTAAAATGTCATTTTGCAAATAAGATAGTATTCACAAACTTCATGAATTATGAGAACATCATTCAAACCACTACAAATAGGTTGATAGGTAAGTTAAAAAACAGTTGATAGAAATTAATATTTTTATCTGACAGACCATTATTTATATAATGAATACAAAGGCATATATGAAAGTGAGCATGCATTTAGAAACAGGATATTGGCTTGTAGTTTTCTTTGTGATGTCTTGTTTTGGAAACAAAAACATAAAATATTTTTGTAAGTTTTCTTTCCTTTTCAAGTTTTTTAGAAGACTGAGAAAAGTAGGAATTAATTGTCCTTTGAAACTTTGGTAGAACAGTAGAATTCACTAGCAAAACCATCTAGTCTTCAGTTTTTTTGTTTTGGGGAGGCTTTTGATTACCAATTCAGTGTCTTTAATGAGGAGGAAGTTAGGAAATGGTTATAGCACAGGGTGCCCCAAGCCCCAAGTCCACTTATCAGCCTGATTGAGAAACAGCCAGGAGGGTGTCCCTCCCCCCCGCCCCCCAAACTCCGCCAAGCCCAGGTGCCCTAGGTCCATTTATCAGTCTGATTGAAGAATAATCATGGACCAAGAGGGTTTCCCCTCCCCTGCAACTCAGTCAAGAGTGGAATGTCCAGAAAAACAACACAATAACACAGTGCTAAAGCAAGGACTGAAGCTAATTTTGGAACGGTAGGCCAGGTTAATGTGGGAAAACTCAGTGGGCCCACGCAGCCTAGGAAAACCCTTCAAACTCGGTAGACCTTGGTAGCCTTGGAGACCCTGCCGGCCCAGCCAATCAAGGAGAGACACATGTGGAGACACCCAAAGGTCAAAACCCCACTCCTTGCCCACTACACCCATATAAACACCAACTTCTTTCCTCCTAATCAGCTACCCACTCAGGACCTCTCTTTGCTCAGAGAGCTTTCCTGTCTTTATCCCTACCTATCAATAAACCTCCTACATTTCTGTAACTTTGGTGTCAACATTGAATTCTCTGCTCACTGAAGACAAGGACTCCTGGCCTGCTCCAAACCATGATTTATTTATTCATGATTCATCTGTTCAGATTTTCTATTTATTCTTGATTCAGTCTGAGAATGTTTTATGTGTCTAAAAATGTGCCTTTTTTTACAGATTGTTTAATTTGTTCCCATGTGTGTTTACCATATTCTCTCGTAATCCTTTGCAGTTCTATAGTAACTGTTCTAAATTCACTTTCATTCCTATTATATTTATTTTCTATGTGAATCCCTATGTGAAACTAATCTAGTTTTTAAAATCTTTTCAAAGATAATCTCTTGGTTTAATTTATCATTGGAATTGTCTTTTTGATCTCTATTTGATTTATTTCTGGTGAAATTTTTATTTCCTAATGACTTTTGGTATATTTTTTTCTTCTTTGTCTAGTTCTTTTAGGTGTAAGATTAGATTATTTTATTTGTGATTCTGCTTGTTTCCTGAGGTAGGCCTGTATTGCTAAAAATTCCTTCTAAGTACTGCTTTTCAGTGCAAATCATAGGTTCTGAAAAGTACTGCCTTCATTTTTACTTTATTTTGATTTCTCATCTTTTAAAGATTTATTTATTTATGCGTACAAGAGCTAGGGTACAGGCCAGAGAGGTGTGTGTGTGGGGGGGGAGGGGTTTGAGAGGATTCACCAGAGACAGAGTGGGGAACAGAACAGGCAGATTGAACAAAGTACACTGCCGAGTGGAGCAGTGGGGGAGTCAGGAGAGTTCTGCTGCATCATGTGGGTTGCTCCCTGGCCAGGGATCAAACTCGTGCTGCAATGTCTGCTGATAGCTTCATAGTGCTGTGTTTAACCCCTTGTTCCACCAGGGAGCCCCTGATTTCTCATTTTATTTCCACATTGACTTAATAGTTGTTCAATATTGTGCTATTTTCCACAAATCTGTGGTTTTCTCCTCTTTCCTTTTTTGTTTAATTTCTAGTTTCATATATTACAGTGTAATCCAAAAAACAGATGCTTGATATGATTTTAATCTTCATAAACTTATTGTGACTTGTTTTAAGTCTCAATATATGGTCTATTCATGAGAATGTTCACTGAGCATTTCAAGAGTGTATATTTTGTTGTTTTGTAGTAAAATAGTCTGTAAATATCTGTTTTCTCCATTTGATCTAATTTGTCATTTAAGGTCATTGTTTCCTTGCTGATTTTCTTTCTGGATGATCTGTATGTAAATTGCTGTTAGTGGCATGTTAAAAATCTCCCGTGGTGGTGCAAGGGGTTAAAATGCAACCTTAGGGGCTTTCCGCAGCCACTGCAGCATGGGTTTGATCCCTGACCGGGAGCTGCCAACATGGCACAGCAGACCTCTCCTGACTCACCCAGTGCTCCCCTCAGCAGTTTATTTCAGTTAATCCACCTGTTCATATCTGAAAATATTTGCGCATATATGCTTTAAACTTACCACATTTTATTCACCACTGAAAAAATATCAATCAGAATACCGTGAGAATCTACAGGGAAATGACCATTTTCGTCTATTTGCCTATTTCCAAAAAGTAATATGTCAACTACACACCATAAATCCGATCACACACACAAAAAAAATACTGAAAATGACAAAATACCAATTAGGGTGCTATCTTACAATAGCTCGCTTAAGCATATAAGGTACACAATGCCATCCCTAGGAATAAACCAGCAGAATAATCCATTTTATGTTTTAAAAAGTGGGGAGGGGGGCGAATAACATTCTAAGATACAGCTGCAAATGTTATTTGATGAATATTCAACATGTGAAAAACTGACAAATTTATCTTTACTCCATCATTAAGCATTTTTGTGACAAGCTGGGTATTCATCCCATTAGGAGTCTTTTCTGTGTGTTCTTTTTGTCTAATGCTTGCTCATGCCCTTTCCTGACATCCTGCAAGACTAGCCTTTTCTTTTCTTTTCAAAATTTCTGATTACTCATATTGTTAGAAACTCCTATTCACACAAATTTTTTCAATCATGGGAAGACCAAATCTTGGTCAAAACATTCACTCTACAACCAAAAACTTGATATAACTTTTCATTCAGCTTACCTTTAATAAAGAGGTATAAGAAATAAATGCCAAGTTTTCATTGACAAATATATTTTTAATTATTTTTTCTCACTAGAAGAATTTTACCACCTTTATACTTTCAGTTTACTTCTAATTCATGGGGGAAAGTTCTCTGTGTTTTATATCAGAGCTTACCACTTCAAATATTTTATCTTATCAAAGTAAATTATTCCTTTCACACATCTTCTATTGCTATATACACAACAAAATATTTGATAGGGAGGGGGCTTCATTCAGGTTTAGGTCACTCACCGAAATGACACTCACCTAATAGCTCATTGAAATTACTGTCCAAAAAGGATTCCTGGTGTTAAGTTGGAAAATAACACAGGTAATGGGTGTATACTTTCATCTCTAGACTTCTTAGTACACCACATTCACTGAAAAGCTCAACATGAGATTGTCAGTAAACTGTTGAAGTTTGGAAAATCTATGCTCCAAAAGAGTTCATGGTTCCTTTTAAAAAATTTGACAAGAAAAAAATACTGTCTATGTAAAAATTAAATTTTCTATAAAAGTACGACATCAGTGTAATTGTGGAGTTGCAGCATCTTCGCTTATTATGTATTCCGTGACTTCTGTATATATCTCACTGCCTTTGAGTTCATGACCAAAGATCAATACATGTTAACTCATTTTCAACATTTATAAGCTAAGGGCTCAGGTCCAAGTGTTATCAATAATGGTCTTGCTACTCCATTCATCCTCACCAGCATCTCAATTATACTGCCTATCAAGAGGCATCCTCAGGAATTTATGCAGAGTAATAGTTTTTAAAAATTTAATTTGAGGGCCTCCCCGGTGGCGCAGCGGTTGAGCGCTGGGTTGCAAAGCTGCCCGCGGCCTCGGCGGCGCCGGTTCGATCCCCGGCTGCTCCCCGGCCACCAGCGAGGGTCCCACATGGCGCGCAGACCTCTCCTGCCGCCCGCTGCTCCCCTCAGCAGTGTACTTCGGTCCTTCTGCCTGCTCTGCTTCCCGCTCTGGCTCTGGTGAATTCTCTCACCCTCCCGCGCTTCTGACTGTACCCAGTGCATGTATAAACAAAACAAACAAACAAATAAATAAATAAAAAAAAAAAACATGCCTCTATAAAAAAAAAAATAATAAAAAAAAAAAAATTTAATTTGAGTCTTCTTTAGAATTAGGATTGCCAAATGTCTCAGTCATATAATCACCTTTCTTCCTTGAAATACTCTAGAAAGCACTTTATTTGCCACATGACAGAATGTGTAAATAGGTAGTTGAGCTTAAAATTATACTTTCATGGTGATCATACCAAAATTAAATAGAAAGTAGCATTCCCCACAAATATAAATAGCAGTGGTAAGTAATATAGATAAATGTCAGAACCACATACTTGTCTAAATAATGATGAAAAAGAAATAGCACATATTTACTATAAGTATTGAGCAATATAACTTAGCAGATTTTATCAAACACCAAATAGAATATACCTACTTTCTTAAAATAAATGTGATGACCTAAGTAAAATCATTTTTCAAATGACATTAATTCCCCATTAATAACACACAAGGATGAAAAAGAAAAATATGAAATTCTTTGTTTATACAGAAAATGCGTATCAGATACATTTCTATATGTGTGTCCAATAAACATTTGATTTGTAATAATTTGAAGAATTCAAATCTACTGTCCTGAATGAGGAAAGACTTTTATTTTTAAAAGTGTTACAATAAAAATTCAATTGACATTATTCTACCAGGAAAGGAAAGAAGACTACTGGTGAACTGAGAGCTTTTTTAAAAATCTATTTAAATTTTGATATTTTATTGATGAATCTTTTAAAAAATATATGATTTTATTATATACAGTGTAATTATTTTACTATTGAAGTCTCTTTCACTTGTGTTCCTAATGAATTGATTTCTGAATAATTACATATTAATTGACTAAGTCTCAAATGATCAGTTGAACCCTAGTATATGTTTATGTCAAATTGGAAGGGTTACCCTAGTTTGAAATTGTGAATTTAATTTTTCAATAATAAGACATCACATTGAGGGACTTCCCTGGTGGCCCAAGGTTTAAAGCCTCAGCACTATCAAGCTATCGCCAGCCACTGCGATAGCTGTTTGATCCCTGGCTAAACCACATGGCACAGCAGACCTCTCCTGTCTCATCCTCAGCAGTGTATTTCAGTAGATCTGCCTATTCTGCTCCCACTTTGTCTGTGGTGAGTCCTCTCAGCCCCGTCTCTGGCCTACATCCCAGTTCTTGTATGTATAAGTAAATAAAATAAATCTTTTTAAAAAAAGACATCACATTGAAGGCACATGAAAAAAAATGTTTAACATGACTTATTATAAGGAAAATGCAAACCCAAACCACAGTGAAACACCACTTCACACCAGTGAGAATGGCCCATATTTAAAAAATTAAAAAATGAGCAAACAAAACAGAAACAACAAATACTGGAGGGGATGTAATACAAAAGGAAACCTCTGATACTAGTTACGGGAGTGCAACCTGATCTAGTCACTATGGAAAGATATTGGAGGTTCCTCAAAACACTAAACTGGATCTGTCATACGATCCCATGATTCCACTCCTAGGAATCTACCCAAACAACATAAAAACACTAATCTGAAGGGAAACTTGCTCTCTTATGTTTATTGCAGCACTATTTACAAAATAGCCAAGATATGGAAACAAACTAAAATGCCCCCAAACAGATGACTGGATCAAAAAGATATGGTATATATACACAATGGAATACTACTCAGCAGTCAAAACAGATAAACTCATGCCATTTACAGCAATATGGATGGAGCTAGAAGAGATTCTCCTAAGCAAATTAAGTCAGAAGGAAAAAGATAAATATTTAATGGTTTCAATTATATGTGGAATATGGAGAAACTGAACAAAGGGTCAGGAAAAAGATAAAACTTGCAAGCTGACCATAAATCTGAAGTATATAGCAGTGGGGAGTAGGGGAAGAGATCAAAGCAGGAGGCGGGGGGAAGAGCTCAAGGGACTATGGTGACAGATCACAGATGCTATGGTGGTGTGAGAACTACAGGGACTACACCTGAGGGAAGAAACCAAATTCTGTCCAATAGTTAACAGTGATATAAGAAAATACGTATAAAATACAAAGTTAAAAAAAATTACATAAGATTACAGTTTATCATCAGCAAGCACCTCCTAAGTGAATTCTTTCTTTAGTCTTCTAGAAGTTCAGCTGCATGCTGGAACCAGAAAAATCACAGCTTTGATTGTATATATATTTTTAAAGATTTATTTCTGCATACATGAGCTGGAATGCAGGCCAGACATGCAGGGGGTGAGAGAATTCACCAGAGGCAGAAAGAGGAACAGAACAGGAAGATCAACTGAAATACACTGCTGAGGGGAGCAGTGGGCAAGTCAGGGAACGTCTGCTGCGCCATGTGGGTTACCTCCCTGGCCGGGGATCGAACTCATGTTGCAATGGCTGTGGATAGCTTCACAGTGCTGTGTCTTAACCCCTCATGCCACCAGGGAGGCCCCTTTACCCAACAATTTTAAATCTCTGCAATCCTAATAAGAATCAGGCAGCAAACACAAATGTCAAAAGATGTGCACTAAATCTCATACTCTCACATTACAAAAGATAAATTTTTAAATATCAACCAGTGACTACTCACTCCCACTTCCATGGGATTCTGGTAAGTTTACATGTGTTTTTTTTTTTTTAATACACAGTAGAAAATGTAGAAAATTAGAGAAGATTCAGTTGATTAAAGTTTTTATATATTTATATATCAAATCAAACATTCACTCTATATATTAAATAACATACTGAAGAATACCAGTGGTGCTCGCTTCGGCAGCACATATACTGAAGAATACCAGTGGTTATTTAGCTTAAGGATATAGTGACCCAAACACTCCTGAGAGTACCTATTATAGAGTCTGCACCAATAATATTCCATCAGTTACAAGTGATTTAATTTGGTTGATTACTCTTGAAGTGGAGAAAGAAATAAGTAACTTTAAAAAATATTTTCTGTAGAAAATAATTAAAAAGGATTGTCTGCTAACAAAGCCAATTTTTAATTTTCATAAAATTTATTTATAAAGAACCTAGCATTCATTGATGATAAGTATTCATTAATTGCTGTATGAACTTCATGATTTTGTGTATTATATATTTTACTACATGAACGTATACATCATGTAATAGTCTATAAAAACTAAGAAGACGAAAGAATATTTAAATGTCTATAGAGGCTCTAGAATAATATAAAAGGGAGTCATGTCAAACAAATAACCAGTCTGATTAATGAATCCCAAGCCAATGAGATTGAATCATTTGTGAAGTGAAAAATAAAGCATAAGTGAAAAACTAATAACAAGAAAATCAATTCCTTAGGATGGAAAGAAACAATCTGAAATCAGGTCCTTAAATGAAAGGCGGCAGAACTCCAGGAAATCTGACCTATGAAAACAGGACTATTCTCACCATGACCTACAAATCAATCTTTAGACTTCTTCTGAAAAATAGAAACAATATTACCAATGAATACTTTAGCCAATAAAATAAAACTTCCAATAGTTCTGTTGAGTAGTACATAACCAAATATCTTACTTTGGTTTTAGGAACAAGGGAAAAAAAAAAAAAACTACTGTGAAATGATGGACTCGTGTAATGCTGCCCTCCCTATTAGAAACTGATTCGTAAAGCGGGAGGATGATTAAAGTGTTTTCCTTTATCTTTCTTCCAACTCCAACTATTTCTTCTTTTCCTTTTGCCCTTTGTTGTGGAGGACAAAGCCTGTCAAGATTCATGCCTGCAACACAAACACAGCAGTCTTTCCTCCAGGTCCCAACCCAACTGTAGATCCATCATTTCAAATGACAATTCAATAGGAAATCAATGTCTTGAAAAGAAGATTGCTTCAACGCTGCAGTAGGGACCATGGGTACAGCCGGTGGGTAGAGCCAGTGAATTCAAGAAAGGAGACCGATTTGTAGCTGCTGCTTGTTCTAGCAGAATTGATTGCAGGTAACTTTCTAAGAGAGGAGTTCTCTTTCCAACTTATTTCTCCATTCTGAACAAAATAACAACAGTCCTAAATTATAAATAGCAGCAGAAAATAAATGAAAGCTCTGTCCCACTCAAAATACTGAATAATAACTCCATCTGTTGTTTAAAGATTGATATCCTTTCCATTCAACATCTTTTTTTTAATATTTCACATTACCAACAGTGGCTGTGACTCACAGATGTTTCACTGCACAATATCCCATTCCCTGAAAACTGTACAAAAGACTCAAGTTACAAAGTTTATTTGAGCAGCATAATCAAACACCCCCTAAAAACCATAAAATTTTCTTTTGTGATTTTTTTCCTCCTTCCAAAATTTTCAACCAATATTACACATTTGGAAAATACTTCTTTTAAATTATTCATTTTATTTATTTCTGATCATTTGTAATGCATGATAATTGAAGAAAACATTGAGATTCAGTAGATAAGGAAAAGTACAGCTTCAGTTAAGTCTATTTCCAAAGATAATCATTTTATCTTGATCTATTTTCTTCTAATCTTTTATTACATAATTGTTTTTACATAGTTAATCTCCTACTGAGGATGCAATTTTATATGTCCTTTATAAAACCTTATAAAACACCAACATTTCCCATAGTCAGACATTGATAATTAAGATCATAATTCAGTGTTGCATAATAATTTATTTCACACAAGTACCATAATCTACTTAATCATCCTCTGCTGATATTTAAGTTGTATTCAATATAGTATGTTGCTATTAGATGTAACTAATAGAAACACTGTATATGTCAATGTGTCAAGGGTTCTTGTCATTGATAAATGACCTTATAAAAGCACTGTTTATGTACATTTTTAAATACATATTTTTAAGTAAACCATTTCTAACTGATCCGTGTTGTAGGTCATCAGAACTGTCCAGATACCTTCAATCAGTAAATGAAGTATGTTTCTTCTAAAAGTTGAAGTGGAGGATAATTGTATATAACTGAGTAAATGATCCAGTGAGCAAAGTGATGATCAGTTCAATACCCAATGGCACATAAGCTATCAGGCTCCCTCATATCAAGGCTTAATAGTGACCTCACAAAAGCATAGACAGTATTCTCCAGTCTTCCTTCACCACCTTACATATGAAAGGAGAAAAAGAGAAAATATATAAAATAAGGATTGCATCAGAACCAATTAATTATTCAGCCTTGAAACACATAAGGTCAGTAAGGGAAAAAGAGTTAAGGATTATTGACTACATCATGCAAATCAGCCTTCATTCCATGTTAGGTTTTATATATACTTTAATTTGACCAATTTTCTAATTTTAAAAAGTGGCTGAATAGTGTTAAGTGGTAAGAATAGTGACAACTAAAAGTCATGTTTAAGTTTTGACTGTAATAACTCTGTGGCCTTGGACAAGTCAGATAATCCCACTGAATACTAATGTTCTTTCAGAACTTCTTCTGGTTGGGAAATTAATTTCTTTAAGTTTCTGTAGTGTTTTAAAATTCTGTGGTTCTCTGTCATGATTTATATGTAGCAGGATAAAATCTGTAAATGGTTTCTCCCATTTTTCTTTCTGTTTTCTGTCTAAATACCCAGGTGGAGAGTGGAACAGAGACCAAAAACAAAAATTCAAATGGATTTTTTTTAAGTTTAGAGCTTAGATATTGGTCTGAAGGTCAAAGTTCTTTCCATTTTCAAATACTAGCCACTCTGAAAAATGAATTTGTCTACTAGAATTCTAAAATTCTGACTTAGTGGGTGCAAGGAGGGACTCAGAGCACAGGTTTATAGTATTGCTTTTCAAGCTGATATCTTTTATATACTCTTTCATTTCTGATTATACTTAGGAGAACGTTCTCCCTTTTCCTTCTTTGTGAACATAGAAGTTTGTTCTATTTTGTTTATCTTTTTAAAGAACCAAGTCTTGGTTTCACTGGTATTTGCACTGCCATTTTTATTTCTTTTTTGTTTATTTCCATTGTAATTCTTTTATTTCCCTCCTTTTAGTGGAATGTTTTATTTGTTCTTTTTTTTTTTCCCTAGTTCCTATTGGTGTAATGTTATATTGTTTGTTTGAAATCTTTCTAGTTTCTTGATGTGTGCCTGTATTCCCATAAAATTTCCTTTTACTGCTGTTTTTACTGCATCCCAAAGATTCTGGTAGATTGTATCTTTATTTTTATTTTCCTCCAAGTATTATCTAATTTCTCCTTTTATTTTTTTGTTGACTGAGTATTTATTTAGTATTGTGTTGTTTAGTCTCCACATATTAGATGGTATTCCCATTTTCATTTTATGGTTGATTTTTCATTTTATAACCATTGTTGTCAATAAAATATGGGATATGATTTCAATCTTCATGAATTTATTGATACTATTTTGAGACTCAACATATGGTATACCTTTAAGAATGTTCCAAATGCATTTAAGAACATGATCTCAAAATTTTTAGTTGCTGTTCCTTATAAATGTCTATGGAAATGTCCATCTAGTCCACTTCCTCAATTAAAATCACTAAGTCTTTGTTGATTATATTTCTGTTTATCTGTCCATTGAAGTATGTGAGAGGTTGAAGCCCACTCCTACTATTTTCATGCTGTCAATGTCTATTTTTAGATTTATTAAAAATTGCTTTATATATTTTGATACTTCTTCATTTGGTGCATATATGGTCTATGAGTGGTATAGACATCTGATATATTGATGCTGTAATTATTGTAAAGTGTCCATCTTTTTTTTTTTTTTTTTTGTTAGCTGGCAATCTATTACATCTGATATAAGTATTGTCATTCCTACCCTTTTTAAGGCATCACTTGCTTTTAGGGTTGTTGTGTTTTTTTTAGATTTATTTATTTATGCATACAAGAACTGGGGTACAGGCCAGAGATGTGGAGGGTAAGAGGATTCACCAGAGAAAGTGGAGAGCAGAACAGGCAGACTGACTGAAAACACTGCTGAGGGGAGCAGTCAGGAGAAGTCTTCTGGGCCATGTGGGTATCTCCCTGGCCGGCTGGGGATCAAACAAACTCGTGCTATAGAGGCTGTGATAGCTTAACCCCTTGCATCACCAGAGAGGCCCTTCTTATTCAATATTTTTACAAACATTTTTTCTCTTCAATTTATGTAGAAGAGCTCCTTCAACATTTCTTGTATGAGCGATATAGTCTGGCAAATTCTTTCAGCTTCTCTTTGCCTGGAAAAGACTTTCTTTCTATTTTTTTTAATATTTATTTATTTATGCATACAAGAATTGGGGTATAAGCCAGAAGTGTGGGCGGTGAGACAATTCACCAGAGATAGAGTTGGGAACAGAACAGGCAGATTGACTGAAATACACTGCTGAGGGGAGCAGCGGGCAAGTCAGGAGAGGTCTGCTTTGCCATGTGGGGAGCTCCCTGGCCAGGGATCAAACTCTTGCTCCAGTGGCTGCGGATAGCTTCATTGGTTGTGTCTTAACCCCTTGTGCCACCAGGGAGGCCAGAAAAGTCTTTATTTCTCCATGATACTTGAAAGAGAGTCTTGCAAGACATAGTAATTTTGGCTAGCAATTTTTACCTTTAAATATTTTGAATCTGTCATTCTATTTTCTCCTTACCTATAGAATGTATGCTGAAAAATCTGATGAAATCCTGCTGCAATACCTTTATAAATTACCTGCTTTTGTCACTAATCCCTTCAATATTCTGTCTTGAAATCTGTTATTTTAATATTTAATTCTTCAATTTTTATTTTATTTTATTTTTCATGTCATTCATTTTTCTGAATTTTGTTATAGTTCTTTGTTATTTTCTGAGTTATCTTGCATTAATTTGACTTGCTATCCTGCACTTTCTTCTATCCCTATTGTTTTTTATATAGAAAATTTAAACTTTCTATAAGGTAGGGAACTATAATCTTCCATTGGTTTGTGCTTGGATTCTGAAAAGTTGTTCCTTTCTCATGATGTCTTATACTTTTCATATCTCAAAGTATGATGTGATTCATTCTTTGCTAATTTTTTTTTAATTTCTTGTCTTTTTTTTTTTTAATCTCTGCAGCAGTAACTTAGAGAGTTGAACTACGTTTGTTTTTCCTGAAGGTGATGCTTTGATTTGTTATAGTATATTATATATATTGGCCTCTGTTGATTTTTATGGGTGCCGAGACTTGCTCTGGCAGTTGCTGAGTCAGCAGGATGGAGCAGGTTCCTGGAAAGGTCCAATCCCTGGTACAAATTTGCTGATTGTACAGGTAGGCTGTCTTGGGTTTGTGGTGCTGTCAATGTCACTTATTTGTTGCATTCCAAATCTATGTGCTGTCAGTGATCTTCACTAGGACTGTACCATTCCTGAGGGGTGAAGTAGCAGGAAGTGCGGTCAAGAGTACCTCCTCTACTTTCCATACCAGAGACCAGTTCTATATGGAGTGACACAATTCCTCTATACGTGTTTCCATTCATTTCAAGAGTATTGGCCCCCTTGCTATTTCTGCTCTCCCCTCTTCAGGTCCCCTCACTGAGTTGGCAGTCCTGTTATCTTTGTCTCCTGCTCCAGATTATAGCCAGTAGGTGTTTCTTTTCACTCACCTCATGTTCAATGAAATGGGGCTCTTCTATGTGTTTCCTTTGAAGTTTGTGTTGTCCTTTCATATCCAAGGCATGTTTCAATTTCACAGTAAACCACAGGATTCTTGGTGAAGTGTCCCTCTGGCTAACTGTTAACATCACTCTCTGGGTGAAGCAAGGTATATCTTTATAGCCCTTTTAGTGATGTTCCTCTCCTTAAACACCTTTTTTAAATATTTAGAGCTATATTTTCCACACAGTTGTTGCTCAATAAATGCTGCTTTAGGGCATACCAAACTTTATGTTTTCAGGACATATCTAAAAATTAGAATTTATATTGAATGTTCATTTAAGTGGAAGAGGCTTACATGCCCAGAGTCTGGGAATATTTTACATCCCACTGATGTGTAATGCTCAAGAGACTAATTCAAACCAAATTTTTATGTTTTTATGACATATCTAAAAATTAGAATTTATATTGAATGTTCATTTAAGTGGAAGAGGTTGACATACCCAGAGTCTGGGAATATCTTACGTCCCACTGATGTATCATACTCAAGAGACTAATTTAGAATTTATGCAAGTGTGAACGATTGTTTCTTAAATGTTTCATAAATATTTAAAACAATTACCTACTTATGAATGTCTCCACAAACAAGCTCCTCAGTACACAGTGGTGCCAGAGTTCCTGTTGCAATCAATTACAAATATGGTACAGATAGAAGTAGAGATAAATATATTGCTCTCAAGCTACAGTGATTTTTCCTGTTTTTGAGATATATTCTTATAACATCCAAGATTATTTCATAATCTAAAGAGACATTTTGAGTCATATTTAAGTTTAAAAGTACATTTTACTGAGTGACAAAATGATTATTTTGATCTCTAGTGAATAGTGTCTACTTTTAAGAAACTGTTCCTTCTGCAGGAGATTGTGAAAATTAAAAAAAATATATTCTATGGAACTCATGTTAATCAGCTATAAGTAAAGATTATAACAGAGAATTTTAAATATACTAAAAATATTTACATATATTAAAAATATTCCAACATGTGGGCCTCCCCGTTGGCGCAGTGGTTGAGCGCTGGGTTGCGAAGCTGCCCGCGGCCTCTGTAGCGCCGGTTCGATCCCCGGCTGCTCCCCGGCCACCAGAGGAGGGTCCCACATGGTGCGCAGACCTCTCCTGCCGCCCGCTGCTCCCCTCAGCAGTGTACTTCGGTCCTTCTGCCTGCTCTGCTCCCCGCTCTGGCTCGGTGAATTCTCTCACCCTCCCGCGCTTCTGACTGTACCCAGTGCATGTATAAACAAAACAAACAAACAAACAAATAAATAAATAAAACATGCCTCTATTAAAAAAAAAAAAAAAATATTCCAACATGAATTTGACAATGGAATTTTTTGGGTGTTTTTTTTTTTTTTGAAATTGCCTTCTCTAATCGCAATGATGGGAGATAAAAACAAAAAGGGCATTTTTTTAATATTAGTGAATAGTCCAGCCATATAGATTTACTGATTTTGAAAGCATATGTTCAAAATACCATGAAAAAGATATATAATTACTTTTAAAATGTGAATCTTTTCTCTGACTCCTAAGTGAGTACATAGGTACATATTATTTTAATAAAGGTATTGTAATTGGTCTCAATGACCTCTGGATGCAAATAACTCATAAGGTCCCTTTTCATTGTTCATGTGAACTTTCTTAAGTTTCCAATCTAGCAACTGAACCTTTGTTTTTAATTTCAGCAGTACATAGATTCTGGACCACTCAAATAGGACCCATAATATAATATGATATAAATTTAAATGTTCTAAGTGATACAAGAAAAGAGAGCTTTCTTCCAAAGCAGAAGAAATATGAAAATATCTTAAATTTATTCAATAAAGGTCATGGCCATATTTAGGGATGTTTTATATCATCTATAATTTTTAAAAATCTGTTCCAAAGTAAACAGAAAGGTGAATATTGTAAGAACTAATGTAAATAGCAAAGTGTTTTAGCCAACATGGTGTTAAATCTCTCATTTTAAGAATTCAGTTCATGAATATTTTATTTATTAATATATACACCAAAGAAGTGATCTACATATGCATGTATAAATTCATAGCAATGTGCTTGTTCTTTTGTGCAAAGTAGACTTGTACTTTACTTGTCAACATTAAAATGTCTGTTCTAAACAATAAAGTCATTTGTAATGAAAAGCATATTTCTCCAAAACAAGAAATGCATTGGTAATGCTTGACAGCATGTTTATAACCCTTTAGCAAACACACCAGTTCTATGTAACATTATTTATTTTCATTTTTCTTCCTTTCTCTTTTTCATCACAGTGAGTTAAATTTGCATTGCTACTAATGTACAAAGTTGGATAATCCCAGTGCATAAATTAT
Source organism: Talpa occidentalis (assembly GCF_014898055.3). Classification (NCBI taxonomy): domain Eukaryota; kingdom Metazoa; phylum Chordata; class Mammalia; order Eulipotyphla; family Talpidae; genus Talpa; species Talpa occidentalis. The sequence goes on from NW_023604972.1 coordinate 76,268,785, forward strand.
AAAATGCATATTAAGGACTCTAGCACAGTGGCTAGGTCCCTCAAAGACTCAATGAAAGGCTGTTTTAATATAAGTCTTACTTTGGTTGCTTGTGTCAGAAATCTATTTAGAACTGCCTAAAGGGAGAGCGATGAATTATCCAAAGGACACTAATTTATTTTATGAAATCCATGGAGTAATTGGACAAGTTATGGGGAAAAGATGCAGCTGGATGTTAGGAAAATTGAGACAAAGCCCTTGACACCATCAGCGTCTCCTCACATATACTTTATATTTTCTAATTGAAGATAGATGCCTTTCTCCACACACCCTCACCATATCATCTAACAGTCACACTCCTACATATTTACTGAAGGAAAATGAAACTTTATTCACATGCAAATCTCAGACAGAAATTAAAGCAAGTTTATTCATAATTATCTACAACTGAAAATAGACTAAATTTTTCTCAAATAATAAAATGCAAACTGTGGTATATACATAGACTGCAATGTTAATAATAAAAGAAGAACAAACTATGATAAATGCAACATGTGTGTATCTTAAAATGTATTTCCACTAAGTGAAAGAAGTCAGATTAAAAAGCCTACACACCACAATTTTCCATATATATGACAGCCTTGTAAATGTAAAAGGATATAGAAAGAAATAAATAAGTGGTTGCCAGAGACTAAGTTAGGAAAATTCTCAACTACAAAAAATACAGAAGAAGTAGAGAGTGAGAGTGTTACCGCAAGAACTTTGTTGCCACTTTGCAGTAGAACCTGATGAGGGACACAACAGTTGTGGAGCAAGCCTGCAAGGCAAGACTCCACTACTTGAGCAGGAGTTCTTGGGCCACTTATGGAAAGCATACTGGCTAGTAAAACCTGATCATGTAACAATGATATGCGGAATAAGATCCAGGGGACAGGGAAAACAAGTTTTACAAGGAACAGAGAAGGGAACATCATGGCCATACACCAAGAGACATTGGTGTCAGCAAAGTCTCTGTGCTAATGTTATCACAGGTAGACTTATCCCAAGACCACCATGAAGTTAGCCACGTAAAACAGGGCGGCCTAGGCATTCCCAGGCCTGCCTAGTGATACAGACTATTCTCTGTAGGTGGTCAAGGAATGTTCTGCTATGATTTGCAGATAGCAAATAGGCCACAGTTGTCCAGGAGTGGCCAGCCTGTAGCCAGCTCATAGGAACCCATATTGGAATGTTAGAATGTTCCCTATGTTGATTATTGTAATTGTAACTAGAATTTATGCATGTTTTAAAATCCTCACGACTGTACAATAAAATGGGTGAATTTTAATTAATATAAACTATACCTTAGAAATTTCTGGAAAAGACAAAATATACCTTAGAATGAAGGAAGTGATATATTAAAGAGATAAAGTACTGATGGTATTGCTAAGGAAAAACTATAGATTATAGAAGGCTCTGAAATAAAATACCAAAACTGGAGGATATAATAAGTACTAAAAATGATTATTCAAGAAAATTTATATGAAGTAAAGACTAGAAATTGCATATTAAAACAACAAACAGGTACCTGACAATTTAGACTTAAAACTACTATTACTAATATAAATGCTAATAAAAATATTGGATTCAGGGCCTTCCCGGTGGCGCAGCGGTTGAGCGCTGGGTTGCGAAGCTGCCCGCAGCCTCTGAGGCGCCGGTTCGATCCCCGGCTGCTCCCCGGCCACCGGAGGAGGGTCCCACATGGCACGCAGACCTCTCCTGCAGCCCACTGCTCCCCTCAGCAGTGTACTTTGGTCCTTCTGCCTGCTCTGCTCCCCGCTCTGGCTCTGCTGAATTCTCTCACCCTCCCGCACTTCTGACTGTACCCAGTGCATGTATAAACAAACAAACAAACAAATAAATAAATGAATAAAATACATGCCTCTTTAAAAAAAAAATATTGGATTCAAAGGGAAAAAAATACTTAGCAACTTTTTTTTTTAAAAAAAAGCATTTTTATGGAAAAGAATATTAGATTATCATCTAATTTTGACAAAGCCTTTGTCAGAAAAAGTGAAATAATATATTTGAGAAGGTCAATGACAGAATATGTTCATAAAGGATTTCATATCTAGCAAAACTGACTTTCAAATATAAAGGGCAAAAGACAAACTATTATCAACATTCAATTATTCAGGAGTGCTCTCATGACCACTTACTGAGGAATATACTGGGGAAAGAATTTGAAACCAAAATTACCGGAGAAATGACAGAGACACTCTGATGTTGAGCATTACGTTTATAATGACATTTAGAATGAAAATAATAAGAATTAAAATTAAAAAGCATGTAATTGGTATATGTTTGAAATTTATAGTTCACTCACTAAAAAATAACCAATGAATAAGGAGAGCATATGCAAAAGTTACTTATAACTATACTTTATAATCATATTGATTTTAGAATGTTATCCTTCCAAAACTATTGTATGTATAATTCTAGATAATGAAATCATTCTAAATTCTATCATTGCCTATTTTCCTTAAGGGAAGATTAAGCAAAGGTTAAGTAGTACTTAAATCTAATTGAGAATATAAACACATGAAAAACATTGTCCTTAGATACGAGCTTATATAAAGATACATATTTGTGTGGGGATCTGCTTACCAGTTCAAGCTATATATCTAATTTTATTAAAAAGTAATTGGTCTGGGCCTCCCCTGGTGGCACAGTGGTTGAGCACTGGGTTGTGAGGCTGCCCGCAGCCTCTGCAGCACCAGTTCGATACCCGGCCACCGGGTGAGGGTCCCACAAAAAAAAAAAAAAAAAAAAGTTCATTAGTCTGCGGTGATAGATTGAAAAGGTGTGAACTTATTCCCATAAATCACATACAACATTGTAAACGAATGTTACCTTAATTTAAAAATATGCAAAAAATAAATGCCTAGAAATAATGACTAGTAAAAGATAGTAGATATCCTTAATATACATATTTTAAATTGAAATCTAATTTTCTACTCAATAATCCATTTGGTTTCTTGGGAAAAGACTAATTTTAGCACTGAGACAAGAAATATACAAGATAAATCTGGAAAATCTTGTCAAACCAGAGAGAAAGTAAGCAATAAAAAAATTCTAGAGTCACGTGTAAGACACTCATAAGCCAAATAGAAAAGGTTCCCATTGGCCAAAAATGAAACCATGTCATCTTCATTAAGATAGTAATACCAATGGATTAAAACATATCCAAACACAATTTAATCTGAGTTTATAATTGTAGGGGGAAAAGTAGTGGGTCTCATAAAATGACTGAAAATCAATTCAATATCTTAGAAATTGTTAAATTAAGAGAAATAATTAGTCATTTATACTGTTGCCCTTATATTAATAGTATTATTGTGTAATCACATAGCAGATAAGCATCTATTCATAAAATTATTCCAGCTATGTTTATAGCAGCATTGTTTACAAAAGCTAAGCTTTGGAAACAACCCAAATGCCCAAAAATAGATGACTGGATCAAGAAGATGTGGGACATATACACCATGGAATATTACTCAGCATTCAAAAAAGATAAACACATGCAATTTGCAGCAACATGGATGGTGCTGGAAGGGATCATGCTCAGTGAAATAAGCCAGAAAGAAAAAGAAAAATACCGGATGGTCTCACTCATAGCAGGAATCTAGAAAACTTAAATAAGGGACCAGGAAAATGACTAACCATAAGACAGTGAAAATCAAAATCAACAAACAACTATGAACCAGAGACACTCTATGGGAGGTGGTGGAGGGAGGGGCGGGATTGGGGTCAAAATAAGGGGGTTGCAATTGTATGAGGAATATAAAAATAAAATTTATAAAAAAAAAAGTAGACTATCATATTTTCCAAGTCTTAATTACTTCAGTAATCAGGGTATTAAGTTAGTGGCTCCTAACATTTAAAATCAAAAGAAAGGGGGGCCTCCATGGTGGCACAGGGGTTAAAGACAGCGCTAGCAAGCTATCATCAGCCACTGCAGCATGAATTCCATCCCGGGCTGGCCAGGGAGCAACCCACATGGCGCAGCAGACCTCTCCTGCCTCACCTGCTGCTCCCCTCAGCAGTTTATTTCAGTAGATCTGGCTGTTCTGTTCCCCACTCTCTCTGTTGAATCCTCTTCCCCCGGCCCCTGCACCTCTGGCCTGTACCCCAGTAACCCAGTTCTTATATTCATAAATACATAAATCTTAAAAAAAAGAAGGGGCCTCTCTGGTGGCCTAGGTGTTAAGTCTCAGCACTATCACTGCTACAGCCTGAATGTGATCCCTGGCCAGAGGATCATATGTGGGCCACCACCCCACATATGGTGCAGCAGACCTCTCCTGCCTCACCCACTGCAACTCTTACCAGCGCATTTCAGTAACTATGTCTGTTCTACTCCCCACTCTGTCTCTGGTGAATCCTCTCACCCCCTGCATCTCTGGTCTATACCTGAGTTCTTCTCCACAAAAAATAAGGAAGGAATGAAAATAAAGGAAAAAGAGACAGACAGAGTGAGCAAAAAAGTTGACATTATGCGTCTAGTGATGAAAATCATCACCACCACTAGGCTTTCAAAGGGATCAAATCCAACAAGACTTTGTATCAAGCTGCCAATTTATAAGAAATCAGAATGCAAAAGAATGTATTGAATAGTGTGGAACTATAAATGTGGAATTACCAATCTAGACTCTGCTGGTCAAATGATCTAGTTTCTTCAACAAATGAATTCCGAAGAAAATATAGATAGGGAGACAAACTGCATATTTAGCAAATATAAATGGCATAGTCAATATGAAAACAATGTATAAGACTGTATATTAGGGATATGAACTTGGGTGGGTGGTGAAGATATAGAGAAATGAACTTAGTAGTTACAATGGGGTGACTGGGATAGGGTACATGGATGGATTGTAGAATGCAAGCAAAATTCAGTTATTTAATTTAGGTAGTAACTACATGGGTGTCAACATCATGTTAATTCATTACGTTATAAATGTGTTCTTTGTGATTTAGTGTATATATTTAAATATATGGGCATGATTCATATAAAAACCTGGCAGATGAATTCAGAAGTTTTCCTAGAGGGAGTAAATGTTGAAGAATAGAAGAGTTTGGAAAAGAATGAGATCACTTTATCAGTTATAAATACAAAACTTTGATAACTTAAAGAGTATAATGCTATGAGAGAAATAAGTAAAGAGTGTTTTGGGGAAGGAAATTCTATGAAGACTCAATCTGAGGGGGTGGGGGAAGCAAATATTGTCTAAAAAATGTAAAAAAAGGATAAATGTTAAAATAAAAAAATAAAAATAAAGAAGAGATTAATGGAACCAAATACAGAACACACATTTATACTTATATACACTTATAAACACATACCAGTATGAAAATAAAAGAGTATTTAATTACTAAGTTAAGTAAACATCAACTTCAAAATATTCAGAAGACATGAAAGAAAATATTGACATATTTAAATAAGTAGGGAAAATTTTTTTTTTCTGGAAGACAAAAATATTTCATAATTTAAATAGATGAACAAAAAGAATTTAAAAAAGCAGAAATAGTGTAATATATCTATGGTACTTTATCAAGAGAAACAATATCTGTATCATAGGAAACCAGAAAGAAATAATAGAGAGAAGTGAGTAAAAACTACATTTAAAGAAATAATAACCAAGAATCTTCCTAATGTGGGAAAGGAGGTAGACACTGTGGTCCCAAGAGGCTCAAAGAGTTCCCTGTTTAAATATATACACTAAATTATGGTGCTTCAAAATATGTAAAGCACTTATTAATAGAAATAAAGAGCAGCATTGACAACAACACTATAGTAGCAGTGAATTTTAACACCCACTTATAACTATGGGCAGAGAATAAATAAGGAAGAAGTGATTTCTATGAAAAATTAAGGTGGGCCTAACAGATATTAACAGAACATTTCACTCCAAAACAGCAGAATTCACATTTTTCTCAAGTGCGCATGGAACATTCTCAAGGGTACCATATGTTGAGAGATAAATCAAGTGTCAATACATATATGAAGATTGAAATCATACCAAGATGTTTTCTTCTGATAATAACTCTAAAAACTAGAACTTAATCACAAAAAGGAAACTGGAACAAACTTTAACAGGTGATGATTAAACAACATGTATTTTAATAATAACTGAAAACTTTTCCGTTAAGCTCAGGATCAAGGCATGTATGTCCAATGTTGCCACATCTCTTTAACTTACTATTAGAAATCTTAGAGCAATTAGACAACAAGAAAAAAATGAATCCGTATTGGACAGGAGTAGTATTATCATTATTTGTGGAAGATATGACAATACTCAGAGAAAACCCTAGTGATTCACAAAAAATATCTTATTAGAAATAATAAATGAGTAAAGTACTACAACAGTCACAAAATTAACACAAAAAAAAAACCTATTGCATTCCTATATACAAATAACAAACAAGAAAAACAAATAAAAGAAACATTCACATTTACCCTTACATTAAAAAAAAATACTAGGAATAAGTTAAAAAAGAAGTTAAAATTCTAAATAACAGAAATTATGAGACTTTAAGATATAGAATTAGACACAAATAGATGGAAAGATCTCTGTGTTTATGGACAGGAAGAATTAATACAGTCAAAATAGCTATCCTATCAAAATCAACAAAGATTCAATGCCCCTATCAAAATTTTATTATCTTCCTCAAGGAAACAGAAAAAAAAATATTAAATTTATATGGAACCAGAAAAGACTCCAAATAGCTACAGCAATTTTGAGAAAGAGACAACTGGAAATATCATTATTACCCAATCTTAAACTAAATTATAAATTACCAGTAGACAAAACCATATGGTATGGAAATAAAATTAGACACATGGATCAATGGGACAAAATTGAGATTGCACAAATAAAGGAAAATATATATTGGAACCTAAATAATGACAAAGGAACTATGACCATAAAATGGGGGAGGGAATATCCATTCAACAAATTGTGCTGGGAAAACTGGAGAGTCACATGTAAAAAATAATTTAAACTGGATTAAAGACTTCAATGTATGACCCGGAATCATAAAATAGAAGAATTAAATTAAATACCATATATAATTTTAGCCTTCGGATTTGCTAAAAGTATTTAATTTATAATAATAAATGTTGGACAGGCTATAGAAAAATAAGTACTTTTATAGAATAGTGCTTTCTGGAAAATTTTTAGATGGTTGTAACAATTTTTAACCTACAGGAATTATTTTTTTAACTTCTCACATTTTATCTTTTGTGCCTAATTCTAGGTGAACTACTTTGTTCAGTCTTCTCCTTCAATAATTAAAACTTCATTTATGTTTATTTCACTATTCAGTTTATTGAGCTTTTTATTTTTATTATCTCTAATTGGTTAGTTATTTGTTTTCTTTACCAGCCTGTTATTGTTCCTTTATGCGCTTTCTTTATCTCTTTAAGGATAAAATAAGATAGTTCAATATGCAGTTGCTTGCTCACCTTCTAGTTTAACTATGATCTGAGGCTTCTTCTAAATCAATCTCCTTTTCCTTCTTCCTTTGCAACAAAAAACAGTACTAAAATAAACAGTTTCTCACATTCTTATATACTGATATTCCCCTTTGGTATGATGTATTCACAGAAGTGGGTAAAACACTTGTGTGCTTTAAAATTTATGTCAGCATATGTTATTTGCAAGTTGGAATAATTCGTGGACCCAGTAGCAATCTGTTAGCTAGCCTCATTTCCCCATCTCATTGACACTTTCCCTAATTTTTCAAGGTAGATTTTAACTTTCTTCATGTACAGCAAATGCAGAATCAATTAGATATTACCTTGTTTGTATTTGTACTTAATAAATCCATTCATTAGCTGAATGAATGAATAAATTCAACCTCTAGATCACAGTTATTCTGCTCTCCGTTTTCCCTCCCTGAAAATTTTTACCTCCCGGCATACTATGTAATATACTCATTCATTATGTTTTTTTAAAATATTTATTTATTTATGTATACAAGAGCTGGGGTGTAGGCCAGAGGTGCAGTGGGGCTGGAGTGGTGAGAGGATTCACCAGAGAAAGGGGGTTGAGGGGAGGGCAGAACAGGCAGATTGACTGAAACACACTGCTAAGGGGAGCAGCAGGCGAGACAGGAGAGGTCTGCTGTGCCATGTGGGTCACCTGCCTGGCCAATGATCAAACTCGTGCTGCAGTAGCTGTGGATTGCTTCTTAGTGTTGCATCTTTTTTTTTTTTTTTAATTTTCAAAGATTTTTTTTTTAATCCATGTATACAAGAACTAGGGTACAGGCCAGAGGTGTGAGAGGGTGAGAGTATTCACCAGAGACAGAGTAGGGAACAGAATGGGCAGACTGAATACACTGCTGAGGGGAGCAGCAGGTGAGACAGGAGAGACCGCGCCATGTGGGAATCTCCCAGGCCAGCCAGGATCGAACCCGCGCTTCAGAGGCTGTGGACAGCTTCACAGAGCTGTGTTCAACCACCTGTGCCACCAGGGAGGCCCTAGTGTTGCATCTTAACCCTTGTGCCATGAGGGAGACCCCTCATTATGTTTTTTGTTTAATGTCTGTCTTCCTCTACTGAAGAAAGCCTCCTCAAGAGCTGGAATAACTATATATTGCGTTCATTGGTACTTCTAAATGCCTAGAACACTAGCCAAAACGAGTGACTATGAAATATTTACTGAGTTTAAATATTTTTTCTCAAAAGAACTTCTGCAAAGTACTTTTTTTATAAAGAGACATATATGCTTGCTCTAAACATCTATCCCTATAATAATATATTTCCAGCTGACTATTCAACAACTGCTATAAAAGGGAAATCAAAATAACATGATTCCTTCTTAGAATCCATTCAGGATTCTGAATATCCATCAGAAAAAGAGAACATGTGCTCATCTATAATTGGATTTTAGTGTGGGCCCTGAAGAAATAGTCTTAGAGAAAGGCTCCAATTAAGTGATAATCAATTTATCAAGCATATTAGTTTTACTGGAAGTAACAATAACAAAATAGCATTAACTTGAGTAAATTAAATATTGTTTGTGCATTTAATACAGTACTGATTGTCAAACAATTTGATTTTAAATGAAGTTGACAATATATACCAATAAGATGGTCTTCTATTTTTATGGCGATTTTTAAAAGAGTAGCTCTGTATAGCATTTTGTGGTTTTCATTTGAGCCTCATAACAACTCTGGGAGCTAGGGAGAACAAATGCTATTATACTCAAGTCAAAGATCAGGAAACTAATTCAAGAAAAGTTAAGTGACTGATAGGAAAGAAGGAAACCAGCACTTGAATACATGTCTTTGAACTCATTTCTTTCTGAAGAAGCAAGAAATGAAATGAAAAAGCAAATATTTGGAATCAGAAGTATTTTTCTATTCTAACCTTGGAGTTACTACAATTCAACCTCCTTTTATTTGCCATTAGTAAGAGAGGAATATGGAAACGATCACATATCAAAGGAAATCTATTGTCCAATCGGTATATTAGAAATATGTTAATAATTGTTTTTGTTATTTATTCATGTGGTTTCACTAGAACATAACATTCTCTGATTTCCTTTTGCTACCATGATGCCTTTAGGTTTTCTAAGTATTCACTATTGTGCAAGTTTTCACTCTGCCACCACCCAATAGGACTAGTAAAGTTGGGCGAGCCACTGTGCTGTGAAATTGCTAAGAGAACAAGACTCTGTTGTCCTACAGCTACTATCTCACTCTCTTCTGAAGCATCTCTGCATAACAGCATACCTTTAACTTCCATGTCATTCTTATTCCACCCCTATGCCCTGCTTCAAGTCTCCAACTCTCACATCTTTGGATTTGTATAAAGATAAATCTCAGTCACAAAACTCCTTTATCCTCATTTCTCCTCTTTTCTGCTCTCTTCAGCTAGTAGGCTACTTAATATTCTGTCATTCCCTAGGGAGCACTGACTGATCAGTTTAACAAACATTGCTTGAGTGGTTTCTATGCTGGCAATACTAAGGTGATATGAAAAGAAAAATATGTAGAACACAATCTCTAACTTTAAGAAGATTACAGTTTATTAGGGGAGAGTGAGATAATTAAAGGGATCATCTTGCTATAATTCAATATATACAGTGGTTAAAGATAAGCTCAAGGTTTTATGAAAAAAGAAAGGAGGAACATTTAACCACTCCTAGGGTGGTATTATGTTAATAAAAGGCTACAAGAAATGAAATCCGATATTGCAGTGGAAGAGGAATTAGCAAGTGAAGAAGATTGTTACAGGAGTAAGAATAACATGTGTAACTGCATCGAAGCAAGATGCCAATGGTTTTATTTAGGTTATAAGCAGTAGAGTATTACTTGGACATATAATGTGTTTGAGTTTTGGACATGTGCATTCAAGGTACTTGCGGGACAAATAACTGAAGTTGTTTAACAGAAAGCTTAGGAGGAAAGTCGAGACTAAATATCTGGCAGCCATCACTAATATAATATTGGAAGATGAAAATAAGCCTTGAATAGAAAAATCAAATAAGCTAAGGAGAAGGGAGAGTTTTGTAAGTTTATATAGATGATCAGGAAGTACCTCACTCAAAAGGTGATTTTTGAGCAATGAGTGACAGTGAGAAGGTGGATATCTCAAGATAAGATTTCCAGAAAAGAACACCACAAAGAGTCTGAGGTAAGAGTATACTTGGGTTTTTCAGGAACAAGAGGCCATTTAAGAATATTATGGATAAAGAAAGAGGAACCAAAAGTGATATTTGAGATAATGAGGGGACAAATCAAGTAGAGTCATTATAGCCTTTACATAGACTTTGTTATATATAGAGTTTTTTACTGTGAATAATATTTGTAACTATTTTAAGTTTAGATCAGAAGAGTGATTTATGTTTAATAAACCTAATCTGGCTGTTGTCTGCAGAATCTATTGTGTAAGGTAAGGAAGGGCAAAACAGAGACTTATTTTAGGAGACTATGCCATTAATTCATGAGACAATTATGATAGTTTACCATGGAAATTAGGAATCGCAGAACCTGAGGTCATAAGATTTTCTGAATTTGAGCATGTGGAAAAAATATAAAGTTCAAAAGATTAAAGTATCTAATAAAAAAGACCAGTGGAGAAATAAAAACAAACTACAAATGGCACAATGTAGCAATAGTATCTTAAAGCAGTAGTGTAAAAAGGGAATTTAAAAAATTTTTGGATTTAACAATTTTGAAGTAATCCTTCACCACAGCAGTCTCAGTGAAGATTGCAATGGACTGAAGGGTAAGTGGAGCCTAAGGAATAAGAGAGAGTGCTAAATGCTATCATTTCAAAACTCAAAAGAGGAGAAAGAAGAGGGTGATAGTTAATGGGTATTTCAAGGAAAGAGAAAATTTCATTAGTCACGTGATGTGATTCAGAACCAGGGTAATCTCTTCTAATTCAGGGTGTCAAGGACAACCCACTACAATGGGTCATTTCCACTTTCCAGTTATCAAGATTTAAAAATCATTTTTTTTGGAACCTGATATAAAAGAAAACTACAGAAGAACAACTTAAGTATTCAGCAATCACCCAGAGAGAAGCATAATAGATCCAAAGAAGTCATCAAATCATTACCTAAATTTTTTATGGGAAGATGATACATCCATTAAATATGTATGGCATTTTATTCACTTGCACTGATATCTGGTTTAATATCCTGATAAATCATCTATTGAGCTTAAAATTTTGCAAGACAGATAAAAATGTTAAATTTTATGAAATAAGTATGTCTTTCACTTATTTAAATGAGACTGCACATATTAAAAGAATGTTTATTTACAATTTTTTCAATAAAACATTAACTTTTTCAACTTTTATCATGCACCACCTCATATATTGATTATATAATATCCCTCTAATGGGTAACATATTAACTTGTATTTTAAAATTGTTCTTCCATTGAGAACAGGAGTCATGGAACGTTTAAACTGTAATCTCTGTGATAGTATCACTAAAACATCTAAATACCTAAAATATTTTGATTCCTTTCCTGAATTTGACTCTTGGCATTATTTTAAGTTTTCATTTTTAATTGAGGTCAGTGGGTTTGCAACATTGTGTACAGGAAAACAGATTCCTGCCTCTTCAAATTTGTTACTAAACCATGCCCACCAGTTATTAAGTTATCAAAGCACCAGTCATCCTGTATCATAGCCTACTGGTCTTCCTCAACCCTTTGGATCCTTCTCACCTATCTTCAGTTCTGCAAGCAGACTCCTAGATTTGTTTTGATTTCACTTTGTCTATTCCTTTGTTTTGTTTCTTTATATTCCACATATGAGCAGAATTTGTCTTTTTCCTCTGATTTATTTTGCTTAGAATAATCCCCTCCAGTTCCATGCATGTTGTCACAAATGGCAAGATTTCCTCTTTTCTTATAGTTGAATAGTAATCAATTGTGGATATACACCATAACTTCTTTATCCATTCATCTATCAGTGGGCACTTAGGTTGCTTCCATATCTTGACTATCGTAAATAGTGTTTCGATAAAAACAGGAGTGCATGTATCTTTTCAAATTAGTGTTTCTCTATTCTTTGGATAGTACCTAAAAGTGGAATTGTTGAATCAAATGATATATCTATTTCTAATATTTTGAGAAACCTCCATACTGTTTTCCATAGGGACTGTATTAGGCTACATTCTTGCCCATATTGTGTAAAGGATCCTTTTCTCCATACCCTAAGGCTTGACATAAATCACTTCAGTCTTTACAGCAACCAAAGAGACAGACATTACTCCATTTTGCAGGTAGAAAAGTTAGGACTTAAAGAAATGGAGTATCTTTTCAAAGGCCACACAGGTAGCAAATGGCAAAACTGGAATGGCACCTTAAGGCTCAAGGTAATCTGCTCACTTCCTGATACAAGTTAAGCAATTCAATATTTAATTCAAAAATCACTGGCTGAATATTTCTATCCATAAAACATTTCATGGGAGTTGAACAAGATACATAAGATACAGAGCTTAACAAACTATCAAAAAAAGGCAAATGCATATACCACTAACTATAATACAGAACAAAACAGGTAAAGAGTGTTTAGGGAAAAGAAAAGCAAAAGACAGAAAGAAAGCAATTCCGGACTGGGAGTGGACACGAAAGTGTCCAACATTACCTTATATCTTGAGATATGCTTTGAGCCAGAATGGTTCCAGAAGAAATCAATGGATATAGAAATATTTCTTTCTGACATTCCCATCTACGTTTCATCCAGCTCAGATTTTTTTCTATACCTCACTCAACAAAGTCATTTCAAGATGTAGTTAGCTCTCAAGGCTTTTTTTTAAAGCCTAGAGAGCAGAGGGTAAAGTGTATGTAATAAATAAATCAGTTGTGCAAAAGCTCTCAATATATCAAAGAATCCTTACAGAAAATTATTAGAGGCCTCAAAGTATCCATAAAATAATCCATTTACAGTCACTGTCCACTTAAGTAGCAACCTTTAAATTTACGAGAGCTACTACTGAAAAGTCAACTGAGTGTTACTTTTTAGATGGAGGTGCCCTAATAAGAAAAGTGCAAATGACACTCAAAGTAAGGAAACTAACTGCTGCCAAATGCATCCCACTTCTGGATTCTTAGATACACTCCCAAACTACTACAAAATCACTGCCTCTTCAATGCAATATTTTTGATAAATGTTTATGTTGTGATTTATTGAAGATCAGGGAATTTATCTATGATTTTAAGAGTCCTAATTTTAGCTATATTTTTCTACAACTAATTGTTACCAAATATGGGCCTCCCCGGTGGCACAGCAGGTTAGTGCAGTGCTGTGAAGCTGTCAGCAGCCTCTACACCTCGGGTTTGATTCCTGGCCTGCCAAGGAGCTACCCACATGGCATGGCAGACCTCTCCTGTCTTGCCCGCTGCTCCACTCAGTAGTGTTTTCAGTCCATCAGTCTGTTCTGCTCCCTGCTCTGTGTCTGGTGAATTCTCTCACCCTCCCATGCCTCTGGCCTGTACCCCAGTTCTCGTATAAATAAATAAATCTTTTAAAAAAATGTTATCAAATATGTTTTATTTTTAAATACTTAACCAGTCTAATAATTATTTTTTCCTAAAAAGGGCAACAGAAAAGCCATTTTTTTTCCATTTTGTTGCCACAAACATCATTAATGTACACTAATTTGTAATAAAAACAGAAAATAAGTATCTGGGACTGAAAACAGTATTAAATTTCCTTTTCATCACAGGGGCGGTTTACTCAAGCTTCCACTTTACCTCTTTGCTTGATTTCCCTAATGTTGGACAATGGGTATTTTGCATCTTTTCCCCAGAGCAGAGTTCTGACCACTGGCGTGTGGAAATATACAGAAGAGGATGGTATATGCTATTTGGCCAAATTTCCCTAGAATCTCTTGTAAACAAAAGCGCATTTGAAATATCTCTTACATCAGTATTTTCCAAACGTTCTCGTTTGCATACTGTTGTCATGACTTGTGTCTTATCTCTATCATACAAACTTAATATTTTATTTGAAATAGAATCATTATTTTTTTACTTAAATACACTTTTAAAAACTTCCTGGCTTTATTATAAATGAAAAATCAATACATGAATCAAAAAAAAAGTCATAAACATCTAGCTAAATGCAGTTCACTGTTAAGGCCTCTCCAATTATTAAATAGGGAGATAAGCATGTGTTAGCAAGCTATTAAGGACATATTAGCACCATATTGAAGTTCCCCCCCTTTATTCTAACTAGAAAGAAAAAACTGTTAAGGGAATGCCTTTCTTTATATGTAGCTCAGTGTTTTATACCCAAACACCTTCTAAGTTCCTCCAGGGATCCACATAGCACTCTAAGAAACATTATTTTAAGCAGACTTTCATAAGGGTAAACCATACCACCTCTAATTCATCCAGAATTAGAATTCAGGGTCACTATTATCACTTGCAATCATATCTGAGCTGCCCTTTCTCCCCTACCAAAACCAAACCTATACCATGTTTTTCTCATGACACACTAATCAAGTTGTCTGGATAGTCCTTTCCACCTCCCATTACTAAGCAACTTTCTGACTCCATTTCCCCATCAAGAAAATAATAGCGAACACTATGTACTCATATCTCCCTTGCTTACTTTTTCACTTAATTTCTACTTTCAGGGCCTCCCCTGGTGGCGCAGTGGTTGAGCGTTGGGCTGCGAAGCTGCCCGCAGCCTCTACAGCACCAGTTGGATCTCCGGCCACCGGCGAGGGTCCCACATGTGAGCAGACCTCTCCTGCCATGCCTGCTGTTCCCCTCAGCAGTGTATTTCATCAGTCTGCCTGTTCTGTTCTCCGCTCTGGCTCTGGTGAATTCTCTCACCCTCCCGCGCTTCTGACTGTACCCAGTGCTTGTATAAATAAATAAATGAATCTTAAAAAAAAAATTTAAAAATTAAAAAAAAAATTCTAATTTCAAAGTTTTAATAACTCACAATTAATGAGATGCCTACATAGCCTGTATTCGTTGAATTTCTGCTGTATTCAACTTCATCATTTTAACATGAACAATTGTCCTTCATGTCCCATGTTAATAATTGCATTCCACTTGGAAACAAGGTTCATGTTTTTAGTTCTGTAATAACCCAATAATTCATGTTAGTTTCCACAAACTCTATGATATTTTTTCTACCTACAATATCCTTAAGCTATGAATTTCCCACATTACGTATTTTCTGTTAGAAAGAGTCAAACAATGGCAGCACAATATATACTTTCTCTTAAATCTACAGAAAGAGCTGTGTGATCTTATAAAGTAATATAATCAGTCAAATGAAGATGACGTATACTATTTTTTTATTCTAAGTCCTTCCCAATTATCCTAGTTTAAAACAAAATCAAATTTGTCATTGCTATGTAGATATATAGCGCATCAATATGAACTAAAAGTCAGCGGCTGGGGCAGTCATATATCTACTTGTCATTTTCACACAAGCAAACTTCTGTTAGTGTATTTCCTAAACATTATATATGATCAAATGACCTTTCACCAACTTTACAGGCTTTTAAAATCTCACCATGATTTCACAGCTATTATTTCTAATATAGTTCAGCACTGACTTAATGACCCACCAGATCATCTAAAATTCAAAACAAGGAACATACACAGGACAACTGCTGGCTGGCAAGTCCTTGAGTGACAAGGTCATGAGTGAACTTAAAGCCTTCAGCACATACAGGAGAAGATTAATGGAAAAAGAAAGAAAATCTTCAGTTAATGCCATAGTAAGACTAGTTGTTCTATGCAGATATTAAGCACAAAATGTAGTCATATGAGAGAACTCTATACTGGGATGTTAGCCACTTTCAGACAACTTAAATATTCTTTTCTAATTAATAAACGGTGCCTACATTTAACAGAGGCAATGATTTAATTTTTAAAATAAAATGTTTTTTATTGAAATGACCTAGGTAGCAGTCATTCATTAAAATGTTCTCAAACTGAGATTTATTACAAAGGGGCAAAAAAAAAAAAAGTCAGAAAAAGACAATTAGATAATAGATAGGGCTCTTCTGTGGTGAATTATAGCAGCAGCTCATCATATTTATCCAGGTATCTCTTTAAGGTCTTATTTTGTGAAAGGTCGTGATAAAACTGAATAGAACTAAATTCATTTGGCTTTTGAGATTATCACTCTATTTAACCTTGAAAGCTTTTTGCATTTTCTCATGCCTTTATTTGCTTTCAGGAATTTATCTTCATTTTAACTTTAATCCATTTTATATCTCCTGCCTCATCTTTGATCCACAAGGTTCAGCATGTTTTGTTTTGTTTTGTTTTGTTTTAATCTGTAGCGCCTACACTGTGGGTGTGGGGAAAGGGCATTTCCTGTCTCCTGTTTATAAGGATATATAACATGGCTGTCTTAAAAAGGTTATATATACATACACACATATATACAAACATATACATAAACACACATATATAAATGCATGTGTGTGATTAACCAAAAATCACCTTAGCCATTAGATTGAAAAACTGCTATGTAAGTAACACTTGTTCCATATTAAGTAGCAAATTCACCTGGGACTTAAAAACACTGATTTTGTCATTTACACTATCTTCAAGGTGATAGTGTAAATGAAGAAGCCCATGCATTTCAACACTACTTCTTACAGAAATGGAAGCAAACACTTACCAACTTTGCCATAAAAACCATGAAACTACCTTTGCAATGACAGCGTTCGACTCCTATATAGAACTGCAATAGTTTAAAGAAGCTTTACACAACCAGGGGCATTTTCTATGTTTTGTATTACAAACACATAACCTAAGATCTATCAGCTTTTCCAGGTCTGAAATATATATATATAATTGAATTCAAAAAATAAATATACATACTCAAATAATGTCTACAAAAATGTATGTCAGTGCTACTCAACTCATACACAAATATGAAAAAATCTAAATCTCTAGAGTGAAAGAAATAATTTATTCATTTAAAATAATCTTAAAATTTTACATAAAAAATAAGTTTAATGTTAGGCATTCAAATGGGTGCATTAGAACTACAATCTGATATATTAAGGAATGGAGTCTGCCAGAGCAAGCATATCTGGGATGTATGCTATTTTTACTATAGATCTTCACTCACATATCAGCAACTAAGTAATGAAAGACTGAAAAACTGAGAATTTTGTAAGACAACAGCAAGAAAAAAAAAACTGTATTTGAACTAGATATAAACTAGGTATTTGTTTCTTACAGATATTAAATCAGATGAATTGGGATTTCCCTAAAATGTTACCCATTAGAAAGAAAATCCCAGGAGCCTTGGGTCTTATTATAATTGATTTTATTCTTATTTCTGAAAGCAGCATCAGTAGACAACTATGCCCCAAGAGAAGTAAATATGGTTCATACTCTCCCAAAGTTATCAGAGTGATCAATATATATGTGATAGCTTTTTTTTATTTTTTTCACCAACAAATTTAAACATGCCAAAGATAAACAATAACAGAGATGCTCGGGCAATGTTTCCCTACAGCAGTAATTGTTTCATATTTGTTTAACAACTTGGAGTGTCTAACAATGACCCGTAAATTTCTTATCTGAGAAAAATCAGAGCAGAGAATTCTCAGTAGAATGTCATGGGCTTTTAAGGATCAGACTTATATAAACTACCTTATATCAAACCACCACATCCTATTACAGCTCCACACCTTGTTGAAGACCCAATATAAACCAGGACTTGAAATCAAGCACCCCAGTGTTACAAGCCAGCCTGTTTTTTTCACAATAACAATTCCGTGGAGAGAAACTGCTCTCACTTTCTAACAGGTTTGAGACACTGAAATGTGACTGCTTCTCTTCAGTAATTTTCCATCAAATGTGCAAGATACATCTTGACAGTGAAATACATTTCTCATTTATCTCTTCAGCAAGGAGAAACCATTCCTTCTATATAACAGGGCATTCATTTTACTCAAATAAAGCTAGGGTTGATCTCTGTGGTTTTGTTTCATTTTCCAAATATTTGCCCTTAAAAAATTGATTTCTTGGCCATAGGTAAATTCCTTTTTAACATGTTGTATGTATCTAAGAATAATAAGCTGACCTGCCATTGTTATGACATGCTCTTTGAGTTACATTAATATATATACTCATACACTGTACCACACAGTTAAACTTAGAGATCAGCACACTTAGTGATTACTCATCTAGTCCTGAGAATACAAGTTGCATTAATACACAATTAAAGTCAAGAGCTGATAACATGGATTAATAAATCTATATAAAAAAAGGCCAGCTGATGACTGAAAATTTTTAATGAAAGTATTTCCAGCACAGAAATGGAAATTAATAAGTTTGAAAGTTTATGTCATGATGA
Source organism: Talpa occidentalis (assembly GCF_014898055.3). Lineage (NCBI taxonomy): Eukaryota > Metazoa > Chordata > Mammalia > Eulipotyphla > Talpidae > Talpa > Talpa occidentalis. The sequence goes on from NW_023604972.1 coordinate 76,287,625, forward strand.
TGAATTATATCACAAAGTTTAAAACTGTAGTGACCTCCTTCCTAACCAAGAATATTGTGAATATTGTGAATGGGAGTCCATCCCAGTGATGAATCAATCAAAACTAGGAATGAAGTTCATTCTGAGCTGCAAATTCTGGTACAGGAATTTGTCTTTGTCAAACAATCAGTACTTCTATTTTCCCAACTGTTAATACCTTGCTCTAGCACAACAGTAGGTTGGATGACAGAATCTAAAAAATACATTTAATCTTTAAGGTTTCCACGCAGTAAGCTTCAGTTAACTATAAATGATACTAATAGCCTTAAATGTTTCAAAATTTCCTGGGTAAGGGGTGGAAAGTATATATAAGTTTTATCTAAGTTTACATATAAATGAAGAATTTAGATTTTATCATATCCAGGATAAATCTCACTACTTAGAACCAAGCAAAAAGCAGCCCCCTTTGAAAGAATGAAAGTTCATAATTGTTCTGTTTATTACAATGAAATGATAATACTTTCAAACTGCTAAATTTACTTAAATTCTCTGTGCTTCAAGTTCCTTGTCATAAAATGGAGCAGGATTAAAGGTTAGTAGTTATAAAGAATTTTGTACAGTGCATTCTGAGATAGTATAGGTTCTCAAAAACATTAACTTTAAAGCCCACAATAATCATACAAGATTAACAAAACACTTCTAATAACTATTTGACAATTCTTCTTCAATAACATAAAGTGTATATTTATATTCCAGAGAAAGTTTTTGTTCATTGGGTGTCAATTTTATGTAACTGAACACTTCCAGAGGTTTAGAAAAAGTGTTATCTAAGTAGATTAAAATTATATTTTTCCCAGGGCCTCCCTGGTGGCTCAAGGGGTTGAGACATAGCACTATGAAGCTCTCCACAGCCACTGCAGCACAAGTTCAATCCACAGCCAGGGAGGTGACCCACATGGTGCAGCAGACCTCTCCTGTCTCACCCGCTGCTCTCCTCAGCAGTGTATTTCAGTCAATCTGCCTGTTCTGCTCCCCACTCTGTCTCTAGTGAATAGTCTCATCCCTGCATTTCTGGCCTGCACCCCAGCTCTTATAGGCATAAATAAATATTTAAAAAATTCTATTTCTCCCCTAGTAACTTATTTATACTTTTCATCTGGTTAGATTAAAAAAACAACAACAACAACAACAAAGAAATTAATAAAAGTCTTCATTTTTACCAGAATTTCCAAATTCACCATGGCATAGTGAAAAAGATTTTAGAAACAAAGATAATTGTGTTCAAATCCTAGTTTTGCATTATATACATGTTCAGTCACTTAGGATGTTGGAGCTTTAGTTTCCTCCTCTGTCAAGCTGCGGTCACACTGTTTTGTCAAGTGGAAAGGACTAAATAAAAATTGTGTGTGAAATTATGTCTATTTAAAATTATATATACACAAATATATGTAAGTAATTATGACAATATATCTCATAACAAACTTATTTTTAATTAACAATTTATGATTAATGATGACTGGATTAATAAACATTTCTAGATTGCACTTAAATTATTGATCAGTATGCAGTGTCTCCCATGTCCATCTATATAAGGCATGATACCTAAATCTGAACTTTTGTTCCTTAAGGCTTCTTATCTATTAAAGTATACTTAAAATGTAAGGGATCAGGGAAAAAAAAACTAACTATAATAAAGTAAAAATCAAAATCAACAGGCAACTATAAATCAGAGACACACTACAGTGGGGGGGAGGGAGTAGGATCAAAACAAGGGTGGGAAGAACACAAGGGACCATGGTGATAGTTCACACGTGAATGGGTGGTGGGAATTTCACGGGGACTATAAGCAAAATGAAAATGCATGCATTGTACAAAAATGAAAAAAATGATGTAAAAATATATAAAATAATTTAAAATAAATATTTTTTTTAAAAATGTGTATACAATAAGATGGCATTTCTGCTTCTCTCCTAAATCCCAAATGTTGTAAAAGAAGATTTTTAAATAAAAAAATAGCTACAAAGAGTCTTAATTCTCAGGACAACTCTTTAGAAGTGCCAAATTAACAGGGGTTTTTATTCTTTTTTATGGGCATTATGCAGATTAGAGTTCAATTTTTTTTTTTTTTTCCTAAGCAGTGCCCTCACTTGCACTGGATTTTTTTTTCTCTTAGCAAATAAAAAAAAGGGTATAAATATAAGTACAGTATTATCTACCTGGCTTTGTTACAGTTAAGAAAATGTCTTTGTTTTCAAAAAAGGGTCACAATTCTCAAGTAAGAAGATGGGCTTAATAACTCTTGGACCTTGTACACACACCCATGCAGAGTCAACACCGGGAAATGGCCAGCAATTTTTTTTCCCCCACACTGCCTGTGCCTTCTATCCAGCTGTTCATTTCCTGTGGTTTGGTTCTCTGTGCGTAGGACATTCAGACCCCCAGATCCTCTTCACATGCCACTATCCCTGTCATTAAGTTCTTAAAGTGTCCCCTCCTCCGAGAGGTTCACCTTGATTTATTCCACCTAGGTTACCACCTGACTCCAACCCATTTCAATTTTTGTCCCATCATCTACTATTTTCTTTTAGCAGTTATTGCGTTATTAAGGTAATCACTTGCATATTTAGCTTGGATTCTTGGCCTGGCATGTTCACCACTATGCTAACAACTAAAATACTACCTGGTCTATAAAAAGTACTCACTAATTAATTATTAACTGAAAGGATGAATCCTGCTGCTATTACATAGAGTGGAAAGGTTAAGTATTTTCAAAATCATATCACCTATCTATAAATTCTTCATCAACATCTGATTCCACCTGAGAAAAGAAAGTAAACATTGTTTAAAAATGAACAATGATGGGAAAAAGAAAAAAAAAAGATCTGAGTTCACAAACAGTATTTGCTTGAAAAGAACACAAGTCTAATTTGATACTATAATTGGCCCAATCCACCTCAAGTCTTAAGTGAAAGTAAAGGGAGCAACTTATTCAGAAAGATAATAGTAAAAATGATTTTCTGTTAGAATCAAAAATACCATACATAGTCTCATAAAATGGAAGCCTGAAAGAATAACATCAGACAATAAATATATATTTGAAAAAAGCTGAGATTTCTTTACTTAAGAAAAATAAAATTGCATGCCAACCTATTCTTAGATGGTGAAAGTAGACAATACTGTGATCCCGTAGTTCTCAGTGAGTGTGTGATGCAGAGCTGTACCATATAGACGCCTTCTAAATTGATTTCTAAAAGAAAGAATTTTGACACGAAAGTAGAGTTTGCACATTAGCAACTTCCCTACACAGAAAATTAGCTTCCTATTCATTATGTATCCAAATAACCATAAAATGCTTCAATATTTCTGTGGTTATTTCTAAGTTGTGCATCTGTTGGTGCTCCCCTATATGTACCTAAAGTACTGCTTGCAAACATTTCCTGAGAACACAGAATTCTGGGCAATGTCCAGAATTAGTCCCCAGTCTTCTCACATTTTTATCATCTTGCTTTTCTAATTTTCCAACCACCATTAGTTGCTAGAACTTGCCTTGAGCTATCTTTTCATTTGCAATCTGCACTGTCTTTGGACATCATTTTATTTCCTCATATTTAGTATCCTGGTTCTTTCCCACAGCACAGATGCTCCCAGTTTTTCACACACTGGAGGAGAAAAAGAGCTCATACTTCTTCAATAAGCATCAAAAGAACACTATATCTCACATAGTGGGTTTTGAGTATCAGCTACACTATACTGCATTCTTTATTTTTATTTATGGTAGTTTTAATAATTCTCAGTTAACCTGAGAATTTCCTTTTGTGAAGATATTCTGCTTTGTTTTATCTTTTCCTTTTGACATTTTTAATTTTTGTGTGTGTAGAAGAACTGGGGTGTGGCCAGAAGATGCGGCAGGTAAGAGGATTAACCAGAGACAGAGTGGGGAGCAGAACAGGTGGATTTACTGAATACACTGCTAAAGGGAGCAGCGGGCAAAACAGGAGAGGTCTGATGCACATGTGGGTTAGCTCACTGGCCAGGCATCGAACTCAGGGTGCAGTGGTGGGCCTTCTGGTAGAAGTGCTGAGACTTAGCCTCTAAGCCACCAGAGAGGCCCTGCTTTGTTTTATCTTAAATCCCACATTGCCAGCTCTTTGAGGACACCAATCATGTTTAACTCTGTTTGGAAAACCTTTTGCAACATTTAACACATAGCACTTTTTAAAATAGCAGTCCAATGAATTGAATTGAATTAAATTCTGAACCAATGGGAGCTTTTGAAAATTTTAATGTCAAGTTCTAATTTTTAAGATTCGTATTTTTATACGTCTCTTTTGTTTTGATTAGCTTTTAACTCATTTAATAATTGCTGCTTAACTAGAAAAATCAAGCTTGGACATAAATATATGCAAAGCAGCATAACAAATGTTTCACACAATTTGATCCTCGTGTACATGTTAAAAATCAGGAAGATTAGAAAAGAAAATGGGCCTAATTACAGATCTGCTTCCTGAAATAGAATCCCAACTGATTTGGACAGATATCTCTGATAAAGAACTGTTGATAGAAGTATAGGAAATTATAAATGAAGGAGCTCAGGAAATGACAATACCTTACAGAGAAATTGTGAAAAGCAAATGAGAAATGAGACCATACAGAAAGGGTATCATAGACTGAAACATTCTGTAAAATGTTAATGACAGTTCTCATCACATCATTACTTTCAGCAGGTATTCTCATACAACCACTTGGAGAGAAAATTATGTTTTTTTGTTTTCTTTTTTGAGGAGAGTGATTTCAATCTTTCCATGTTTTCAGTTTTTCTCTGAGGAATCAGAAATATAAGCCAGGGAATCTTCCTGCAGAGTATGGATAGAAGAAATATACTTCTTAACCAAGACAACTAATTCCAAGAGATAAAAGCCCATGAATGTGTTTTGCAAAATACCAATTCTTACACAAATGTATAACCACTGGCTCCACGGTGTTTCAGTTACATATGCAGAAGCTTTGAGAAAGAAATCCTGTCACTAGATAAAAACTAGTATTCCATCTAACCAAAAATCTTTTCCAGAGGTACCATAGCAAGTTATAAGTTAAAGTTAGATGTAACTGTCATGTAACTTTTTAATATAGAAATATATCCCAAGTTTGAAAATATCTTGGGGAATATTACGGAAATCCCAGTAGTCAGTGAATGGTCTATCTAAATATCCATTACGTCTACAGATTTTATACATACATACTTAGGCTGTTTCTCAGAGTGGTGTACATGAGGAATTAACAATTCTCCTCTTGGCTTCCTCTTTCTTTGTTTTTTCCTCTTACATCTTCAATCACCTATATCCCAGGAAACATAGGTAGTATGCTAAACTCTGATATTAAAGCAAATTAGAGTTAAGGGCAAATGTTTAATCAATCATATTCAAATATAAGCTAATGAATGAATTTTAGACTCAAAGAGCCAAATATTTTGCATTCCTGAGAAATATCAATCATTTTCTCATTCTACTATTTCTACATTGCACTTTGTTGTCACAAACTAAGTAGGTATACATTTTTTAGTGGTGATCTATCACTAAAAGATCTGAATTAGGAGACAGAAAGAAAATATTTGTATCCATGTTAAAAAAAGAAAAAAAAAAAAAAAAGAACTCTATCAGTGAAAAAGGAGCCAGGTGTCAGTTCCCTGTGGGGAGATTGTGTTGCTGTAGGTATGGTAAGGCTGTCTGTCCACTTCATTTCTTGTTCTTAACAGGTTCTCTCTGTGACCATGTACTGTTCAGGTTCAGTAAGCTCATTCAGTGGTGTTACAACATACTCATAAGGCAGCTTGTCTTCTTACCAAGCATCATCAATAAAATCTAACATCCTTCCATCTATCTGTGCTTCATTGTCCATTCTCCTGCAGTTTTGATCTTGTCAGATCACCACCCAGTGCTGCACACATCTGGAAAGAAAGTTTCTGAGTTCAGTCTTCAGGAATATACAATATCTGAGATAGACCATATTTTAAAATATCCCTCATATCTTCAGTTCCTCACTCTAATCTGTTTTCATTTTTCACTTTTTTTTTTAACTCAGTTCAACTTTTAAAAATCACCACTCTGGATAAGTAAAGTGAATTTGTAGAAAAAAATGAGAAAAAATCCAACAGAGAGGTTATATAATGTGGAGGAGAAGCTCTCGACCCATCAAGGGTACCTGAGAGAAACCTGCATTTAATTGCAGTTTGAAGTACCTGAGAATTGGCTGTCACAAGATAGAAAAAAAGAAACTGAGGAATAGGCTCCTGACCAGTCTGCTACATGGGCTGTGAAGTCTACTGTCACACAGGCTCCATCTCCATGGAACAGATCCAGGAGCTGACTATGATCAGGGTCACTCTTTGCTTATTAGGTTTCCATTGTCACCATTAGATGAACATCTTTTTCAGCCATAGAGATAAACACAAATGGAAGTTGATTGCTCATCTATAAATGAATAAATGAATAACTAAATAGTCACAACTTGCTATGATTTATAAAATCCCCCTCTTTAAATCTTCCTTCAATTTTAAATACATTCGATTGTTTCTAACATGGTGATTTGTTCTTATCCATTTTGAAAATTCATAAAAAGTGGACAGGACATAAACATCTATTAGAGTATCTAAATTGTAGACTAATAAGTGGTGTTGCTAAGACTCAAGCCACCAGAAAATATTAACTAGGATCATTTACAACTTGATATGAAAAGTATAAAAATGTTAATAAAATTCAAATTATAACTGGTTGCTTTACTTTAATATGAAACATCACCAGATTCTATTTGGCCTCATGCCATTATTCTTAATTAATACTCTTAGGTTTCATAACACGGGTTTAAAAACAATGGTAAATCATTATGCTACAGACAGTGATTTCTGAATTAATTTCTAAGCACCAGCAGCAAATCTGCTATTATGAGCCACATTTAGATCATAAATTATTCTGTGGGCCCTGTTGCCTGTTGCCAAATAAATGTGAAGTTACTAATATATGTGATCATGGCAATTTAGCAAAATAATATTTAGAGCACAAAGAGCAAAATCATCAACTCCTCTTGGTCAGGACCCTCTTGTGGCTGAAAATGATGATAAAAAATCTGGCAAAATAGTCCCTGAACCACATTTGTTGAAAATCTGCTTCATCTTCAGCAGACACCTGAGAAGAAACTAGTTAACAGCTTGACAGATTCAAGACAGGGACAAGCAACTTTCCTTGGCAGTATTTTAAATTGCTACAAGGGAGGGTGAATCGGTGAAACTAGGGTCAACGGGGGAGAAAAAGGAATAATTGCTTGTTAGAAAAGAAGAGGAATGCAATAGAGAATGCTAAAAGATAATGTTCTATATCTAAAATATATACTTTCAAAATAAACCATTTTTGAATTTATATACATTAAGAGATTAATTTTTAAAGTGAAAGTTGGCTTCTAGGAAGATATGTGCCTAGAAACCAAAAGAAAACATTATATTTTTTAAATGATATTAAACCAAAGGTATCTATTTAAAAATTAGCTTAACCCATAACTCTTAAGATACTGCAAGAGTTTTAGGAGGGTCATAGAAAGCAGGAATTTTCTGAATATCAATCTGATGTGAAAAATAGCCATGCCTAAATGAGACATGTACGGCAACTCTGTAGCGCAGTTTGCAAGTTTTTTAGTCAAGAACCAGATAACAAATGTTTTAGGTTTTGCTGGCCATAAAATCTCTGTCACAGTTACTAAATTCTGACACTGGTAAGGCAAAACTGTTGAGACAATATGTAAACATCTGGGCATGGTTGTGTTCTTATTAAATTCATTTATAAAAAAAAATTAGAATGGCTAATACCAGAGCATTGACAACCCAAAATGCTAGTGAAGATGTGGAGCAACAGGAACAGAGACTCTCATTCATTGATGCTAGGAATGCAAACTGGTGCAGCCAATTTGAAAGATAGTTTAGCAGTTTCTTATAAAATTAAACAAACTCTTATCAGAGGATCCAGCAATCACACTCCTTGCTGTTTACTAAAAAAAAGTTTAAAAGTAATATTTACACAAAAACCCACACGTGGAATGTTTATAGCAGCTTTCTTCATAATTGCCAAAACTTGAAAGCAACCAAGATGTCCTTCAGTAAGTGAATGGAAAAATAAACTGTGACATACTGGAAAACAGAATATTATTCACCACTAAAAAAGAAATGAGCTAGCAAGCCATGAAAAGGCATTGAAGAACCTTAACTGTGTATTACTAAGTGAAGGAAAGCAATTTGAAAAGGCTAAAAACTGTTTGATTCCAACTACATCACATCCTGCTAACTCCTAGAGGTCCCAATTTGAGGTACAGAGATAAGTGAACACTGGAAACCCAAGGAGAAAGTAGACACTGAGAACCAGCCCCTGTTAGGCCTGTAAGAAGACTCACTTGTCCTGGGATTCAGCACCCACCATAATTTAAAAAAAAAAAACAACAACAGCCCTAGATATCACTATTGCAGCACTGGCCTGGAAGGGAAGGAATAGTAGGAAATAACCCATGGTTGGAATCATCAGCAGGCACCATCTTGGCAATCTCTAAAAATTTTGCCAATAAAAGCACAGGTGGGCACCATTTTGGAAACCTCTCTCCAGGTTATCAGGGTTAATCCCTGAAGAAAGCTCTACCCATTATAAGGAAGGAGCCAAGCTAGCTAGGGAAGAGGAGAGCAAAAGAGTCCAGGGTCCATCACGGGAACACAAATAGGCCAGGCCCCTGCTATCTACCATCTATTTGCTAGCAAGCAAGCCAGCCAGCAAGTATGCCAGGATCTCCAAAACATAGTCAACTATCCAGCAGACTTTACACATAGCTGAGATCCTTGATAGCCCAAAGGCTATCAGATTTCCCCCCTGGGTCCTCTGGCCTCAGTGTACTTCATCAGACTACAGCACAGCAATGGCTCTTGGCCCACATGCCTGCAAAGCCTTCTGTGCTCCTAAGTTCTGCCATGCCCACAAGGTCTACAGTGAGGTTCCTGGTTCCCTTGCACCAGGGTCTCAATTGAGCATCCCAAGCCACACTCATAATGCCAGTTGCACTCAAGGCACACTTTTCTACCCTACCCACACTTACAAAGCCCCTGCCAGCAGGATCTACAGATATACTTACTGTAGATACTACCCTAGCAGATCAGTTATCACAATGCACTTCCTGAATCCTAGCTAGATCACTGAAGGCCACACCTTCAGCAGTTAGCTATATTCTTGATACTGTAGGCTGCTGTTGGTACTGTACACTACTGCTGGTCCAGTGAACACCAACATGGCAGGCAGCTTAGACATAACATCCCATGTCTTACAGCAAATACAGCAGCCATACATGGCTGGACCCACAGCACAACCCACTGAGCAGGACTTAGTCCAGGGCTGAGTCAGGGCTTCCTGACATACCAGATAGTGGCTACAACCCTAAAGGGGAAATACCTTGACAACTAACTTAGGGATCCAGGAAGACAATCCTTTGGGATAATGTAACATTGCCAGCATAACATTGCCAGCATAACACTAAACCCTCAGTGCTAAAAAGGTAGTAGCATTGCCTAAAACATAAAATTAAACACACATGCATACATACACACACACACACACACACAAATGGGGAAACAGAAGAAAATGCCCCAAATACAAGATAATAAACCTCTGGGACAAAAACAAAAAAAAAGCCCCCAAATAAACAAACTGCTGAAAAAGAATTCATATTAATGGTTATAAAGATGCTCAATGATCTCAGGAGAAATATGAAAGAACTACAAAAATGAAAGACAATTCAAAAAGTCATGGAGATGAAGTATACAGAAATAGATATAAAAGATAAAACAGAGGGGTCCAACAGTATACTGGAAAAAACAAAAGCACAAATAACTGAGTTGGAAGACAAAGCAATAGAAATCATCCAGACAGAACAGCAAAATGAAAAAGAATTTTTAAAAAAGAAGATATACTAAGATGTGGGATAACATCAAGAGGAACAATATTTGCATTATAGGGATATTACAAGAAGAATAAGAAGAGAGAAAGATGGTCAGCAAATGTTATTGAGGAATTAATCACTGAAAACTTCCCTAATCTAGAGAAAAAGGCATACATACAGGTACAAGAAACCCACAAAGTTCCAAACAATAGGAACCTAGGGGCCTCCCTGGTGGCACAGGCATTATGTCTCAGTGCTATCAAGCTATCGCCAGCCACTGCAGCATGAGTTTGATTCCCAGCCAGGGAGCTAACACAAATGGCACACAAACCTCTCCTGTTTTGCTTGCTGCCACCCTCAGCAGTATATTTCAGTAGATCCACCTGTTCTGCTCCCCACTCTCTCTGGTGAATCTTCATCCCACCCCCCACCTCTAGTCTACACCCCTTCTTGTATGCATAAATAAATAAAAATAAAGCTTTAAAATAAATAAATAAAAGGATCTCAAAGAGACCTACACCACGAAACATGTAATTAAAACAAAAAAATAAATAAATAAAGACCTGGGCCTCCCTGGTGGCACAGCGGTTGAGCGCTGGGTTGCCAGGTTCCCCGCAGCCTCTGCAGCGCTGGTAGATCGCTGGTCGCCGGCGAGGGGCCCACATGCGCGCAGACCTCTCCAGCCGCCTGCTGCTCCCCTCAGCAGTGCACTTGGGTCCTTCTGCCTATTCTGCTCCCTGCTCTGGCTCTCGTGAATTCTCTCACCCTCCCGTGCTTCTGACTGTACCCAGTGCTTGTATAAATAAATAAATAAATCTTTAAAAATAAATAAATAAAATAAAGATAAAAAAATTAAAAGTAAATAAAGACCTAAAGTCATCAAGAGAACAGTAGTGTATACCATACAAGGAAAACCCCATAAGACTATCAATGGGCTTCACAGAAGTTTCAAAACCTTGTAGGACATAAGAGAGTGGCATGGCATACTCCAAGTGCTGAAAGAAAAAAATAACTTAAAAATAATTTATATCCAATAAGACTGTCATTCAGATTTGAAAGAGATATCAAGAGCTTTCCAGACAAGAAAAGTTTGCATCTAAAAGAACTAACAAAAATAAGAGCAAATTAAGCCCCAAGTCTGTGGAAGGAGAGAAATAATAAAAGTCACAGCAAAAATAAAATAGAAAGCAATACTAAAAAAAATCAATGAAACCGATAGTTTTTTAAAAAAATAAAAACTGGGAAATTGCAGGATGACTTATTAAGAAAAAAAGAGAAGACAAAGTCAGAAATGTAAGAAGAGACATAATATGGATGCAAAAGGTCATAAGAGACTTTGTGAACATATTTATGCCAACAACGTGGACAACTTAAAGGAAATGAATAAATTCTTGAATTGTGTGATGTACCACCACTGAAGAAACAGAAAAGCTGACGGACCTGTCACAAGAAATTGAACAGTAATCAAAAACAAATGTCCGCACCAGATGGTTTCAATGTTGAGTTCTATATTCAAAGAAGCTCTAATACACATCTTTCTCAAATGCTTTCAAAATATTGAAAAGCAGGTTATCTTTTTTAATTAGATGAGCATAATGCTGTTACCAAAAAAAAAAGGTCAGTATAAAAAAGGGAAATTATATACCAATTTCTCCAATGAATATAGAAGCAAAAATCCTGAACAAAATCTTAGCAAGCTGAATTGAGCAATACATTAAAAAGATCAGACACCAGAGGGTAGATCAACATGGTGGCGAGGAAACACTGCAAATAAGATCTCCCATTAAAAAAAAAAAGTTAATAGGAGGAAAAGCGGCAGGTCCCAGTGAGAACTGGGACATGGAAGATAAACGGGCGACTCCAGCAAACTACCCGAAGAAGAAAGTTGCCATAAAAGAGGACTAGAAGGGAGGAAAGCTCAGAACCCTGCTACCTTCCCCCACCCACAAAGTCGGCACTCTCTGACCAACAGAAAGGAGGAAAAAACAAAAAAACTAAAACAACCAACAAGAACAAACTACACATCAAGTGGGACTGTGAGTGGAAAGGAACTATTTCAGCCACCACACCCCGTGAACTGGAGCTGTGGAGAACCCTGCAGGATTCCCCGCAGAGGGGAGCCAACAGCCCCAGGTGCCATTAGAGAAAAACAAAGACTCCCGGAGACCTACACACAGCCCCCGGGCCAGCTGGTAAACTTGCGTGGAAAAGCGGCATGCTTGCCCAGGTCCCCGCGCCTGCGACCTAGGCTTGCAGGGAGAAGCACGGGAGCCCTCACTGAGGTGAATGTCCCTCACTGAGTAATCAGAAACCAGGCGCCCGGACACAGGAGCAGGGTGCAAAAGGCGCCATTTCTGCGGACACTGTACTGGGCTACAGCCCACATCCTGGACCTGAGGGCTTTGGAGCTGAGACCCGGGGCATGAAATTCGGGGCGTGGGATCCCCATGAAAGTGGGGCACAAGGCAGACACAGCACCCCACAGTCGTTGAGGCTTTCCCCACCACTCCCACTCTGTTCCCCTGCCCCACAGGGTAAGAAAAACAACTCCCCAAGGACACTAGGAGAGATCTCTGGTGCCACCTAGCAACCAGAAAAAAATCACCAACACCCCATAGAATAGGGACCTTTGTTCAGTAAAGACTGCTTGAAACAAGCAGAAGGATCCCAGAGGAGTCAGAGGTGAGCTGGGAAGTTCGCCCAAGGCAGGCCCCTTCTGACCAGCAGTCTGAGCCCAGAGGGGGAGCCAGCACCCACAGCCGGGCAGACCAGGTGCTCGGAAGTGTGTGCCTGTCTCCGAATCGCCATTTTAGAACAGGGACCGTTCTTCAATAAAGGCTGCTTGAAACCGGCAGAAGGCTCCTGCAGGAGCCAGAGGTGAGCTGGGAAGTTCGCCCACTCCAGGCCCTATCTGGCCAGCAGTCCAAGCCCAGAGAGGGAGCACCCAGAAGGAGAGCAGACACCCAGGGCCGGGGCAGACCGGGCGCATGGAAGAGTGTGCCTGTATACAAATCGCCATTTTTAGAATAGGGACCTTTCTTCAGTAAAGACTACTTGAAATGCAGAAAGGTCCCAGAGGAGTCAGAGGTGAGCTGGGAAGTTTGCCCAGGCCAGGCCCCTTCTGACCAGCAGTCTGAGCCCAGAGGGGGAGCGGGCACCCACGGCTGGGGCAGATCCAGCATGCGGGAGAGTGGCCCTGTCTCCAAAGCGCCATTTTAGAACAGGGACCTTTCTTCAATAAAGACTGCTTGAATCTGGCAGAAGGCTCCCCATGGAGCCAGAGGGAGAAGTTTCCCTGCGCAGTCAGAGGTGAGCTGAAGGCCCCCACAAGCCCAGTCCCACCTGGCAGGAAGTCGGAGCCCAGAGGAGGATTTGGAACTCAGAGTGCAATCCAGCTGCCCCACCTTCACGGAAGTCTGTGGGACTTCAAGACGCACATTTGTAACTAAACACAGAAGGAGGAGAGATTCTGTGACAGTGACCATTAACATACTCAAAGTACCACTGCCTCACTAGACTTCTGGCATAACAGTTTTTGACTCGTTTGGATTGCCAGTTTCTGAAACTCCCAAAAGAACACACCAAAAAGATGCCAGCCAGTACCAGTGGCACAGTGTCCCAATGCATAAGGCAAATTAGAAGACAGGCAGCAGGAAAAGAAAAACTACAAGCAAAGTAACAATGCCTCAGAAAAAAGGCACACCGCAAAAAAAAAAAAAAAAAAAAAAAGAACTTCTGAGCCTTGCAGAAAAATAATTTAAAATTGCTGTGATGAAAAAAATGATGGAAGTCATTAAGGAAAACAACACTCAGAAGAATGAAATTGAGTCCCTAAAGAGGGAAGTACAAGAAATGCAGGAAATCAAAGAATTAATGGAGGCACTAAAGAACTCTGGGAAAAGCAATGAAAGCAGAATAGATGAAATGGAAGAACGAATAAGTACTCTTGAAGACACAGAAATAAAAAGAACCAAAACAGAAAAGGAAAGAGAAGTACGAAGGAAAAAGACTGAAGAAAGACTTTGGGAACTATCTGACTCCATGAGGAAAGGAAATATAAGAGTTATAGGAATACCAGAAGGAGAGGAGAGAGATGTAGGAACAGAGAAAATATTCAAAGAGATAATTGAAGAGAACTTCCCAAATGTGAAGAAGGAGCTGAAAATTGATATACAAGAAGCAAGAACACCAAACTTCCATGACGAAAGGAAAAATACAGCAAGACACATAATACTAAAGCTCTCAAGAATCCAAGACAAGGAAAAAATAATGAAACTGACAAGAGGGAAGAAACAGATAACATTCAAAGGAAAACCAATCAGATTGACATCAGACTTCTCCAAAGAAACACTACGGGCAAGGAGAGAGTGGAGGACATAGTCAACAGACTCTGAGAAAACAGATGCCAACCAAGAATACTCTTTCCTGAAAAGATCTCCTTCCTCTATGAAGAAAGAATAAGGACCTTCCCAGACAAACAAACTCTGGAATTTCATTACGACTAAACCCCCACTCCAAAAAATACTACAAGGAGTCCTAAAGCCAGAACCTCAGAGGGATGAATAACAATGAAAGAAGGCCAAAAAATAAAAATAAGAAAAAACAAATTCTAAAGGAATAAATAAATAAAATCAAAGGAAAGACAAACACAATGGCAAATACAGATGCTAACATATCAATATTAACTCTAAATGTAAATGGACTAAACTCTTCAATTAAAAGACACAGAGTCGCAGGCTGGATTAAGAAACAAAACCCAACCTGTTGCTGTCTCCAGGAAACACATTTAGCTACAAAAGATAAAAATAGGCTCAAAGTCAAAGGATGGAAAACAATCCTACAAGCAAATGGACCAAAAAAGAAAGCAGGAACAGCTATGCTTATATCAGATAAAACAGATTTCAAACTCAAAAAGGTAAAAAGAGACCCCAACGGTCACTACATTATGATCAAGGGGACAATACTTCAAGAAAAAATAACACTCATTAACATATATTCACCAAACGAAGGAGCACCAAAATATATCAGACAACTATTATCATCTTCGAAAACAGACATCAGAGAAAACACATACGTAGTGGGAGACTTCAACACACCACTATCAACAATGGATAGATCAATGAGACAAAAAATAAGTAAAGACAATAAAGCTCTAAATAAGGATCTAGAGCACTTGGGCTTAACAGACATCTATAGAACACTAAACCCAAAAAAATCTGAGTACACATTTTTCTCAAGTGCACATGAATCATTTTCCAGGATCAATCACATACTGGGACCCAAGACAAACATCAACAGATACACTAAGACTGATATCATACCAACCATCTTTTCTGACCATGAAGGCATCAAACTAGAAATAAACCATAAAAAGAAGGCAAGGAAATCTCCTACCTCATAGAGATTGAAAACCACACTACTGGAAGAACACTTGACTAATGAGGAGATCAAAGAAGAAATTAAAAAATTCATTGAATTGAATGACAAGGTGGACACCAATTTCCTAAATGTATGGGATGCAGCAAAAGCAGTAATTAGAGGAAAATATATAGCAATAGAGGCTCACATCAAGAAACAAGAAAGAACTCAAAGAAACAACCAAATCTCATATTTCAAAGATCTAGAAAAAGAACACCAAAAAACCACAAAACCAGTAGAAGAAAAGAAATAATAAAAACCAAAGCAGAAATAAATGAAATTAAAACTAAAAAAACAATCCAAAAGATCAATGAAACCAAGAGCTGGTTCTTTGAAAAAAATAAATAAAATAGACAAAACCCTAGCCATGCTTACAAAAGAAAAAAGGGAGAAAGCACAAATAAACAGGATCATAAATGAAAGAGGAGAAATCACAATGGACACAGCAGAAATCAAAAGAATAATCATAAACTACTATGAACAGTTATATGGAAACAAGTTCAACAATCTAGAGGAGATGGACAAATTCCTACAACTCTACAATCACCCAAAGCTAGATAAAGAAGAAATAGAACACCTAAACAGACCAATTACAAGCAGCGAAATTAAAATGGTAATCAAAAACCTCCCCAAAAACAAAAGCCCAGGACCTGATAGATTTACAAATGAATTCTACCAAACGTTCAGAAACGAATTAGTGCCTATCCTTCACAAACTCTTCCAAAAAATTGAGAAGGAAGGGATAATACAAAACACGTTCTATGAAGCCAACATTACACTAATACCAAAACCGAACAAGGACAACACACAAAAAAGAAAACTACAGGCCAATCTCCCTAATGAACACTGATGCAAAAATCCTCAATAAAATGTTTGCTATCAGAATCCAACAATGTATCCATAAGATAATTCACCACGACCAAGTAGGATTCATTCCAGGAACACAAGGATGGTTCAACATACGAAAATCAATCAACGTTATCCAACACATCAACAAAAAGATATATAAAAACCATATGATAATATCCACAAATGCTGAGAAAGCTTTCGACAAAGTGCAACACCCATTCATGATAAAAGCCCTTGAAATTCTTGGGATACAAGGAACATACCTCAACATCTTAAAGGCCATATATGACAAGCCAACAGCCAGTATCATTCTCAATGGCGAAAAGCTGAAAGCAATTCCATTAAGATCTGGAACAAGACAAGGATGTCCACTCTCACCACTGCTTTTCAATATAATACTGGAAGTCCTAGCCAGAGCAATAAGACAAGAGAAAGACATACAAGGAATCCAGATAGGAAAAGAAGAAGTCAAACTATCACTATTTGCAGATGATATGATAATATACATAGAGAACCCCAAAAACTCCACAGAAAAACTAATTCAACTCATCAGTCAGTTCACTAAAGTGGCAGGATACAAAATCAACACACAAAAATCAGTAGCCTTCCTATACACAAACAATAAATCTGAAGAAGAAGAAATCAAAAAAATCATCCCTTTTATTATCAAAACAAAAAAAAATCAAATACTTGGGAATAAATCTAACAAAAGAGGTAAATGACCTATACAAGAAAACTATAAAACACTGTTAAAAGAAATAGAAGACACAAAGAAATGGAAAGACACCCCCTGCTCATGGATTGGAAGAATAAACATTATTAAAATGGCCATCCTACCAAAAGCAATATACAGATTCAATGCTATTCCAATCAAAATTTCAATGTCATTCTTCAAAGAAATAGAACAATTATTGATGAAGTTCATACCAAATCACCAAAAACCCTAAATAGCCAAAGCTCTTCTGAAAAAAAAAGAAGGGAATGGAGGCATCACACTCCCCGATTTCAAACTATACTACAAAGCCATAATCATCAAAACTGCATGGTATTGGAACAAGAACAGACACATAGACCAATGGAATCAAATAGAAAATCCAGAAATAAACCCACAGATTTATGGTCAACTAATATTTGACAAAGGAGCAAAAAATATGCATTGGAGCCAAGAAAGTCTGTTCAATAAATGGTGCTGGGAAAACTGGGTCGCTACATGCAAAAGAATGAAGCTTGACTACTACCTAACACCATGCACAAAAACCAACTCAAAATGGATTAAAGAACTAGACATAAGACCTGAAACCATAAAATACATAGAAGGAAATATAGGTGAAACACTACATGATATGCACATCAAAGACATCTTTACAGACACATCACCCAAAGCAGTGACAGTGAAGGCAAAGATAAACAGCTGGGACTACATCAAATTAAAGAGCTTCTGCACAAAGAGACAATAACCAAAACAAAGAGAAACTCCACCGACTGGGAGAACATTTTTGCACACAACACTAATGATAAAGGACTGATCACAAAAATCTACAAAGAGCTGATGAGACTCAACAAAAACAAAGAAAATAATCCAGTCAAAAAGTGGGCAGAAGAACTAAAAAGAAGCTTCTCTGAAGAGGAAATTCAAATGGCCAACAGGCATATGAAAAAATGTTCAACATCACTTGTAATCAGGGAAATGCAAATCAAAACTACAATGAGATACCATCTTACACCAGTGAGAATGGCACATATTAAAAAAACTAGCAACAGCAAATGTTGGCGAGGTTGTGGAGAAAAAGGAACTCTGCTGCACTGATGCTGGGAGTGCAAACTGGTCCAACCATTATGGAGAGCTGTGTGGAGATTTCTTGACCTACTAAATATAGAGCTTCCATATGATCCAGCAATTCCACTCCTAGGTATTTACCCAAAGGACACAGAAACATCAATTGCAAAGAGCACCTGCACCCCTATGTTTGTAGCAGCACTATTTACAATAGCTAAGCTTTGGAAACAAACCAAATGCCCAAAAATAGATGACTGGATCAAGAAGATGTGGTACATATACACCATGGAAATTACTCAGCATTCAAAAAAGATAAACACATGCAATTTGCAGCAACATGGATGACGCTGGAAGTGATCATGCTCAGCGAAATAAGCCAGAAAGAAAAAGAAAAATACCGGATGGTTTCACTCATAGCAGGAATCTAGAAAACTTAAATAAGGGACCAGGAAAAAGAATAAATATAAGAAAGAAAATACCAAAATCAACAAACAACTATGAACCAGAGACACTCTTTGGGGGGTGGGGGATGGGGAAAGGAGGGCTTGGGGTCAAAATAAGGGGGTTGTAATCATATGGGGAATATAAAAATAAAAAAATGAGAAATAAAGCGAAATATTTGGCAAAAAAAAAAGATCAGACACCATGACCAATTCAGACTTATCCAAGGGTTGCCTGAATGTTTCAACAATCCAAAATGTGATTTATCAAATTAACAAAATGAGAGAAAACAATCATATAATCATCTCAATGCAGAGATGTATTAGCTAAAATTCAGCTATGATAAAAATTCTCAAAAAAATGGATAGAGAAGGAACATACCTAAAAATAACATACCTAAAAATAAAAATATGGTATATTACCATACCCAACATCATAATAAACAGAGAAAACTCAACAAAAAGACAAGACTATCCATCCCCATTACTATTATTTAACATAGTATTGGAAGTCCTGATAGGAGAAATAAGGCAGAAAAAAGAATAAAAGTTATTCGGATTATAAAAGAACAAGCAGGACTGTCACTATGTGCAGATGACATGATAGAAGAAAACCCTAATGTTTCCAGCAAAAAGCTACTAGCGACTATAAATGACTGCAGTATAGTTAGGGGCTACAGAAATCTAGATAGATATATAATGATACACAGATAGATAAATCGATCGATAGATAGATAGATAGATAGATAGATTGACAGATAGATAGATATAGGTAGATATAACATGTTGTGTTTCTATACACAACTAGCAAAAATAGAATCAAAACAATACCATTCACTGTAACAGCAGAGAGAATAAAGTACCTGGGAATTAATTTAGCCAATTAAGTGAAGGATCTGTACACTGAAACTGATAAAATGTTATTGGGAGAAAATTTTTGCACACAACACTAATGATAAAGGACTGATCACAAAAATCTACAAAGAGCTGATGAGACTCAACAAAAAAAAGTAAATAACCCAGTCAAAAAATGGACAGAAAAACTAAAAAGAAACTTCTCCAAAGAGGAACTGCAAATGGTCAACAGGCATATGAAAAAAAATGTTCAACATCACTTGTAATCAGGGAAATGTAAATCAAAACTACAAGATACCATGTAACACTAGTGAGAATTGCACATATTAAAAAAACTAGCAACAAATGTTGGCGAGGTTGTGGAGAAAAAAGAACTCTCCTGCACTGCTGGTGGGAGTGCAAACTGGTCCAACCACTATGGAGAGCTGTGTGGAGATTCCTCTCTCTGCTAAAGATGGAACTTCATATGATTCAGCAATTCCACTCCTAGGTATTTACCCAAAGGACACAGAAATATTAATTCCAAAGGGCACCTGCACCCCTATGTTTATAGCAGCACTATTTACAATAGCTAAGATATGGAAACAACCCAAATGCCCTAAAATGGATCACTGGATCAAGAAGACGCGGTGAATATACACATGGAATATTACTCAGAAATCAAAAAGATAAACTCACGCAATTTGCAGCAACATGGATGGAGCTGGAAGAGATCATGCTCAGTGAAATAAGCCAGAAAGAAAAAGAAAAATACCGGATGGTGTCACCCACAGCAGGAATTTAAAAAATCTAAATAAGGAACCAGGAAAAAGACTAATTATAATAAAGTAAAAATCAAAATCAACAAGCAACTATAAACCAGAGACACACTACGGGGCGGGGAGAGAGTAGGATCAAAACAAGGGGGGGGTGGGAATTGTATGGGGGACTATAACCAAGATGAAAATGCATACATTGTGCAAAAATGAAGAATGATATAAAAAAATAAAAAATTAAATTAAAATATATATTTATATATATTAAAAAAAGAAAGAAGTTGAAAACAAAGAAGATGAAAAGACATTTTACACTCATGGATCAGAAGACTCAGTATTGTCAAAGTGATCATTCTACCTGAAGCAATATACAAGGCAAATGTAATCCCTATTAAGATCCCAATGGCATTTGTCATAGAATGTGGAGAAAAGGGAACGCTTATATACTGCTTGTGGGAAAGCAGACTGGTCCAGCCCTTACAGGAAGCAGTATATAGCTTCCTCAAAGTACTAAAAATGGATCTGCCATGGACCCTGTAACCCATTCATAGGCATATACCCCCAAAATCCAAAACACTAATTCAAAAGGAGACTTACACTTCCAGATTTATTGCAGCACTATTTACAAAAGCCAATCTATGGAAACAACCTACATGCTCCAAAACATGAACAGATCAAGAATCTATAGCATATGTACACAAAGGAATATTACCAACAATTACAAAAGATAAACTTATGCGATTTGTGGCAACAAGGATGGAGCTGGATGGTATAATACTCATTGAAGTACGTCAGAAGGAGAAATATCAATATTGGAAGGGGCAACTAATATGTGAAGTGTAGAGAAACCAAACTAAGGGTTAGATAAAGACAAGCTGAAAAACCCTTGAAAGCTGACAACAGAATTGAAGTATCCAGAGGAAGGAGGGGATGAGGGAAGTGAAGAACAAAGAGGGAAGGAGCACATGGGACTTTGATGGTGGTTCCACCAAGGTGGTAATAATTGATGGGGTTTCCTAACATTATCTCAATTAAAAATTAATTTAAAAACTAAAAAATAACAATCCACTCTGAAAACATAAATCTTTCCCTCACAAACTTAAGGGGAAATTTAAATCATGTTCATATTATTACCAAGATATTATTAAATAAATTTAACACATTAAACAAGTTATTGTTTTAGTTAATATTCTCAATTTATTTTAAAAGTATAATCAATGTATACTCTGACATATTGACTATAATCTGTGAGAGAATGAAAGGAGTCAAAGATGACTCCAGGTTGGGGCCTTAAGCAAGTAAATGGATTTACCATTAACTGATGGGAGAGACTGAGCAAAGCAAATTTGGAGGATAAAAGAAGAAATCTATTTCTTTTAAGATTTATTTATTTATGCATACAACAACTGGGGTACAGGCCAGAGGTACGGGGGTGGGGGGAGAGTGAGAAGACTCACCAGAGACAGAGTGGGGAACAGAACAGGTGGATTGACTGAAGTGCATTGCTGAGGGGAACAGTGGGCACGTCAGGAGAGGTCTGACGTAACTCCCTGGCCAGGGATTGAACTCGTGCTGCAGTAGCTGTGGATAGCTTCATAGGTTGTGTCTTAACCCCTTGGGCCATCA
Organism: Talpa occidentalis; assembly: GCF_014898055.3. Taxonomy (NCBI): domain Eukaryota; kingdom Metazoa; phylum Chordata; class Mammalia; order Eulipotyphla; family Talpidae; genus Talpa; species Talpa occidentalis. Next base: position 76,309,278 of record NW_023604972.1, read on the forward strand.
AGGGGGCCCAGAAATCTATTTTTGGACATGAAAATTTGAAACATCTATTAGACATCTAAGTGGAGCTGTCAAATAATCATCTGAATATATGATTCTGGACTCAAGGAAGAGGTCTGGGCTAAAAATATAAATTTGGCTATTCTCAACACATGAATGAGATTTAAGCCATGAGACAGATGAGATCACCAACACTGTAAGGAGAGAGAGAGAGAGAAGAGTTCCAAGTTCTGAGCTTTGGGTTTAAGTAAAATAAGACAAACCAAAAAATAGGAGAGACAGAAAATGCAGCAGTAATGTACAAAGAAATCCAGGAGAGTGTGATGTAGTGGGAGCTACGAAAAGAGTTTTTAAGAAAAAGGAATTATCGACTGTATAAGTGCTGCTAATAGGTCAAGTGAGATGAGGATTGAGAATTGGATTTAGCAGCCTGAGGGGCTTTGTTGACCTCGATGAGAGTAATTTTGATGGGATATGGAATGGCAAAAGCCTGAAGAGTGACTATAAGAAAGATATACAGAGAGGAATTGAGAACTGGAGGCACAGATAACTCTTTCAAGGACTTTTGTTATAAAGAAGTGAAGCAACTGGGCTGGAAAAAAAAGTTTTGTTAAGAGATAAATTTTTATTTTAAGATGAGTGAATACTACGTTGTTTCCAATATGTATCAATGATAAACTGCTTAAGACCCAAAATCACAGATATACTCCAATTTACACTTTTTTTTTAAGATGCTAGTGACAGTGGCATAATTCTCAGTTCTATTTGTGGTCAAAAATATAATTGTTTTGGTTCACCTCCAAAGATTAACATAGAAAAATGTTTAATCAACACTGATAACAATTTATTCCTTTTAAATGTATTCTACCAATGTTTCCCAGTTCAACTTAAAGTTAGCACAATTATCACTTTGGGAAAATATGAAAGGTATACTTATCTTTCTGTCCCCTCCTATCAAAATATAATATGCGCTAGTGCCTTTCCCTTTTAATTTGAATCATCAAATAGTTTCTCTCCTCTAGTCCTTTTGTTAAAGTGCAAGATGTATCTTCTAAAATTAGAAGAAATAATACATGTCTTCACATGAATCTGACTCTAAAATCTCAGGTCACCTTCAAACATGACATCACTCTAACCAACAGCAGCTCTACCAGCAGACTTAAGACAATAAAATATCAACTGCTTTTTAGAAGAAAGATGCTCCTTTTAAAAAAATGCCTAGCTATTGCACAGGTTTCCACCCTTAAAAAGAATTCATAGGCCAACAATGCAATGCAAAGTTGACAAGTTTCCACCAAATATCACATGTCAAAAGCTCTCAAGAACAGCTATTAGTAGCTCCAAGCAAGGTTTAATACTCTGAGTCATCTGTTGGGTATATCAAAGCAAAGTAATTTAGAAGCTGGAAATACACAATGCAAATTTTAAAATATTCCTTTAAATTAACACTAAACACATAAAATAACTGCTTTGGTAAGAAATGGCCCATAGGTGCTATTTGATTTTTTTTATTGTTGCAAGTAAAATTAATTGAAACAGAATAGGGAGTAATTCAGTACCTTTAATTGATCAAACATTTAATCATGTTAATATTCCAAGCTCTGTGCTAGAAATACAAAGATGAAAAAAGACTTTTTTTTCCCCCTTTGAAGAGTTCACATTCAATCAGGACAGAATGGAATTTAAACAATAAAATAAAATGTGAAAATTTTACAACTAGGTATGAAAGTATATAGGTACATAGAGTGATTAATTCCACTAATGACAATGGAAAAAACTAAAGAAGAGAATTAATATTTGAAAGATAAAATTTTCTTTCTAGAACTTGGAGAGAGTTGAGGAAGCCAGAAAGACAGAGCAAACAATGTAGACAGGTACGTCTTAATCATTCAGGTTGCTCTGACAAAAACATCATACTCTAGAGGCCTCCAAAAGTAAACATTTATTTCTCACAGATTTGAGCATGGGAAGTTCAAGATCAGGTGGCAGCAGATTTAGTGTCTGGTGAAGATGTACTTCCTGGTGCTCAGAACAAACAGTATGTCCTCAGATGGCCAAGGAGCAGAGTTCTCATGAGGGTTCCAACCTTCTAAGCTAATCACCTCCCAAAGGCCTTACTTTAAAATACCATCATACAGGTGATAAGATTTAACATATGAGTTTTGGGTAGACAAACATACAGTCTAGAGCAAGGAGTAACAGTAAGAACAAAGGCAGGTAAATATTACGTGCAAGATTGATGAGAACTTTGGAGAAGAACAAGAAAGTAAGAAAAATTAAAATTTTCTATGAAAAAGTATGAGGAACAATGGAGATGAAAATTGGGGGTTGAGAGGTAGTATCAGCACTATGATCCTGTCCAATACATTCTCTCATCAATGGTGAGAGATCCCAAAATAAGAGCCATGAACAATCACCAAAGCAAAGTCCTCTTAAGTCTTTCTTTAGTCTTTAAGTTTCCCTGGTATTGCAATGCTTGGAATTTAGCTAGATCAAAGGATTCCATTACAGGAAAAGGTGGCAATGTCTAAAGTTCTTTTTGAGACTATCTCATAACAGCCCAAATTCCCCCTCTGCCCAGTCAGCTTCCACTACTTCTCTCCCACAGGTATTGATCCCAATATCCTTCATACATGCTAATCTCTGCTCACAGTTTGCAACCCTGGGAACCCAATCTCCAACCTCTATCTTTAAGCACAGTAGGATCCAGGTGTTTAAATGATCTTGTCAGCAATCTGTCTCTCAGTTCTGTACTAAATTCATTTTTAGCAAGATTCTCTTCATTTTTAGCAAGGTAAAAGGAGGATTTTAGGTCACTTCACCAAAAATCTTTTTTCCCAAGTCAGTTCTGTGAAAATAAATTCATCTAATGACAATTTCTTTGCTGCAATTTTATAAGCAATCTCTAGAAATAAAGTAAGCTGATATGCCATCTGTGGAACTGGTACAATAAAGATAAAAATGCCTAAACTTAGAGTGAACATTATATGAAAACCATCCAAAAGAAATGAAAATGAAAAGTTATTTTGATTTTTCACAATAATATTTTATAAATTAACTTGGAAATAATTTGCTCAGAAATACGACTAAAAATGATAGAATGATTCAAAGTAGAGTTAGGGAAATTAGGATGACCATAAGTAATTACTATTATTACTGCAATCTACTGTATGATTACTATGCAGTTTTTGATATACATGAAACAAAAAATACAAAAATTTTTCAATGTCAAACTAGAAATTGGATAAAAATCCTAAAAATCATCTATAAAGCACAAAATTAATGGCAAAGCAAAAAGAACTATCACCCCAATATTAAATTTTTCCACCACCCTTTGGAAATTGACTAACCTTTAAATGTCACCTGGAAGATTGTCAGAAGAATCTAAACAATGTAAAATGCTGATGATGCAACAAATGACTGTATAAAGATTTGAAGTAAATGACAGAATTGAATAAATTCACATGAAAGCTTATTGGTTATTGATGATGAATGTTATTTTTGAAATATAAAAATACACATTAATAAAAAGAAATTACCCTATGATCCTTAGACTTCACCAACTATAGTACTCTGTAAAATGTTTATATAAGGAAAATAAAAACTAAGATATTTTAAAAGCTTTTAAAAGCATTTTACCAAATATAAGTTACAGTAATCATTATGTTATTAAATAACATTTTGGTAATTGGTAGCTTTATCAATAGAAAAATTTTATTTGGATATTCAATTTCAGAAAATTTTTGTAAAATTGATTTTTTTAAGATATATTTATTTATGCATAGAAGAACTGGAGTGTAGGTTAGAGGTGCAATGGGTGAGAGGATTCACCAGAGACAAAAGGGGGAAGCAGAAAGTCGGATTTAGTGAAATACACAGCTAAGGGGAACAGTGGGCAAGACAGAAGAGGTCTGCCATGTCATATGTGGGTTAGCTCCCTGGCCAGGGATCAAACTCAGGCCATCAAGGTGATAGCACTGAGACTTAAGCCCTAGGCCACCAGGGAGGCCCTATAAAATAGATTTTTAGTGAGCTGGCTGCACCCAGTAAGATGGTCACTGGCAGATGCAGTGTTATATTCTACCAAGTTAACCAGGTCCCACTAGATGCGCACTTTGTTCCAAGAGTTCTAACACTTGGAACAAAGTTCTAACATTGATCCCAGCATTAGAATCAATGAAGATATCTTGAATGATGAGCATATCACTGTCCCAGTGACTGACCAGGGATATGAAAAACAGTGATCATTAAGCCTGATCCTGTCACCACCTTTGGAACTGGCAGAGAGATCAAGCCCAAGTGAACAATGATGACTACCAATGGGCAAGTAAAATCTCCTTAAAGAAAAACCTAAGTCTATTATCAGAAAAGAACATGAAGGGACTTGAAAAAACATATTTCTTAACTAGGAAACTTTACAAATGGAACCAAATTTCATCACTGCTTTCAAATGAGGATATCTCATGATGTTTTCACCTTTTCAAATCACTTGAACTCAGAAAGGGTTTGAAAGATGTTTTCAAACAAAAATTCATTTGATTTCCTATACTATACTACCAAGAAGAAATATTGTCCTTTTCTCTAATTTATGTTTTCTATAACCACTCTGCTTTATTGTTTGTATGCTGACAAAGTATCATTCTACTTTTCTGATTGATAAGAAGGAAGAATGTTCCCAAGTTGCAGTAGACACAGCTGGATATATATTTGATATATAGCAAATATTTATTCTTATTTGATACATGTTAGTTATTTCATTACTATTTCTGGTATACAGACCATTAAAAAAAAAAAAAATTCCAGGGCCTTCCTGGTGGCGCAGCGGGTTGAATGCAGTACTGTGAAGCTTTCTGCAACTTCTGCAGCGTGGGTTTGATTCCCGGCCGGCCAAGGGAGGGCCAGGGAGATTCCCACATGACACGGCAGACCTCTCCTGAATCGCCCGCTGCTCCCGTCAGCAGTGTATTTCGCTCAATCTGCCTGTTCTGCTCCTCGCTCTGCTCTGATGAATCCTCTTACCCTCCCGTACCTCTAACCTGTACCCTAGTTCTTATATAAAAATAAATAACTCTAAAAAAATTTGCAGAATTTTTGAACATTTTAATTTTTTTGAAATATAAACTGCCCATTATCACCTTTACCATGTTTAATCACCAAATCAATTGGATCATTGATATCTGGAATGTTTATCAGCAAAATAAAATTACAAGTACTTAAAGTGAATCTTCTGGCATAGTACCTTTTGTTATAAAATGGATCTTGAGATGATTATGCTAAGTGAAATAAGTCAGAAAGTGAAAGACAGGTGCTGGATGGCTTCACTCACCTACAGAATATAAATAACCAAAGTAAACAAACTGGCAAAATAACAATAATTCTTAGGCTCTATGAAAAATATACGAGTAACCAGAAGGAATGGAGAAGAAAACTAGAGGAGGGAAAGTGATAGGATTTTGACACTAGAGGGTTGGTGGAGGATGGGTATGTACAAACATGGAGGTCAAAAGTGGCACTCCTAAAATTAGTTATGTCAAGTAGTGGCAAATCAACAAGACTTGAAAATAACTAAGCAAATAAATAAGGTGACTCCAGATAATACTGAAAATATTATCACATTCCCTCAGCTACTTTTCAATAAATATACATTGTGCTTTAAGCACTGGGAGTATAACTAAAATAAATGGCTTATCCCGGTGAAGTTTACACTTAGCAGAGGAACAAAGAGCAGATATGTAAATATATTATATCAAGTACTTATAACTATTATGAACAAAATATAAGCAGGGCAAAGAAACAGAGTGAAAGGGGGCTATTTTTGGTAGTCAGAGTTTTGGGTACACTCAATGAGTAATACTCTCAATTTTTGTTTCAATTGAGAAAGAAGAGAAAAAGGCTACTAGGAACCCAAGTATCAACTTTTTTGTTGATGACACTAACTTTGGAAATTGTGTCTGGTATTTGTGGGCAAGTGGACTGCCTATTATTGATCTGAAATTAAACAGACCTACCAATCCATATAGTCAGAGTTTTAAAACTGCAGGATATCCCCATGGAGTCAGACTGCTCTCATGGCAGCATAGAATAGAGCAGGGGGATTTCACAATTCCTGCAGGCAGCCAGATCCTAGGAGGATACTAATTTCCCCTTTCAATCTCTAAAATAGATAAAGTCAAATCTCCTCTAGGGCAGAGTAAAAGGATAGAGAGAGAACAGATATTCTATTAAAGCCACTCCACATGGAAGGAAACTAGAGGAGGGGGATAAGAAAGATCTCTTCCTGAATATGTGTTTTTCTCCAGGCACATTCTGCTGCTCAGGTGCAAAATAGGTAGGCAGAGAGTTGGTTGGGTTTACCAGAGACACAGTCTTCTGAATGTTACATAATGTGATTCTAGCAAAGTATCATAGAATATAAATTGGACAGGGAAAAAAACAAGTCTGTTAAAATTTTGATAGACAATGAAATGGATTAGACCCCACTGTAACTGAAAAATGCAGCAGACAAGGAATTGGTAAGTGACCTGGAAATAAAAGAGAGTTGACTCAGTAGAGAAAATAATGGTCCATAAATATCTCCACATCCTCATCCACAGAACCTATGACGGTGTTACCTTATATAGCAAAAGGGACATTGCAGAGATGATTAAAAATCAAAGACCTTGAATTGGGGAGATTTTCCTGGATTATCACATGGACACAATAAAATTGCAAGCAATACTATATAAGGAAGGCAGGATACTCAAAGACAAAGAACATGTGACAATAAAAACAGAGGGTCAAAATCAGAATGTGATTTGTTGATACTACATTCCTGCCTTTAAAGAGTAAAAAAAGGATCAGAAGACAAGGAAAGTAGGTGTCTCCTAGAAGTTGGAAAAGGCAAGGACATATATTCTCTACAGCCTCCAGAAAGAATGTTGCTCTGCTGATACTTTGATTTTAGTCTGTAAGATCCATTTTGTATTTCTTACCTTTAGAACTATAAGATAAAACAATTATCTTTTGTTTAAGTCATTAAGACCATTACAGCAGCAACAGGAAACTAATACAAGAGGTTAAAGAGCAGAATGCTTAAGCCAATACTTTGGGTTTTTTGTTTTTTGTTTGTTTGTTTTTATTTATTTATACAAGCACTGGGTACAGTCAGAAGCGCGGGAGGGTAAAAGAATTCACCAGAGCCAGGGGGGTCAGCACAGCAGGCAGACTGACGAAGTACACCGCTGAGGGGAGCAGCGGGCGGCAGGAGAGGTCTGCGCGCCATGTGGAACCCTCGCCCATGGCCCGGGATCGAACCGGGGCTGCAGAGGCTGCGGGCAGCTTCACAACCCAGCGTTCAACCGCTGCGCCACCAGGGAGGCCCAAGGCAATACTTTGAAGGTGATGAAACTACCAGTATCTAGGATATGACAAGGACTACAATGTCATTAAGAAAGGTGAGGTCAAGCTCAGAGATATTGATGTGACCATCCACATGGTTCTGAAGTCACTGAGAATGACGGTGATCTGGATGCTCAAATCTTCATTTAACGAGAAGGGGCATCTGTATATTACCAAGAAGGGCTATACTTCAGAGGATCTCATCTTTTGGAGGCAGGAGGTAGACACAGTGGTCATGTGACTGTGAAAGGGAAAAGGACACCTAGCTCATCTTCAGACTCCATTACACATGTGATATCATGTAAAAAGAGTTATTAGTCACTGCAAGGGAATAACATCCTCAAGGATTGCCAGGTATCAGTTAAAGTAAAAGGGTGAAGGGAATGATGAACAAGTTAAAGATATCAAGGATTTGATATCTATAATAATCTGTAAGAGCACAAAGAAAGAGTTTGGAGTATGGGGTAGAAGGAAACAATGTGGTCATATTATGACATATTTGTGGCTTAGGGAGCTCAAACACAGGTAATAATCTGACCCAAGATTCCTGGACTTCTGGAAGTGACTTAAAAAGGAGTATAAAGCATAATGGAATTTGTTCTGATGATATTTTTAGAATGGCAAGCAGTTCCTAATATGGCATTTCTTGAGGAAGTTTGTCTTGAATAGCTGTGAGGTGAATGAATAGTGACTGTCTTAACAGCAAGAAGCCTGAGCTCTCTGGGTTTCCTTCCCTTAAAGCTCATCTTAGAGGGACAGACCCATCAAGAACACCAGAGCTGGGTGACCTTACTGAAATCCAGGAGTCCTTGGAGCCCATAGGCCTCCTTTGCAATGTGATATATAGTTGTGGGAGGGAAATGGAGCTGTGAACTTCTCATCAATCTGCTGTGGAATATGTTAGGATCCCAGTAAAGAGAGGGACAAACAATAGAAATTAATGTTATCATATAAGGGGTTTATCAGGTCTGCCGTCCTATTATTCCCATGAATTCAAGTACATTAGTAGTAAATACTATTCTTTTTAGAAATATAATCCCATATTTAGAGAAATAATAATTTATAAAAAAACTGAATAGGTTAAAGGAATTAGAACAGTGAGGGGAAAAATGGAAATAAGAAACTGCACAGATTTAAATGGCTTTAACTAATGCAGAGTGAGCACTACTTTTTATAATTTATGAGTGTTTGGGTCACCTTAAAAATGCAAATCTGTGGTAGAAAAATCCCCAGATACTAGAGAATAAATATGCTCATCTACTTGTTCTAAAAATGAATTATATTTCTTTACAACCAATAGAGTTTTCTTTCCACTATTTTTTGTTTTCCCCAGACAGGAGTATGGTATAAACTTTCAGTTTTTGCATATTTATTTTAGTTAATATTGAAAGAAATTCAGTTAGTCCTTTGTCCCATGTGGTATAAAGAACTATATAGAAGTCATTCACTTTTCAGGATAAAGGTTTTTTGCATGACTTCAGAGTACTTATGAAACCCTGAAATTTTACATGAAACTACATGGTAGAGTGGGTGTCAATAACAAGATGTCTTTCATTTCTTTTAAATCCTCAAAATTATTTCATCTTTAAAAAAAGCTAGGGCTTTATAATATAAAATAAACAAATTATAGAGTTAATAGTATAAACAAATGAATTATAAAACAATGTGTTAAAACATTAGATTTTCATTCCCAGGTTAGTAATGGAGAGATGAGATCCATTTGCCTCAGGGTGGCAGAAGGGACAAATCAACAGAGCACAGATGATTTTTAGGGCAATAAAACTATTCCATATGGAACTATAAAGGTAGATACATGTCATTACACATTTATCATACCTATGAGCTGTAGAACACAATGAGTGAACTCTTATTACCATTGGATTTTAGCTAACAGTAGTATAAAAATTATGGCTCATTAATTGTAACATGGATATCACAAAAAAATGCAAGATGTTAATAATAGGGAGACCTTGGAGTTAAGGGTATATAAGAATTCTCTGTACTTTCCACTTGATTTTTCTATAAACCTAAAGCTATTTTTTAAACTAAACCTTAAATTAAAAAAAGATGATGCTGACCACTATGAATATAATGAACTGGTTAGAGAAAGAACTAAATTAGGGGTTAAATTAGGACTTCTGCAATCATCCAGCCGAAAGATAACGGTAAACCGAACTAGCCAAACAAGAATAAAAAATCAGAATCAAAATACACGAGGGGATTCACATAAGAATTAGAGATGATGTGAATATAAATAAAAAGAGAAGGGGATGTATTAATAAATGAAATACAAATTTTGGGGTGTGTAATGGGGAAAAGGCAAAATTCCAAAACACAAATTTTAAGGGATAGTTTCTGAAGTCACCAGATTCGGTCCATGACAGCATTGTATTTATTAAGGTAACTAGAAGTACATATCTTAAAAGATGGTTTCATTCTCACTGACTTATAACAAAAAGACAGAAAGAACTCTGAACTCTCACTATATGACACTAAACCTATTATAATGACCCCACCCTCAGAATTCCTTCTAACTCTAAATTAGTTCCCAAAGGCTTACTCCAAATACCATCACAGTCAAGGCTAGGGCTTCAACAAATGAACACTAACATTCAGTCTCTAACTCACCCTAGACCTAAGCCAGAATGACATTATTTTATTTCATTTTATTTTATAACATAAATTTATTACATTATAAATTAGGTACACACAACCTAATTACAAAGCTATACATGCAAAACAATATTTGAGATTTAAAAGCAACTATTATGTTGAATTAAATATTTAACATTTTGAAATAAAACTTCCTCTTTCACAGGAAATTCAGTGTCAATAGATGCTATTTCTACTATTTTTAAGTTCACCCTGTTCATCCCTTTCCACACCCTCCAAAAAAAAAGCTAATTCCCTAAGCAAGGATGCATACATCTAAAACAACTAATTTTGTGCTAATATGATGCATTTCTTATTTTGGTTTCACTAAAATGGCATCATATTTACAAAATTTTTTCAAAGACCATCTCTGGAGAGAGTAACCAAGCTTATCATGTTAATAAAACAACTGCTTTAGCTGCTTTTTCTTGTTTCCCTTTAAGTTTCAAACTATGGTGTGAGTGGATTGGGGAACACATTATCCTGAGGCACCACAGACTAGGGCTTTCATATTACACAGGAAAAGGAGCCTAATTCCCTTGCTTCCTCAAAACATATTCCCATCACCCACTACCTGTCCTTCCTACCTCAGGGCATCAACTTTGTTACATTAAGTCAGCTTTTTTTTTTTAATCTTCTCCTCTCTGTCATAGAGTCTCAGAGACTTCTGTACCAGGATGTCATGACTTGTCATGACCTAAGCTGTGTTCATTGACAGGAGCTTGGAAGAAAATGAGCAGGGAGAAATAGATGTCACCAGAGGAAAGTCTGAAAAAAAAAAGCTATGAATTTAAAAAAAAAAAAAAATGTGGGAGAAGACAGTCAAGATTTCCTTCAACCTCTCATTTTCCAAAAATTACATATATTGTCTGACAGCTATTCTTGATGTCCTATGACTTAACATTTATAGTATCTTGATGATTTCAGTAAGAATACAGGGTAAAGTTAAGGCTGTTAGAAGTCATTCATCTTCTCTATGAGAGAAGAGAAGAAATAAGTAGTTGTCCCCATTCTCACAGTGACCCATTGTAAATGATGGTTTTTATGTCAAACTGGAATTTTCTTCATTCTTTCTTGTATAAATGTATGAGAGCTGTTCCACACTAAGATGGGTCACCAAGGTAGCGTATAGATTTTCTTTCCCTTGAGACCTTTAAAGAAGATAAATATCAGCCTGTCTTTGAAGGATGGCATAAAGTCCTTACCACAAGTTGAGGAATGAATTATAAAACCTTTGGCTGTCCCTAGTGCCTCATGATAAGAAAAGAAAATAAAACAATATGTTAACTATACTCATCATATAAAACAATTCCTTTTCAATACTTTTTTATTTCCAATGTGGCAATTTTTCCTTTTTTAAATGTAACTCTCTGTCTCCCTGACATATCAGAGTAGCACCAACCCTCCATCCAGCTGAACTACAAAATTGACAGCTGTGAAGAATACCAATGTAGCACAATGATTCACAGAAAAGTTACATCAATACTAAGTGAGAAAATATAACAGTCTTTCATAATTCACTTTTATCCAAGTCTGTAGTGTCCAGGAATTACTGAAGGCTGACAAGTATATTTATTACAAGTACTAGGAAATCTGGTGTCTTCTGAATAGACATAGAATCTAATGGAAAGATAAGGTCATGTCTTTAGAACTCCAAGTACTAAGAACTGATTGGTCTTAAGATAGTAAATGTTGGGGCCTCCCTGGTGGCGTAAGGGATTAAGCATCGCACTATGAAGCAATCCACAGCCTCTGCAGCATGAGTTCAATCCCCAGGCAGCCAGGGAGAAACCCACATGGCAAGGTAGACCTCTCCTGCCTTGCCTGCTGCTCCCCTCATCAGTGTATTTCAGTCAGTCTGCCTGTTCTGTTCCCCACTCTGTCTCTGGTAGACTCTCTCATTCCCCACATCTCTGGCCTATACCCCAGCTCTTGTATGCATAAATAAATAAATCTTAAAAAAAAGACAGTAAATGTTGATCTATGATTGGCATATAGTAACTGAATGTTGAATAAATACACTAAAGCTAAAGTATTTATTTTTTCTCTCCTTTTAAATGTTTTGATATGCCAGTGACTGTACCTCACAATATGCTCAAATCCCTCTCTCCTTCAAGTATGAAATTTGAATATATTTTTGTTTTCTTTATTTCAAAGTAGAATTATCTGTGCCAAGAATTCTGTTGGCTAATGTTTACATTGTCTTTTGTTAATTCTTGAGGTGGGAATGAATCTTAGCAAATTTTCCCAATAGTCATTGCTGAACTACATTTTTGAGAGTTCGGCAAGAATATTTTCTTCTCTAAATTGACTACCTTCTTCATTTACTAATGACTGAAAGGTTGTAATATGACATGGATTAGACCTAGATCTCAATGATAATTTTTAATATCATACAGAAATCTATAATGTTAAAGAAGTGTTATTTTATTACCCTAAGACTACCTTATAACAATTTGCCTATAATAAAATTTTGCAGAAGTATAAACAAATATTGCTACTATTAGAAATCTGAGGTTTTAGTGTAATAGCTACTGAGATAAACAAATTTCGAGAATCAAATTCCTACACACACAGTAATGGAAAGAGCCATATCACCTGATCTTTCATTAATTCAGCTTTTGTGGAGGATGATCATCAAAAGGAAAGGAAAATGGCAATTTTTAGGAACTACCTGTGTATCTAAGATACTGATGGTGAAAAAAATTAGGAATGCTGTGAGCTTTGGGAAATCTCTTAGAAAATGATATCCTACAATTGAAAATCTCCTGAGAGATTTATTGCCAAAGTTGATTTTATTTTGAAAAGCTAGCATGAAATCACTGAAAATATGATTTCTAAAACAGTTTTTTTCATATATAGTCTTAAAACTAAATGTCCAACAATCATTTATTTTTATTTTCTCTCACAATAGGAGAGACAGTTCTCACTGCCAAGGTTATCATGAAATAAGCAAAACATTATTTTGAAATAAATTTGATCTCACCTAATTGTACAACTAAGACCATGCAACAAAAACAACTCAAAATAGTTCCTCTATAAAAGGCATCTTGCAAAGTCCTTCTAATAATTCATTAACATTTAAAACTAATTTCAGGTTAGCTCTGTTCAGGTTGAATTTGTTTCTTAAAATTATATAGGAACAAAAATTCTATTAAAGTCAGCTAACAGATATGTACTACAAAATTAAATCATTAAATTAAAAAATAATTTTAGGACTCAGATTAACAATACATAGAAGCTTTATGTTTTATATTTAAAAGGCATTTTTGTCTTCCTCAAATTTTCCCAAGCCTCTTGCTCTAAGAATTAACTTCTCCCAATCAAAAGTCCATTTTTACATAAAACGTAAAATTTAGGAATATAGATTTCTCTAAAATGGCAGTTGTGACTTAAAAAAAAAAAAAAAAAACACTAGGTCCAGTTGTTTGAATAGAAGCAACTATAATTACATCCTCCCTTTACCAACGTTTTACTGATTTCATCCCATTTAAACTTTTTAAGAATCCATGTAGCAACAATTTGTTCATTCAGAAAAAATCAAGAAAAGTAGGTTTATACTTAGATGACATACAACTGAGATCATGTTCAACAAAATGCTCTGGAAACTTTGATTGCTTTCTGTAATTTTAAATATACTGTGGTCACAAAGACACACTCTTCTCAGTTGCTTGTCATTGTAAGAATTGAGTTTTTTCATTTCTATAATGCCTTTGCACCCTCTTATGGCCATTTTAGGATTTGTTTTATTGGGAGCAATTTATTCAAGGCTATTCAAAGGTTTCATTTTGTAAATTTGAGTTTTTATTAGAATAATGACATTTACATACTTTAAACCTTTAAATCTGTGATTTTATAATCCCACATATTAATTGAAGCTCACACTTCTTCACATTGTTGAGAAAACAGAAGTACATACAGTTAGGGCTACGGGATTGTAATTAGGAAACACTTCATACTTTTCAGTTATATCTGACATATTACTGGTTAATAAGAATTTAAGATTGTGCCTCCTAATCACAAAACAATTCAACAGTAAGACTATCATTCAGTATCACAGTTCTTATGTCCTAATAACGTTATGATGAAATCAACTTAGAATCTGTTTAGGCTGCTTATACAGAGCAAGAAATTGACTTCTAACCTAATAAATATCTCCTCCCCATAAAAAACAAAACAAAAAAATATGGCTGTCCTTCATTAAAAAATAAAAAAGGCAAGATTAAGCACACAAATACACACCAATACACACACAAACACATAACTTTTGGCTCAAATGACTCATATGCTATCTCCGAAATATTAAATTCCTTTAAATCTAGAGATCTTAAAAAACTAATAATCAATTGTTACTTTTGGATTATATTTGATACCTGTAATAAAAAAATCACATATTCTTTTCCTAACTTAATGTCTTCTATTTCTATTATGCATAGTTCCATGTTTAGAAAACATTTAGGGAAAATGTGAAAAGCTTTAATGGTAAGCTATATTTCTGAATTCACATTGCTATCATTGGTGTAGATACCTGCTTTGTATTGAAAAGCCAAAAATACTGTTCAAACTGTACATACAGCAGAGGAACTACTGTTTAAAGTGTTTATGAGGAAAATTGTTATATTTTTACTTATTTTTTCTTTCCAGGGTAGGTACTACATATTTCAAGATATTTTTAACTTGAAGAGAAGTTTAACTTGAGCACTCCATGAATTCTAAATTCCTAACATATTACATTCATATTTTTGTTGAAAAGTACTTCAGAACCTATGTATACATCTATAAATCAGTAGCTTTTGTTTCAAAATACAGTTACTGTTATGGGCACAAAAGAGCATCAACTAAGAGTGCACAAAAATCTATAACTGGATAACATTGGGGGAGATAGAAAATACAATTTCACCATGCTGAAGTCATACATTATATAGGATGATGCCCCAAGTACTTAAAGCTTCTATCAATTCCCAAATTACAAATTAAATTTCAAAATAAAATTTTAGGTGGTTCACTTGACAATGTTATTCTCTTTCATAGTAGGTAAACGCACTTAACAAAGAGCATCAATGCCTTTAAGGTACCAATCCACGGGTTTCCAATGTGTAATTCAATCAGTGTGTAAGATGTGCGGATAGCAAATATATACTTCAGAACATTAAGATATTTGCAATTCCAAAAAGTATATTTTATCTACAATTGTACTTTTACTTTTTACAAGGAACTACAATGCTACAAATCTCTCTCTTACAATGCAGGTATTTATATTTTCTAAAATACCTTGTTCATAATCATAGTCAATACTGAAAAATTTGATAAGAAGTTGCCAAGTGAATACTAACAATAAGTACCTCCTCTTGTATGCACTCTGTAGCAACAATAATCACTGACAACCAGAAGTTATTTTATGAGTGTCTGTATATTTTTTAATGGGCATTACTAACACTTGTGTTCAAATACACCCTGTCCAGCAAAGGTCTCATGTATCCTACAACAAAAATCTGATAGTGTAATTGTGCATTTAATATTTCTAAATATATTATTATATATTATATCTATCATTATTATATCTATCAGATATAATTTTCTATGTCTATCTATCAGATATAATTTTCTCCCTTAGTTATTGTACCTCATTGTAGAGACTTATCACATAGAAATATAAATTATTTGTTTGAATGATTTCTATTAGCTCACCATATGACCGTCGTAAAAGGTCTTTTTTCCTATACATATTCAATACATGAAAATTAGTTGGTGGCAAAGCAGCAATATATTTCTGGAGTCCAAATCATCAATATGAAGACCTATATTTTAATCTTAGGCTCAACCACTTAACTTTCCAATTTCCTTATATGTAAAAAACATCTTTTGGGACTGTTATGAAACTGAAAGGTAAATACACAAAGACTAACACATTACCCGGCACATAGAAGGCTCTGTTACATGTGCTCAGTAAATGTTAGCTGAATTGAGAATTGATCTTTTCCTATAGCACTTTCCAGTTGTCTACTAACTCGAAATCTTTCCAGATTTCTCAAAATTTAAACCACTCATTCCTTTAAAGTCTGTCTCATGTTCAATAATTTAAACATAAACACAGCTATACAGATAATTTTACTGTGTATTCAGGCAATTTAGGCATTTCAGGACAATGAGTTCCATTTTTTTCCAGAAATAAAATATATTAGGAAATGGAACTCAAGTTTGGGTCTTTTAGCTTTATTTTCTCTTCTATTTCTCACCAAAAGGGGAAAAAGTGCTTCAATATTTATAAGACTAAGATGAATGGACATGCATAATTTTGTCTTAACATACATTTTTTGCCTTTTAAACCCAGTTTAAATTCAGTGAAAGGTCAAGAACATAGACTTAATTATGCAGAAGAAAAAATAAAACAGAGCTTTAACTGCAGTGTACATTCAATAGACAAAATCCAAAGAAAGCAGACCTGCCTGAAACATTTACAAATCAATTCATTATATTGATTTGGAACAAGTTGTGCTGTAATTTAAAACATAGATTACCACAGGCCAAACTTGATAAAGTTCTATTTTTAAGGCACTTTCACTTGGCTATGCACTTGACCTAAGAATTTCAGAAACAGTTATTTGCCTAACTTATAAGTTTTGGTATATGAATACTAGGGCTTAAACAATAATTATTATAACTTAATCACAAGTAAATTTCAAAATCCAGTAAAAAATCTCTGAGTTAACTAGTACCTTCAATAAATCATTGATATTTTATTGAGAACAGGTAATATGTTTATTTCAAAATGATTTATCTCACATACATTTTATAGAATGTTTCCATCTCATTTCCTAGTTCTAATGCAATTCTGGAAGGAAAATTGAAAGTTTGCTTCTATTTTCATGGAAAGAGTTGCTCCTTGGGGAATCAGTGATTTTTAATTCAACTTAAATATTTTACACTTATTAGTCTTAAAATGTAAAGATAACAAAACCTGCTGCTACATAGGATATTTCTCAAAAAACATGAAAACTTGGATCAGAAAGACACATCAAGAAAATGGGGGAAGGGGCCTCCCTGGTGGCCCAGCGGTTGAGCGCTCGGTTGCTAAGCAGCCCATGGCCTCTAAGGCGCTGGTGCGATCCCCTGCTGCTCCCTGGCCTCGGGCCACTGGAGGAGGGTCCCGCCTGGCCGCAGAACTCTCCTGCCGCCTGCTGCTCCCCTCAGCAGTGTACTTTGGTCCTTCTGCCTGCTCTGCTCCCCGCTCTGGCTCTGGTGAATTCTCTCACCCTCCCGCGCTTCTGACTGTCCCCAGTGCTTGAATGAATGAATGAATAAATAAATTTAAAAAAAAAAGAAAGAAAATGGGAGATATAAAGTCAACTATTCAATTAACTAAGTGACTAAAATATGTGATTTTTTTGGAGGAGATAGACTATTTGTTTAAATCATTCAGTTCATAATAAAACATATGACCTAGTGACACACACACACAAGAAATATATAATGTAAGTAACACGCACACACGAGAAATATGTAATGTAAGTAAATAAAAAATAACAATTTGTAACTGAGTCATTCCTGAGTCGGCCTGGGTAGCAGGCAATGTAATAAGGTATTTCTATACCATTAAGTCTCCTTCAATGAAATCTCTCTTGACCCACAGTTTCTTCATTTGAGCAATGATCGAATCATACATGATTTCTCAATTCTACTGTAATTTTAAGTAGTCTGAGTTCTTAATAAAATAGGTTAATACCTGAAATCAACTAGTCTGTTATTAGCTAACGACCAAAACATAGGAACATACACACATATGTTTAAATAAGCAATATGTAAGTTATTCAACATATATATAGATCTATTAAAATCCAAGAAACATTTAAGTTTTTAATTTATCATCCTTCAAAGTCTTCACTGTTTTTCTTAAAATGAGACAAAAATCATGAAAAACCAAATAGAATCACTTGATGAAAACAACAACAAAAAAAAACTATTTTATTTTCCAGATTCATTTTCTTTAAAATGAAAGAAAAGAAATGCAACAAAATTATACATTATGAAACAAGGTATTACAAAAAAGAATATTTTATTTCCACAAACTCCCAGAGATATTCAAGCTTTCTAAAATGTGTTACCCCTGTTGAACTAGAGTGCTTTACTTTAAAAAATCCTTTACCCAAAAATTTCAAAAAAGCCACCTTTTTCATCAAGAGAGATAATGTTGCTATGACATTTTTTCCTGCAAATTTTGACAGGACTCAAACTATTAAGTTTCTAATTCTAAGTGATCAGTTTTTTTTTTTTTTTCTTATAATAAAAAGGGGGGGATGGTTAGTGAAAGAAAAAAAAAGCTGGCTCCTTTCAATAATTTAGTCCCACAATTAAAACCAAATTTTGTCTCTAAACCAGTATTCTTAAATTCACTTTTCTTACAATTTCAAGTAATTCTTGAAATAAAATTAACTGATGACAAATATAGGTCTCCACTGAAAGGTCCTTACTAGTTATTACTCATGAAGATTTGAAAGGTAACATTCTTTTCTGCTTGTCTTGTACGGAAAGTCATAACCTTTGCTAACACTGCCACCTGCTGTTGACTCTAATCATTTTCCAGCATATATAGACAAAAAGAAAGATAAATCGAATGGCATGGACAAATTGGTCTGGAAAACAGGCATCAACACAGATTTGGAAGACAATTTTGTGTGAAAGCCACAGATAAAGATTTTTTCTAACAACAGATAAAGCTACAACTGTACTGCAACAACCCTCTTATTACATAAAGAAGAGAAGCATTAGGGATAACTGAAAAGGCCCTTGAAACTTTCTGGCTATTTCAAATTTGGCTCAGATATACTCTGTACAAGAGAACTAGTTATTTAAACAAGAATGAAAACAGGGAAATGCAGCAACAGAAAAAAAAACGAGAGTAATAAAGTTCTTCCAGAAGGAATTAAGTTTTTTCCTTTTAAACTAAATAAGCATATCTAACATATGAAGGCAGATATAAGCATACATGTATGGAGATATAAGCAAATTTGACAAAATTAGTAATTCAAGTTGAAAAATATATGGAAAATCATGTTCTTTCTACTTTCTTTAGGTTCTATCCTTTCAACTTTCTAATTATAATGTTGGAGAAAAAATATATGCTGACATTTTTAATGTACATTATTAGAGCAGATAAACTTTACAAACTTGAGAGAACACTGAGATTATATTAGACAAATTCAATTATTAAGTTTTAGAATGATTTAAATACCTTTCTGTTTTTTATAGAATAATGAAAATATCTTTTTTTCTCCCGTTCTAGAGAAACATGATTTACAGCGATGTTGGTCTTATGGGAGATGACTGGTTGTGTAGTTGGAGCATTGACCTAATACTGCCTCTTGAGTAATTCAGGAACAAACTGTATAAAAGAACATGAGTATACACACTATTTTTTTCCCTTACAATTTAACCTCTTCGAAACTGGTATGTTATTTGATGTTAAAGCTCTTTCAGTGTGCTTCCATTTCTCTATCAAGCAATAAAATATCATAACTGAGAACTTCTTTAAAATATATCAATGATGATTTCATCATTAATATTAAAATAAAATTCACTTAAGTAAATAAAGTGGCTAATTTTTTTAACAACAAATACAACATTTGCAAAAGAGACAGCTTTTAGGTTGTCTGTCCAACATTCTTTCTGTGGATTTTTCCTTTTACCTCCCCTATTCATAGAGATTCAAATGCTATAACCTCAGCTGGTAACAGCCTGCTGATCAGTACTTCTCTCTATTCCAAGTTCAGACCTGAAACTCAGAAAGGATAGTAGAGACTATTGTTTTTCAGAGATGACAAGCAAACTCAAGAATCCATGGGATTATCATTGAATACAAAATGCAAGAAAAAGCAGAAAGAAGTGTCTATATGCAAGAAGAAAATAAGAAAAGACATGTACAGGGGGTAAAAGGAGAAAAGAAGACATGAGGGGGTTGGGGGTAGGAAGCCTGGCAGCTTTCTAGTGCCACTTGAGCTCAGCAGTACTTCCTGTCCATCAGTTCCACCATGGAATTACCCTGTATCCCTATCACCCACTTTTTCCTCCTCATATTCACACTAGTTTTGTATGGGATTCTATTTCTTAAAGTCAAAAACTTCAACTATGTGTTGATACAGGAATTGCAGGGAAGTTTTAGTTTCAACAATTAAATATCAGAATCCCAGCCAATACTTAAAAAAAAAAAAACTGAAAGACATAAATACGGCCCATGAAATAGAACTTTAAAGATAAATACCCTCCACAGAAAACTGCAATATTTATCTTAAGCAGAGTCATAATTAAAAATTACAATGGTACTTATGGTAGATTGTATCATTTATTCAAAATATTCACTACTACTCCTCCTTATAAATATTTGCCCTCTCCTGTGAAAGCAATATGATTTCCATTAATACAATCTCATAGTTATGTGACTTGTTTTGGCCAATCCAAAGTAAGCAAAGAACTGCCCTTTTTTAAGCAGGAACTTAAATGCCGAAGACACCAATTCCATCAAGATTTTTCATTCTCTCTGAACACACAAGAAAGAACAATAATGTGAGGTTGTGTTACAATAATGTGAGGACGTATTATATGTCAACTGGCAATACAAATGTAACGTGCAAGAAATAAATCTATATTGTTATAAGTCACTGAAATTCAGGAGTTGATTGGTACAAGGGTATAAGCTGACAAAAGCTAATGGAGCATGTCTCAAAACCAATTAGTATGAAAGTATTTAATTCTGAAGTTTATTTAAATAATACTAATAAGTCTGTATTTTGAATAACTCACTTAATTTTCAAATTATCCCACTGTTGATGGTTTTAAGGATCTTTACGCACAATAATTACCAAATCATAGATTTACTATTTTCTGCATGTCTCTAAAGATTGCTAACAGATTAATCAAAAAAGACATATTTCTTAAAATACATTTCAGATATTCTATTTTGTAGCATATGTCATTTACTAAAAACTATGACTATACAATAATAAGACAAAATAACAGATCAATTGAGAAAAAGTTCTTAATAATTTTTTTTAAAGATTTATTTATTTATACAAGAACCAGGGTACAGGCCAGATGTGCTGGAGGGTGAGAGGATTCGCCAGAGACAGAGTGAGGAACAGAACAGGCAGACTGACAAAATACACTGCTGAGGGGAGCAGCGGGAGCAACAGGAGAGGTCTGCTGCACCGTGTGGGACCCTCATCGGCTGGCAGGGATCAAACTGGCACTTCACAGGGCTGCGCTCAATCGCCTGCGCCACCAGGGGAGACCCAACAAATTTTTACATTTTCCGTCTATATTATGAAAATAACCTAGTACCATGGTTCTTATTCTTCCAAATAGTATAAAACAAAAGTAATTGTTAACACCATTCCCATTTTCTCAGTCATTTTATAGCATCTAAGGCCTTTACTCTTAAATGATCCAGATATTAAATTTTGCTTTTAAGGATGTTTTTCCTGAAAACAGCATACCCTACTTATTAATAGAGTTTTAACAAGTGAAAACTGTTACATCAAATAAACATAAGATTAAATATGAGACTCATTATATACATTCTGCCAGTAAGATTCACTGTGTGACCTTAAGAAAGACATTCAACCTTTCTAAGCCAATAGAGGGGTTTAGAAAAATGAAGATAAAAATCTACAGCTATTGATTGAATTGTAACTAAATGACAATATAACACTTTCCCTGAGTTAAAATAAAGGGCTACTTAGTCACAATAGCAGCAGCAGAACAAATGTTTACACATAGTTTTCATCAACCTTAATATGAAAATTAAATTGCTGAAAAATGAATTAGTTTTGGACAATGCTTATCCTTCTCCACTAACCCCACCATATAATAATGAATTTTCTCATATAATTCACTTTTTTATTCTAAGTGGCCATTTGATAAACATTCTCCATTTGAAGAACCAAAATACTTTATTATAATGTTCTTTTTTTATTTTATTCTTTTTGTTTTCTTTTTTTATTTAAATACTTTATTTTATATAATTCTTACATCTTTTTTTCATCTTTGCACAATGTATGCATTTTCATTTTGGTTATATTCCCCATACAATTGCACCCACCCTTATTTTGACTCTAGTTCCTTCCTTTCCCTGCCCCTCCCTGCCCCCCCACCCCATAGTGTGTCTCTTGTTTATAGTTGCTTGTTGATTCTGATTTTTACTTTGTATTGATTAGTCTTTTTCCTGGTCTCTTATTTAGGTTTTCTAAATTCCTGCTATGAGTGAGACCATCCGGTATTTTTCTTTTTCTTTCTGACTTATTTCACTGAGCATGATCCCTTCTAGCTCCATCCATGTTGCTGCAAACTGCATGTGTTTATTTTTTATGATTGCTGAGTAATATTCCATTGTGTATATGTACCATATCTTCTTGATCCAGTCATCTATTTTTGGGCATTTGGGTTGCTTCCATAGCTTAGCTATTGTAAATAGTGTTGCTATAAACATAGGGGTGCGGGTGCCCTTTGGAATTACTGTTTCTGTGTCATTTGGGTAAATACCTAGGAGTGGGATTGCTGGATCTCATATTATAATGTTCTTAACAACAAAGACATCAAGAAATAACCTCAATATACTTTAAATTACATTGGCCAATATTTTCCTAAATTTTATATGCATTCACTCATTTAATCCTTACAGGAATTCTGTGAGGCAGTGACTATTATTCAGGTAGCAAATCCATTATTCAAATAAGAAAATTGAAGCAGAGATTAAGAGTTTGGCCCAAAGACACAGCTCATAAGTGGCAGTCAGGCTTTGAATCCAGGCAGGCATTATTTTTTTTTAAAGATTTATTTTATTTATTTATGCATACAAGAGCTAAGGTGTAGCCTAGAAGTATGTGAGATGAGCGGATTCACCAGAGACAGAGTGGGGATCAGAACAGGCAGATCTACTGAAATACACTGCTGAGGGGAACAGTGGAAAAGACAGGGAGAGGTTTGCCAAGTCGTGTGGGTTAGCTCCCTGGCCAGGGATCAAACTCCTGCTGTAGTGGCTGCCAATAGCTTAATAGTGCTGAGATTTAACCCCTTGCACCACCAAGAAGTTTCAAAACAAGCATTATTAAATCTGCACTTAAGCCAAATTATCCCAGAACAATGAGTGAAGCACAAAAGAATTTGGGGGAGAAATAAAATGTACTTGTGCCACAAAAATAATAAACTATTATTTCATTAGTACATATCAAGTATGTCCTTTAAATAACCCATTCACTTAAATTACTGAAGTTTCATATTAGAAGTCATGGAATGCATCAACTAACATAAATGTTGTTCATCTAAATCCATTACTCTCATTGTTACAATTTATTCCTTTCATTGTTACTGATGAATCAACTTTGAAGTCCATTTTTGTTTCACTAATGGAGTTGAGAAATTTTAATCTATTAGTTAGATTGGGTTCTAGTAATGAAAAGGTAAAGTTGGAAAAGCTAAAATAAGGAACAAAGAAATGTATATAGTAACTGTAACAGCTGGTAACAGCTATAGCATCTAGAACAGATCTTTGATACAGCATAATGCTCCACAAGAATATATCCCAAATTATACATAAAGCATCTATCCGTCCCATCTTTTTATCAGTGATTATGTAAAGCTGACAATTAAAAATATATCCCATGGAATGACCTTGTATAAATAAATGTATAACAATTCTGCAAATAATATGTGAAAGAAGTACATATAAGATTGAGCTTTGAATGCTAATGAAAGTTTCTCACAAACTAACTTTTAAAAGGAAGATATGTCATTTAAACAGAGAAATTTCAATTTGTAATTTGAG
The DNA here is from genome assembly GCF_014898055.3 of Talpa occidentalis. NCBI lineage: Eukaryota > Metazoa > Chordata > Mammalia > Eulipotyphla > Talpidae > Talpa > Talpa occidentalis. The sequence continues at coordinate 76,333,117 of NW_023604972.1, forward strand.
AAATAATTCATTAGCTAGAACAAAAAATTTTAATTTGAATTATATGTAAAAGCTAAGAATCACAAGATTCAATTTAATTAAAATAACTTAAAGTTGACATGTTCAAATAACTCAGAGCTATTAAATTCATTTTTTTATTTTTTGTATATTTTTACATTGTTCATTTTTTTTTACAATGTATGCTTTCTCATCTCAGTTATAGTCCCTGTGAAATTCCCACCACCAATTCACCCATGCACCATCACCATAGTCCCTTGTGCTCTTCCCACCTGTTTTGATCCTACTACCTTCTCCCCCGCCCCACCCCACACCCTGCCCTCAAAAATGTCTCTGGTATAGTTGCTTGTTGATTTTGATTTTCACTTTATTATAATACCTTTTTTTCCCCTCTGATCCCTTATTTGGATCCTTTACATTCCTCCTATAAGTGAAACCATCTGGTATTTTTCTTTTTCTTTCTGGCTTATTTCATTGAGCATGATCCCTTCCAGCTCTATCCATGTTGCTGTGAATGGTATGAGTTTACTTTTTTTGATTGCTGAATAGTATTCCATTGTGCATATATACCACATCTTCTTGATTTAGTCATCTGTTTTTGGGCATTTGGGTTGCTCTTATATCTTACCTATCGTAAATATTGTTGCTATAAACTTAGGGGTGCAGGTGTCCTTTGAATTAATGTTTTTGTGTCCTTTGGGTAGATACCTAGAAGTGGAATTGTTGGATCATATGGAAACTCCATTTTTAGCAGTTTGAGGAACCTCCACACAGCTTTCCATAGTGGTTGGACCAGTTTGCATTCTCACCAGCAATGTAGAATAGTTCCTTTTTCTCCACATCCTCACCAACATTTGTTGCTAGTTTTTTTTTCGATATTTGCCATTCTTACTGGTATAAGATGGTATGTCATTGTGGGTTTGATTTGCATTTCCCTAATTATGAGTGATGTTGAACCTTTTTTCATATGCCTGCTGGCCATTTGCATTTCCTCTTTGGAGAAGTGTCTTTTTAGCTATTCTGCTCATTTTTTGATGGGGTGTTTACTTGTTTTTGTTGTGTTTTGTCAGCTCTTTGTAGATTTTTGTGATCAGTCCCTTATCATTAGTACTGTGTGCAAAACATTTCTCCCAATAAGTGGGGTGTCTCTTTGTTTTGGTTAATAGCTCTTTTTCTGTACAGAAGCTCAGAGCTATTAAATTTAAAGAAAATATCCTAGTCCCAATATCAGAGAAGGTAACAAAAATCCATTACTTTGAAGAGAAGAAAGTCAGCCATTTCCAAGGAGATTGTTTGACTCCTTAGAAGAACTAATTTCCCTAAAATAAGCCAGGATTTCATGATTGGCCCATTATAAAAAAAAAGCAGATCTTAAGATTCGATTCCAATTTTTCAAATGAGAAAATTCAGATAGATTAAATATAAGAAAAGAGCTTCTCTATTTTTACATCTAATTTTTTTCAAAGGCAAGTTATCAACAGAACAGAAATGTGTCACAGAATAATGACTATTCCAGTGAGTCAAATGGATAAGTATCAGTTTCTGTAAATTCTCAAAACAATTTTCCTTGGTTCTGTAAAGCATATACATGAAAAAAAGGGAAATTACTATATTTTAGCTTTTATGAAGCTTGGTAAGGATCATTTTTTTCCCAGAATACATCTGTTGCTTTTTAACAATATCAATAAGCTCAAGACAGCATCTACCCACATTTCCAAGTTTCAATAATGGCCAAAGTGTAAAATAACTAATCCAGTATAATGGACTACTTCAGAATAGAATGTTTGGCCAATATATCTCTTGAGAGAGATACCATAATTGCTTCACTCCACTTTCAATGAATGATCTATAATGAAAGTTGCTTTTTAGGCTTAACCTAGAGCTGTGCCCTGTGGGAAATGATGGGTTTTGTAAAATGTGTTACAGTTTACTAATAAGGATGCAGAAGCAGTACAACTGATGAACCAGCAAATCTCCTCTGACTTATTTGGTCTTTGCTGAATAAATTTGAATATCATCAAAATACATTATCCTTATCCATAACCAGCTTTCTGTGATGTGCCCTATCCTCACACTCATTTCAAAAGGAACTTTAAGTACTTCAATATTTTACATGACAAAAATGAAATTTTCAATAGGAAAAGACTAATGGATGAGTATGTAGGGCCAGAGAAAAAAACGGGAACATTTATTTAGCAATATTTACATTTGATAATGATATATAATAAATAGAATTTCTTACCTAAAATAATGCAAAATTACTTTTCCTGAATATTTACTAATTCCCCATCAGGGAACCATGGCAACATGGATTAAAATTCTCCTTCTACCAATAGCAGATTATTTTACCTTGAACACACCTATTAATTCTCCCCTCTTTTCCCTCACACTCTTCCTTCCTTCCTTCCCTTCTTCCTTCCAGAATTCACTTAACTATTTGATGTCTACTGAGAGTATAACACATGCTGGGCACTGTGGTGCCTTTAAAGAGGTGAAAATGAGTGATTACTGCCCTCAATAAGCTTTTAATCTTTTGAGTAATAGAAAAAACATATAATGCCTATACCATAAATGTCAATACTATAAATTATCATGAGAAATGGTTATTTAGAGTGCTCTGGAAGCACACAAAGGGGTATAACTTGGGGGTGTAAAAATGGAGACACATATTTACCTTTGAAAATCAAGTTGAAATTACTCATGAAGCGCCTTATGGGTGATGGAATGGAGTAAGACAGTTTCTAACAGAAGTAGGAGGAGTTGACACGACACAGTGTTGGCAACCATTTAGCTTGGGTCTCTGGTAGATAGCAAAAAGGAGAATGATAGAGTTCTCCAAAGATGGGAAAATATACCTAAGGGTGCATAGGACAAATTCAAGTGTAGAAGAAGAAAATATTAGAACTTTTATTATAATTTTTAAAACTTCCTTATTTCCAATATTCTATTTTGTAGACAGTATAAAATATACATAATATTTTAGTATTTAACCCCTACCCATATACATAATTAAGAAATATATACTGTGTATGTCCTCCAAAATTCTAATGAGATGGTACTGCAATTAAAGCCAAAGAAGGAATCTAATGTTCTATAGTATCCTGAAGGTGATGCACAGTAATAAAGAAGTTTAAGCAAATGAAGAACAATTTTATTTTAAAAGTTCACTATGACTGTATTCTAAAGACTAAATTAGAAGATGACAAAAGAAATAGGCAAAGCAATTATGAAGCAATTGGAGTAATGCCAGTGAGGAGATCCTAAACAATGATGGTGGCACAGTGGAAATGCCAAGGAGTACAGCCTGCTTGTAAAGAAAAAGGATTACAAACTATAAATCAAAGTGACTTACATCATTCATTATATTTTGGCCCCACATAATTTCACAAAGATAAGTTGCCTATCCCTCAAACAGTAGGCTTGCAAAGCAAGTTGTAGGGTGCTATTATCCTATTTGAGATGATTAAACTCAAAGACGAAATTATATTCTGATTTCATGACTAGGACCAATATTTGAAAAGCAATAAAATCACTACCTAAATAACTTATATTTTTCTAATATAAGATAAACTAAAATCTTGATCACAGAAGATGGGAGAGAGGGGAGGAAGGAGGGTGCAGGCAAAGGTGTGGGCAACAGGTACTGACCACTATAAAGCTCAGAAGCTAAGATCAGTAACTAATTATCCTATGCCATCAAATTGGTGATGGAGCAAATACAGCGTTTTGTTTTTCCTCTTTGTTTTGTCAGTCTTTATACCAGGGGCTTTTAAATAAATCTACATCTAAACATATCACATATTTCCTTTACTAAAAAAACCAGAAACCAAGCAAAGAAGAATGAATGATGAAACATAACGTAGGTAAATTATGCATTATCCACCGGAGTTTAACAGTTACATTCAACGAAAGTAGATATATTTTGTGTAATTGATCTCCATTGAGTCTAAACTCAGGAAAAGGAAAATATTTGATAATAGAATTTGATTAAATTGTACCTTCAAGTACTATTCTCCATCAATATTTTAAGAACTCCTAATTTATTTTTGAATGAATGAATTACTGATCAAATTTTATTTTAGATCAAACAACTGCAGAAGAAACTACATAAGAAGTTTCACATTGACGGTCCTGTTGCCAGAAAAACTCCATGTGATTTAAATTGGAAATGTTTTCACCCATAGGAGATAACTTTTTAACTAGGACAAAATGGAATATTATACGTGATATCCCTAGTGGCATTCTGTAATAGTTCCTTACTCTGGCTTTCTAAGTTTTTCACATGGCCTTCAGTGGCACAGCGCCTCTCTTAAATTACTCTAACCTTCCCAAAATTCTGTCAGTCAGATTTATATTGAAACTGGCTAGACAAAATAGTGGCAAAAGTGGATTCTTGAGAATTTTTCACAAAGACTTTAAAAGATATAAAACATTTATAAGATTTAAAAAATTACCTGATATAATGTTGGAAATCAGTTCTTGTATCTTAAAAATGTATAAATACGATCTGGAATGATAATAGAGAAAGATGAAATATTTTTGTCATTTTTCAAACCTCCAGAAATTTACAGAATTAATATTGACAGTTCAGTTTAGAGACGAAAAACAAAATGCCGGACTACAGATTCAAAAAAGTATTTATTAAGCATTCTAATTTCCACTTCCCTTTCTAATGTATTCAGAAGCTACTCTAGCAATCAGCATAATATTATTGTTGCAATGATAGTTTAAGAGGCAAGAGAAATCCTTTCTGGGATACTGAAATCAAACAAGTCAGGGACAGCTGGCAGCACTGTCAGGGCACTTTGTTTAGAAATAACAGGTAAGGTGCCCTCTTATCACAATAAAGTCATCCCAGTTTTTCATTCCAAAAGTCTAGATTTACTTCTGAACTAACCCTACATAAGGCTCAAAAACAGAATATATTCACCTCCAGCAGTAAATTAACTGCCATGTGAGCACAGAACGTGTGGCTTTAAATATAGCACTAAATTACCCATCCTCCACAGAGATAGAATGGACTCTGATTTCATAGAGCAGGTAACAAACCTAAGGCTCTCAATCACGGCTGAAGGAATTTACGTGCACTGCAGACATTCGCTCTCTGTAGAAGGTCATTGCTTCATAGCCTGGGAAATAATCCCTGCCAGCCAACTTGCAAAGTGCCTGAGGCATCACTCCTGAGAGGCATAACTCCTCTTCTTTCAAGGCTAGAGGTCAGAGCCATGATCACAGCTCAGTCAAATTTAAAGGAAAAAGTATCTGGGGTCAAAAATATCCTAAGGAAAAATAAAAAGACTAAAACTGAAAAAATATATTGTGGTCCTCTGGGCTTTCACATGGTGATGGAAAAACCTGTTGCAGAATATTAAATTTAGATTTCTTTTCATCGGATAGCTTCAAAATAACTAAACTAAAACTGAATGCAGAATTTGACGGATGTCATGCTGCAATCAGTTTTTAGGACATTTTTAAATGCTGCAAATCCATTTAAATCCTCATCAGCCTAGACATTCTAAAAAAGAAAAAAAATCAAGCTTAAGTGACTTAAACAAGTAATGTGAGTAGCGGCTCAATGATTAAATACTGCATCAATTAACTTGAGTACACAGAGAGAATGCTGCTCTTTCAAGCAATGTTAATTCTGCCTCTGATCAGACAGACTCCTCCTCACATCACGGTTGCTGCTCCGTAAAACACAACTCATAAGCAAAAGAGGAGAAATGATTTGTAAATAAGAATAAACTGTCATTTGGGAATTCTGTATAAAATACATAAACTAAATTGATGTCTATGTGAAAATACAGTCATTTTCATATACTTCCAGGAGTGAAAAACTCTGAAAATTGTTTTTGAAAATCATAATACAGATGAAACTACCATTAAACTCAACAAAAGTGGTTTGGTACCCATAAAAATCATAAATGAGCACATTTAAAGATTAAAGGCATGTCTGGATGTACACATCACAAAGGGTAAAGTGGTTTATTTTGGTCATCTCTGCCAACAGCTATTACATGCTGTCATTTTCAGTAATGGGAAATGTATTTGCAAAAGCAGAGCAAGCACAAGAAGTCTTAAATCAGACAAGTTGGGGATGCCTGTAGAGTGCTGTCCACACTCTGTCTACCAGAGCCCTTGAATATCAAGATTTTATGGTATATTTTTCTGACATAGATGACAGTACATTCTACCACTTCCTTAGGACCTGAACTACTAGTCCACTTTTATCTCTAGTGGTACCAGGTTCTACCCTGACAGAAAGAAAGGAAGAGCCCCCAACAAACATATTTGTGCTTCTACGATTCTGACCCTTCAAAACTCAGTTCACAGGTCACCTCCTCACTGTTTTTTATATTACTCGAAACAGATTTGTTACAGCAAGATGGCAACTTAACCCTGAAAGGTTAAGGTTTACTTCCGGCTCCCACAATGTCCACTTCAGGTGGCATAGTAGCAACTCCCAGGTGTGAATGGCAGTTGTATCTCCCTGTGACTTAATCATCTTAACATGCCATATCCAGATTCCCATAACACTGTAATAAAGACTTGGAGGGCAGTATACTGTCTATTAACTGCTTTGCTCAGAAGAGCACCACTTCTGTCCATAGTACATTGTGTAGAACTAGTCACAAGGCCGTGCCTTGCTGTACGGAGCATGCACAATTTCATCTTTCCAGAATGTCTGGAAGGAGAAAAAAATAAGACACGTGAAAGCACTGTTACATTTCCACTATACCTTTTCTAACCCTGCCCTCTGTGTCTAATTTGGGTGCTCATAATGTGCTCTCTACTCTGTCTTCACTCTCTACTAGAACATGCAATTGTTTATCATCTATTTCCCTTCATTAGACAAATGAGCTTCTTGAAGAAAACAATCAGATATAATTATTCCGACTTAATTTCATAAACACACCAATAAACATAACCATAGAAAGTCAGATATATGCCAACTTAATGTTATTTGAGAAGTCTAATTATCAAGGTCTGCTAGCAACATCAAAAATATTTTTGACTTAATATAAAAGCAACCATTTATTCAACAGCAAATATTCACTAAAATTTTCCTATATGCCACTCAAAATTCCAGATCCTGGGAAAACAACAGTAGAGGAGATAAATGAGTACCTTCTCAGGAAGTAGTTTACATGCTAATATGGAAAAACAAGAGATAAATATCAGAAATGAGAAATAGCAAAAAAAAAAAAAAAAATACCAGAAATAAGAATTCTAAACTAGGTGATCAGGGAAACCCTCTTAAAAGGTAATATCTGAGCAACACGTAAATGGCAAGGAAAAAATCTAAGGGAACTGTATTTAAAAGAAGAAACAGCTATTCGAAAGTACAGAGCAAACTTGGTGCATTCAAGAATGTAGCATATGTGTATGATGTATGCAAATTAGAAACAACCTTATTGGTTATTATATGTGAAAATGCCAATATAAAGGATTATACATAGAGTTCACGCTACCCTCCCTTTTACTGAATTCACCTCTAAATTTTATATTTATGTTATACATATATTATATATATGTTATATATAGTGTAGATACATACATACATATAAAAGCACAGTTCCCAATATATCTTCTTATGGACCACCAACTTTTATTAAGATCCATGTGAAAGAAAAGCTGCTAATACTGCAAAATATTTTATAAAAATCAGATCATCTTCTCTTAAAAATTACAGTGTAGCAGAAAAAAAAGCAAAAAGAATTTTTTTTTTTAACAGCAATGTATGACAAGAATAAGACACATCTCCGGATAGTATACTTACAAAGTAAAATTATCTATAGAAGCTTTATATAAAACTAAGTCTCTATCTGGTTGAGGGAAAAAAAAATCACTGAATAGATTTTCACTAAAGGGTATGATTGGCAAGTCTGTGCCTTAAGAAAGACATTTATGGGTTATACAAACATTCATTTGCAAGGCACCAAAAAAAAAGAGAACAATTTTCCAGAACAACTAAAACTAAAAAGTAAATCAAGAATTCCATTCAGACCTATTACCTAGAACTGGTAATAGTGATGTTATGATGTTAAGGATGGGCAGAAAGAAAACAATGGTTTCAAATCTGAACTACAAATTATTCAACTCAAGGGCAATCAATCAAATTCCACATACAGATTTGCACTAACATTGATTCTTATATACAAACCAGAATATAGTGTGATTCAGACAAATGGTAATACATATATAATTATTTAATAATGGTTAAAGATTTTTCCCAAACTATGCAGAGACTGCAAAATATTGTATAATAGAGGTCATGAATTGAAAGAGGGAAAACCTTTGTATTAGTTTTGGTTTTCCCAGAAGCAAATTCTGAGACAAGGATTCATATGCAATTGGTTATCTAGAATGAAACATGTTAGGGGAGGCAGGACATGAGACAGGGAAGCTAAGGCAGGCAGTAGAGGGCTAGTTGTTAATCAAATATCCACCCTCAATAAAAAGAACATAATTACACTGGAGAAATCTGGCAGCCAGTATAAAACAGTATACTCAGTACAGTGAAAGGATGAGAAAGGCTGACACATTCATATACCCATTCATTTCAGTCATTAGTGGAGGGCGACACTCAGATATTAATGCTCTGGCATCTGCTAAGCAGAAAACCTCTGGTGAGAAAAAAAAAAAAAAAAATCTCTCAAGTAAGGAACAGTTGCTGGCAACTGGAAGAAGGGTCAGCATATACTGATAACTGTGATCCTGGAAAGCAAAATTATTTTTTTTTAAATAATAAATTTTATTGTTATATTCCCCATACAATTGCAGCCCCCCCATTCTGACCCCAATCCCTCCCCTCCCACCCCCGCCCCCCTAAAAGTGTCTCTGGTTCATAGTTTTTTGTTGATTTTGATTTTCACTTTCTTAAAGTTATTCATTTTCCTGGTCCCTTATTTAAGTTTTCTAGATACCTGTTATGAGTGAGACCATCCGGTATTTTTCTTTTTCTTTTTGGCTTATTTCGTTGAGCATGATCCCTTCCAGCGCCATCCATGTTGCTGCAAATTGCATGTGTTTATCTTTTTTGAATGCTGAGTAATATTCCATGGTATATATGTACCACATCTTCTTGATCCAGTCATCTATTTTTGGGCATTTGGGTTGTTTCCAAAGCTTAGCTATTGTAAACAGTGCTGCTATAAACATAGGGGTGCAGGTGCTCTTTGGAATTGATGTTTCTGTGTCTTTTGGGTAAATGCCTAGGAGTGGAATTGCTGGATCATATGGAAGTTCTATGTTTAGTAGGTCCAGAAATCTCCACACAGCTTTCCATAGTGGTTGGACCAGTTTGCACTCCCACCAACAGTGCAGAAGAGTTCCTTTTTCTCCACACCCTCGCCAACATTTGTTGTTGCTAGTTTTTTTAATATGTGCCATTCTCACTGGTGTAAGATGGTATCTCATGGTAGTTTTGATTTGCATTTCCCTGATGACAAGTGATGGTGAACATTTTTTCATATGCCTGTTGGCCATTTGCATTTCCTCTTCAGAGAAGTTTCTTTTTAGCTCTTCTGCCCATTTTTTGACTGGATTATTTTCTTTGTTGTTGTTGAGTCTCATCAGCTCTTTGCAGATTTTTGTGATCAGTCCTTTATCATTAGTGTTGGGTGCAAAAATGTTCTCCCAGTTGGTGGGGTTTCTCTTTGTTTTTGTTATTGTCTCTTTTGCTGTGCAGAAGCTCTTTAATTTGATGTAGTCCCAGCTGTTTATCTTTGCCTTCACTATCACTGCTTTGGGTGATGTGTCTGTAAAGATGTCTTTGATGTGCAAATCACGTAGTGTTTCGCCTATATTTCCTTCTATATATTTTATGGTTTCAGGTCTTATGTCTAGTTCTTTAATCCATTTTGAGTTGATTTTTGTGTATGGTGTTAGGTAGTAGTCAAGCTTCATTCTTTTGCATGTAGCGACCCAGTTTTCCCAGCACCATTTATTGAACAAACTTTCTTTGCTCCAATGCATAGTCTTTGCTCCTTTGTCAAAGATTAGTTGACCATAAATCTGTGGGTTTATTTCTGGATTTTCTATTCGATTCCATTGGTCTGTATGTCTGTTCTTGTTCCAATACCATGCAGTTTTGATGATTATGGCTTTGTAGTATAGTTTGAAGTCTGGGAGTGGGATGCCTCCATTCCCTTCTTTTTTTTTCAGGAGAGCTTTGGCTATTCGGGGTTTTTTGTGATTCCATATGAATTTCATCAATAATTGTTCTATTTCTTTGAAGAATGACATTGAAATTTTGATTGGAATAGCATTGAATCTGTATATTGCTTTTGGAAGGATGGCCATTTTAATAATGTTTATTCTTCCAATCCATGAGCAGGGGATGTCTTTCCATTTCTTTGTGTCTTCTTCTATTTCTTTTAACAGTGTTTTATAGTTTTCTTTGTATAGGTCCTTTACCTCTTTTGTTAGATTTATTCCCAAATATTTGATTTTTTTTGTTTCAATAACAAAAGGGATGGTTTTTTTTGATTTCTTCTTCTTCAGATTTATTGTTTGTGTATAGGAAGGCTACTGACTTTTGCGTGTTGATTTTGTATCCTGCCACTTTAGTGAACTGACTGATGAGTTGAATTAGTTTTTCTGTGGAGTTTTTGGGGTTCTCTATGTATAATATCATATCATCTGCCAATAGTGATAGTTTGACTTCTTCTTTTCCTATTTGGATTCCTTGGATGTCTTTCTCTTGTCTTATTGAAGAGCAAAATTATTGACATGAGAAAGCACACGCGGTATCCTTCATCAATTATAAATCAGTTTGTCTTGATCAGAGAAACAGTTAATGTAGGATATTCTTAGGAAAATATGGCTAAAAAAATACTGGGTCTATCTTAAGGAGGGCAGCAAACGCTAAGCTAAAGAACTCTAACTTTTACTTACAGGTATTAAGGAACCCGTAAAGTAAAATGGGAAAGTAATGAAATGAATGAAAACATTACTTTATGGTATTGATACTTATATTGTCACCATTACTGTCCTTGGAATGTCAGCTCCTATTACATAGGATCTTTTTCTGTTCAGTTTCCCCAGAAGAGTAAAACAAGCAGAGAAGTCTCAGTAACCCATTCACAAAAATTGTTCTATTTAAATACTATTTCTTACTAAAAGCAACCAAGACTGACTTCAAGTCTTCACAGAATATTTTTAAGATGTGTCTACAACATTCTGTCATGCCACGAAGGAAGTGAATTTCAAGCATTACAGTGACCTGGTCAAAAGAACTCAGGAACCGGCTAAGGGGTTCCCATTGACCAAAGAAGCAGTAATTTGAGCATCACCATAATAAATATTGGGGTCTCCTTGGTGGCGCAAGGGTTAAGACGCAACCTATGAAGCTACCCGCAGCCACTGCAGCATCAGTTTGATCCCCAGCCAGGGAGCAACCCACATGGCGCAGCAGACCTCTCCTGACTCGCCCGCTGCTCCCCTCAGCAGTGTATTTCAGTCAGTCTGCCTGTTCTGTTCCACACTCTGTCTCTGGTGAATTCTCTCATGCCCCACACCTTTGGCCTGTACCCCAGTTCTTATATGCATAAATAAATAAAAAATCTTTAAAAAAATAAATATTATAAAAATAGTCTTTAAATAACATTTTCAATATGAAATATTGAAAAACTTTTAACATCCATGAGTTTATAAAAATACTTAAACACCAGATGAATATTAGGGAACTAACTCATTGTTCTGAAAAATAGTTACTGAAGGAGAAAAATTACACATTTATGCTATTCTTCCTGCACAAACTGATATTTACTGAAGTAAAGTGCTTTATCATAAAATAACTTGCATTAGCAAGTGTGGAATGAATGATCAATTTAGAATACTAACTTTTTGCAAGTTTTAAAGAAATGATGAACCTATGTAATTATTAACAATGGCTGCTAAAACTATGAGTTGAAAAGTTCATGGGAAAGTTTGTGATATTTATCATAAACCTCTACCAGGTTGTCAACACTGGAACCCAAAATCCATGACAATGGATTACACGACATGACAATAAAGACACATGTGTGTGCCTCTTAATGTAATGGCAAAGGAAATAAGCAATAACACCTGTGAAGTTTTTCTTGTCTCCCCAAAAAACACACTAAAATCTGAATAATCCTATAGATTTGACTCCAGTTTACAACACTGGGGGAAAGACAGCATAAGACTGCAAGATGAAAAATTCAAAATGTGGGAAATTCCACAGAACAAATGATCACTTATTCATTTACAAACTAAAAAAAAAAAAAAAAAGAGGGGGGCTCTATAGATTAAAATTCATCAAATTTAATGTGGCAACTTTAAATCTGATTTGAGCAAATCAACTGTGAAATATAAAATAAAAAATTGAGATAATTGGTTATCAAATGCCTCTTTTACATTACTGACTTATTGTTAAAAGTCTAGGTGCCGGCCTCCCCTGGTGGCGCAGTGGTTGCGCACTGGGCTGCGAAGCTGCCCGCAGCCTCTGCAGCACCAGTTTGATACCCGGCCTCCGGGCAAGGGTCCCACATGGTGCACAGACCTCTCCTGGCACGCCTGCTGCTCCCCTCAGCAGTGGACTTCGTCATTCTGCCTGTTCTGTTCCCCGCTCTGGCTCTGGTGAATTCTCTCACCCTCTGGCGCTTCTGACTGTACCCAGTGCTTGTATAAATAAATAAGTAAATCTTAAAAAAATGTCTAGTTGCACTGATATTTTACTTATATTCTTTTTAAAAACCCTTTATACTTTAGATATATATTAATAATACCAGGAAGCTTATTCTTAAGTATTTATCAATAAAATAATCTGGAATTTACTTCAAAAGAATTCAAAAGGCTTAAAGGAGAAGTATATATTAACAATAGTTTACACTAGATGATTAATATGATTATTTTATGTATGACTATACAGATTGTGTATTCCAAATGAGCTAGCTAAAACAGTATTTCTCATCTCCTGTCCCTCATTGGGGAGTCAGAAGACTAACAGCACCTGGTTCAGTAATCTCAAGGTCAACTTCTGTAAATTTTGGAGCATAAAAGTGCAGGAAATTAAATAATACATAACAGCAACAATAATAATTATGTTGCGGCCATGAGCGGTGGACTTCACACTGCCCTAAGTGTTTTGCATGTTTTACCCTCTTTAAATCTCATCACAACCCAAGGAGGTGTAGGGGGCACTTGATACATATGTTTCAAAGGACTGTTAAATGAGAAAAGCATCGACGAGGTCACTGAAGTTCAAAACAGGCCAGCAACTTTAAGGTCACCTCCTGGGGTCATTTGGTCCAACCAATGTTCCAGATATGAAGTGAAAGAATGCTCTGAACACTGCACCAAAAAAGGACTTTATCAGCTAGAAGGCTGCTGGGGCAAGTTTGAAATACTGGAAAACTTAACAGGCTTCCCCAGACCTGCAGTTTTCCATCGTGCTTCCCACACTACGCATTTCTCACGGGGACAGAAAACTAGCCCTTCACACACCGCAACGGAAACCCGTCCTCTCGTCGCAGACAAGCCCTTCCTCCAGGTGATCAGACGCCTTCACCCCAAGCCTCGCGCCTCCGCGGGTCATGCACGACCTCTGACCGTGAAACTACATTTCCCATGAAGCCACGCGCGGACCCCGCCCTCCGCCGGCAGTTGGGAGGGCCCTTCCGGCGCCGGGAAAAGCGCGAGTGGGGTTGTCTCAATTCTGCGACTACAACCTGGTTTCCTCTGCTCTGGTCACCGTTCGGTTAGTAGCAGCAGCGGCGAGTTGTTCGCCCGAGTGCCCTGTAGGGTGCCCGTGACCAGTCCTCCGTGTTCGTTCGTCTCCAGGCTGCCCCGTGCGGTGTGACGCAGCTCGGCGCGGGAGCTGACGGGGACCTGGGCCCGGCGGGAGCGCCCTGGGAGGGTGGGGCGGGGTCGCGGCGGCGCTGCTGCTGTAGGGGCGAGCCTGCTGCTGGGGGCACTGCCAGCCCGGTCTTTGAGGTGGGAAAAAGGAAGCCCTGTCCAAATGGTGGGTTCAGCTTGAAAGAAGGAATTGCACAGTCATAGCGAGAAAATAAACTCTCAACGCATTTGACAGTTTGCAGAACGTGCATGGGTAGCACTTGGTTGGTTAAAAGACCTTGTCGAGTGCCCTGGGAAATGGAATTGGATGTAATGGCCCCTGTGAGCATTGACAGCTGTTTTGAAGGGCTTTCTGCCTCTCTTTAGCCATGTGACCTTGGATAAGTCATGTGCCAGTGTTACATACCGGTAAAATTGTTACATATCGGTGTAGGTTTGAATAATATTTAAGACTCTTTCAACTTAAAACTCTCGTCAGTGGCCTCACAGAACAGTCCATATTCTTCTTGCAGAGCAAGGGCAGCATTTAGTTAACTGAGTCCCCTTATCCTACTTTAAAATCCTTACCTACTAGAAGGCCTGTCAATGAGAAATGAAAAAGTAAATTACGCAATAGAGCTGGACTTCAACTTTGTGTACTTCTCTGGAATTAGTAATGGTTCTGGTTGTAGATGGCTTTGCTGCTGAGAAAGCAAAGGAGCAAAGTTCATTTCCACATCTTTCTGTTGAGAATCCCATATGCATAAGCATAGTGAATGGTACTGTATTTTTGGAGGACTCTTGCAATCATCGGACGTATACTGTGAGGACAGTGAGAAAGTAGCCAAGACTTAAAAACATGAAATAGTGAAATATTATTTAAACTTAAGAACCTATGTGGTAGGATTTTTGGGAAATAAGATGACTAGGGAGGAAGACCATATACGAGTTAGTTTACAACAGTACCTCAAAATAAAGCATTGTAAAGTTGTAACTTTTGTTAGTCAAAATATTTTCAAATCACTCAGAAATCTCACTATGAAGAAAATGGGAAGGCAAGTTGTAATCATATTTTTTAATCAAAAATATTGTTTTTCTAATAAAGAACGCACTCCTAATTTAAATTATAAAGATTTTCAATCTTAGTATTTACCCACATGTTTGCACTCCAGTGAGTACTTTTGAACTACTTATAAGTGGAAGAAATATATAAACAGTAAAGGTAAACACAATTAGAAAGTTAATCTCTCTAACCTATTTTTTCCCTAAATTTTGTTCATACTATTCCTACCGTAGAAATCATCAACTAATCTGCAGTGTTTGAACCCTAGAGGTAATAATTGCCAAAAACTGTGGATTATAATCTTTTTAACCTAAATATCTTATATTGCTTCAAATGGTGCAAACCTGGTTAGAATCCCTAATTTTTTCTTAATAACATGTCGTAAAAAAAAGTCATGCCTTAGAAAAAGTGCTTTGAGAAGTTCATAGACAACTAAAACATGATTTCCACACTTCGTGCCCTACCAAATTCACTCCAGGATCAGGCATTTACTAATAAGTATGGAATAATTATTTTCTATATCTTTTTTCTTACTGAAATAGTAACAAAACAAAGTTAATGGTTGATAAAACTTCTATATTTAAGAATAGACAAAGTGACCAATAGAACGATGTCTCATAGTAGTTCCAAAATAAATGATTATCTCATTTATGACAGTATACTGTGACAAGATGGTAATTTCAAGGATGTTATAAATTTTATGAATTTGTTAGGGTAAAAATGCATCTTGTTTAAATCGAAGAAAGACTTTAAATCTTTTTTAGCAATAAAGTATTTTTACTGTATTTTTTAATGGAAATAATTGGTTTATAGCACTGTATGATTCAGATGTGTGCTACCACACCATACCCACCACCAAGGCTCCCAAAATTCCCCACCATAGTCCATTGGGCCCCTTTCTTCTTTATTCCCTAACCCCCCATTCCCCTATCCCCACCTCTCCCCCGCTAGCCACAATTCTAGAGTCAGATTTCTAGGTTTCCTTTGGCTTAGTTTTGTATGTTCCTTTGTTTTGTTCCTCTATATTCCACCATGAGAGAAATCTTAAAAGTGTATCTTGACCCCTACCTCACACTATGAACAAAAATCAATCTCAGATGGGTTGCTGAAATAGTTGTGCAGGGTAAAGCAATAAATCATTTTCATTTGAAACTTAGGCAACTTTTGAATAACTATAGGATCATAATTTCCCTGAGGGCAATGATCTGTTTTATTACTGTAGAAGATGAGAATTTTGACATCTGCTAAATCTCTGCCTTTACTCTTCCTATAATCACTCTTCTGTGTCTCGTCCATTTTAACAACCCTCTGAACTACCTCAAATGCCTATTATCTGTTACTTGACATTCCTTCCCAAGGCTGTGACCCCCTTCTTTCTACTACCATTACTTTGTACATATCTCCATGTTGATTTATATTTAAAATTCTCAATTATAACAATTTGAAGTGTATATTGTGCTGAGAGTTGACTATTAATTACCTTTTTTTTATAATAAATTTTATTTTTATATTCCTCATACAATTGCAGCCCCCCCATTCTGACCCCAATCCCTCCCCTCCCGCCCTCACCCCCCTAAAAGTGTCTCTGGTTCATAGTTTTTTGTTGATTTTGATTTTCACTTTCTTAAAGTTATTCATTTTCCTGGTCCCTTATTTAAGTTTTCTAGATTCCTGCTATGAGTGAGACCATCCGGTATTTTTCTTTTTCTTTTTGGCTTATTTCGCTGAGCATGATCCCTTCCAGTGCCATCCATGTTGCTGCAAATTGCATGTGTTTATCTTTTTTGAATGCTGAGTAATATTCCATGGTATATATGTGCCACATCTTCTTGATCCAGTCATCTATTTTGGGGCATTTGGGTTGTTTCCAAAGCTTAGTTATTGTAAACAGTGCTGCTATAAACATAGGGGTGCAGGTGTTCTTTGGAATTGATGTTTCTGTGTCCTTTGGGTAAATACCTAGGAGTGGAATTGCTGGATCATATGGAAGCTCTATGTTTAGTAGGTCCAGAAATCTCCACACAGCTCTCCACAGTGGTTGGACCAGTTTGCACTCCCACCAACAGTGCAGAAGAGTTCCTTTTTCTCCACACCCTCGCCAACATTTGTTGTTGCTAGTTTTTTTAATATGTGCCATTCTCACTGGTGTAAGATGGTATCTCATGGTAGTTTTGATTTGCATTTCCCTGATGACAAGTGATGTTGAACATTTTTTCATATGCCTGTTGACCATTTGCATTTCCTCTTCTGAGAAGTTTCTTTTTAGCTCTTCTGCCCATTTTTTGACTGGATTATTTTCTTTGTTGTTGTTGAGTCTCATCAGCTCTTTGCAGATTTTTGTGATCAGTCCTTTATCATTAGTGTTGGGTGCAAAAATGTTCTCCCAGTTGGTGGGGTTTCTCTTTGTTTTTGTTATTGTCTCTTTTGCTGTGCAGAAGCTCTTTAATTTGATGTAGTCCCAGCTGTTTATCTTTGCCTTCACTATCACTGCTTTGGGTGATGTGTCTGTAAAGATGTCTTTGATGTGCAAATCACGTAGTGTTTCGCCTATATTTCCTTCTATATATTTTATGGTTTCAAGTCTTATGTCTAGTTCTTTAATCCATTTTGAGTTGATTTTTGTGTATGGTGTGAGGTAGTGGTCAAGCTTCATTCTTTTGCATGTAGCGACCCAGTTTTCCCAGCACCATTTATTGAACAAACTTTCTTTGCTCCAATGCATAGTCTTTGCTCCTTTGTCAAAGATTAGTTGACCATAAATCTGTGGGTTTATTTCTGGATTTTCTATTCGATTCCATTGGTCTGTATGTCTGTTCTTGTTCCAATACCATGCAGTTTTGATGATTATGGCTTTGTAGTATAGTTTGAAGTCTGGGAGTGGGATGCCTCCATTCCCTTCTTTTTTTTTCAGGAGAGCTTTGGCTATTCGGGGTTTTTTGTGATTCCATATGAATTTCATCAATAATTGTTCTATTTCTTTGAAGAATGACATTGAAATTTTGATTGGAATAGCATTGAATCTGTATATTGCTTTTGGAAGGATGGCCATTTTAATAATGTTTATTCTTCCAATCCATGAGCAGGGGATGTCTTTCCATTTCTTTGTGTCTTCTTCTATTTCTTTTAACAGTGTTTTATAGTTTTCTTTGTATAGGTCCTTTACCTCTTTTGTTAGATTTATTCCCAAATATTTGATTTTTTTTGTTTCAATAAAAAAAGGGATGGTTTTTTTGATTTCTTCTTCAGATTTATTGTTTGTGTATAGGAAGGCTACTGACTTTTGCGTGTTGATTTTGTATCCTGCCACTTTACTGAACTGATTGATGAGTTGAATTAGTTTTTCTGTGGACTTTTTGGGGTTCTCTATGTATATTATCATATTAATTACCTTTTAAAGAATTGCTTTAAAAACCATAACTATGCTAGGGCCTCCTCAGTGGCACAACGGTTGAGCGCTGGGTTGCTAAGCTGCCCGCAGCCTCTGCAGCACTGGTCCGATCCCTGGCTCCCGGGTGAGGGTCCCACATGGTGCACAGACCTCTCCTGCCACCTGCTGCTCCCCTCAGCAGTGTACTTTGTCAGTCTGCCTGTTCTGCTCTCCGCTCTGTCTCTGGTGAATTATCTCACCCTCCCGTGCTTCTGACTATACCCAGTGCGTGTATAAATAAATAAATAAATAAATGAATACAATAAATAAATAACATACCTATTCTAATTCTGTCAGTACTCAGATATGTTCAACCATTGATACAAAAATCAATTGCAAATGAGTTTTTTTTCTATTTCCCTTTTTTTAAGGACGAAATGTCTTCTCTAAAAGGTCCAAATGCAGAAATAGTATCTCAACTTCATGATTCAGCTGCAGAAGGAGATATTGCCAGGCTAACAGTAATCCTCACTCATTCTCCATCTCTTCTCAATGTAACTTCTAAAAATGGCTGGACTGCTTTAATGTTCGCTGCAAGGAACGGACATCCAGATGTTGTCCAATTTCTACTTGAGAAAGGGTAATCATTTTAGTTTGTATCACCTGAAGGGGTGTGTGGTTTAGTTTCTAGGTTATATATTTCATTTTAAATTTTTCATGTTTTATGTCATTGGACTTGTAAATAACTCAATGATCAATTTTGTTATATAAAAAATGTAGCATAATTTAAAATCTTTGTATCTCATTTTCATTGAGGAATTATTTTTCCCACCTGATGACAAAGCAAATTCATGAGTCTGATGTTTTCCTCCCAAAGAGAAAAAGTAAACCTACCCGTTGTGACTACCAAAAATGACTTATGAAATTGTAATGACTCCTTATAGAACATAATACTGCATTTTTATTTTATAAGTAGTTTTCCAGAAATTTTAAATCCTACTGTCTACTTTTCATCATTTATAATTATTTCTTTTAATCTTTGCGTGAGCAAGTTATGTACTAGAAAAATCTAATCATTAAATAGAGGGACTCGTGCATATGGAAATATTTTATTTTACTAAATACTGAAGAAAGTATTTATTTCCTATCTTATTTTTCCTTCCATCTGTAGGTGCGACAGATCCATTGTCAATAAATCAAAGCAGACTGCACTAGATATTGCTAAATTTTGGGGTTATAAGCATATAGCTAACTTACTAGCTAATGCTAAAGGTGGGAAGAAACCTTGGTTTCTAACCAGTGACGTGGAAGAATGTGAAAATTATTTTAGCAGGACACTACTAGACCGGAAAAGTGAAAAAAGAACTAATTCAGACTGGCTACAAGCTAAAGAAAGCCATCCAACCACAGTTTATATTCTTTTCTCAGAGTTAAATCCCTTGGTTACTCTAGGTGGCAATAAAGAAAGTTCCCAACAGCCTGAAGTCAAACTTTGTCAACTGAACTACACAGACATAAAAGATTATTTGGCTCACCCTGAAAAGATCACCTTGATATTCCTTGGAGTAGAACTTGAAATAAGAAAAGAGTTATTTAATCATGCTGGGGAAGTCCAAAGAGATGAAGAAGATGGGTTGGTTGCCTGGTTTGCTCTAGGTATAGATTCTGTTGCTGCCGATGAATTTAAGCAAAGACATGAAAATTGTTATTTTCTTCATCCTCCAATGCCAGCTCTTCTGCAGTTGAAAGAAAAAGAAGCAGGTGAGTACGGAACACCATTTCGTTGTATTGGTAATAATCTGGTAAGTTGAACTGGGTTGGAGTTGTATGTATCTGCATATTGTTGGAGACACACTTTTTTCCAGTAAACAGTGAAATTAGGCTTTTTTCATTAGAAACTTCCTGAAGTTCTCACACAAGGGGTCTACTCGCCTAGGAAATTACAGCAGTTTTAATCAGCCAAGATTAGTTTCCCCTGAATTAACATTTGTGCTTGCTGGTTTCTGTTGATTCTTCAGTGAATACTTACTAAGCACATGCTATATACTGAGCATGATGGCTAAGACCTGATAGTTTTGTTTTCTCTGTTACTGAGTATATCAGTTCATGTGGACCCTTATATGCCATGGTAAGAAATTAGAGGTTTAATTCAAAATTCCATTTAAATTTTGTAACTTGACCTATGTTAAAAAAAAATAAAAAGCATAAAAACACAGATCCTCAGTCTGGATGCTTTGTAGATGATGAAATGTATATAATTAAGTATTGCAGTCTGGACTCTTGTAAAGAGGAGTTTGGAGACAATTGAGTTCTGGTAAGAGCTTGTGTGACTTGGATTGGTAGCATGGGGAGAAAAGAATTCAAGATGTTCTAGTGGTAGAACTCATTGTACCTATAATTGTGTTGAATTGTGTTACTTATAATATTGTTGAAACAATTATAAGTTATAGAGAAATGATAGTGACCTGGTCCTGAGGTGGGATGATAATAAGAGATGGAGAAAAAGGTTTTTGTTCAAGATACATTTTGGAGATAAAATTGGAGAAAACAGAGAAACTATTTCTTGATAAAATAATTGAGTATTATGGGTAAAGCCAGGGAAGCAGAATAAATTTGAAGTAAATAACAATTTTGGTTTCGGGCATGTAAGTTTTAGAGGAGGGTATTAGAACCTAGAACGCCGAGGGGAGGTCTGAACTAGAAATACCCATATGGGAGTCATCAACACAAAGTTGATATTTAAATTCTGGCTAACTGAGATTACTTAGAGAGTTGAGAACAAGGAAGGAAGAGAGCTTCAGAATCATATCTAAATCCCTCTAAATTTAGAGGTCATTTAGAAACAGGGAAGCCAACAAAGGTGACATTGACAGTATAGCCAAAGGTAGGAGGAAAACAGAATATGTTCCTTGGAAGCCAAGAGAACAGCCTTTCTTGGAGCTTGTAGTGAAATATGATCAAAATTTAAGTAAAATGACAAAGTCCTTTTTTCAGGATCTTTGGTTTTAGTAATAAGAAGTTGTTGAATAATTTGACAAGAGCATTAGTGGGTGGAAGGAACAAAACTATATAGATTATGGTAGATGGGAAAGTTGGGAGATTAGAAAGTTGGGAGGTCACTTACCAGCATCTCTTTCTCTTAGATAATGTGGTAGAAACTACGTAATACTTCTTCCTACAGATTAGAATGGTATGCTTTATTCTCCACATCTGGTGAAAGCATTGAACTTTTTAAAGACAATATATTTTCCTTGGAGATCTATATATAATTTTAAGATCAAAAGGATCACCATTATTTTTTTCTAGTAAGAAAACTAAGACCATTTTACTCACCGTGTAAGTTTATGCCATTGCATAACCTCTCTGAGCCTCAGTTTCCTCCTTCAATCAGGGTAATAATAGTACCTACTTTTTAGGGTCACTCTAAACATAAGTAATATAAAATATACAAACATCTCTACATGGTACTTGAAACAGTAAATACTCAATAAATGTTATTTTCCTTATTGTGATGATGCTTACATAATGTAGATACTTTCATGTAAATTGTATATTACAAGGTAATGTTGCAGGTAAATATTTAATGTTACCCATGATTCATTGTAATTTAGGGTTATATTTATTTTATCAATAGATTATTAGTTTCATTTTTCCTAATTTAAAATATCATTGTTGGCAGCAGCTTTTCTGCCCACCTGTGACTTCACAGGTGTGTCTCTTCTCCAACCTTCTCCCTTTGCAAAGCAGCAGCGGCAGCTCTCCTCCAAGACTGTCGGCCTTTAACTATGCAGACTTCTGTTTTCTCAAACCTGTCCCTTGAGGGGGCAGCTCTTTCTACCCATTTGTGTCTGTGCAAGTATCCTGAACTCTTCTCTCCCTTTTTATAATAAACCTGTTCTTTAGGATATTAAATAAATAAATAAAATATTGTTGTTTATGATTCTTTTGTTTATTTCAAAAATTCTTCAAACAAATAAAATATTTAAGGGAGAGCAAGTTTTTCAAGCATTTGAAATGTAAAATTTCTAGTCTCATTGCCTCAGTTGTAATACTTCTGGTCAGGCTATATTAATTTATGTTTTCAAGTCCCAAAATAAAGACTATACAGTCAGAGTTATATATCTTAGTATATATTCTAAATCTGTATATTCTTATATAGTCTAGGATGTCTAATAGCAAGCATTTTTTAATGAGCAAAGGTAATCACAAATATTATAAATGTAATATTTTCATACTCTGCTTTCTTGTAAACAGGATATGTTCCACAGTGACATGAAACAATAGTAACTTAGTCACCAGGGAAAGCAAGATTGATTCCTACAGTTTTCTAGTGATACTTCCTTTATAATTCAAATTTAAGTGAAAAGCTGCATTTATAATGTACTTTTATAGGTGTCACTACTGTAAAATCACTGTTTGTAAAGTCACTACACTATACATTTGAATTATGCATATCTAAAATTTAAAAACAACCTGTAATACAGCCCTGAGTTAATACATTGTATAAGATGGATGTTAGTCCATCTGTCTTATAGTATATTTTATTAGCTCAAATTACAGTTAAATCAAATTTGTCATCTTTAAAATGAAATCTTTCATTTTAAAAGACATATAAACATCTTAAAAATAGGAACCCCAATCACGTTACTATTAAGAAATTCAATGTCTTTATTTTTGCATAACAGTATTTTACTTCTATATTAATTTGTCACCTGTCATAGGATTAAAACTTATTATTCTCTTAAAGGGGTTGTGGCTCAAGCAAGATCTGTTCTTGCCTGGCACAGCCAATACAAGTACTGTCCAACCTGTGGAAGCGCAACTAAAATCGAAGAAGGTGGCTATAAAAGAGTGTGCCTAAAAGAAGCCTGCCTTAGCCTCCAGGGTGTTCAAAGCACATCCTATCCAAGAGTTGGTAAGCCATTTCTTTTACAGTGATATCACAGCCGCCAGGAAGCTCAGGGAGCAAGACCTTCTGGAAAGATAAGGCATTGAGTTGCTGAGGGATTTAATCAATATTAAAAGCATGTGTAATTTAGCCACTAAGACTACAAGTATTAAGGTATTACTTTCATGACATCAAGGTAAAGGACATTTGTATGTTATTTGTCATTTCTTAATTCTGCATAAAACTATATAAATTTGGTATATTTGATACATGATTTCAAAAGCCCACCAATCTTGGTTCTGTTAGTGCAGAGACAAAAAGAAAAAAAAAGCCCCCACAATTCAGTGCCTGTTTGAGCCCTGACCAAAGCAAGACAGCCTGAGATAGCTTCTCATTACCACTGTTGTCTGCCTGTGTCTTCACTCTAATTGTTGCTTTGAGTCTGCTGTGAGGTTGGAAATCTGATAACTGAGCTCTTTAAAACTGTGTGAAAAAAGAATAGATAGACTCAGCAACACCTGAGGAGGTATCCTGAGAATAAAGTAATGGCCTAGTGACATCTGTTTTTGTTGCTCAGAGCCTTTTGCTTTTGATTTCTCGTTCTCAGTCATGCTCTAGTGAGAATTTGCTGGATTAGTCTTCTTGATAGAAGGAAGAACTGTTATTTATTTTAATTTTTCTTAATGGCTTAAGCCTAATCATACAGCCACATTAGCTTTTAAAAACACTTTGTTGAAGCTTGGGATGGAAAAGAGAGGGAAACTTATTATATTTACTTGGAAAATTAGACATTTCCCCATGCAGTATATTATCTACTCAAACTTTATTTAATTGAAGTGTAATTAACATTATATAATTCAGGTATTCAACATAGTGGCTTAATTTTATAATAGTCAAGCTTTTTTTAATTAAAAAATAACATGCCTAGCATACCAAAAACTCACAGTATCATTCTAGAGGACAAAAATTGCTACCTTTAGATTACTGATTATATTTTATGCAGTTTCCATGAAATTCTCCATCAGCAGCTATATCAACATAGAAAGAAATAATTTCTTATAACTGAATGATAGTAACAAGAGTTCTATCCTTTTATATCCTAATAGACCGTGATTTTACACAATAGGTATAATTTGTTTTCCTGTTGTTCATTCACATGATATTATTTTTAACAGATCCAGTAGTAATCATGCAAGTTATTCATCCAGATGGGACTAAATGCCTTTTAGGCAGGCAGAAAAGATTTCCCCCAGGCATGTTTACTTGCCTTGCTGGATTTATTGAACCTGGTAAGCCCTTTCTTAATAATTTTTATAATAATTTTAATTTAACTTGTAATTTACAAGGATACAAATTTAATTTTTAAAAAAGTCAAGTTTAGACAGTTTTTGAGAAATACTATTATTTTTGTATTATAAAACTGGGATATTTTAAAATATTTTGTATGTTTTAAATTATAATTTTTATGTTTTAATATTGTAAAATTTAATCTATTAAAAGTTCATCATTTGTTCTTTCACATGTCTTTCATATATTGATCTTACCTGGAGTATCTGCTTGATTTATGCCTTCCTTCCTTCTCTGTTCAACTCAAAACTGTCTGCTTTTTTTTTTTTTTAATATTATTATTATTATTTTAAGATTTATTTATTTATTTATACATACAAGCACTGGGTACAGTCAGAAGTGAGGGAGGGTGAGAGAATTCACCAGAGCCAGAGTGGGGAGCAGAGCAGGCAGAAGGACCGAAGTACACTGCTGAGGGGAGCAGCGGGCGGCAGAAGGGGTCTGCACGCCATGTGGGACCCTCCTCCGGTGGCCGGGGAGCAGCTGGGGATCGATCCGGCGCTGCAGAGGCTGCGGACAGCTTCGCAACCCAGCGCTCAACTGCTGTGCCACCAGGGAGGCCCAAAAACTGTCTGCTTTTGAATAGGTTTTCTCTGATTGCCCCAACCCCAAAAACTTTTAGCCCCGTGAGCCCTCCAGCATTCACAATCATTGTTTTCCTACATGTTTTTTTTTTTTTTTCCTACAGTACTCAGCACCACCTAGTGTGCTATTTGTATATGTGTATCTCTCTCTCCCTACTTATTTCCTAATATTCTGCTCATAACAAAAAGTAAGTTCCATAAAGGCAGGGAAGTTACTTATCAATACTGTATCCCAAGCCATTAAAATAGTGTCTCATATGAGGTAGGATTCAATATATATTTGTGGAGCATATGAGTGAATATATCTATAATGTTTAATCCCAACTTCCAATATTAACCTGCATCAATAGATAATATGAGTAGTAAACATGTAGTGCCACCCCCTGATCTGAAGGCTGTTTATTAAATTGTATGATTCTCATATGACCTTATAAAGTAGATATTGTTACAGCAGCGCTGCAGATGGGATACTGAGGCAGAAAGGTTGAATAAGTTGCCCAAGATCAAGCAGGTGTTAAGTGATAGTGCAGGAATTCAAACCTGGACAATTTAGCTCTAAGTCCATGCTCAGCCACTACACTGCCTCTAGCAGCTCTAGGTCATTGTTTGTTGTTGTTGTTTTTAACTTCTTTGTAGCATTCCATTTTGAATATTCTCATATTCATTAATCCATTCTGCTGTAAGGCTTTCAGTTAATTTCAGAGTTCTTGTTATTACGAACAATGATGCAATAAATGTTTGTATACTGTTCTACTGCACATTTACAAGAGTATCCAGGGTATTTATCTGAATGTAGAATTGCTAGTTTGTTGTATATAAACATCTTAACCTCTTCTAGATATTACTAAGTTGCACTCCAAAGTATTCTGCCAATTTATACTACTTCTGGCTGTACATGAAATGTTCTGTTATTCCACATCTTCACCAAGTTAGGATTTTCAGACTTTAATGTGCCATTTTGATGGATAAGAAATAGTGTGTCATTGTAGTTGTCATGTTCATTTTCCTGCTGATAGTGCATCTTTTCCAAATGTGCATTTGACAACCAATTTTCTTTTTCTGTGAATTTTACACGTTTATACTCTTGACCTGTTGTTGTTTTGTTTATCCCCTTTTTCTTAATGATTTTAGGAGGTTTTTTTAATATATATTGTATGCCAATATTTTGTGATGATCTTGCTAATATTTTATGTCTGTGACCTGTCTTTCCACTCTATCTTTAATGAACATAAGTTGTTAATTTTAATATAGGAAATTTGTCAGTCTATTTTGAATAGAAAGCTATATTTACATACAAAATTATTTCTAAACTTTCAGATAAACTTAAAAACTAACTTTTTTATAACTCTCATTCTGTCAAATAAATATAGAGTACAAAATAAATAAATAAATTAATTAATTAAATTTAAAAAGAAGTATAGAGTACATTTACAAGTGTCACTTTGTTTTATCATAGCTGAATCAACAATCATCGAGAGGAAAATAATCATTTAGAAAGAAAAATAATGAGTTTTAGCTTATGTGTTTTAAAACTTTTGGTATATGGTTTTTAACATTTTAAAAATGTTATCTTCATTACTGTAATTGACAACATTAGAAGGAAGGAAAGAGTATCACGATTTTAGTGAGGAAGAGACTAGCTGTTTATAACTATTAAGTGATAATAAAGTGTTTCTATAGTGTTTAGCCAGTAGTAGGTGCTGGATAGTTGTAGATGCTATAACTTGGACCTTTAAGAAATGAAAAGTTTTTTGGTATTTTGATTCTGCCTGTGGTTTTATACTTTAAAAAATGTTTTCTTGAATTCCAATCTAGTGTTTGGCTCCTACTTTCTGATCCTTTGAATTAGGTTTCTGTCCAAAGTGATTTCCAAATGTTTGAACCATTCAGAGCACAAAATGTCCAGGGCATGTTCATCAACTACTTGTTCTTTTGCTCCATTTGATTAGGGGAGACAATAGAAGATGCTGTCCGGAGAGAAGTAGAAGAGGAAAGTGGAGTCAAAGTTGGCCATGTTCAGTATGTCTCTTGTCAACCATGGCCAATGCCCTTCTCCTTAATGATTGGTTGCTTAGCTGTGGCAGTGTCTACAGAAATTAAAGTTGACAAGAATGAAATAGAGGACGCCCGCTGGTTCACCAGAGAACAGGTAAAGTTCAATTTAATTTCCTTCTTCTATTGATTGTTCTCTGGCTGTATTGGTTTGAGCATGCAGCAAGGATACATGTTTTCAGCAAGTTGAATGAATGGGTATGGCCTCTCATCATGCATGGATTACAATGGAATTGATATGTACCATGTTAACTGAGATGCCATTTTCTAATTTCAAATGCCATTCCTTTAGATATACATGTTAGTGGGCCCCATAGATAAATACTGATTCACAGATAAGAAACAAGTTTGTTATTTTTAGATATTAAATAGTATTTTAGTTTTAGCATTAAAACAAATAGCTTCCCCAAAATACAGGGAAAAAAAAAACTGAAAATTTTTGAAAGTTCTTGTTCAGTTTTTAAATGTCCTTACATACAAGAATAACAAAATTCACAAGAACTTTTTAAAATAACATCTCTGAGTAAAATATTGAAAGATAAATTACTTGTGTGTGTTTTGCATGACATGGAGTATTTGTGTAGAAACAAATGGATACATCACAGTAGTGAAGACCTGAAATCCTTTTTGACTTTACATTAAAAAAATATATTTTATGCACAAGAAATTAGATTTTTTTCAGAATATTACAAAATGGAACCTGTTCCAAATGTTGAGTTCACTCTGAAAATAAGTGTGGAGCATATAATTTGTTTTTTCATGACTTTATTTTCATAAGGGGATATGCCTTTCTGAAATAATTTTTAAATTGAATCACTAACCCATTGAAACAGCCAAAACTTTCTATACTAAATTTTGTGTATTCTACTGTTGTTTTCACTATAAAATCATCACGTTTTAGTTGAATTGTATAAGTATGGAAACAGTCTTCAGGTATGCCAGTGTTGAAATTCTAATAAATTTTATTTATGATATGTTTTAGGTTATGGATGTTCTGATCAAAGGGAAGCAGCAGGCATTCTTTGTGCCACCAAGCCGAACTATTGCACATCAATTAATCAAACACTGGATTGGAATGAGCCCCAATCTCTAAATGAAATAACTGGACTCTTGAGTATTAAGTGATTTCTAATACCACTTATTTCTCAAGTGAAATTAGAATGTTTAGTGCTCGTTAGCATGTCTCAACACAAAATATCATATTGGATCTTTGAAATACTTTCAAAGTATACATCTTAACCATAGAATTCATATTTTTATTGATTATAGCATTGCTTCAAATTTTATTAAATCTGAGTAAGCCTTCTCTGAGCATTTGTTTTGGTTGTGCTCCACAATTTTAACTCACAAAGCCGTATTTCTAATAAGAGCATCATATGGTAAAGACATATATTTTTAAAGTGTCAACATTACTAAATTCCAGCATCTCTTGTAAGCATTAGACCAGTCACTCAAGTTCTTTTTTGAGAAATGAGACAAAATAATTTTAATGGGTTTTGAGCTAAATTTTCAGTCCTTTTGTTGCCATAGATATCCCTTCAGTTGTCGGTAATTCCTTTTGGTCTTCCATTTGTAATCCACTTTTTTCTTCTGTTTCCATTGGTCTAGCAGTGATGCTGTAATCGTGTTGCTACTAGTCCATTTTAATCAGTGTTAGAATTATCTGTCTTAACAACTTTATTGGTGATCAGAATATCATTCCCTTATGGAACAGAGCTTAAATGAAAGCACACCATTATGTCCGGGACCTCTGCCTAAAACTCAAATATAACATCTTATTTCAACAAATTCTAAGATGCCTTTAAAAAATAAGCTTATCATTGAAAATTAGAAGATTCTAGACAAAATGAAGTATAGTAGCTCACAATTTTGTAATAAGATCATTTTTAAGGCTGTTTAAAAATTATTTTAAAAGGTAGTCTCTAAATGTATAAATTTATTTTAGTGTGTTAGGACTGGGAGAGGCCATAAGGTTAATATTTGTAGTTCAGTGCCCTTCTTTTATAGATAAGAAAGGGAAATCCTAAAAGGTAAATTTCATTAAAGGTGAATCAGTTAATGAGCTAATTGGCAAAAGTTACATAATTATAGTTTACAATTTAATAGAGTTAATTATAATTACAATTAAAAACTTAATTACTGTGTGAAATATTTTCCCTCTAAAAGGAAGCAGAAGATATTACTAAAAGTATATGTATACTATAACAATGAATTAAAAGAAGTGATAAATTATCAAATATTGTTAAATATTAAGTTCAGACACTAAAATTTATTTAACTTAAATAAGATAATTTTCTTAGATAAAACTGTATTTTACTAAAGATTTTCTTATTCATGAATGATTTCTTGTGAATGAATGATTTCTTGTGAATGAAAGCTTATTACTACCAGCCAGGACTTTAGACAAAGTTAAGACTTACACAGGACATTTGGGTCCATAATAAAATTTGAGCTTCTTGAGTATATATAAAATGATGTGCCTTGATTATATGAAGTATAATAATTTCAGGTTCAGTTTTACTTCAAATGTATTTTTAATGCTTAACAGATTCAAGGATTGTATCATAAAATTTCAGTTTTTCATAAAGTTGGGATATTAAAGTACAATATAAAGTATCAACAAAATTAATTTATATTTAGTTTTGGTTAGTTAATCCTGTACTCAGGGAAAAGCAATATCCAAGTAAATTATTGTTTTTGTTAGTCTTAAATTGCTAGCCTCTGAGAGGTGAAAAGCTACATGTAAATAGATGGAGTAGCCAATTCAAGAAATGATAGTTTCAAGTGCCATGAAGATATTCTAATGAAAATGACTATAACAATATATTAAAATCTTTATTTTCTGTTTTGTATGTTATGTATTTCTTAATGCTTTGATAAATTTCTTTCGAAATATGGGGAAAGCCAAATTTCATTCCCTATTTAGAATTAACGATGCATAAGTAAAAAGTATAAAAAACCTTTTTAAAAGTTGCCATATTTGGGGCCTCTCTGATGGTGCAGCAGGTTGAGTGCAGCGCTGCGAAGCTGTCCACAGCCTCTGCAGCTCCGGTTTGATTCCCAACTGGCGAGGGAGATTCCCACATGGCAGGGCAGACCTCTCCTGTCTCACCCGCTGCTTCCCTCAGCAGTGTATTTCAGTCTGCCTGTTCTGCTCCCTGCTCCGTCTCTGGTGAATTCTCTCACCCTCCCGCACCTCTGGCCTGTACCCCAGTGCTTGTGTAAATAAATAAATCTTAAAAAAATGAATAAATAAAAGTTGCCATATTTGGGAGGCTTAAATTTACATTTAAATATGTAAAATGTTATTGTTTGGAATCATATGTGTATATGTATATACACACATGCAGACTTACAAATACATACATATGGTCATTATATCTTCAGGTTTATAGTTACATGTCTCATCTAATGTCTTTTTATTACTTGTCTGATTTTATCAATCTTTGCTTCTTGAATTTTCACTTGTTTATTGTTCATGGAAAGACTAGAAGAATTAGAAGCTCACATATTTCACTTAGTTGGTAAAGTGATTAAGTAATTCTTTCAAAAGCCAACTTAAGGTTTTGTATGAAAATAGAAGAGAATAGAACAACAGGGTGAGACCATGATATGGAAGGACAAAGTATTAATTTGCTAATGAGCCAAATAAGGTCAATTAAATCTTACATAACAGTGAATAGCAGGTCCTCAAACTGTGTTGCTAATGTGACTACACTAAAATATTAGGTGAAAATTCATTAATTATTTAGCATAAGAATTGCACAATGCAAATTTTATTAGAGATAAGAATCAATTACTAGTTTTTGTATGTGTCACATGGGAGTAGTGGTTGCTGAGTGAAATTCATGTGAAATTTTAAGCTGCTCTTAAAAAGGGTAGTTTTCTTTAATTGGAAAATATCTTGGGCAGAGTAATCCAAAGTGCAAAATTAAGAGTATCTATTTGCAAATGTCAGAGATCTAGGTCTCAATGCAAACCAGAAGCACTTGCAAAGGAATTAAGAACAAAGTGCAGATAAATTACAGATAAATTGGATTTCAGTGCAGATAGGTAAGGGTGTTCCATAAGAGGCCAAAAGTGTGGAAGTGTTGACACCAAGGGACAGATGAGCATCAGAGACAGGTGGTGTATTTTGAGGAGACAAGTTAATGTTGCTGAGAGTCTGTATATTCAAAGTGAGCGTCACTGGTCAAGGAGAATTGATGAAAGAGAGGTCACTTGCGAAAATAAACTCGTGAAAATGATGTGGTTGTCATTGTTTATTGTTTTATGCTACACTCAGCCCTTTGTCTTACCAAGACACTCAAGGTAGAAATTCAAAAGAGCTTCTGAAAAAGGGAATGCAGTTTATTATCAAATACAATAGATTTTCAAATAATTCAATTTATTTGACCAAAGTAGAAATGTCAAAAGGAAAGTCATTCTAGTAATAAAAATGTCATGAGAAAAAAAATGGCTAATCAGAATTCTTTTTGTTGTGTGGGAAAATTTTTGTAACTATAAAATGAACATTTGAACATGTTACTTGGGCTAACAGACAAATTCCTCTTTCTATTGTCATTGAAAGATATCCACGTATAAATATGCTCATCATTGGAAATAGCACTTTTAACTCTATTCCTTCAACAATTCTGTATTTCTCATTACTAAGCAGATGACACCATAGCATTGGACAATGGATCTCCTTTTCACAATTCCTGTTAGAATGTTGCTTTACAGAATAATGGAACTGCTATGAAATTTTAAAACCAGATTTTAAATTTACAAAGAAGCCTTTCTGCTATTTTTCTAACTAGAAGTTTGATAAGAGACAACCTGCAGCATAAAGCATGAAAATATGTCCTCGTTTTCCATTCCTGAATGCATGGGAATACAGCAAACTAACTTCTTGTCTCACCCCTAATGGGTTCAGAACATTCTTCTAACCACTTTTGAAGTAGTTTCATTTTTAGTAATGTGGAAGTTCTATCCAGAAGTAGAAATTGAAAATGGTACTCATATCTCTTTTAGAATGGAGTAAAGTGTACAAGTGATCTAGTCTGGTTTATTTGTGTTTACTTTTTATCCTGATCATTTTATTCTGTGCTGAAATTGTAGTCTATTGGAACAGTGTGATATTTTGAACACCTCAGTAGAGCCCCTTATAAATATTTATTACTGCTTTCAGATAGCAGCAAACTGAAGTCATCTCTATCAGTGGGGATAAAAACGATTTAAATGCCATTTACCCGGCAGCTTTACTGATAAGAATGATTTTGCTTTTTTGCTGGATTTACTTATGTTTATGAAACAAGTTTGAATACTCGTGTATTCAAAGTATTAGAGGGTTTGGAACTGTAAAGAAAAGATGCCCTAATGATGTATGCGAATTCAAACCTCAAGGAACTAATTGGTCCCGACCATCGCCCACATCAGGGAGAAAGTGCATGAGCAGGTAGCCAGGAGAAACTCTGTGGGCCTCTGGGAAACATTGTCCATGGCAAGAGAAAATATATACAAATCTGTGTACACCTCAGAGTTTTCAAGGTGATAGTGCTATCTATGGTTTTTCAGAAAACACAGTTTTTTATAAATTACTAGATTTCTTAAACCAATATTTTCTTTAGTTTTCAGCTATTTCATATATCCTCATGAATAGTAAGCATTTATAGTGTTACGTATTTGTCACATAAATTGCTTCCTTTTGTTTTACACCATATAAATAGACTATATGCATTCTCCTTGTTCACTATGTGTAACATCAGTACTAATATATTGATTAAGCTTTATTCAAAGTCAGATTTCTGGACTATGTAAAAGTTATTTTTTGTCCTTTTCAATAAATCTAAGACCTATGGATCCCTATATACAAAAAGTCCTAAGAAAACATAACTATGATTAGCTAATTCTCGTAATATAATACACAAGACTATATATAAAATGTTGATAATTATTATTTCAATTTATCCTTAATACCATTTTACAGTTGGGTAAGAAGGGTTAACTTTCTCAAAATTACATTGTTAATAAACAGGAGGGCCAACGCTTAAACCCAAATATTCTCCAAATCCTTTCATTTTTCCATTTCCAGAACTAGCTCTAAAAGTTTCTTAATAATGCTGTGTTGGCAAAAGTACTTCCAGTCTCAATTTTTTCTTTTAATTCCTTACATTTAGGTCATTTTTCAGATTGGGTCTTCTACTCTTGTTACTCTATATATTTCTGCAGATCCTCACTGCTTAAATTTTGATTTATTAGATGCACCCACTTGGACTCTCCAAGCTTCACAAACCTACATGTGTAAAGTTGCTTTCCCCCAAACAAGTTCCTGACTGTATATCCCTATTTCAATTAGCTTATAATTGCCCAACATCAAACTATGACTATGGTTATCTCCATCAGCTTTATTCCTTGCCAGAGTCAGTCTTTAAATCCTATACCTTTTACTTCTTTATTTATTAATATGTTAATACTTCTTGAATTTCAGTTTATCACTATCTCTCTATCTCCAATACTGTTAGCAGGCAGGGTGAGGGGCACCCCAGGATCCCCAAACCTGCGGCTCAAAATGGCTTCTGCCATTCACTGCATACAGACAAAACACACTATAGTGCATAAGGCTTTCAACAAAAGAACTTTAATACAATTAGTGTGCAATATAGAAGAGAGGAGAGGAGGGGAAAGGAGGGGACATAAGGGGAGGAGAGAGGTAGGGGAAAAGGGGAAAGGAGAAAAAGAACAGTTAAAATACTTTCCAATTAAACACCCAAAGTTACCCATCCCCTCATGGGTAAATGCCCAGCCTAACAGGGTTGGCCCAAACAAGGATTGTTTAGGCCCAAAAACTTGCTGCAAATCTAAGTCTAAGGCATCTTCTGGTGGGGACCCATACAAAAAGGGCAGAAGAGGCCAGCCAAGTCTAGAAGGAAAAGAGCAAAATCAAGTTAAAAGTGGCCATTGTCAGCCTCCCCTCAGGTCTCTCACTGACATGTCTGTCTCTTTCAAGGGTCTCTTTCCCCTATCTCCTTGGTAATAGTACAAGGCCTTGAAGCAAGCACAGCTTCTTCACATGTCTCTGCTCCACTTACCTCCTCCATGTCTTCTTTTAGCCTTCCCTGTCTACTAGTTTCTCCCTGCTCTGCTCCATCTTCACTTGGTTAGGGTAGGGAACCTGAAACCTCCCTTTCTATGGCTACCATACTGTTAAAACACCACCATCATGCTTCATGCTACTCCCCTGGTTTCTACATCAGCTTCCTAGATCACTCTCCCTACTTCTAGTTTTACTCCCAATCCATTCTTCATACGTAGTCAAGGGGATTTTTTTTTTTTTCAGGAGCAGCAGTGTATCTAATCTTTTCTTAAAGTCCTTCAAAAAGACTCCCCAATTTCCTTAGCATAGCAATTTGCTTCTTCAGATTCAATTCTCATCACTTCCCTTTCTTCCAATAACTTTAGAAACCATATTTAAATAAAGCTGACATTTATTTATGCTCTTTTTAAAAGAACATAAAAAGCATTTATAGTCTTACAAAAAGTCATAGACTTAAACTTTTATTTATTTCAATAACATTCATTAAGGATCACCTGAATAATTGTGACCAATATTATATACTAACAGTTTAAATAGAAATATCTTTTATTTATTTTTTTAACTGTGTATATTTTTTACATCATTTTTCATGTTTGCACAATGTGTACATTTTCATCTTGGTTATAGTCCCCATACAATTCTCACCCTCCCCCTTGTTTTGATACTTTTAAACTATGTTTTCATTGAAATATTCGTAGCATGTCAAAAATTCTCTACCAGGGTCTATATTATGTCACTAGTGTTACCAAGGTCAACATAGGGTGAGGAAATAGGGCAGAAATTTAAATCTTTTTAATCAAAGTCTGTAGCCTCCACCATACTACACACACCAGACTGATTCTGAAACTCCTGTGTCTGCCACACAAAGATAAATGATTTACCTGATAATGAACCTCCCCTATGTAATAAGCCAAACTAAACATTTGTTTCCTTTTTTGTTTGAGTTTCTTCCTCTCCCTCTGCACATGAACATCACAGCTGAGTTTCATTTGTGCCCCACTCAAGCACCTAAGCCACAAAAGTACTGGAGCAGCAGTGTATCTAATGGTAG
Source organism: Talpa occidentalis (assembly GCF_014898055.3). Taxonomy (NCBI): domain Eukaryota; kingdom Metazoa; phylum Chordata; class Mammalia; order Eulipotyphla; family Talpidae; genus Talpa; species Talpa occidentalis. The sequence continues at coordinate 76,368,344 of NW_023604972.1, forward strand.
CACAGGTAGCAATGATAGTTTATCATTGTTCACTAAAAGTATATTTGAAAATAAATAGGCGGTTAGGAATGGTAAAGATATAGACTGATTAAAGGATGGTAGATCATTGCTGACACTGCATAAGATTAAATATGCTAATCGGATTTTGGATTTAGACAGCCCAGATAAATCCCAAGAAGAACTAGATTGAGGTACTCAAATCTTTACTTCATTTTCTTGCCTTTGAAAATACATATTTGTATTTTACCCATGTCTCCTTCAGTGCTGAGAAATTTATGAAGACTTTACCCAGGTGAGCTGATTATATGTTCTTTTTTCTTTTCCTTTTGCCATTTTGAATGACGTATTCTCTATTTTAATCCTTGCTGTCCTAATTTAGTTGCTTGACAAAAGATAATAGCAAAGGGAAAATTATTTGAATGTTCTATATGAAGACAATTTAACAGCATATTTCGTTCCAGTTACAAAAAATCCAACAGCTGTTTGTAACTTGCTCTGTTACCAAATAGAAAGGATGGATACATCCAAAAATAATTCTAAATAATCAGTGTGTTTAGACCTCTTTTATTTATGCTAAGAAAGACATCATGTGCACGTTTGAATGGCTACCATCCATATCCTAATTTGGTTATTTGAAATAAATTGTGCATTTGGAAAGCAAGGAAAATGCAATTGACAAGCTAAGCTTCTGAGCATAATTGAAATTCATTATGAATTCAAGGAAGGTCAGTTTCATTTCAAAGCTGTAGTACTTGTTTTGAATTCCTACATTCTGCTCTGTTTTCATTACAATATTAAATATACTCATCACCAAAATGATTTTCTCATCTGGTATAGTTAATAAAATTTTCTTTATTAACTTTATCTTTACTTTTATTTTTATAATTGCTTATATTTAATTTTTATATATATATGTTAAAGAAAACATTGGGGTCTGATCTCAAGAAAAAGGACATTAAAGATTAAATTTTTTTTCTGTAACAACTATTGCAATTAATCTGAAATTTAGACCAATGTCATTGGCAAAATATTCTGAGAAATATAATTTACTTAAATAATCCCACATCCTACTTTGCAAGGTCATGTATTTGTAATCTCACTGTCAGTTGATCTTTAAACCATAAATTTCAAAATGTTGATTGCTATAGAAATTTACAATCAAAAATTCTTCTAGCATTAAGAATTTAGTCACTCCTTCTTACCTTCTTTATTCTTACTAAGAATTTAAGTAATAGAGGGTTTTTCTAAATCTCCTTTTCTTCTCTCCAAATTTAAATATTAGTTATTTTATTCTGGTGTCAGATTACCATAATGTTGAATAAGTATCCTAAAATCCTGTATCCAGAAAGTAAACTGAAAAAATAATCTTCTTTTGTCTTTTTAAATATTCCCTCAGTTACTTGCAATTCACTTTTAAAAAATTACATTAAATCATTTAACTTCTCAATGAAATCTGTGCTAACCATGTGATGAAATTACAATTAGAATAGTTTCAGTATCTTCCCTTCAAAGGGAAAATCATACATTAGAAAATTTTCAAACAATTCTTTAAAATGATACACCAGAGATTTAACTGTGATCAAATTCATCAGCTGTGATGCCACTTTCCTAGGTTGATTCCCGATTGTTTTTACAAAAAAACAGAATAAAACTTCTGAATATGATTTCACTTGTGAATATATACACCCATGACACAAAATCCACTGATACGCTAATCTTATCTCATGAGACTGCCAAGACCTCAGTAAATTTGAGAGATGGGATGGAATGTTAGTGTTGATTATCTGCCCAATATAAACCCAATCACAAGTGATTAAATTAACCTGGTGGATGAATTCTAAGCATAATTTCTCATTTCCTCATTTTTGGTCAGACTGCAATTTACACACTTTTATGAGAGTGGGCAGAAATACAGCACAGTCAGCAGCTTAAATAATGTAAAAGGAATGTCAGCAGAAATAACAAGCACAGAACATTTTACAATAAATGTCTGTTGCTTTCAAAAATATGCATTAGTTTGGATTAAACTACAGAAATTTATTTTAGTAAATAAAGAGAGCATAGAAAATGTTTTAAGTGGTAATTCTAAAATTATTGTGTTTCCCCTCTAAATCTCTGATGGAAGGCAACTTTTTCGGAGGTAACACAAGTAATTTCAAAGTAATTCAAGTTACCTTGAATTATGATTTCTAAGCAAGTCATGAAATTTAACGTTCCCCAGAGTACTTTAAATATTGTGAAAAATAAAAAAATCGGCCCTAAGTAAACAACTAATAATAGCATTTCCATCAAAACAGTTGGAGGAACATGTTTATTACTTTCTTCTGAATGACCTAAAAACGTAGAATGGACCTACAGTCATTTTTTAGGCTACCGTGAGCAAAGCACAGCTTTACTTACAGCATAAGAAGAAATATTTTATTTTTTTCCTTTTTTTAAAGATATTTATTTATTTATTTATTTAGACAAGCACTGGGTACAGTCAGAGGTGTGGGAGGGTGAGAGAATTCACCAGAGCCAGAGCGGAGAGTAGAACAGGCAGAGTGACGAAGTACACTGCTAAGGGGAGCAGCGGGCGGCAGGAGAGGTCTGCGCACCTGGCGGCCGGGAATCGAACCGCCGCTGTAGAGGCTGCGGGCAGCTTCACAACCCAGCGCTCAACTGCTGTGCCACCAGGGAGGCCCAATATTTTATTTTATTTGAAATATTTACTTGAGAATTTATTTATTTTTTTAGGATTTATTTATTTTATTTATACAAGCACTGGGTACAGTCATAAGCGCGGGAGGGTGAGAGAATTCACCAGAGCCAGATCAGGGAACAGAACAGACAGACTGACGAAACACACTGCTGAGGGGAGCAGCGGGCGCAGCAGTAGAGGTCTGCGGGCCATGTGGGACCCTCGCCGGGGGTTGAACTGGCGCTGCAGAGGCTGCGGGTAGCTTTGCAGCCCAGCGCTCAACCAGTGTGCCACGGGGAGGCCCTACTTGAGAATTTATTTTAAACATTTACTTGAGAATTTTCTCATTCTTTCGAAATGGACATTGTAGTAATATATTAGTTTTCCTTGTTCTCACCAATAGGAATGAAGATATTCCACAGATTCTTCTTTAAGCACTCAAAAAGTCTCTGGTATTGTACCAGTTGAATTGAAATCTGCCCTTGGAGAAAAAGACGCAACCTTAAGGAAGAATCACAAGGATTTCATGTTTGGGGAAAATTAGACACAGAGGTTTCTATATGAAGACGGAGACACAGTATATTCAAATACAATTTCAAACTGAGATTTAAGGTTTAATGTTTCAAAATTAAGAGGATGTCTTTTAGACCCAACAAGAGTGGGTAATTCAGCAATTAATTCTTCAGAGAAACAGCTCTTCTGTGACATAGTTATTGAAGTAGTATCGGTCCACTTCAATAAGTGAAAAAAGGGGGTATTCTCCTTTAGAAAACTTAAAGGCATTCTTCATCTAATTAATAGGAAAAAAACCTTGAACAGAAAAAAAAAAATGCAGTCCCTGAGTTCCATTCAATTAGCTATTTGTACCTATTCTTTTGCTACCTTTTAAAAAGTATCTAATGACATATTTAAGTGCATATATGTCCTTTATTATTCATTTCTTCATCTTAATGAAATATACCTTTTTATAAACTTTTTATTATGTGAAATATACTTGTTGAAATGAATTCTTCACCTCTTGTCTTGTTGCCTACATAATTAGCCAAAGAGGGGTAATGTGAAGTTTCACATGGCACTGAGAGAATGGAAATGCTCTCTCAAGACAGGTCCTGAAAGCCTCAGTGGTGGTCAAGGTCAGAGTAAGGGAAAACTGTAATTACCGATTTCTCAGGCCCAATAATTAGAAAAAAATTAGAACAGCTAGGGTTCTAATTGTAGTTGAATAGGGCAATTCCTCTTCATAGAGTGATATATAATTCATGCATCATTTTGCACATGGGATTAGCTAAATTCACACTCTGATAGTCAGTCTAAAACCAAAAGAAGTGAAGCAAAGCAAAATATACTTCAGGGATTATGAGTCTGATAATGTCATGACAATACATGAAGTATGAATGGTCTTTCTAAGACAGAGACACCACTGCTGGTGTGAAAAATGGTATTGGGTGGGGCAAGATGAAGATATTTTTATTTCATTTGTTGTTTGAAACCCAAGATTTCACATATATTATTGTCTAATATGAAAAGGAAACTAAAGTCAAAACTCTAATGAATCAAAAACTATTAAGTAACACCACAGATACTTCCTGGTCATAGTAAAAATCATGAAGATAATACACAAATGACTGAATTGGAAAACAATATTATAAGCTGTATGTATTCATCCAACCAATACATGTGTATTAACTACTGTATTCTTCTATACATATGGAATAAAAACACACCAAAATACATGACAGGCAAGATCTTCATCTTTGTTGTGCCTTCTACTTTTGACTCACTTTTGTAATGATGCCTCAGAAGACTGAGATAATAATCTATTGCTGTGTACACTGGGGTGTTTTTATCTACCCTTTCTGGACCCAAAAGTAAATTTCCTCTAAAGCTCAGTTGGCGGTGAAGAATGGAGCATCCAGACAGCTGGTTCAATCCCAGGAAGAGAGTTTCAATAGAGACACTTCATAAAAGACCATATCCTATAAATTTAGGTGGTCTAAGGAGATGAGCTAATGGATATACCATCCTAAATAAGATCAAAGTCTAGGTAACTCCTTCAACCTACCAAGCACCCTCTTTTTGAACACTTCCACTACACTGTAATCCCTCCATGTGTGCCTACAGATGAAGCTTCTACAGGGAAAATCACACCCAAAATACAGGAACCCTTGGCTCTTGGAAACCAAATGTGGCTGCGGATCTGACCTGCCAGAAATTTAATAAAAAATCAGAGCACAAGGCGAAAGAAGGATATTGAGGAGTTAACACCTAAGTTTGATTTAGCACACAACTTGGGTAGATCTTTTACACTGGGCTGAGAAAAAAATCAAAAGCAATTTCTCAAGTTTTCTTTCTAGAAATTTGCTGATAGAGAAAGAGACTCTCTTCTTAAAACAGTGAAATAAAAACTGAAGATTTATGTGCACCAATTGGGAAGGAAGGAAATGAAGTGAAACTCATAGCAAGTTTCCTCAGGTTGCCTTAACCTAAAATCGAAGTTTTAAAATTTTTCTGAATAAGATTCCATTCTATATAGCTGATTTAATTAATCCAACAAGAGTTCTGAATTAGAATCACTTAGTGTTTGTATAAGGGGGTGATGGTACAGAAGGTGGTTGCTTACGTGAAAGCTATATTTTCAGTCCCACCTCTAAATCCAAATCTCTAAGGTAAGGCCCCAAATCTACATTTTTATTAAGTTTCTCAGTGATTATTCAGCACACTCAAATTTAAGAATCCTGTGTTGGGCCTCCCCTGTGGCGCAGCGGTTGAGCGCTGGGTTGGGAAGTTGACCGCGGCCTCTGCGGCGCTGGTTCGATTCCTGGCTGCTCCCCGGCCACCCGAGGAGGGTCCCACATGGCGCGCAGACCTCTCCTGCCGCCCGCTGCTCCCCTCAGCAGTGTACTTCGGTCCTTCTGCCTGCTCTGCTCCCCGCTCTGGCTCTGGTGAATTCTCTCACCCTCCCGTGCTTCTGACTGTACCCAGTGCTTGTATAAACAAAAAAAAAAAAAAAAAAGAATCCTGTGTTAACTTGTAAACTCCTTGACACTTACATTGTATTTATATTTTACCATAAGCCTAGCTCAGAATCTTGAGCCTACAGCTCAGAGTGCCATATTTTCAATTTGTTGAAAATATCTATGATTGTCCCTCTTGTTTCTTTTAATTTTTTATTGAAATAACATTTATAATATGTAGGTTTCAGGTGTACATCATTGTATAGCAGCATCTATAACATTCACTACTAAAACCTTAAGTGTATCTTTCAATATGTAATTAACTTCTTTTACCCAATGTATTTTTTAAAAAAGATTTATTTATTTATTTATTTATTTATTTGCTTATTTATTTATACAAGCACTGGGTACAGTCAGAAGCGTGGGAGGGTGAGAGAATTCACCAGAGCCAGAGCGGAGAGCAGAACAAGCAGACTGATGAAGTACTGCTGAGAGGAGCAGTGGGAGGCAGGAAAGGTCTGCACACCATGCCATGTGGGACCCTCGCCCAGCGGTGGGGATCGAACCAGCGCTGCAGAGGCTGTGGGCAGCTTCGCAACTCAGCGCTCAACCACTGTGCCACTGGGCAGGCCCTCACCCAATATATTGAGGCTGCCTTTTTCATTCCCTTCTGATCACCTCTAATTTGGACTTAGACTCTAAAAGTTTATTTTTATTTTATTTAGTACTAGGTTGTTTTAGTTCTTTATGTACCACAAAAATGCACTTGTCTTTCTCAATCTGACTTATTTCACTAAGCATATTATCCTGCAGTTCCATTCATTGTGTAGGACATGGCCGAATTGTAACTTTTTATAGCTGAGTATTATTCCACTGTGTATAAATGGCACATCTTTCTTGGCTAATCATCTGTCAATGTGCACTTAGATGCCCATCTTGGTTATTGTAAATAATACTGCAATGAACATGGGATTCATATATCTCTTTGAATTTGTGTTTTCATATTCTTTGGACAAATACTTAAAAGTGGGATATGTGGGTGATAAGGATATGTGGGTGATAATTTTATTTTTTTAAGAAATCTCCAAATTCTTTTCCATATGATTGTACTAATTCTTATTCCCTTCGACAATATGCAAGGGTATGTTTCTCTCCATGTGCTCTTAACATTTGTTTCTTATCTTTGGATTATTGTTCCTAGAGGTATTTGGTATTATTGTTCCTAGTATTTCCTGTTGTTTTGATTTGTATTTTCCGTAATAATAAGAGATGATATACTTGTTGAAAATATGTATGTGTTCTTTGGGAACCCTCTATTTAGATCCTCTGCCCATTTTTTAGCTGGCTTGTTTTTTGGTTGTTGAGTTTTATGGTTATTTATATATTTTGGATAAACCCTTTGTTAAATGTATAATTTGCAAATATCTTCTTCCATTCATTAGGATAATAGAGCACCAAATTCTATCATCCTATGAAATTTACACTGTGATAAGTACACTGATTTTCCCAGTTATAATTTGACTCCCTTCACCTGAATCATTCTCTAAGAAAGTGAGAAAAGGAAAGAAATTTTCTGAAACATGTCAGGAAGAGTCTCTACATTTTAATACAGTAAGCAATAAAAGTATTTCAAAAAATTTTAAATAAGTACTCACTTTCCAAATCTTGCCATGGTTGGAAAGCTATGAAGCACTGCATTTTTGTGGGCAATTCACTGCATTTATCTCAATTTCCTCTGATAAGAATTGGGTAGATGATTTCACACCTATCTATCTTTATCCGAAGAATAGACACTTTGGAGCTGCAAGAGATTTTCATTGTTAGTCCATCATTTCCTTCTTGTATTGATATTACTCAACACATCAAAACCTATAAAATACTGAGTTAAATTTTCTTCTGTTTTTCCAGTATAATTTTGACATCACCCAAATTTTTAAGCACTAATAGAAATTATACTGTAAACAATAATAAATTCCATGGTGTGCAGTGTTATTTTCTATCTGCCTTTTATTTGCTAAAAATTTTGATTTGACTTGTATAGGGTGGGTTTTTTATCTTTCCAAGGATTATCCTCATCCATTAAATCCTGATCATGATGGGTCTAATATGGTTATGGCATTACAAAAATAGCTTATGAGAAGCTTAGAAAATTACTTAAATACTGAAATTCTTTTACATATATTCATCTTTTACATATTTCTTCTTAAGAAATTAATATATTTATGTTCCAGTGGTCATCAAGAGTCTTTTTTGCAGATGGACATCTCCATATATTGTCCACTGTGAACTTGGGGAATTAAAAAGTTAGTTTAATTGGATATGTGATATAGATATTTCTATTTTTTAAATTTAACCTAATGAGATAGAAATAAATTTACTCTTCAGTGTTTTCAAAAGTGGAAATGAAGTATAGGTGTGGGAAACAACTTACATCTCTGAGACACCCTTAAATGATCTTAACTAAAGCTACTTAGTTTCAAGACACTAGCAAACTACTATTAAAGGCTACTACCTGATGCCTAAGATTATAAAATTTCATTTCTGTAGCCCCACAGAAATTGAATGCAAGTCTGAAATGATATGCAAGCATTATTAAGATGGCTATTTTCCATTCTAAGGACAAAAAAGAATATAGCTTAAATTTCACACTAATCAAAATCAAGAATGACAGAAGACAAGTTTATACTTTAAACATGCTTGCAAAGGTAATTTTTGTAATTCCACATATTTTATTTTTAGTTTTTCTCATAATTTATTTCATATGTGTAAATTTCCTTTAAACATTTAGAGTGTAGAGAATATATCCTTTCTGTTGAAATCAAACAAATAAATTCATAAGAAATACCTTATGATTTGTTTCATGTTCTACAGAATATGGGCATTACAACGAGTCCTCCACGGCTTGCTATGCTGGAAGTGAAGAATTTAACCTTTTATTTCATGTTTAGTTTTCTTTTAGAATTTTACTAGCAATCATTATCTACCCTTTTATGAATCTTTTTCTTCTTATTTGGTAATAGAACTTTCCTCTGAGTATTCCAAAGAAAATGTTTCAGTTTAATAATATGATAGAGAGTTTTTAAGTAATTTGTCAAAAAAAAAGTGGCACAAGTAAAATTTTCTAACAATACCTTTTAAAAAGTCTTTATTATCCAGCAGTTTTCTCAGAATAATGGTGTCACTGTGTGGTACTGCAGGAGAAAGATACTGTTATGTTTCCTGTTACATTTTCCCTCATACTTCTGTGAATTATAGTAATAAGTCAAAGCCCAGTAAGAAAAAAAATCAATAAAACTGAATATAAAGGTATCAAATGTGATAGGATTCAACTGATATATAACAGCAATCATGGAAAATTTCCTGAGTTTTATTGCCAATTTTGCACAGAACAACTAAACATTTATGAAAGACATAAATCCAGGAAATCCATAGTAAAATGGGTTCCTTAATATATATCCAAAGGTCTGGTGGTGATATATTTTACTTGTGGATAAAATTATATTTTTACATATGTGTAAAAAAAGATAAAATGTTTAGAACTTTATCAAAGTGCACTGAGTGAAAATTAGAGTTTTAAGCAGGAGGATGCATGATTTTAACTTACATTTAAAAAAATAAGCCTGGCTGTTACATAAATAATCACAAGATTATTTACAAGTAAGAAAGCAAGAAGCAAGAAAAGCAGTTACAAAGTCATCCTAGTGGTCCATGAGTGTTAAAACAACACATACTTAGACCTGGGTGGTAGCAATGAAAAACAAAATAAATGGACATATTAAAAATGAGATATTTAGAAATAGATTAGGGAAAATTTGTTGATGAATTTGAGTATGATCGTTAAACAGAAGAGTTAATGACATCTAGGTGTTTAATCTGAGCTAACTGGATGGTGAAACTGTAGACTAAGATTGGAAAGAATTGGGGAAGGCAAAGTATGTCAAGAACTCATTCTGGCACATGATAAGTTTGAGATTTTAGTTAGATATCCAATTATATATGTCTATTTGGCAGTTGGTTATTTAAGCCTGGGTTTCTGGGGGCAAGTCAGAAGTTGAATAATGAATTTTGGGAACACCTGTGTAAATTATTTGGAAACCGTGGAAATGATTGAATTTCCCTAGAACAGGCTTGAAAAAAACTAAAGGAATCCTGGAGATGCCAAAGATTTGAGAATAATGGAAGATCCAGCAATACTGTCTAAAAGAAAAAGGCCAGGAGAGCAAGACAAGAAACAGGAGAATGTGGCACTGTGGAATCTAACGGAGGAAAGAGATTGAGAAAGAATGGGGTGATCATTTGTGTCAAATTCTGCTGAATGTGTAAGATGAGGGCAGAGAAGTGACTGTTGACTTTGGCAATATGAATGTTATTGGTGACTGGAATATGAGAGTTCTCCGCAGAGTGGTAATGATAACAGACTGCTTATAGTGGGTTTGGGAAAGAATGTGTGGAATACGGCCTCCCCGGTGGTGCAGCGGTTGAGCGCTGGTTTATGAAGCTGCCCACAGCCTCTGCAGCGCTGGTCGGATCCCCGGCAGCTGGCGAGGGTCCCACATGGCGCTCAGACCTCTCCTGCCATGCCCGCTGCTCCCCTCAGCAGTGTATTTCGTCAGTCTGCCTGTTATGTTCCCTGCTCTGTCTCTGGTGAATTCTCTCACCCTCCCGCACTTCTGACTGTACCCAGTGCTTGTATAAATAAATAAATAAAGCTTTTAAAAAAGAATGTGTGGAATATGGAGTCAAAAAATATTGACAACTACTTCAAGATGTGTTGTAAAGGTAAGCAAAGACATGTCACAATGAACATCAAGAAATGTTTATGGGCCTCCCCAGTGGTGCAGCAGGTTGAGTGCAGTGCTGTGAAGCTGTCCACAGCTTCTGCAGCACAGGTTCAATTCCTGGCCGGTCAGGCAGATAGCCACATGGCAAGGCAGACCTCTCCTGTCTTGTCCGCTGCTCCCCTAGCAGTGTTTTTGGTCCGTCTGCCTGTTCTGCTCCCAGTCACTCTGTCTCTGGTGAATTTTCTCAAACCACCCCCCACCCTGTGCCTCTGGCCCGTACCCCAGTTCTTGTATAAATAAATAAATCTTAAAAAAAAAAAGAAATGTTTACATGCTGAAGAAAGTGATTCAATGGAAGACAAGAATTGATGTTGCATTAAAGGGGACTAATTGTAGGAAAACTGTCATGAGAACACCTACTTCATTCACAAAATACAAGGGATTTGATAACTTAAAATACAAATGCAAGGAATTTGGTAATTTTAGTCCTGGGAAATGGAGTTTCTGTCTGTTCCTGTTTCCTATGACATGCCAACATTATCATAGAGAATGTGGCAAGAGGAGCAAGGACAGGAGGCTGGAAAAGAGAGAAAGTATGAAGTTTTTGTTTTAGAGATGGAAAATATGTAGATATTATTAAATCTTTGCAGGAAAACTTTGAAAAAGACAATGGTTTTATTCATGTGAAATTAAAAGTTCTAAACCTTATATGAGCAAATCCAGCAATATACTGATTTTTCCAGTGGTCCCTACTTTGAAATTTTTTAAAATATGAAATCTTTCTTTTAAATCTTCTAAAAGTTTCTGTGGTTTCCTTGCTTTGCTGGTGTTCTAAACACTATTGCTAAGAAAAATTTATTAAGCCTTTTCTAAAAGGACGGAGGCTGACGAGAGAAAAGATTGGCCATCTTGGAGAAACATGGCCATCTTGGAGAAGCATGGTCCCTTGGAGAACCAGGAGGGCAACTGCTAAGGAATTCTTCTCCCACTCCTCATTTTGCTTAGGATTGGTTCAGGTAACATAACTACAGCTATGCCGTGTTTAACAGCAAATATGGAGAAATGCATACTTCCAATCAAGTAAAGTAAAATTAGCAGAACTCCATACAACCTTTACGAGGTTTATGCCAATATTTCAGGCACCATCATTAGCTGATATTAGGGTCTCTTTAGAAGTGCAGAGCAAGAGCTAGTAGAAAAAAAAGATTTGTTAAAAAACAAAACCTTTATTATCAGCAAATTAATATAGAGTAAAAGGAAAGAAACATTGAGGAATTCTAGGGGTCATGTTACTAAAAATATAATTTGATAGAGTTTGGGGCTATCTATCTAATTCATTTATTCACAACTATTTATTAGGTGCTTAGTATAATACCAGGCACTGTTCTAGATAGATGCCATATAGTACATATTCAACAATGCATTTAATTTCCTGGAATAAAATTGTGAGAGAGAGTCCTCTGGTGGTGCAAGGGGTTTAACACAGCACTGTGAAGCTGCCCACAGCCTCTGCAGCACAAGTTCGATCCCCAGCCAGGGAGCTACCCACATGACTCAGCAGACTTCTTCTATCTCACCTGTTGCTCCCCTAAGCAGTGTATTTCAATCAGTCTGTCTGTTCTGTTCCCACTGTCTCTGATTAATCCTGTCACTCCCACCCCCATACCTTTTGCCTGTACTGCAGTTCTTGTATGCACAAATAAATAAATTTTTAAAAAAATATGAAAGAGAAAACTATTATAAAATGTGCTTTGTATCATCACAATCACAGCATATCTGTATACCACATTCAAAGAGAGTGACTACCTAATTCTCTACAGCCTGGATTTTATTGCTGACCTGCCACTATTAGTTCAGTACAGGAATCAAGGACTTTGTGGGTCTCAGTTTTTCAAGTGTGAAATAAAAAATTTGAATGGGGAGATCTTGAAAACTTCTTCTAGAGAGTCTCATTCAAAAAGAAAATGGTTAGGTAAGCACTTAGTAAACACTTACCTGTAGTTCTTCTTTTTTTTTTTTAAGAGAAAAGATTTTTATTGCAATATTAAATGCACTTATAAAATGTCCACAGAAGGCATTACTTCTTCACCGCTATATAAATTTATTGGGAATATTTTATTCACCTCCTATTGTTATGATGACGCCATCTAAAACATACTGTAAATGATGAGTTATACTCTATATAACAAACGCATCACTGATTTTCAGCAATCATTGGTTTAATAATAATTAAGACTATATAATCACATCTATATTCTGGAATGTCCATTGACTTTCATGTAGTGTAGTAGAATTTAGAGTATAATTGCACATGAATGGTACATGAAAACATACCTCTATTTCTAAAGCAACTGCAGTCTACAATGTCTGAAGGACATTGTGCAACTCTGGTTATGTATGTGTGTATGGTCTAATGAATATGTATATATATTCTAATATAACTTAAGAATGATAGATGACATTTGACTGGAAGCATTTATAATATTTTCAGTTGTTTTACTTCAAGACAACTCTTTAAGGTGGAATATGTTATTTCCATCTTAGAGATAAAGGAAACTCAAGTCTCATAGAGATAATACCACCTGCCAGTGCACTCATCATTAAACACTGTGCAGTAGGCTACAGTCTGCTCTTCCCTCTGATACCATCGAGAAATAATTGACAATCAAGTCAAGTGCTTTTGAAGTATTTTTTAAATTAAAAAATCCAGTATGTATGAAGAAGAATTAAAAAAAGATATTATGTGTTTATAAATCCTCTCCGTAACACAACCCCCAGATTAGCCTTTCAAGAAGGAATTATTGCTTGATTTGTCAGTCACAGGAACTTAATTGTGCCATTAGGGGAGAAAATAGAGAGGATAACTAGAAGATGCCAAAAGAATGTAATTTACTCTATATAAGAAAGTTGGCCAAAGGAGAGAAAGAATTTTTAATAAGTTATGAGACTTTGAGAGGTTATGGAGGAAGAAAGGATTTGAAATCAACACACATTGTGACATAAGGGATTTTGAGGAGTGAAATATGTTAAGAAAAATTTAAATAATTTTTTGTTAAGATTGGCCACAAAGCAGCCCCTTATTATTTGAGTTAAATGTAAATCAGATGAAAGTCGAGCCTCTGGAATGGAGCATAGGCTGCTCATATACACTCAAGATGAACAGCTTCAGCAGGAGCCTAAATCTCTTTGTATCACTTAACACAACTTAATTCTTTCAATGTAAAGCAATTGAGTAAGACTTGAGTCTAATCACAAGCAGGTGCCAACTTGAGGTGATACCTAGGAACTTAGGAGGCTGCTTTCTCCACAAATATCTCCCCCAATACTTTCTATTGGTTAAGGCTTCAACAGCAAAAGCAAACAATTTTACCTTCAACAAGAATATTTAAAGATAATGTGTATTCAATTTTATATTTAAATATAGTGTATAAGATGATAATATAATAAGGACAAACCATCTCCCTCAACTAATTTAGCAGAACTTCAAATTTGATGATGTAGAATTTCAATAAATTTCACAAAAGATTAGCAATTTCTATTAGGTTAAGAAAATTAGAACATAAAATAATTAGACAAGATATATTTCATAACTTATATCCTAAATATCTGAAAACATGAAAAAACACACATTAAGTTTTTGCTTAACATCATGGGGAGGTTCTTGAAAACTGTGACCTTAAAGAAAATGAGGTCCTTGAGTGAAGAAAAGAATGAGGTCCTTGAGTAAGGAAAACACATCCTTGAATAACATCCTTTGTTCAATTTTGTCCAGGACTTTTTTTCTTCTCATTTACATTGTAACTAAACAAAATTGAACAAAACAATATTGTGTGAGGAACTGCTATATGTTTGAAAGTCTACATGATATAGAATAATGCACTAAAGAGTATTAAACAGAAAAGAAAAATCTAATTATAACAATAAAATGTATTCAAAAGAGAACACTGGGAATACCAGTGAAAAATACCATTTTATCCAGTTGGCATTTGACTAAATCTAAATCTGAATGGAAATAATTTCAAATTTGATTCCTTAAAAAGACAGAGAAAGCTTAAGACCCTTGCTCCCCAAAATGAGGAGGGAAAGAAGAAAAGCCTACAAAAAATGAAAATTGAATCCCCTAGTATGTAACTCTAATTTATTGATTTTTACATGTACAAAATGAATTATCCAGCTTATATACTTCCTTCATTATCACATGAATAGCTATAGAGGTATACAATGTTAGAAGTGATTTAGAAGTACACTGCTGAGGGGAGCAGAGGGAGGCAGGAGAGATCTGTCCTGCTATGTGGTATCCTCGCCCAGTGGCCAGGGATCGAACTGGCGCTGCAGAGGCTGTGGGCAGCTTTACAACCCAGCGCTCAACTGCTGCACCACCGGGGAGGCCCCTTATCAATGTATTTTTATATAACTATCTGTACTCTACCTATTGTTAGAACTTGAAGTGTAGTCAATTGAAAGGGCCTATAAGCTATAAATTGTAAAATTGAAAAGAGCTATAAACAAAATTGTTCTTGGCACGTGGGTATTATTTTAAGAATAAATTACAGTCTAAAGTCTGGAAGGCAGTCTCTCTGTCTGTAAATTGCTATCAAATATACACTGTATTATAAAATAAGCGTTAGAGAGATCTATCCCCCATCTCTTTTCTCCCATGACTTCCACATTCTAGTTCTCACACTATAACCAGGCCTGTTGAAAATTTGCAGTATTTGCCATCCCTTCAAGCCAAATGGAAATGTCTAGACTCTCCAAGGAACTTCAGTATGCTTGAGTATCAGAAGTCTGCAATGGAACAAGGATAGTATTTTCAATAAATGGTGCTGGGAAAACTACACTCCAATATGCAAAAGAATGAAACTAGACTACTACATGCCATGCACAAAAACCAACTCAAAATGTATGAAAGCCTTAGACATAAGACCTGAAACCATAAAATATGTACAAGAAAATGTAGGCAAAACACTACATGACATACATCTCAGTAACATCTTTAAGGAAACAAACCCCAAAGCAAAGAAAGTGAAGGAAAAGATGAATAGCCAGGACTACATCAAATTAAAAAGTTTCTGTACAGCAAAAGAGACATTAACCAAAACAAAGAGACACACTACTGATTGGGAGAAAACTTTTGCACATAATAGTATTGATAAGGAACTGATCGCAAAGATCTACAAAGAGCTCACACATGACTCAATAAAAACAAAGTAAACAATCCTGTCAAAAAATGGGCAGAAGAGCTAAAAAAGAGACTTCTCCAAAGATACAATGCAAATGACCAGCAGTATATGAAAAGATGTTCAAAATCACTTGTAGTTAGGGAAATGCAAATCAAAACCACAATGAGATACCACCATATGCCAGTGAGAATGGCTCATATTAAAAAAAAAAAAACAACAACAACAGGAAACAGCAAATGTTGGCAAGGATGTGGAGAAAAAAGGAACTCCTCTACACTGCTGGTGGGAAGGTGGGAATGCAAACTGGTCCAACCACTATGGAAAGCTCTGTGGAGGTTCCTCAAGCTACTAAAAATGGAGCCATCATATGGCCCAGCAATTCCACTCATAGGAATCTACCCAAAGGACACAAAAACATTAATTCAAAAGGATACCTACACCCCTATTTTTATTGCAGCACTATTCACAATAGGTAAGATATGGAACAACCCAAATGACCAAAAGTAGATGAATGGATGAAGAAAATGTGGGTATATATATATATATATACACACACACACATATATATATATAAACATATAAACCCATACGCATGTATATACACAACAATGGAATATCACTTAGCAATCAAAATGGATAAACTCTTGTCATTCATAGCTACATGGATGGAGCTGGAAGGGATTATGCTCAGTGTAATAAACCAGAAAGAAAAAGAAAAATATTAGATGATTTCACTTATAGGAGGAATGTAGATGAACTAAATAAGGCATCAGGAAAAAATAGTTATAATTAATTAAAAACAGTATTAACAGGCAACTATAAATCAGAGACACTCTACAGGGGAGGGGAGGGAAAGTGATAAAAACAGGGGAGGTAAGAGCACAAGGGTCTATGGGGATGGTTCACAGGTGAATTGGTGGTGGGAAGTATATAGGGACTACCCCTGAAAGGAAAAAACAAACATTGTACATAAAGGAAGAATGATGTACAATATATATAAAATAAAATTAAAAAACAAAGAAAGAAAAAAGAAGTCTGTGTACCTATCCTGAAGTTAGAAAGTCCTCATTCCAAACCTGTGATTATTTGTTCTGAAACAGCAAATATTTCTCTGCATGCCATACCATTATACAACTTCAAGCCAAACTCTGATAGGTTGTTTTTCTTTTGCCTCTTGAGAGAATTAATTTCTTTACTTCCTATATATAACCATTTAATATTCAAATATATATGATTACATATAAAATCATATTCAAATTAAGACATTTTAAATAAATGTGTAAAAATAATCATTTAATCAATTTATTAAAAAATATTTTGTGGACCCTGACTCTTAGATTGTTATGACATCATTATTTATTTGTTGTAATTCACATATATTCTTTTCTTTTCCAAATAATTTCTTTCAGATAATAATTTAAAGCATAATTTGAGATCTTTGTATTTTGTTCACTATTTTTTATACAAGATCTTATACCTCATGCTCAAGTTCACATATTTCTTATAGCAAAATACTCTATTATGAAGTACATGGAAGAGGTTGCAAGCTGGCCATTCTTGGGCTGCAATTGACCCCTAAATACTTATGTAGCCTCCATTATAGAGGGTTTATAAAAATATAAGCCTATTCTCAGCCTCCCTGGTAGCACAAGAGTTAAGTCTCAGTGCTATCAAATGCTATCGCCAGTCACTGCTGCATGAGTTTGATCCCTGGCCAGGGAGCTGACTCTCATGTCACAGCAGACCTCTCCTGTCTTGCCCTCTGCTCCCCTCAGCACTGTATTTCAGTAGATCTGCCTGTTCTGCTTCCCACTCTGTCTCTGATGAATCCTCTAACCCCCTGCACCTCCTATCCCAGCTCACTCCCTGGTCTACATCCCAGCTCTTGTATGCATAAATAAATAAAATATTTTAAATATATATGTATGTATGTGTGTGTATATATATGTATGTGTGTGTATATATATATATATATATATATATATATATGCCAATTCTTAGAAAGTAGAAGATTTCACAATATAAGACATCCAGTCTATAGTACTCTTCAGAAAAATGAGGGCATCAGCAAAACCAGGACACCTGTAAAAAGCCCCAACCTGGGGTAAAGGAAAACAATGGACTAATTTAAAGGGCTTTCTGGAGGTCACACGTTGAAGGCCTTTTCCATCTCTTACGCACTTGTTCTTTGTTGTACCATCTCACATTAGATTGAGCTTGATTTAGCTTATTACAACACCACATTCAAAATACCCAATCATGGTAGCTTGTTCTTCATCAAGAAGTCTCTTAACACTTATTTACATAAGTTTGTTCTGAAGTGTTCATTTCACCATTTTGGCAGTCTCTTTTTATAATAAAGTTTGATTAACATCTTACCTCCTAAAACTATCAAGTGATATTCCTCATTCTAAGATTATTAATTTGAAATATTTATTAGAAATGAATTTTTGTGGAAAGTAGCTTAACATACTAAAAATGAATGAAGAAAATGTTACTCAAAATACAAAGAATATGCATTGGATTTCATACTAGAATTCAATATGTCTGTTGTCTAATTGGACATCGAAAACTTTTTTTGCTTCTTCTTTAGGTCAGCCTGCTAATCAAGTGTGCCAAAAATGTGTAAAAGATCTTGATAGGAAGTCAAAGGAGACACCTTGGAGGCTGTGTTTCATTAGGCTGGGACATTAGGGAAATCCAAGGAAAATGAAGATGAGCATACATTTGATTCTATGAATGGAAAGCAGAATTACGCTGTTCTCCCTAAAGATAAGAAACAGTTTCTGACAGCAAAATAAGTAAGGGCAAGGAAAATGATGATCCTCCTTCATACATTTCTTATCAACCAGAGAAAGTCTTTCCAGTGGTCATGTTTAATGACTGTGAAGAATCATGATCAGGAAAAATTACACTGCAGGATATTCCAAACACAGTAGAGTCTTTTAAACCAGCAAGTGACAAATTTATCACAGAAGTGAAATGTGGAAGTTGCAGTGTGCAAGTAGAAATCAAGAAAAGATTTATCTAAAACAGGAATGCAATTACAAAGAAATAAATGTCTAAAATGTCACTGGTGTTTCTTGAACATATTCGGATCTGCTGCTCTCTGGAACCTGCTCTTCTAAATACAAGAATGTGTTAACAGAAGAACTAAAACCTGAGACAAAATCTAAATATGAAGGAGAAATTGCCAAAGAGCCCCCTCCCCCAGTGAGAGTAAGCATTATAGGAAAAGGAATTGAAGTTAAATACATGAATAAGAAACAGAATATATTAGTTAATGTAACTCATCCTAAAAGAAGGAGAAAAGTAACTAAATACTTTTAGTGCCCCATGTCACACCATTGAAGAATGTTCTGGATTAAAAAATCCACAGTGTAGGGTCAGGCTCCCTGAGAAGTGGCAGGTTAAAAATAAGCCTCTGAGGGCCTCCCAGATGGCGCAAGCGATTAAGCACAGCACTATGAAACTAACCGCAGCCTCTGCAGCACAAGTTTGATCCCAGGCCAGGGAGCTACCCACATAGCACAGCAGACCTCTCCTGTCTTGTCTGCTGCTGCCCTCAGCAGTGTATTTCAGTCACTCTGCCTGTTTTTTTCCACACTCTGTCTCTGGTGAATCCTCTCACCCCCCACACCTCTAGCCTGTACCCCAGTTCTTGTATGCATAAATAAATAAATCTTTAAAAAAAATAAGTCTCAGAGTTCAGATAGTTTGCTTCTCTCCTCCGGCTGTTTTTGCTGTCCAGAAGGGAATTGTGACACAGTTGTGGTTCTTCAGGGCTCAGTCCCTGAGAGGGAGAAGATTAAACCCCACATATTATCTCTATTATTAGATGGTGGCAAGATAGAATCTACCATCTCAACAGAAGGACTTGAAAATTATTCAGAACATCCCCCCTAAAAAACATTTTTCTGAGACTCAGACTCTTCCCATAATATTCTTCTTATATCAAATGACACCCCAAAGACCACTAGTTTAGGGCCTCCCCTGGTGGTGCAGCGGTTGAGCGCTGGGCTGCGAGGCTGCCCGCAGCCTCTGCAGCGCCGGTTCGTTCCCCGGCCACCAGCGAGTGTCCCACAAAACAAAACAAACAAACAAATAAGACCACTAGTTTAAGTGATATAAACTTAAGTAAATTGTCTTTAGAGGGTCTAAAGATGTGGAGAGAGAAAGAGAAGTCAACTGTGATGTACCAGAAAACATCACAGCAAACTCATATATACAGAAAAGCACAGAAAGATAAAAATATTCGCTAGGCAATATCACCAGCAGTTTTCCAGCTCAAGAAAGTAAAGAGTCTGAATGTGCTCTTCATCCTCTCTCGGCATGCATTTCCTATGAAAAAAGGCAGTCAACATTTATTGCAAAGGCAGCCAAATTCCACCTGCAGAATACTATCAGGACTCAAATGCTTTATCTTTTTCTTCTATCATCCCGGTGGCCCACCAGATGTTCAGAAGCTAAAGACACCCCTGGGAAACAGTTTTCTTTAATCATTGTGCTGAATTGATGAGAGACTATCAGGAAGAAGAGGTTGATGAGACTGAGAGTGACTTTAACAAAG
This sequence comes from Talpa occidentalis, assembly GCF_014898055.3. Classification (NCBI taxonomy): domain Eukaryota; kingdom Metazoa; phylum Chordata; class Mammalia; order Eulipotyphla; family Talpidae; genus Talpa; species Talpa occidentalis. The sequence goes on from NW_023604972.1 coordinate 76,388,512, forward strand.
CCACGTCACAGAGTGACTCTAGTGTGAGACAATTGGAAATGAAAAGTGTGCCATGTGCAACTCTCAGCCTCACCTCTTCAGGCAGCCCCATTGTCCAGAGCACACTCAGCAGTAGCAGCCATTGCACCGTTCAATAGGATCCATCAGAATCCCAAGCAAATCAGCAATGCCCAGTAAAACAAAAGCACTACTTGAAGCCTTAATAACTAATGAGCTAGAGCAAAGAGTAATTATTCAAAATGATATAGAAGACATGTTGTTTCTAATTGTCCCATGGGAATGAAAAACCCTGAAGACTCACCCAACTCGGGGTCCTCCCTGGTGGCACAAGAGTTAAAGTCTCAGCACTAACAAGTTCTCTCCAGCCACCGCCACCTGAGTTCAATCTCCAGCCAGGGAGCTAACCCACAAAGCCAGCAGACTCTCCTGTCTACTAACTGTTCCCCTCGGCAGCATATTTCATGTAGATCCTCCTGTTCTGCTCCCCACTCTGTCTCTGGTGAATCCTCTCACCCTCACACCTCTGGCCTATACCCCAGTTCCTGCATAAATAAATAAATAAAATAAATCCTTAAAAGAAAAAAAAAAGGGTCACCTAACTCTTTCTAGACTGTGTTGAAAAAGACAAAATCCAGATAATGCCAATGGTGAAGAATGCATGCAACAGAGACCACGAAGACCTCTCAAATGAGAATCATGGTGAAGTCTATTTTCAAATTAGTTTTCCTAACACTGTTGAGTTCAAATATACAGCATGTGCTACAGATCATCCATTTCTTACTGAGAAACAGATGATGCAGACTCTTACGTTAACTTAGGTTAAACAAACCTTGGACCAACCAGTTTTTTAACACAAGCTAGTAGAGTTCAAAGGATTGCATCAATAAGGCCAAATTCTGAAGGAGATAAGCATGACCCAACGGAAAATTACTATCACCAAATAGACACATTGCTCTCACCTCAGAAACAGACTTTGAAAGTTACCGTGGGCGCTACAGAATTTTTAACTTTCATTATTTTCACATTTTTGAGTTTTGGAAATTCATAATATGAGGGCTTTTTAGATTGCTTGGGATTTTTTTTTTTATGGCTAAAGATATATTGAGTATTTTAGAGTTAGATGAAAATGGGCAAGCATATATCAAGTTGCTTCTTTCCATTATCCTCCAGACCCAGCCATAAATAGCACATAGCAAAATCACCAAGGCTGCAGTTCAATATAAATTTTTTTAAAAGTCAATTTCTCTTTAAAAGGTTGATGTACTGCCAAATCAATTTTGTATAAAACATTAGCCTTTTGCCACTTTTAAGGAATCTACCATTTCTCTCCTTCTTGCAAGCTAAGCATGTTTAGAAGAATAGGAAGAATATGTTTATGATAAAGTGTGTTTTTAAACCTTGCTGTGCTAGTGGAGAAGTATGATATACATGTCGCAGAAGGCCATGTGATATAGTAATTAAGTCAGATGACAAAAAAACAGAAAAAGCAATGACTAATATGAGCCATTCTTAAAACCTATGATCTCAAGCAATCTTCTTCTCACCTCCTTGTATATTGGATGGGCAGCTCAAATAGTTGATAGAACCAAAAGCTCTCCAGACCTCAAGAAGGACTAAGATGGTAACTGTTTCTAAGAACCTAAGACTACATGTCTGCTTCCAAGCTTAGATTCACACCATATCATTTTGGTCACTTATAGAGGCCCTTGTTTTTCTTTCAAGAATTCTAAAATACATTTAATATTAGAATTATTCCACATGTTTATTAAGGTACATACAATGCATGTAAATAATTCCTTCCCAATTGCCAGTAATATTACTAACATGTCCAGAAATGAGGTTTGGAATGAAAAATTTAATTAGGAAGCCATGTTTTCTTTGTTGTTGTTCTATCCCTAATTTTTAATATCATTAATAAAATTTAGAAATAGAAATAAACTGCAAAGGGCACAAACACAAAGTATTGGCATAAATTAGAAATCTATAGAACAATAAATGCCCTAAAATAACATAAAATCTATATTGTCACCTGATTAATGAAATATTCTAAAGCAAGAATCCATCATTAACAGCAACTGCTTCTCAGTGTCAACATACTCTAGATATACCAAAGCCAATGGCATTAATCCCAGCATTTCCTTCCATCATATTCATTTAGATCTATAAGAGGCATACCTGCCAATTAGAAAACTGTCTCCAAAGCACACAGGTACTCACTTGGAGGAATATCTCCTAGGTTGTATCTCCTTTCCCCATGTACATGCTCCTCCCTGAAGTATCTCTCCAAGAAAGATTTATTTCCTTAAGAAAATTCAGTTATTCAAGTCAGAACACTCCCAAAGCTGATGTTATATGTTGACACACTAAAATTGTCTTGTTTGTTGAACAATTCCAGTTACTATTCCAGTTACTGTACTACTGTCTTTCATCAAAAGGCCATTCCTAAACTCCCCCTCTCCCTTTACTCCTCACCTCCTGCATCACTCTTTTCCAGCCATATTGACCTTGACTTGCTCAAACCTACCAGACAAGATTACAAACCAGGTTCTTTGTTGGGGCTGCTCCCTCTGCTTGGGCCTCTCTTCCTTCATATGTCCTCCTACTTCACTTTCATATCTTCAGTTTTTGGGGGGTCATTTTGTTTGTTTTTTTCATGTGGTACCTTCTCAATAAGGTTTCCTCAGGGCCAGTCAAATTAAAATTACAGTTTGAGCTTCTCAAAAAGTCAAAGCCATGCAACATTTATATGGATTCAGATATTTTTTAATACAAACATCCGCTCAAATTAAAACTCCTCAGCTTTCTGCATTACAACTCAGATATACTCTCTCCTCCTTCTTCACATAACTCTTTTCACCTCGTAATATGCTGTGTATTTTGTTGGTTTATTTGTTCTGTTCTCACCAACAAGAATGCAGTCATGAGGGCATGATTTTTTTTTTCTGTTTTCTTCATGGTTATCACCACAGCACCAGAAAAGTGCCTGTCTCGTAGTACAGGCACTCCGTGAATATTTCTTGATGAAAGAATGATTTCAGGGGGACAAAATCAGATTTCTTGCACAAAATGTTGTGTTTACATACAAAAATAAAAGCAGAACAAAAACAGAAAACAGGTTCAGAAATTTAAATGTTTGTATCGAAAAATAGTTGAATCTATGAATATTGGATGGCTTTAACACTCTTAGAGCTCGAGTACTTTTACACTTTATTCAATATTTCTGGGCCTTCCTGGTAGCACAAGGGTTAAAGACATAGTGCTATCAAGCTATCACCAGCAGCACGAGTTTGATCCCCAGCCTGGGAGCTGACCCACATGGCACAGCAGACCTCTCCCGTCTAGCCTACTGCTCCCCTCAGCAGTGTATTTCAGTCAATCTGCCTGTTCTGCTCCCCACTCTGTCTCTGGTGAATCCTCTTACTTCCCCACACCTCTGACTTGTACCCCAGTTCTTGTATGCATAAATAAATAAATCTTAAAAAAATATTGCTGTCATTAAACTACTCAGACCAGGATTGCTTGATTCAAGCAAACTTTTTAGATTGCTTGAAGTAACTGGAACATCTTTGTATTGTTTTATCAGAAATTTATAAGTATGCTATAGACCCAAACTTATACATGTATTTTCAAAGGGGACCCCCAACTTCTCACTTAACCCAGATGAAGAAAATCACTTAACCGAGATGAAGGATATCTGACATGAGCAGTGACTATAACATTTATGTAGTTGCTTCCACCTATGTGTTTGTGTTTGGGAAGTAACTACATTAAAGGCCACAGTCTGGATTGCCTAAAGGGACCAAGCAGGTGATATAAATGAGCAAAGCAGACTGGTGAGGAATAATGGAGTGTTGTGAATTTGGAGACTGTCCTGCAGGAATGTGAATGCAAATCCAGAACAGCCAGGTCTTCTGATTTTTCAAGATAGCTAGAGAACTGTGACTTTCACGGCATTGGCATCATGCAGACAAAACAATCTGTGAACACTGAACCAGATAAACAAGAGGGAGTGGAGTGGTGATGGGCATGTGGTGTGAGGTAAAAAGGAAAGTATACCAGTCTGAACCTCTAAAAAACAAAATTCTGAGTTCTTTCTCTGCCAGATTAAGTTTCTGCATTTTTGAGTAAAGAGGTTTCTTGGGGGCTCATTTCTTTAGCTATAAATGGACTGAAATATATATATTTTAAATCTCTGCCAAAAACCCAGAAATTCTATATCATATAAAATTTTAATGAGGAAACCAAAACTAGGCAACTATTAGAATGACAGATAAAGAGAAAGATTAAATTATATTTTCCATGGCATAGAAGTATTTATAATTAAATAGGCTTCTATGTGTAATAATATATGTAATAAGAAGCAAACTTGCATGCAATTGGTAAGATATTTTGTTTCTTGTTCTCCTAAGGGGTGATTACAAGATCCCACACCAAAGCAAAAAAATGATGTGGAGAACTGCAATTCTGAAAAAGGTTGTGGTTTCAGGGGATAAAAAGATGAAAAAATATATAATTATTTTTTTTCTTATCACAGAATACAACTATTGGAATAATTTCCACTGAAGGATATAACGTCCCAAAATGTTCACAACAGCCCTTCCCAAGAAATGTCATTTGTGCATGTCTGATTTCAAGCTGAGATCAATCAAGTCCTTGCAGGCTCACCAGAGTATTTTACCACTCCCTTAGCCACCTAAAAGAATGAAAATTAGGGATAGTATCCAGAATTAGGATTTTTACCAGAAATAACCTTTCTATTTGAGAAATCTGTCCATGTGGCAGAAGAAACACATAAGTACAGAGCTTCTAGAAATCATCATTTGAGTTACCCCCTTCTCATCATTAATCCTATGAGTATCCCTCCTTTCTACTTGAAGCCCCAGGTCACTATCCCATTCCTTAACATGTGTGTGTGTATGTATGTATGTGTGTGTGTAAATATATGTATATGTATGTGTGTGTGTGTATATATATATATATATATATGTATCCTCATGTTTTCCCCCATTGACTTCATAATCTACATCTTTATAGGTTCTCCATATATACATAATTTAATTTGTTTTGTTCTCATATTAATCTGTCTGATCGTTTGATTGCTTGCCCAGCCCAAGAAGAACCCAGAATCATCGTGGGGGAAGATTCTTTTTTACTCCTACGCTGCTGAGCTGACTTGCAGTGAAATTGGGAATTTCCCTCACGCACGCCCATTTCAACATTTCTCAATATATGTGCAAGTGAGCATCCAAGGTCCAGCTGCAACGCCAGTGCTTTCCTCCAGCAGGGCTCGTTCCAGGTCTGCATCTTCCTCCCCTTCTCAAATTTATGTCTTGGGTCTCCCTGTGGCTTACAAAGTAGTAGCTTTCTGCTTTCACATAAATGGTGGGTAAAGCATTATTTTAATGGATTAACATCTTGTCACTGCAAAGTGACAGTGTGTATTTTAACAGAATCCTTGAAGATACTTGAGTGCTTTCATTCCAGTAATTCAAAGCAAATTGTCTAATTCCTAGAAAGGCTCAATAAATAGGGAATAAGAGAGATTGGTTATTCAGGATATAAGAGGGATGGTCACGTGTGAATGAAGTTAGTGAGATATAGATGCAATTCACCACACAAAATCTCTCTTTCAGTAGAAAGTTTACAAAGAATATGCTGTTAAATTTGAATGTAGGAAATATGCAAGCTTATATTCAAGTTGTTACCTATTCATATATAAAAATTACCAAAGCCTTCATGCACATTGGCATTTTATTTCTCTATTCCTCATTTTGAACCAACATATGCAGCAAGAAAAGTACCATGGAATTTATAGACTTATGATTGATAGGAATCAAACCACAAAGAACCTGAGTTCTATGGTGATCTTATTATCATAGATTATAATTTGGCTAATTCAGGTAAAAATATTGTTACCAGGCAGGGTGAGGTAACACTCAGGAACCCCCAAACCTGCCAACTCTAAATAGGTTCTACCATCTGCCACATCAAGACAAAACACACTCTAGTGTGTTTAAGACCTTTAATGGAAAAGAACTCTAATACAATTAGTGTGCAATAAAAAGAAGAGAATGGACAAAAAGATAATTTCTACACAAAACACCCAGTTACTCATCACCTCGTAGGTAAATACTCAACTAAACAGGGTTAGCTCAAATCAAGATTGCTGAAGCCCAAAAGATTGCCACAATTCTAAGGCATCTTCAGGTGGGGACCCATAGGAAAGGGGCAGAAGGGACCAGACAAGTCTTGAAGGAAAAGAGCAAAATCAAAGTCAAGATAAAGGTTGCCATTTTTAACCTCTCCACGAGTCTCTCACCCATGTCTGTTTCAAGTGTCTCCTTCCATCTCCAAAGTCCCCGGTACCAGTCCATGGCTGAGAAACAAGCACAGCTTCTTCACATGCCCCTTGCTCCATATGCCTCCTCCAGGTCTCCTGCTTGTTCTCTATCTCTCTTCCTTCTTCCCTCCAGCTTCTCCTCTTCCCTACTCAGCTCCAACCTTCCTTGGGTAGAGCAGGGAAATTGGAATCTCCCCTTTCCCTGGGGACCCCCCTGTTACAGTATCTTGCCTTCTTACTGATAATTCAGAGGACATAACTAATAATTTACTTTGCGTTTTGCCCCTGCAGAGTAACTAATATAGTAGTAGGCATACTGCTGCTGCCCAAGGTGTACGAGTTGAATTGAATCCAACTGAGGCAATTTACAGTGATCCTCTTTTTCTATATAAGTCTATTTTTCAACCCATGTGACTCTTCTCCGTTTTAGCAATACATGTTTAGAAAGTGAATCATGGAGGTGTTGAAAAAATTATCCAACCTCCACTCTATCGTCATGTTTTTCAAAGGATGGAATATTCATAATTCTCGCTTGACCCGTGTCTCATTTTCATACTCAATATGATTTCCTCTAAATCACAATTTGGAAATAAATAGCCTTCATAAGTTATCCCAAGAATTGACTCCAAAAAAGTGCAAGGGCAAGCAATGGTTCCCAGGAAAATAGCAATAGACCAGTGGGCCAGGAGAAGGCAGCAATTCAGACAGCAAAAGATGCGGCTCAACAGGGGAATGTTCATTTGCCAGCAACATGAATCTTGCAAGTAATCACCTTCTCTTCTAATACCAGAGCAAAGGCAACAACTTACTGAAGTTTGACTAGATTCCCCTCCCTCTTTTCTCAAGAATATAAATCCTGGGCCTCCCCCATGGCGCAGTGGTTGAGCACTGGGTTGCGAAGCTGCCCGCAGCCTCTGCAGCCCCGGTTCGATCCCTGGCTGCTCCCCGGCCACCGGAGGAGGGTTCCGCATGGCGCTCAGACCTCTCCTGCTGCCCGCTGCTCTCCTCAGCAGTGTACTTCGGTCCTTCTGCCTGCTCTGCTCCCTGCTCTGGCTCTGGTGAATTCTCCCACCCTCCCGCGCTTCTGACTGTACCCAGTGCTTGTATAAATAAATAAATAAATCTTAAAAAAAAAAAAGACATCTCTTTAAAAAAAAAAAAAAAGAATATAAATCCTGTTGCTTGAACATATGTATGATTATATGCTTTTAATAAGAAAGATATTTTTGGAATAAATATCTCTTTACTATTCACAAAAGAATCCCAACTTTCCAAATTAACTCTTTCAAAGCGCACATCTGCATGTTAAGGCTGCTTTCCTCTTCAGAAACTGAAATAACTAACTATAGTTTACTTGGCTGAATTGAATTTGTGTCTTACTCAAAGAATTTGAGTTCACTTCCAAAAATACGTCTTTCTTTCTTCCCATGTGTACAACATCTGAAATGTGATTTATGAGAAATTTATATACTTAGTCATTCAGATAACCAAAATATAGTTCTCATAAATATTTGGTCATCATCCATTAGTTCCTGGCCCACAGCTCCAAAAAACCTTGGAGTATCCCATTGAGAACTATAAAAGTGTCTTTTGTTATGTTAATGACTGACTTTAGGAAAGTCTTGGAAATCATCCACCCTGATTAGAGGACTGGAACTTTCCATCCCACTCCCTGACCTCAGGGGAGAAGAGTGGGACTGGAGGTTGAATTAATATACAATGAGCAATGATTGAATCACTCGTGTCTCTGTATCAATGAAGTCTCTGTGAAAGCCCAAAAGGATGGGTTCTGGAGAACTTCTGGGTTGGTGGAGATTTGGGGAGAGCAGCACACCTGTAGAGGGCATGGAAGCTCTGCACCCCTTCCATATACCTTACTCTATGCATCTCTTTCATCTAAGTTATACACTTAAAGATTCAGTGACCTAATAAGTAAGATATTTATCTGAGTTCTGTGTAATTTAATCTGCAATAATAGAACTCTAGGAGGGAGGCACTGGAATGCAGCCAGTGAGTCAGAAGCACAGGAAGCAATCAACACTTAACAACTGGTGTCTGAAAGGGGTGAGGTTCAGGCAGTCCTGTATGAATGAACCTTCAACATGAAGAACCTAATGCCACCTCCTGATAGATGATATAGGTTTGGAGACGTGTTGGGTTCAGAGAATGGTGTCCTTGGTTTACCTCTGAGAAAGCGGTTTTGCCAAAGCACCTGAACTTTTCAGTGGCAAGCGGAGAGGTTCCCCATGAGGCAGAGACATTTAGTTGTATCCAAAAAGGCAGTGTTATTATAAAAAAGAAAAGGAAAGGAAAGGACAGACACAGACAGACCAGCAGAAAGAGCTACCACTGAAAGGAATAGGTTTGTTAAAAGAGATGCTATGTAGACACAGGTGGACAGTCTTGAGTAGAGGGCTGCCTTGGCTGTTTTGCAAAAGGAGGAGGTCAGTGGAAGGAAACACCTGCTTAGGCACAGGCGGGCAGGAGAGTTGCCCTGCCCCTTGCCAGTGGAGAAATTGCCCTGATCTAGTCTTCTCTATGGGAGGGGCTCAGTCCTTTGTGGAATTGTTAACTATTATTGAATTGATTTTTTTCTAAGGTTTAATTAGTAGATTTGAAAGGACCGGTGATTCTCTACAATGGCCCTTAATCTCCATATCCCCACCCTGCTCTGCTCCTCCAGATACTTTTCCTTTTTTTTAATTAATTTATTTATTTGTACTAGCACTGGGTACAGTCAGAAGCGCAAGAGGGTGAGAGAATTCACCAATGCCAGAGTGGGTTACTGAACAGGCAGACCGATGAAATACACTGCTGAGGGGAGCAGCGGGCGTGGCAGGAGAGTCTGCGTGCCATGTGGGACCCTTGCCGGTGGCCGGGGATTGAACCGGCACTGCAGAGGCTGCAGGCAGCTTTGCAGCCCAGCGCTCAACCGCTGCGTTTCTAGGGGAGGCCCTCCAGATACTTTTCTATAGCTGGGTAAATGACTATGTCAATTATTTCTACCCCCATCTCCAGTTTCTGGTCTTGTCATGCCACTTCCCAAATATTCTAGACTTTGCCCTCTACAGTGTCAGAAATGACACTATTGTAGCACACCCAGCTATGTGAATTGCTAGTTGTTGGTGTGAGGAAACCCCGCCAACAGATTGGTAGTTTGAGATCAGCCCTAAATTGAGCATCTGTGCAATGGAAATTGGCAAACACACAGAGCAAGGTTTTCTTTTTCCTTTTGGAGAATCCCTTGTTAAACACCAGTTTGCACTTGAAATAACAGAGGAATCAGAGGTTTAATTTATACAAATTTGAATTTTAGGCCAAACAGCAATTATTTTCATCAAAACAATGATTGCATTTTCTTTGGGGTTAATTTTGTTTGGAATGAAAATTCACACTACCAATTTGTTTTACACTAGATTTGAAGGAATTAAACTGTCTGACATTTCCATTTTTTGCTTTATCCAAGCCACGGAAGGCATGCCCTGTTTCTTCAGAAACTTTTCAGTAGAGGCTGCAATTCACTAAGAGCTTCTGGAACTAGCATTGTTTAATGTGTGGTTTAAATTTTATTTCATGTATACAGTCAGGATATGCTACTAATCCATGACTTAAAACCTGACAGCTTTATCGAGCATCATTACAGCTGGTGTTTTTCAGTCTGTTAATCTCACTCATCTCTGACTTCCTACATAATAACTGGAAAAGACATTAGGAATGACATATTTATGTATGTGGACACAGTTGATCAATCCATCTAGGCTGTGGGGAATGCTGACTAAGGCACACCAGGTAAATAACTTGAAGACTGTAAAATGAAGTCACAAGTGCCTGCAAAAGAGAGCTCTTATTTTTATAATCTCAAATGACTCCTGTATCACAAACAGATGTGGCAAGAATTTGGGTCCAATTATGTGAGGATACTTGATAGCACTTTCTTTATTTCATTCACCTATAAAAATTATTGTGGAAATGTATTTTCCAAATACTAGTTTACATGGGACTAAGAAGGAGAAAGAGAGGACAGAGATAGAGGGGGTGGGCAGAGAAAAGGAAAGGCAGGCAGGCAAAAGAACTCTAGTCTTCATAATTAGAGCTTACAATGACATTGTACTTACTCTGCCATTAATATTAGCTTATTAATTCTTCCAACAACACTATGTACTAAGTACTCTATTTTCATAATCAGTTTATCAAATAAGCAATCTAAGTCAATGGAGAAAGAAAGGGACCGAGATCACTTGGCCATAATTAGCAATAAAGTTGGGTTTCAAACCCAGACTGCCTGGTCCATTATCTATGCTTTTAAACTCTACAAGTCACTGGTTCCAGTTTAGACCATTCAAATCTGATCTGGGAAAGTCCAAACAGAGACTCATTTCATTAACTACCACTTGTTATTATCCTCACGTAATTCTGTAGCCATCCAGAGTAAGGAAATTTTTATCTGTACCCACTCTATTCTTTTATAGGAAGGAGAATGCTGACAGCTGAGGGCACAGATATCTGGCCCAAATTAGCTCTTTCTAGGAGAAGGAGTGACTGGAATAATCTAAAGGCAACCTTTGCTTCATTATAATATTAAAAATTATGCCCAAATGTAAAGACTTAACATTGTAATGAGATATGCAACCTGTGTATAGGCAGGTGATGGAAAAGTACACACATGACTTACTCCCCACCCAGAACACAAGAAACATGAAATCACCTCCTGCCACTCACCTCATTCACCCCAAGTCCAGGGTTAACGGTACTTTAGAATATGAGTTCCCCTTTCTCCATTGTCAGGCCTCACAATAAAATATCTTGCTCTGCTTTACCTTCTTGTTTTCATTCACCAGGCAAATGGAATTTCTTAATTAGAGATTAGTAACAATACAGTGGAATGAAAGAGATCTGAGAATGTCTAAAGACTCCTGAAACTGAATATTTTATCTTTTTGATTCTAAAGTAAATAATTTAAAAGTACTTACATTTTTCAAGAGCAAGGTAGCACAAATGCAATTTCAGTAATGCCAAGCATATTTAGCAGTTTATTCAGTATTAAAGCATCATTCATTTAAAAACTCAGCAACAAGCCAAATTTTAGCGACAAAGTTTTGGTGACAAAGCAGATTTGGATTTGTTTTCTATTTGGCTCAAATTTCCACAGGGACATTTGTTGAGAAATATAGCAGTTTAAAGCTGCAGCAGGTGTAGACTTGCAGCTTCATTAGATTTTAACACGAATTTTATGTCTCAGTTTATGTATGTAAGTGTATGTTGATTAGCTCTGTCTTGGAAACTGAGTGAGCAGAGAACTGCTCATCCACATAATCAAATCTGTTTTTAAATATGTGAGCTGTTTTAACAATCTCATGCATGCAAATAAAAACAAAGATCACTGCAATTTAAAGGCCCGCCTTCAGACCTTTACATGGTAGCAAGATGATTACATACTCAACATGGACAGCTATTGTAGAGACAAAAATAAAAACAAAGATAAAAAAAGATGTCTTTTTTATATTCATGAATATTAAAATGTAACTAAATATTTAAGACCAAGTTCACAGGAAATAAATAAAACAAGGTAAGATACTTTAAAATCCCCTAGGGCTTTTGTAACTTTTACAAGTACCGTGTAGGAAGCTGTTTTGATTTAGGTTTAAAGTTCAAAAAATAGGTCAATGAATAATTACAAATGTATTGGAATACTCTTCCAACCATTTAAAGTCATGTTCAGACTTAGTCAATAAACAAAAACAAAGATGCTTAAAGAGTTTTGAAATATTAATATGTAAAAAAGGTATCCTATACAAAGATAAAGTATTCTAAAGTTTTCATAATTTTTGTTCCAGTAAACAAAACATGCCATAAAATTCTTATATCCCCTCTATTCCAATTTATCATTACATGCATGGGTGGTAGGCAGGTTGTGAACATATACATACTTTCACAAGTATACAAGTTATAGATTAAACCCTTTAACACCCAGAGCAGATACAAAGATCTGCTTTACAAAGTAAATAAATATAAATTGGAGATGAAAACAAATTCTCATATGTCCTCTCCTTTATTGACACAAATCAAAATTCTATTTAATCAACCAACATGATCTATCTTTCTAGTAACTACTTCCCTATAGCAGACTACTTGTCCACACATTTATCTACTATCCACAACCTCTTCATCCTGTAGAAATGTTACACACTCCTCAAGGTCCAAGCTAATGATGGTCTTTCTTTATTCTTACCCCAACCTGCAGCCGGAATCACTCTCTTTTCTCTGAGTTCTCTGATTTTGTCATGATCCCCATCATGCTAAAATCACACCTTGCTTATGACTGAAAAACAAATATTTTAAATTAATTCAACTTAAGAAATGAGTACTATATGAACAAATGCACTTGAAACATTTTTTTTAATTTAATTATTTATTTATTTATACAAGCACTGGGTACAGTCAGAAGTGCAGGAGAGTGAGAGAATTCACCAGAGACAGAGCGGGAAACAGAAGAGGAAGACTGACGAAGTACACTGCTGAGGAGAGCAGCAGGAGAGGCAGGAGAGGTCTGCATGCTATGTGGGACCTTGCCGGCGGCTGGGGATGGAACCGGTGCTGCAGAGGCTGCAGGTAGCAGCCCAGCGCTCAACGGCTGCACAACCACTGAGCCACCGGGGAGGCCCTTGAAACCTTTCAAACTGTGGCTGAGAGTGCATTCTCATCTGCACACTATGTCACTTACATAGGGACCTACATTTGGGGACTATGTAAATTCTTCCCAATTTAGCTGTGAATTAAAACTACGAGAACAAGCTATAAAGGCCATCTGAGGTGTTCTTGACTGTGTATGGGAAACTATGCTGCTTTGTACTTTCTTAGCATACCACCCCTGACCAGCACAACACAAGTTAAACCAATACATGAGCTGGAAACTATTGGATTTTATCTGTCTCAGGACAAGACTAACATTTCTTTTCTTCAGTGCAGTAATAAGAGAGCAGAAGTGGACATGTAAGGACAAGGGACGAACCATTAGGAATGATTCTCCATGGAGAATCATTAAAATCCATTAAAACAGAAGATCATCTTTCTCACTGACTTTCCGTAACCGACTTTCAGTGGTAGTTCAGCTAGTCAATGCTGAGCAGAGTGGAGGGAAGAAGGAAAAGCTTTTAACCTGCAGTTTTTAAGAAAAAGGCCTAAGAGTAATTGTAGTGCTCAAGAAGAAAATGAAAGCAATATTTTCTTGTTGATGTTGTTTAAGAGGCATCAGTCTGTGATCTGCAGAATTCACCTCTTTATGATAGTTGAGAAATGCAAGTAAAAAACTGATGCTTCTCTTTAAATTACATTTTAGGGGCCTCCCTGGTGGTGCAGGCGGTTTAGCTCCACAGAGTGAAGCTGTCCACAGCCTCTGCAACACGGGTTGGATCCCTGCCGGCTGGTGAGAAGACAACATGGCAAAACAAATCTCTCCTGTCCCGCCCGCTGCTCCCCTCAGCAGTGTATCTCATCAGTCTGCCTCTTATTTTTTTTTTAATAATAAATTTTATTTTTATATTCCCCATACAATTGCAGCCCCCCCATTCTGACCCCAATCTCTCCCCTCCCACCCCCGTCCCCTTAAAAGTGTCTCTGGTTCGTAGTTTTATGTTGATTTTGATTTTCACTTTCTTATAGTTATTCGTTTTCCTGGTCCCTTATTTAAGTTTTCTAGATTTCTGCTATGAGTGAGACCATCCGGTATTTTTCTTTTTCTTTTTGGCTTATTTCGCTGAGCATGATCCCTTCCATCGCCATCCATGTTGCTGCAAATTGCATGTGTTTATGTTTTTTGAATGCTGAGTAATATTCCATGGTGTATATGTACCACATCTTCTTGATCCAGTCATCTATTTTTGGGCATTTGGGTTGTTTCCAAAGCTTAGCTATTGTAAACAGTGCTGCTATAAACATAGGGGTGCAGGTGTTCTTTGGAATTGATGTTTCTGTGTCCTTTGGGTAAATACCTAGGAGTGGAATTGCTGGATCATATGGAAGCTCTATGTTTAGTAGGTCCAGAAATCTCCACACAGCTCTCCACAGTGGTTGGACCAGTTTGCACTCCCACCAACAGTGCAGAAGAGTTCCTTTTTCTCCACACCCTCGCCAACATTTGTTGTTGCTAGTTTTTTTAATATGTGCCATTCTCACTGGTGTAAGATGGTATCTCATGGTAGTTTTGATTTGCATTTCCCTGATGACAAGTGATGTTGAACATTTTTTCATATGCCTGTTGGCCATTTGCATTTCCTCTTCAGAGAAGTTTCTTTTTAGCTCTTCTGCCCATTTTTTGACTGGATTCTTTTCTTTGTTGTTGTTGAGTCTCATCAGCTCTTTGCAGATTTTTGTGATCAGTCCTTTATCATTAGTGTTGGGTGCAAAAATGTTCTCCCAGTTGGTGGGGTTTCTCTTTGTTTTTGTTATTGTCTCTTTTGCTGTGCAGAAGCTCTTTAATTTGATGTTGTCCCAGCTGTTTATCTTTGCCTTCACTGTCACTGCTTTGGGTGATGTGTCTGTAAAGATGTCTTTGATGTGCAAATCACGTAGTGTTTCGCCTATATATTTTATGGTTCTATATATTTTATGGTTTCAGGTCTTATGTCTAGTTCTTTAATCCATTTTGAGTTGATTTTTGTGTATGGTGTGAGGTAGTAGTCAAGCTTCATTCTTTTGCATGTAGCGACCCAGTTTTCCCAGCACCATTTATTGAACAAACTTTCTTTGCTCCAATGCATAGTCTTTGCTCCTTTGTCAAAGATTAGTTGACCATAAATCTGTGGGTTTATTTCTGGATTTTCTATTCGATTCCATTGGTCTGTATGTCTGTTCTTGTTCCAATACCATGCAGTTTTGATGATTATGGCTTTGTAGTAGAGTTTGAAGTCTGGGAGTGTGATGCCTCCATTCCCTTCTTTTTTTTTCAGGAGAGCTTTGGCTATTCGGGGTTTTTTGTGATTCCATATGAATTTCATCAGTAATTGTTCTATTTCTTTGAAGAATGACATTGAAATTTTGATTGGAATAGCATTGAATCTGTATATTGCTTTTGGGAGGATGGCCATTTTAATAATGTTTATTCTTCCAATCCATGAGCAGGGGATGTCTTTCCATTTCTTTGTGTCTTCTTCTATTTCTTTTAACAGTGTTTTATAGTTTTCTTTGTATAGGTCCTTTACCTCTTTTGTTAGATTTATTCCCAAATATTTGATTTTTTTTGTTTCAATAAAAAAAGGGATGGTTTTTCTGATTTCTTCTTCTTCAGATTTATTGTTTGTGTATAGGAAGGCTACTCACTTTTGCGTGTTGATTTTGTATCCTGCCACTTTACTGAACTGATTGATGAGTTGAATTAGTTTTTCTGTGGACTTTTTGGGGTTCTCTATGTATATTATCATATCATCTGCAAATAGTGATAGTTTGACTTCTTCTTTTCCTATTTGGATTCCTTGGATGTCTTTCTCTTGTCTTATTGCTCTGGCTAGGACTTCCAGTATTATATTGAAAAGCAGTGGTGAGAGTGGACATCCTTGTCTTGTTCCAGATCTTAATGGAATTGCTTTCAGCTTCTCACCATTGAGAATGATACTGGCTGTTGGCTTGTCATAGATGGCCTTTATGATGTTGAGGTATGTTCCTTGTATCCCAAGAATTTCAAGGGCTTTTATCATGAATGGGTGTTGCACTTTGTCGAAAGCTTTCTCAGCATCTATTGATATTATCATATGGTTTTTATATTTCTTTTTGTTGATGTGTTGGATAACGTTGATTGATTTTCGGATGTTGAACCATCCTTGTGTCCCTGGAATGAATCCTACTTGGTCGTGGTGAATTATGTTATGGATACATTGTTGGATTCCGATAGCTAAAATTTTACACTTGATCTTAGCCAAAAGGCCGAGAAGCGATCTGATAGCTAAAATTTTATTGAGGATTTTTGCATCAGTGTTCATTAGGGAAATTGGCCTATAGTTTTCCTTTTTTGTGTTGTCCTTGTTCGGTTTTGGTATTAGTGTAATGTTGGCTTCATAGAACGTGTTTGGTATTGTCCCTTCCTTCTCAATTTTTTGGAAGAGTTTGTGAAGGATAGGCACTAATTCGTCTCTGAATATTTGGTAGAATTCATTTGTAAATCCATCAGGTCCTGGGCTTTTGTTTTTGGGGAGGTTTTTGATTACCATTTCAATTTCGCTGCTTGTAATTGGTCTGTTTAGGTGTTCTATTTCTTCTTTATCTAGCTTTGGGTGATTGTAGAGTTGTAGGAATTTGTCCATCTCCTCTAGATTGTTAAACTTGTTTCCATATAACTGTTCATAGTAGTTACTGATTATTCTTTTGATTTCTGCTGTGTCCGTTGTGATTTCTCCTCTTTCATTGATGATCCTGTTTATTTGTGCTTTCTCCCTTTTTTCCTTTGTGAGCCTGGCTAGGGGTTTTTCTATTTTATTTATTTTTTCAAAGAACCAGCTCTTGGTTTCATTGATCTTTTGGATTGTTTTTTTAGTTTCAATTTCATTTATTTCTGCTTTTGTTTTTATTATTTCTTTTCTTCTACTGGTTTTGGGGTTTTTTTGTTGTTCTTTTTCTAGATCTTTGAGCTTCGAGATTAGGTTGTTTCTTTGAGTTCTTTCTTGTTTTTTGATGTGAGCTTCTATTGCTATATATTTTCCTCTTATTACTGCTTTTGCTGCATCCCATACATTTAGGATATTGGTGTCCTCCTTGTCATTCAATTCAAAGAATTTTTTAATTTCTTCTTTGATCTCCTCATTAGTCCAGTGGTCTTCCAGTAGTGTGGCTTTTAATCTCCATGAGGTAGGATAGTTCCTTGCCTTCTTTTTATGATTTATTTCTAGTTTGATGCCTTCGTGGTCAGAAAAGATGGTTGGTATGATTTCAATCTTGGTGTATCTGTTGATGTTTGTCTTGTGCCCCAGTATGTGATCGATCCTGGAGAATGATCCGTGTGTGCTTGAGAAAAATGTGTACTCCGTTTTTTTGGGGTTTAGTGTTCTATAGATGTCTGTTAAGCCCAAATGCTCTAGGTCCTTATTTAGAGCTTTAGTTTCTTTACTTATTTTTTGTCTTGTTGATCTATCCATTGTTGATAGTGGTGTGTTGAAGTCTCCCACTACGTATGTGTTTTCTCTGATGTCTGTTTTCAGAGAGGACAACAGTTGTCTGATATATTTTGGTGCTCTTTCGTTTGGTGAGTATATGTTAATGAGTGTTATTTCTTCTTGAAGTATTGTCCCCTTAATCATAATGTAGTGACCATTGGGGTCTCTTTTTATTTTTTTGAGTTTGAAGTCTGTTTTATCTGATATAAGTATAGCTGTTCCTGCTTTCTTTTTTGGCCCATTTGCTTGTAGGATTGTTTTCCATCCTTTAACTTTGAGCCTATTTTTATCTTTTGTAGCTAAATGTGTTTCCTGGAGACAGCAAAAGGTTGGGTTTTGTTTCTTAATCCAGGCTGCAACTCTGTGTCTTTTTATTGAAGAGGTTAGTCCATTTACATTTAGAGTTAATATTGATATGTTAACATCTGTATTTGCCATTGTGTTTGTCTTTCCTTTGATTTTATTTATTTATTCTTTTAATAACCTTTTTTTTTTTTTGGCCTTCTTTCATTGTTATTCATCCCTCTGAGGTTCTGGCTTTAGGTCTCCTTGTAGTATTTTTTGGAGTGGGGGTTTAGTTGTAATGAAATTCCGGAGTTTCTGTTTGTCTGAGAAGGTCCATATTCTTTCTTCAAAGAGGAAGGAGAGCTTTGTGGGATAGAATATTCTTGGTTGGCATCTGTTTTCTTGGAGTCTGTTGACTATGTCCCTCCACTCTCTCCTTGCCCGTAGTGTTTCTTCGGAGAAGTCTGATGTCAGCCTGATTGGCTTTCCTTTGAATGTTATCTGTTTCTTCCCTCTTGCCAGCTTCATTATTTTTTCCTTGTCCTGGATTCTTGGGAGCTTTACTATTATGTGTCTTGCTGTATTTTTCCTTTCGTCGTGGAAGTTTGGTGTTCTTCTTGCTTCTTGTATATCAATTTTCAGCTCCTTCTTCACATTTGGGAAGTCCTCTTCAATTATCTCTTTGAAAATTTTCTCTGTTCCTACTTCTCTCTCCTCTCCTTCTGGTATTCCTATAACTCTTATATTTCCTTTCCTCATGAAGTCAGATAGTTCCCGTAGTCTTTCTTCGTTCTTTTTCCTTCGTACTTCTCTTTCCTTTTCTGTTTTGGTTCTTTTTATTTCTGTGTCTTCAAGAGAACTTATTCGTTCTTCCATTTCATCTATTCTGCTTTCATTGCTTTTCCCAGAATTCTTTAGTTCTTCCATTAATTCTTTGATCTCCTGCATTTCTTTTACTTCCCTCTTTAGGGACTCAATTTCATTCTTCTGATCGTTGATTATTTTTCCCTTATCATTGTTTTCCTTTATGACTTCTGTCAGTTTTTTAATCACGGCAATTTTAAATTCTCTTTCTGGAAGGCTCAGAAGTTCTTCCAAGTTACTGTCGTTGCAATCTGGGGGCTGGTTTTCTTTTTGTGGTGTGCTTTTTCCCTGGGGAGTAGCTAGGTTGCGTGTGGTTCTTCTCCTCCCTACTGTCTGTTTTCTAATTTGCCGTATGCGTTGGGATACTGTGTTGTTGGGACTGGCCGGCATCTTGGGTGAGCTTCTCCGCTCCCCTCTGGTTCCTCCAGGAGTCATCTGTCAGTTTCAAGCAGTTTTTACTGGAGAAAGGTCCCTGTTCTAAAATGCCGATGTGGGGACACACTCCCCTGTGCGCCTGGTCTGCCCCGGCGGTGGGTTCCTGCTCCCCCTCTGGGCTTGGACTGCAGGCCAGAGGGGGTCTGGCGTGGGCGAACTTTCCCCGCTCACCTCTGGCTCCTGAGGAAGCCTTCTGCAGGTAGTCTTTACTGAAGAAATGTCCCTGTTCTAAAATGGTGATGTGGGACACACTCCCTGCGCGTCCAGTCTCAGGCACACTCTTCTGCGCACCTGGTCTGCCCCGGCTGTGGGTGCTCGCTCCCCCTGTGGGCTCAGACTACTGTTCGGAAGGGGCCCGCGTGGGCTAACTCCCCAGCTGGCCACTAGCTCCTTCAGGAGCCTCTGCTGGTTTCAAGTCACTAGGTGGCGCCAGAGATCTCTCCTAGAGCCCTTGGGGAGCTGATTATCCACCCCGTGGGACAGGGAACAGAGCGGGGATGGTAGGGTACACCTCAACGGCTTTGGGGTGCTGTGTCTGCCTTGTGCCCCACCGTCGTGGGGAACGCACGCCCCTAATTTCGTGCCCGGAGTCTCAGTTCCAAAGCCCTCAGTTCCAGGACGCGGGTTGTAGCCCAGTTCAGTGGTGCGGGAATGGCGCCTTTTGAATCCCGCTCCCATGCCTGGGCGCCTGGTTCCTGCTCACATGGTGAGGGCCTCCGCGCGTCTCCCCGCAAGCCTAGGTCGCAGGCGCGGGGACCTGGGCAGCTGCGAGCCCATCCGGATTCGCGTTTGCTTTTCAACCGCACTGCTTTTCAACCACTCTGCTTTTCCGCGAGATCCCGTCAATCCCGATCCCGAATGGCATCTGCTTTTCAAGCGCGCTGCTTTTCCGCGCAAGCTTACCGGGCAGCCCGGGGCTGTGTGCTGGTGCTGGCCTCCTCCCCGGGGGCGGGGTCTCTCTTCAATGGCGCCTGGAGCTCACCTCCACGGCGAATCCTGCAGAATTCTCCACAGCTCCCGTTCACAGGGTGTGGTGGCTGCAATAGTTCCTTTCCACTCACAGTCCCGCTTGCTGCGTCGTTTGTTCTTGTTGGTCGTTTTAGTTTGTTGTTTCCTCCTCTCTGCCGGTCGGAGAGTGCCGCCTCTGTGGGCGGGGGAGGGGAGCAGGGTTCTGCGCTTCCCTCCCTTCTGGTCCTCTTTTATGGCAACTTCTTCGGGCAGTTTGCTGGCGTCACCCGTTTATCTTCCGTGTCCCGGTTCTCACTGGGACCTGCCGCTTTTCCTCCCTATTAACTTTTTTTAATGGGAGATCTTACTCGCAGCGTCTCCTCGCCGCCATGTCCAGTCTGCCTCTTCTGTTGCCCACTCTGTCTCTGGTGAATCCTCTCACCCTCCCTCGCATCTGGCCTGTACCCCAGTTCTTGTGTAAATAAATAAATCTTAAAAAAAAATTACATTTTAGTTTTTAAATGTTTTTTCTTAAATCTGGACCTAAAAGACTTGGCTCATGGTTTTATTCAGCTTTCAACTGAAACACTTGGAAGATAATACTATAGAAATATAATCTCAAGTCTTTAAACAGCGTTTTTTTTTTTCACACTAGCCAAGAAATTCCCAAATACACAAGAAAACCCTGAATAGCTATGACAAAAGTGATGAATCCTTATCTCCTGATATGCTTCATTCTACACCAGACCACAGTGAGCCTTCTAGGAATGTGTGTTCGTTTTTTGCAGCACTTCTTCAAAACAGAGAGACAACAATGATGTTTTTCTTCCTTGTATCTGGAATTTTGAAAAGAAATCTCAAGCTAATCCTCAATCTTTTGTGGCTTCATCTTGTCTCAAAAGCAATTACGTTTTCCATATTTTTCCCAAACAAAAGAATTCATAGTGTCATAGGTGCTAAGCAGTGCTTGTTTTGTCTGTTGTTTGGGGATCATTATGTTAGTTCTTCCCAATGGAATCGTTGAGCAAACTTAACTGCTTGCTTCTAAGGTGATGCTCTTCCTTTAGAATAACCTCACCCCAGCAAAGGTCAGCTTTTTTTTCCCACCTCGACCCTCAGCTCTGTGTAACACTTTTCATGCAAGAATAGCACTGGTGTTATCACCTTTTCTGCGCCACTCACTGCCGAAGATGGCTATTCTGTGGGTGTTGGTTTTTGAACTGATATTGAAGAAAAAGGATTCTACACAGAGAATTTCCATTCAGCTGCATGGATTGGGGATGACGGGATTCCTGAGAACAGTCCCAGATGTGTTAATAAAAAACCCTGACCAATTGCTGCTAAAAACTTCACAGTATATTCAAATGAGTATGTCTTAGAAAACCTGTTACCAGGCTCCAGGCAAGTCTCTGAAGTCAGCAAACGTGCATGCCGGGTGGAACTGGTGGAGATAAGTATGTGTGAGTTTCTACATAGGTATATTTGTATTTCATAATATTATAAAAGAAACTGAAGCTATCAAAATAAAACTATCTTAAGAGCTCATTCAAACATAGGATAGTAATTCCAAAATCAAAGTAAAGATTAATGTTGGAAGAATCAAGAATCTTGTTTTCATTGTATAAGTAAAAAATAGTATTTTTTTTGTGGGATCCTCACCGGCGGCCGGGGAACAAACCGGCGCTGCAGAGGCTGCGGGCAGCCTTGCAGCCCAGTGCTCAACCAGGGGAGGCCAAAAAAATAGTATTTTTTAATGTAGAGTATAAGCAAGTGAAAATTTATAGTTACTGTTCCAACACTGAAATATAATCCTTTTATTGGTTCTACACTGTCATTTTGTTATCCATAGGTGTAATCCTGTTTTTAAAAATATATGAAATATGCTTTTGGTATTATCATTTATATATTTTGATATATAAGATTTTATTTGCAAGCTTTTACATTTAGTATCAATTATTTAACAAGGTATAATTATTTAACAATTTATTTTCATTTAATAATAGAAATGTTTTCTTGTGTTTTTGTAAATACTTTGTTACTATTCTGAATTTCATGATGTTTTTAAAATTAATTTTAGGTGTCTCCCTGGTGGCCTAGTGGAGAGGTCTCAATGCTACCACCACTATGGCCTAAGTTCGAGCCATGGCCACAGAGTTAACCCATATATGGCACAGCATAGCTCATCTGAATCGCCTGCTGCTCGCCTTAGCAGTGTATTTCAGTAAATCTACCTGCTCTGCTCCCCACTCTCTCTCACTCTGGTGAATCCTCTCACCCACCACACCTCTGGCCTACACTCTAATTTTGTCTAAGCAAAATAATAATTATTATTATTATTAATATAATAATTAATAGTTTGTTAGAACTATACATATTTCCCTAATGCAAAACAACTTAACAATTAAAAAAAAAATTGCACCTGAATTAGAAATCAGCAGCTAGCATTATCACTTCAGTCAAATCTTTGCTATAAAATTTAAGTATGGAACTTTTGCAAACTTTAATTTATTGGCTTCAATAAATGATCTTGATAAACAGTAGACAATATAGCCAAGGAAACAAAGATTCTGGTTAAATATAATGTTTTTAATTAATTATAGAATCATTTTCAACAAACACCTTGTCTGCTGTGGTCCAGGCACTAGGGGAGGTTGTTAAAGATATAGAAAGAAGTGACAAATGTGACAGATAGATTCTACAAAGAGGTACTTATTATTTTCAGTATATGCATCAATGTGTGCTTAGTTTTATTCTAATCCCCTTTATACAGCCAAGATTAATTTTTTTATGTACAAGGTCATCATTTGTTTTAACCATAGAGTTAATTAGAGCCTTTCTTAAATTTTTCTTATAAATACAACATTGTAGGGTTTTAATGAAGAAAAAATATAGATCTGAATGTGTTCCTATACACATGTACAAGAGAATACATGTTTATATTTTGCACAGAGTACTTGTTATTATATCAAAATATGAATGAATGGAGATTAACCATTCATTAAAAAGCAAACAGACTCTAAACTTAAAACTTTGAATAATTCAGAGTGGAAAGTTTGTTAAATAAATGAATAAAAATATCTGGATTTCAGTCTTATCAGAAATTGCCAGCTATGTGCTCTTAGATTTATTTATTTACTGTTTATTTATTTATTTACTCTTTATTTACTGTTACCATCTTTCTGCCTATCCTACAATGTTATAAAAAATAAAATGAAATTACATATGTGAAACTTATAATAGACAGCTATCTTGACTACTTCAACATCTTTTAATTTTTCTTAGTATTTATGAAAATTTTAGTTACTAAGTATACATCCACAAAACATATTTACATATATTTTGTATAAGTTATGAACAACAGCTACTACATAATATACTTAAATTGACAAATATTTGTGGATAATTTGTGGCAGCTAAAAACATAAGATGAATAAAATGCAATTCCTCTCTTTCTCAGTATCTTGGCTAACACATATATAATATCTTAATAACATATATAATGATGTATACATATACAATATCTGAAAGAAAGCACAATTATAACTATCTCTACAACTATTTATAATCATAAAAGAATTTGGTTAATTAAGTAATCTTTGCTTTGTCTAAAAAGATTGTTTAATTTTGCCAGAAAATTATACACACACCCACACACACATACACACACAAGAAAATGTTTAAATGTTGTGCTTCATGATAATATTCAAAGGACAGAACCTCAGTTCAGGAATATTCTTGTTATTTCTTGCTGTTATTAAAACTTAAAGTGTTATTATACCAAATGCACATATATTTTCACTATCGATATTAAGAGATCAAAAGAAAATGATTGGAAGATAAGTGAGTTGGAGGAAAATGAATTAATTTTAGACTGAAAAATATCTTTGCTAACCTTGTGACACTTTAAAGATGTTTCAATACTAATTTATATCTACCAGTATGTTGGGGAATAAATTTTACACTAAAAACAAAAATCCAATCCTTAATCCCTTAAAAGAGCTCATCTATAAATTGGACAAAGCTTTGTCAATTTAAAAATAAAGTATTGCCTCACTGCAAAAATGTATTGCTGTAGCTACAAGAAAGTTCTAGTCCATTTTCAATATATGAATAGTGTTATATTTATGGAAATATTTACCCTTCATTTGAACTTTTACATCTAACAAGATGATTCCAAAGAAGTGTTATTTGGGGAGATAAATTACTTGAAAATGTGCCCACACATTCTCTGAGAAGACAATGACATTCATTTGTCACTTTTCAGCAGCTTTGTGGCACTCATAGATTATCTACTAGACAGTGGCAAAAGAAACCAGGACTATATATCTTAAAATATGAGAAAATTGTCTTCAGAATGGGAGGGGAACATGTTGCAAAACATTTTGATTGTCTCTTCTCCCCCAGGGGAGTGCTACAGTTGAGTTAACATTTAAAGAGTTTATTGAATTGTTTATACTTTCACACATTGTTGACATTTAGTTTGCTTGATTGAAAAAACAATAGCAACCACCACCTTGAAAGCAACAGCCAACTTAACAGTCACATGTAATATGAAGACAGAACAACAAATATGATTTGATTTGAATCAACACAGTAAAAGTATTCCATTACACAAATATCTGTTGGGTAATCAATCTGTCAAAAGTAGAAGATAGTATCAGGAAGATAACCTACAGGGAGCAAAAAGTTTTGACAAATGGGGATGTTAGAAATGATTTCAACAGAGGTCAGAAATAAGGCTTCTGGTTTTCTTTATGACTTGATTAGCTACCTGCTTCTTGCAGAAAGCTAAACTATTCATTTCTGTGTCCTTGAATTTCCTGGTTCTGTTATTTAAATTATGCTACAACCCAAGAAGTGGCAGTCCAAACAGTCATGTAAAATGACTGCCAAAGGGGAATTTCATTAACAAATGACAGATCTCTTCCCAGGAGGAAGAGAGCAGAGAATAGAACAGAACCCTACAGCGGTATATACTAACACCTTTGCAGCAACCTTGGTATGCTTTCCCCAATTCTGTTTTCAACAGCAGAAAAACAGAACATTTTCTTCAGATGTTTTGGAGAGATAAACATTCCTTCAGGAATCCACATAAGGAGACTTTACCCTTCCAGTCTCTGAATACTTATCAATATGGGCAGACAATGCTTAGCACATAAATTCCATGGGGGATGGGGAGGAAGTAGAGGAAAAAGTAGACTGAGTTATAATTGAGTCGATTCATTAAATTCATCAGACTAATGTAAAAAATTCATGAACTCTGGAACTTTCCACCTTCCACCCAACACAGCCTTATATTTTCAGTTTCTGCAAAGCCCAGCTGTTTCTGTTGTTGTTTTCAGAAAAGTTCAGTTTTTTAAGCTTTCCTTATTTTCTGTAATACCTAAATGTATGACTAAGACTTCTAGTGTGTTATTTCCATCTACAATTGTATAATCAATGTCCTATCATTCATGGATCTGAGTGGCTCAGACCTGAAAGACGCAGCTACTCAGCTGCCTCTGAGGAGTCATTCTGTCTCTGGTTAATAAGAACTGCCCCAAACTCACCTTGTAATTCACCTGAGTTTTTAACCTGTGTCTCAGTTTCCTCCTTTCCAATATGCTGTCATGAAGATTAAATTAAACATTTTTATTAGATCTGGCATGAAATAAATGATCAATAAATATTAGAAACTTTCATAAAATGCTTGTTGTATCAAAAGATTAGCTTGACAGAATGTTGTTTGTTTCCTCTTTGGTTTGAGAGCAAACTGTGAGGCTCTTCAAAGGAACCAGGGTAGAGGGGAAGGATTATCCCTGGGGATTCCCCATTCAGTTCTCCAAACCAATGGTAGTGACTGAAGTGGATACTAGTAAGTAGTGTCACCATAACAGCTTTAATTCAGACCAGAACAATTCTCTTAAGACTTGCACAATAGGCTAAGGTGTCTTTGATAGCTTAGTCCTGAAAAAGTGCACATATGCAATAAAAGCAATTTCTAAATCTCAGTCTATCAAAAACAAGAACCCATATCATTATAAATTTTTTTAAAGATTATGTTTTCGCCTATATAGGCGAAACACTACGTGATTTGCACATCAAAGACATCTTTACAGACACATCACCCAAAGCAGTGATAGTGAAGGCGAAGATAAACAGCTGGGACTACATCAAATTAAAGAGCTTCTGCACAGCAAAAGAGACAATAACAAAAACAAAGAGAAACCCCACCAACTGGGAGAACATTTTTGCACCCAACACTAATGATAAAGGACTGATCACAAAAATCTGCAAAGAGCTGATGAGACTCAACAACAACAAAGAAAAGAATCCAGTCAAAAAATGGGCAGAAGAGCTAAAAAGAAACTTCTCTGAAGAGGAAATGCAAATGGCCAACAGGCATATGAAAAAATGTTCAACATCACTTGTCATCAGGGAAATGCAAATCAAAACTACCATGAGATACCATCTTACACCAGTGAGAATGGCACATATTAAAAAAACTAGCAACAACAAATGTTGGCGAGGGTGTGGAGAAAAAGGAACTCTTCTGCACTGTTGGTGGGAGTGCAAACTGGTCCAACCACTGTGGAGAGCTGTGTGGAGATTTCTGGACCTACTAAACATAGAGCTTCCATATGATCCAGCAATTCCACTCCTAGGTATTTACCCAAAGGACACAGAAACATCAATTCCAAAGAACACCTGCACCCCTATGTTTATAGCAGCACTGTTTACAATAGCTAAGCTTTGGAAACAACCCAAATGCCCAAAAATAGATGACTGGATCAAGAAGATGTGGTACATATATACCATGGAATATTACTCAGCATTCAAAAAAGATAAACACATGCAATTTGCAGCAACATGGATGGCGATGGAAGGGATCATGCTCAGCGAAATAAGCCAAAAAGAAAAAGAAAAATACCGGATGGTCTCACTCATAGCAGGAATCTAGAAAACTTAAATAAGGGACCAGGAAAACGAATAACTATAAGAAAGTGAAAATCAAAATCAACAAAAAACTACGAACCAGAGACACTTTTAAGGGGGCGGGGGTGGGAGGGGAGGGATTGGGGTCAGAATGGGGGGGCTGCAATTGTATGGGGAATATAAAAATAAAATTTATTATTAAAAAAAAAAAAAGATTATGTTTTCAGGCCTCCCTAGTCACACAAGGGGTTAAGACGCAACCTACGATGCTGTCTGCAGCCTCTGTAGCTCAAGTTCAATCACCAGCCAGGGAGCTACCCACATGGCACAGCAGATCTCTCCTGACTCACCCACTGCTCCCCTCAGCAGGTATTTCAGTCAGTCTGCGTGTTCTATTCCACTCTGTCTCTGGTGAATCCCCTCACCCCTTATACCTCTGGCCTGTGCCCCAGTTTTTGTATGCATAAATAAATAGATCTTTAAAAAAAAAAAAATCATGGTTTCCTGATGGAATGCATTCTTCTGGTTACATAGGGCATTTTTCTCCCTAAATAGAGCCCTGCTGCACCAACAAAACAAAGCACAAGCTCTACAGACAAGAAGGGTCTTATGAGTAAACAGCTGCCAATTTGCTGGTACTTAGAAGTTTCTGGGAGCAGTTTTATTCTCCAAAATTATTTCTGTTGTGGATTCTCAGGTTATCTTATTTCTTTACTAGCAAATAGGAATTAGTAGACGCCTAATGAAAGGGAGATCCTTTGTTCTCTGATCTATAACATAAGAATAATCTGAGATCATTGTTTTGAAAAACATTAAAGCCAGAACACAAAGATCTATACCCAGTATGATGTATCAGGGAGTCTTAATGAGGTTATCACAGAGCTAGGCCAAGTGCCACCAGGGGTTTTCTGAATTACAGTATGGTTCCCCATCTGGACTGTGAATTCCCCAAGGTCAGAAACTATCATATCCATCATTTTATCCTCAGTTCTTCTGCATTGTCCCAAAGAAAACAGAGTAGGTGTGTCCAAAATATTTGTTAAATGGCTGTGAGTATGCTCAGTCATATAACATAAAGGCAGGAGGAATACTGCTTCAAGGAGATTAAAACCCTTCATGTTTTGCCCTTGTGCCTTCAACCCTCCTCTGGGGTCATTCACCCAGGGTCACACTCATTTTCCCTTATTTGCCAACATTCAAGTGTTCTTCTATTGCATGTGCTATGATCCCATTGAGAATATGCTCTCATTTCTGTAAAGAAGTGAGTAAATATTCAGCTCTGGCAAAGGCCAGAGGGGTGACAGCTGAAACTGATGAAATTGTTGCCTTCTAGCCCAGAATCCCACAGTCAGAGGTGACACTAGTGGGCAATAAACAGTGAGCCCAGACAACCACATATTGTATGAATGGAAATTTCTAATCAATTCTCAGAGCTTGGGAGTAGAGGAAAGAAATATTGAATACCTAGACAGATTTGAGATATTCCTGAGATAGCAACGAAGTTAAGGTTTGCAGTTTTAGGACCTGTCGTCAAGAAACTCCATGCAGTTTATCACTTAGGCCAGGTAATCAATGTACAGATTTTGTGTGATGTACAAGCTTAGTCTCCTGAAGCTTGGGAGGTATATCTAAGCAGCACGTAACCTCGATATCTATTTCACACTGATTGAAACTAAAATAAATACACTTACTTATTTGTAATATCAATGTGGAAATTACATTTACTTTAAGTTTAAAGTCATGTGAGAAGCAAGAAACTCACATTCATTGGACTGAGTTACTAGGAAACCATGGGCTAACCTGGACCTGGGAGTGCAGTGATATCCCTACACCCACCTCAAGTTACCACACAATGAAAGGGAGATGCAGAAGGTGTGAGAGGACCTCAAGGAACTCTAAAACCCCTCAGCCTTAAGTCACACTGATGAAATGACACTCTGCCCTGCACTCGGAGAGTGATTAATACAGTCACACAAACAAATGTGGCATTTTGTCCCTTGTGGATGTACTATTAATTCCACCTCATCATGTTCTTTAAAATCTTATTTTTCTTTTCACATAAATTGCCTTTGAATTTGTCAGAACATAAGCTGATCTAATTGAATCTGTTAAGAAAAATATTGAATGCATCAAAAATCCTATCAACTCATCTTAGCTACACAGTTGAACTAACATTGTCTTAATAACTAACTGCTAAGCAGCACTCAGTGTGTCATAGAAAATAATTTCTTATTATTCTCCACTAAGTTTACCTTGCAGAGCCATTCTTCCCCATGCTGAATGAGATCTGAGATGGATCCCAATTTTTATGGTCTCTTTTAGATAATAAAGCACTGTTATTTTGTCATTAAAAGTCCCATCCAACCTGATAATCATTTAATGGCTGGTCAGTCTAGGATGAAATTCAAAACTTTTAAATTTTTATCTAACCTAGGTTACTCTCTCATCTCAAATCCACCTCAGGCTTGCAAGCACAGGTATCGCTATTTCTATTTTGTATTCCTCAGAGATCCCATGTCTACATCTTCAAAGGTACTCAAAATTTTGCCCATTCCTCTTTTCCTCATTTCCCAATTAAGGACAATACTTCCATCCTCTTATGACTAACAAAATATTAGTAATCTAGGAGCAACTGGAAATTTCCCAAAGGTAATAAAGAAAACTCCTTATTCTGAGTTCCTGGAGTCTGAGAAATAATTATATGAACTGAGATGCACAAAGATTGGAGGAAATCACTACAATGAAAAGAGGAGCAGAATAGGCAGAAGAACCCACAGGCCACAATGCAGTTTGACACCTGTGAAAAAAGTGAAAGAGATGGAATTGGTCACAAGAATTGCAAAGCACGATCCATTGTCCCACAGAGCACAAAGCATACATTGTACAAAAAGGAAGAATGATATAAGATATATACAAAATAAAAAAAGAAAGAAAGAAATGGGATTGTCTAGGAAGAGCCTCAAACTGCAGGGAAGCTCTGAGACAGGATGATAGGAAACATTGAGTATCATGAAAGAAACCCAGCATCAGCCAGAAACAGCCTGTCTCCAGTATCCTGTCCAAATTCACTCACTCACTGGAAGCAGTGGTTTTGCAGGAAGAAGGCAGCCTCTATAAGGTGAGGTGGATCAGGAAGTATGACAGATGAAGTCTTTCATTCAATCCTCATAGCAATGTCTCTTGAAGATGTATCTAGTGTGCATTTCAGTTATCTACAATGGATGTAGAATAGAAAGTCCCCCAGGGTGGGGGTGGGGGGGTATTGATAGAGATAATTATAATAAAGGTGTGATGAATACTGCTTTAAAAATAACAAAATATAAAAGGAAATTAAAGAATGCCTAACTAATGCCAAGGAAAATACCTGTATCATTCATAAATGTTAATCTTTAAAAATGCCAATTTCTCCCTAATTGACCTAAAAATATAATTCCAATTAAGGTGTTATTTTATGCTTTTTTTTTTGGGTGCGGGGGGGAGAATTTTCAATTAGATCCTACAATATTTATTCATAGGAAAGTAAAGGACCAAGTTACTAAACTGAAAATTATTTCATCCAAAGTCTTTCATTCTTTAACTAAATATTAAAATATAAATACAGGGCCTCCCCTGGGAGCACAGGCAGTTGAGCACAGCGCTGTGAAGCTGACCACAGCCTCCACAGTGCCGATAAGATCTCAGCCTGCCGGGGAGGGTTCCACACGGCGCAGCAGACCTCTCCTATCGCGCCCACGGCTCCCCTCAGCAGTATGCTTTGTCAGTCTGCCTGTTCTGTTTCCTGCTCTGTCTCTGGTGAATCCTCTCACCCTCCCCCGAATCTGGCCTGTACCCCGGTTCTTGTATAAATAAATAAATAAATCTTAAAAAAATAAAATAAAATATAAATATATGAATATATTTTGACTTAGATGTGAATGAATGTCATTAAAATTTAATCAAATAATCAAATATATAAATGACTTTTTAAATATTTATTTATTTATTTATTTATTTATTTATACAAGCACTGGGTACAGTCATAAGCGCGGGAGGGTGAGAGAATTCACCAGAGCCAGAGCTGGAAACAGAGCAGGCAGACTGACGAAGAAATACACTGCTGAGGGGAGCAGCAGGCGCCTCAGGAGAGGTCTGCGTGCCATGTGGTACCCTCGCTGGTGGCCGGGGATCAAACCACCATTGCAGAGGCTGCGGGCAGCTTCGCAGCCCGGCGCTCAACCGCTGCGCCACCGTGGAGGCCCTATAAATGACTTTTTAGTAAATAATTTCCTTAATTCCTGGGGAAAGGAGGGAATTTACCAAAATAAATTGGAACTTGGGGTAGGAGTATGGATCCAAAATAAGTGAAGAAAGAGAGCAGAAGAGAAAATTGATAGAACGTGATGATAAATGGTTAAGATTACACACTCTGCCCAGGGGAAACCATATATGGTCCCTTAACACCCTTCAAGTTAGCAAGAACAAAAAATATCATGTGCTGAATTATTTCTGTAGAGATACAAAGATACAAACATTTTAGCATAAAGTGGTTTCTGATCTTTCCTGGGGAATATATTCATAGAAGTTTTGCATCTTTCTGTTAAAGGTCAATCCCAAAGTGAAATGGGTTGGCCTGAGTGAGGGACCTCGCCCACGTGCTTGAGGGACTTACAATGAGACTCAACTGCCAGCACACACAGTTCTCAGCAATCCTCCCTTTGATGGTGACACATTGTGGGATTTGTAGTGCTTGGTGTCTTGGATTTCTTTGGTCTGCTGTGGGGGTAGAGTCCATAAAACCTTTGTTGTGGAGTTCATTCCGGATATCCTTTCCCTCCAATATTTCTACTCTACTTTCTCCTTTCTTCCTTCTCCCTTTTTCCATTTTCCTTTTCCCCTCTTCTTTCCTTTTCCCTCAATCTCTTTCTACCTCTGATTTCATAAGATTTCATAGCTATTCATAAGAATAGTTTAAACAAAGAAAAGAATTCATGATGAAAATGAAAATGACTACACTTTTAAAATTAAATAGATTTAATTAATTTATAAGTCTAGCAGATTTTTGCAAAATTTCCAAAACCAAGCCATTATTTCCATGCCTATCTTTCTAGATAAATATCTAATTACAGTTTAATAAAATGCTGTTTTACTTAATTACTGATACCTTTGCAAATGTTCAACTGAGATAACTGAGATAGTTAATTGTATCTTATCCATTTAAATGTGGAACAAATCAAAATGTTTGCATTGCAAATGACTTTATATTTTGGAAGGCCCTGAGGTTTTGTAATAGGAAAGCTGATATCTCCACTTATGGCAGAAAGGAAACAATACATAGTTAACCTAGGATTTTGTTCGTCATCAAAAAGTGCTACTCTGGCAGGGATTCATAGAGCTGCTGAATCTCTTTCTCTTTTTTAAAATATATTCCTCAATACTAAAGAGCAACCTTTGAAATCCATTGTCAAGTCAAATCTACTAAATGAGGGGTTGAGGAACTTTAAAATTACACATATTTTCAGCACTTCTGAGAATCTCATTCACAGCACTAAACATTGTTCTGGATGCACTAGAGAGGCTTAATTACACACTGAAGATAAAAAGATAAAGCGGGGAGACCTGTAGGTGGCATGGAAATGATTATCCATAAATACACAGAGATGGAGCTAGCTTGTAGCTTACATAACTAATTGCCCACACCAGGCTGGCATTTGCATGAGCATTTTCTATGAAAGCCTAAATGCGTGTGAGATCTGTTGGCATAAACAAAAGAAACAGATGTTCCAACTTTGATACCAGGCAAACTTGAACAGAAAACTATGCATTGTATGGACAGGGCCATCATTCTGGAAACTGTAGAATTTAAAATGCTATTGCTAGAGTACAATTTTTGAACTATAAGATTTTCAGACTCTGCATTACATATAATATGCATGAAAGGATGGAGTAGCTCAGCATTTAGCTCCTTATAATAAACACAGAACTATGTAGTCAAGTATCTTTATGGGGAAACAAACTTCAAAAATCATGGCCTTGGTTTCTCATGACATCATAAATTCCTGTGCAATTTAGGATGTATACTTATCTCTGCTCCCAAGATCACACTCAAGTAGACAGCCATCTGTGTAGTATATTACAGGGTCACCTTAAAACCTCTCCCTCTTCCAAGAAGTCCGAATGCCTCAAACTCCCACCATAATTAGTAGATAACCATAGGATTTGTAAATCTCATTTCAAATAGGGGAACATTGTTAATACCCTTTATAATTAAAGTTAGAAACAATCAAAATGAACTATCAAGAAGGGTTACACTCCAGAAATAATTCCTTTACAAACAAGAATCATTTTCACTCTCATAACTCAATAATACAAAAATAAATAACACAGTTTTAAAATAAGCAAGGGATTTGGGTAGACAGTTCTCCGAAGAAGGTATGCAAATAGCAAATAAGCACATCAAAAAAATGTACAACATCAGTAGTCATCAGAAAAATGTAAATAAAACCCACTATATACTACTATATATCCGCTAGGCAAGCTGTAATCAAAAAGTCAAAAATAACAAATATAGGCAAGAATGTGGAGAAATGCAGAACACTCTGATAAAGCTATGGGAATGTAAAATGATACAGTCACTTTGGAAAATAGTCTGTACTTCAAAAAGTTAAAGATAGAGTCACCATTTGACTCAACAATTCCACTCTTCGTTATATACATAAGACAAATGAAAACAAGTTCTCAAAAAATCCTGTACACAGATTTCACAGCGGCATTATTTATCTAAAACTGCAAAGCACCCAAATTCCCATCCATTAATGAATGTATAAACAACATGTGTTATTCCTTAAAATAAAGCATTTATTCAGCAATGTAAAGAAAGTAGTACATGTTATGGCACTGATGAATCTTGAAAATATATTGCTAAACAATTGAAACCAAACACAAGACACAATATTGTATGATTTCATTTATATAAAATGTCTACAATAGGTAATTTCATAGAGACACAAAATAGATTTGTGGTTATAAAGGGCTGAGGGGTTGGGGAAAATAGACAGTGACAGCTGTTGGCTATGGAGTTTCTTTCCAGTGCAATAAAAATATTGTAAAATTAGATTGTTGTGATAGATATACAATTCTATCAATATACTAAAAAACCATTTAAATATACACATTCAATGATAGAAATATATGGAATACGAACTATAGCTCAATAAAGGTGTTTAAAGATATAATTATCTACATATTTATGGGTCCTTTATGTCAAAAATTGTCTGAAGACAAAGTTTACTTGGGAGAGAAGAGCTGTTATTAGGTCTTTGATTACAGTAGTTTATTAATTAATCAATTCAATCATTTAGTATGTAGTTATCAGCACAAAAAGCTCAAACATTTGTCTTCCACTTCCACCATAGTTCTTAAAATTCTTATTTATTTTCCCAACTCCAGACTTAACCCTCATTTTCATTGTCTCTAGAAATTTTTTGAATCTTATTTTACTTTCTTCTTATATCCAGTAACCATTTAACAGCATCTTATTTAACATCCATGTATTCAGTTTTTCCTTTTTGTTTTGTTTTATTTTTTATAGATGACCACAGACATCATGGTCAGAGAGGATACCTGGTATAATTTTACTACTTATAGATTTAGCACAATTGACTTTTGTCCAACATATGGTCTATTCTTGAAAATGCTCCATGTGTGCATAGTGGAGTTGGAGTGGAATGTTCTGTAGATAATTTGCTAAACCTATTTGGCTTAGCTCCTCATCTCAAGCTTTTGTTTCCTTATTTATTCTCTACCTCATTCATCTGTCTATAGTTGTAAGTAGAGTATTAAAAATCATTTTGTATGCTTGTGTTGTTGTCAATATGTCTCTTAATTTCTGTTAGTACTTGCTTGTATATCTTGTAATTCAGAAGTAGTACATATGTGAGTGTTACTTCTCATTGTATCAGGTCCATAGTGATATCGTAATGTCTAACTCTCTCATTATCCTTTTAAATAATTTTTTTTAGTATGAAACTCTTCACAAATTTTTCTGTCATCCTTTACAAGGACAATGCTAATCTTCACTGCATTGTTCCAATTTTAGCATATGTGCTGCCAAAGTGAGTCTATTTTATCTGATATAAGTATAGCTGTTCTTGAGTATTTTTGATTGCCATTTGCTTGTAGAATTATTTTCTAGCCTTTAAATTTGTTCTTGTCTTAGTAGGATGGGTTTTTTTGTAAATAGCAGAAGGTTAGACTATCTTTTGAAATCAACTCAACTACTCAAAACCTTTTGACTGATGAATCTGATCACTTATATTTAAGGTGATTATTGAAATATAAATACTACTTTCTATTAGTATTTTTAATTTTTTTAGCTTTTTGTGTCCGTCTGTTTTTTAACTTTTCATTTTATGTTTTGTTTTGGTTTCATCTGCATTGTTTTTATGCGCTACTCCTACTGATTTTTGTTTGAAGGTTCAGCTGAAGTTAGTACATGATGGACTATTTGTGCGATCTGTTGAATGGGTCTGGTGTTAAACTCCCTCTGGTTCTGATGGGTCACTTTGTTATGCTCCTCCTCCATGTTGTATAATTTAGCTTGCTTCTTTCTTTGTTCTTCTGTTGCCTTACCCCCTTTTAAACAATTCTTTCATGTGTGTCTTGGTGTTGACAAACTTTTTTTTTTTTAAACTACTCAATAAAACTCCTAACACTTCATTCTATTTGATGCTAGGTTGGAAATCTTGTTTCTTTAAGTATTTTAAATATATCCTAATGTTGGGCCTCTCGGGTGGCTCAGGGGTTGAGTGCTGGGCTGCAAAGCTGCCCACAGCCTCTGCAGCACTGGTTTGATCCCTGGCCCCCGGCAAAGGTCACACATGTGCGACAGATCTCTTCTGCCGTGCCCGCTGCTCCCCTCAGCAGTGTACTTGGTCAATCTGCCTGTTCTGCTCCCTGCTCTGGCTCTGGTGAATTCTCTCACCCTCCTGCGCTTCTGACTGTACCCAGTGCTTGTATAAATAAATAAATAAACCTTTTATGTATATATATATATATATATATATATACATATATGTATATCTCCTACTGTTCCCTTCTTGCTTGCGATGTTTATGCTGAAATGTCTGCTGATAATATTGTTGGTGTTCCCTTATAGGTTACCCGTTTTACTCTTGATATTTATAGTACTCTGTTTTTTACACTGACTTTCAACAGTTTTATTATGGTGTGTTTTGGTGTGTGTCTGTCTGGTGTTTTGGTTGGAAGTCTTTGGGCCTCTTGGACCACAACATGTGGTTTATTTCCCATATTGAATGGTTCTCAGCAATCATTTCTTTAAGTAAGTTTTCTGTGTTTTTTTTTCTTTCTCTTCTCCTTCTGGAGCCTCTATGATAAAGATGTTATTTCTCATAGGTTATCCCAAAGGACTCTTCATAGGTTATCCCAAAGGACTCTTCTACTACTACTCTTCCTTTTTTCTTTGTTTTTCTATTACTGCAATCTCTGATATTGTGTTTTTGAGCTCACTAATTCTTTCCATTGTTTGTATTTATCTGCAATAGAGGACCTATGTTATATTTTTTTAGTTCATTATTAGATCCATTAATTCTGGTTATAACCATCTCATATCTTCTTGGTCTTTATTCTGTTCCTGTTGTAATTACAATTGTTATAATTGTTATCTTGACATAATTATCTTGACACATTATGTTATCTTGACACATTATGTTAGACATAATGTGCAGTTCTGCTGGATGAATCTTAGGTTGTTTGTTTCGTTTTTATTCCTGCATTTGAGGCATGATCTTCTGACTCTTCAGTTTTATTTGTGTGGACTGTAATAAGGATAGACTTTCAGATGTTGCCTTTACACATGTTGAAGTGGTCAAAAAACTGGTACCAGCAAGGAGTAATGGTAGAGGAAACCTACCTGTTACTAATAAGGGACTAATGAGTCACCCACAGTGAGCACCAGGATTCAAACCATTGTATTGTGGGCACCAAAATTGGATGGGTCAGACAGCTCCTAAGTTTAATTTTCTCTACAGTCTCATGCCAGTTTCCACCATAGACTATAGATGTAGTGTCAGGCATGGATTATAGTTAAAAAGGGTCACAATCAAAAAGGATAAACTCATGCCAGTCACAGCAACATGGATAGATTTGGAAGGGGTAATACTCAGTGAAATAAGCCAAAAGGAAAAAGAAAAATATCATATAGCTTCATTAATAGAAGGAATATAAGGAAATCAAATAAGGGATCAGAAAAAATAAATAAATGAAATTATCAAGCAACTATAAATCAGAGACAGGGGAGAGGAAGAGAGAAGAATCAAAACAGGGGAGGGAAGAGCACAAGGGACTATAGTGATGGTGCAGGGATGAATTGGTTGTGGGAATTTTACAGGGACTACACCTGAGAAGCAAAAACAAATGTACAAAAATGAGCAATGATGCAAAAAAAATATAAATAAATACATTTAAAAAAATAAAAAGGGTCACAAGACAAGAGTTATTCTCTTTTCTTTTCCAGTACAAAACTTTATGTTGAGGGATTTTCTCCTATTGTTAGTAAGGGCTTAAACCATGGTTAGTGAAAGTGTTTCATTGTCTTGGATATGGCCCTGGGTTGGAGGCTGGGATGGCAGTAGATGTTTTAAATGTCCCAGCCTTGGGTTGCAAGTAGTAGCCTCTTCTATGAGAAACCTTCTGGTTCTAACTCAACTGTCCGATATTGAGAGCTTCATTTCAAGCCACTAATCATCATTCTGCACCCCTATTCCTATAGTTCTCCAACAGTTCACCTTATGTCCTGAATGCCAATTTTGTGTATGCCCAAAATGCCAAATATCCAGAGTACCTGATTTGGGTACATGTCCCTGGTTCAACAATTTTCAGAGGGCTCCATACAATAGCCACCCCTCCATCAAGTGGTTTGTACTACCCTGTTATCACTGTACACCCAGTTCAATTGGAGTTTATCTCACCCTTTTGATACTGATTGTTGTTCCTATTGTGTACTATAGTCATATGTTTGTCTTTCAGAGTGAATGTTTTGCTGCAATTTAGCAGTAAG
Organism: Talpa occidentalis; assembly: GCF_014898055.3. Taxonomy (NCBI): domain Eukaryota; kingdom Metazoa; phylum Chordata; class Mammalia; order Eulipotyphla; family Talpidae; genus Talpa; species Talpa occidentalis. Next base: position 76,426,490 of record NW_023604972.1, read on the forward strand.
TATATAGAAGTTAATCTCAATATCTTCACTCTGTTACCATCTTTCCAAACTCCTTATTTTCACTCATTTTATACTCTTGTTTCTCTACTCTGTGGAATTTATCTATTATTCTTCTATGTTCTTTTTTACCTCCTCTTTTCCTCTATTTCTTTTATCTTTTTTTTTTTTTTTTTTTTATAGAGGCATGCTTTATTTATTTGTTTTGCTGGTTTGTTTGTTTGTTTTGTTTATACATGCACTGGGTACAGTCAGAAGCGCGGGAGGGTGAGAGAATTCACCAGAGCCAGAGCGGGGAGCAGAGCAGGCAGAAGGACCGAGGTACACTGCTAAGGGGAGCAGCGGGCGGCAGGAGAGGTCTGCGCACCATGTGGGACCCTCGCCGGCGGACGGGGAGCAGCCGGGGATCGAACCGGCGCCGCAGAGGCCGCGGGCAGCTTCGCAACCCAGCGCTCAACCGCTGCGCCACCGGGGAGGCCCTCCTCTATTTCTTTTAAAGTAAACATTTTTCAAGATTTTGTTCTCAGTGCTCTGTATTTCTTTCCTTACACTTTTCTGTTAGCTTATGAATTCTGAATCTGTTTTGCAGATCCACCCATTTCTTAGGTTATGAATGTATGTTTCTATCAATCTAATAAATATTTTCAAATTACATTTCCACAGTTAACTTTGTGTAGCAAAAGCAAACACATATATTCATCCAACTTTTTAAAAATCCCCTATTATGTGCCAGAGACTATACTAGGCATGAGAAATAAATAAGTAGATAGATAGATAACAAATTTTATTTGCCCATGAGGTGTTCATAGTCTTTTAAGGATGGAAAGAGAGTTAAGTATATTAATGCATCCTGCGAGTAAGTCCTCCCATTTAAAAAAAAAATGTTAATAGGGAGGAAAAGTGGCAGGTCCCTGAGAAAACCAGGACACAGAAAATAATGGGTGTCTCTGGCAAACTGCCTGAAGAGGACAAAAAGAGAGGAAAACTCAGAACCCTGCTACCCTCCCACACCCACCAAACTGGTACACTCCTACCAACAGAAAGAAAAACAACAACAACAACAACAAACTACAGATCAAGCTGAACTGTGAGGGAAAAGGAACTATTACAGGCACCACACCACGTGGATCAGGAACTGTGGAGAACCATGCAGGAATCACCACAGAGGTGAATGAACAGCTCCAGGCACCATCTGAGGAAGATAAGGACTCCACAGAGAGACCTGCAAATAGCCCAAAGCCAGCCAGTAAGCTTGTGTGGAAAAGCGCAAGTGCTCGAAAGTATACGCAATCGTGGTGCCCAGGTCCCTGTGCCCACAACCTAGGTTCGCGGGGAGACACATAGGAGCTGTCACTGAGGTGAATGGCCCTCACAGAGTAATCCAAAACTAGGCACCGGTCATGGGAGTGGGGTGCAAAAGGCACCATTTCTGCAGACACTGAACTGGGCTACTGCCCGCATCCTGGATCTGAGGGCTTCGGAACTGAGACCCAGGGCATGAAATTTGGGCCGTGGAATCCCCACAATGGTGGGGCACAGGGGCAGGCACAGCATCCCATGCCACTGAGCCATTCCACGCCACCCCCCCCCCCACAACTCAGTTCCCTAGACCCACCAGGAAAAAGCACAGCTCTGAAAGGATATTAGAAGAGATCTCTGGTGCCACCTAGTGATCAGAACAAAATCACCAACTTCCTAATAGTTGGAAGCTAGGGATCCCAAAACCACTCTCAGGCTCTGAGAGGGGTTGGGACACGCAAACAGGGATAAGAATACAAGGCTGGGGCAAGACCACTTCTGGAACTGAGAGCTAGGTACAGGATTCCGGGTGTGGGACGCGCCATAACAGTGGGCACTGCACAGGGTGACAGCTGTCGTTTTGGATCTGAGACCCTGAGATTGAGAAGTAAAGTGCAGAATTCAAGGCATGGGATCCACACAGCCATGGGTATAGCACAGGGTGAACACAGGGCAGACACAGCACCCAGCATCAACAATAGTCCCTGTGTCGAGGTGCTCCCCTCACCTCCCCTAGGTTTCTCAGAGAAACTACTGGGAAAAAGCACAGGTCAGCAAGTACAGGTCTCCAGTGCCACCTAGTGACCAGAGCAAAATCACCAACTAACTGATTCCTTGCTGGAACTGAGTAAATACAGAGGGAGGGAACTGTAAGAGACAGTGCCCAGTAGCACAGGCACAGCATCAACACCCTGGTGGAGTTTTAGTCTACCAGTGCTGGTCTCAGTTTGGTAAACAGTTTCCAACACCCCTGAAGGAGCAATCCAAAGAGATGCCCGCCACCACTAGTGGCATAATGTCCGAACGCATAGAACAAATTAGAAAGCAAACAGCAGAGAGAAGGAAAAATACAAATAACCAAGCAAGCCCACAGGAGAAAGACATACCACAAAAAGAAAATCAGTCACCAGAGCCTCCCCTGGTGGCACAGGCGGTTGAGCACCGCGCTGTGAAGCTGGCCGCAGCCTTTCCAGTACAGATTCAAACCCAGTCAGCTGGCGAGGGTCCCATATGGAGTGGCAGACCTCTCCTGTCACACCTGCTGCTCCCCCTCAGCAGTGTATTTCATCAGTCTGCCTGTTCTGTCCCCTGCTCTGTCTCTGGTGAATCCTCTCACCCTCCCACGCATCTGGCTTGTACCCCGGTTCTTGTATAAAATAAATAAATAAATCTTTTAAAAAAATAAAGAAAATCAGTCACCAGAACTCAACAACAATGACATGGAAGAACTTCTCTGCCTGTCAGATAGAGAATTAATAATCATCATGATTAAAAAGTATGATGAGATGAGACAAATAATCAATGAACTAAAGAACAAAAATAAGACCTTAAGAAAGGAAATAAAAGAAAAGGAGGAGACTAAAAGATTACTGGAGGAGACAAAGAGCTTTTGGAAAAGCATTGAAAACAGAACTGAGGAAATGGAACAACAGATCAGCACTCTTGAAGATACAGAAATAAAAAGAACCAAAGGAAAAAAGGTAGAGAAGTACAAAGGAAGAAAAATGAGAATACCCTTAGACAATTATCAGACTCCATGAAGAGAGGAAATATAAGGGTTATAGGCATTCCAGAAGGTGAGGAGACAAAGGATATGAGAAATTATTCAAGGAAATAATTGAAGAAAACTTCCCAAGCATGAAAAAGGAGACAAATATAGACATACAAGAAGTGAGAAGAACACCCAAGCACCATAATGAAAAGAAAACTACAGCAAGCTACATAATAGTAAAGCTTGCAAGAGTCCAAGACAAAGAAAAAATAATGAAACTGGCAAGGAGGAAGAAACAGATAACTTATAAGGGAAAATCAATCAGGTTAACCTCAGACATTCTCCGAAGAAACACTACGGGCAAAAAGAGAATGGAGTAACATATTCAACAAACTTCAAGACAGAAAATGCCAACCAAAAATACTTCACCCTGCAAAGCTCTCCTTCCTCTATGAAAAAAAAAAAAAATGGACCATCTCAGACAAACAGAAACTCCAGAAATTCATTACAACTAAACCCCCACTCCAAAAAATTCTATAAGAGGTCCTAAAGCCAAAACCAACAGAGGAATGATCAAGAAAAACAGAATAAATTGAAGAATAAAATCACAAAAAAAGACAAACAAAATGGCAAATATAGATGCCAACATATCAATATTAACTCTAAATGTAAATGGATTAAACTCATCAATAAAAAGACACAGAGTAGCACACTGGATTAAAAAACAAAATCCATCCTTCTGCTGTGTCCAGGAAACACATTTAACCACAAAAGATAAACACAGACTGAAAGTAAAATGTTGGAAAACAATCCTACAAGCAAATGAACCAAAAAAGAAGGCAAGAACAGCTATACTTATACCAGATGAAATAGACTTCAAATTTAAAAAAGTAAAAAGAGACATAGATGGACATTACATTATGATCAAGGGGACAATACATCAGGAAGATATAACACTCATCAACATATACTCACCAACTAAAGGAGCACCAAAAACAGACATTAAAGAAAATACATACATAGGGGCCTCCCTGGTAGTGCAAGGGGTTAAGCACAGCACTATGAAGCAATCAGCAGCCTCTGCAGCATGAGTTCAATCCCTGGCGGTCCAGGGAGCAATCCACATGGCACAGCAGACCTCTCCTGACTCACCCGCTGCTCTCCTCAGCAGTGTACCTTGGTTGATCTGCCTGTTCTATTCCCCACTCTGTCTTTGGTGAATCCTCTCACCCTCCTGCACCTCTGGCCTGTACCCCCCAGCTCTTGTATGCATAAATAAATAAATCTTTAAAAAAAAGAAAATACATATATATAGTGGGAGACTTCAACACTCCACTCTCACCAACGGACAGATCAATAAGACAAAAAATAAATAAAGGCATTAGAGCCCTAAATAAAGACATAGAACTCATGGACTTAACAGACACTGCACCCCCCCAAAAAATCTGAGTACACATGGACCATTCTCCAGAATCGATCACATACTGGGCCACAAGACTAACATCAACAGATACATGAAGATTAAAATCATTCCAACTTTCTTCTCCAATCATAAAGGCATCAAACTAGAAATAAATCATGAAAAGAAAACAAGAAACCCTCCCACTTCATGGAGATTGAAATCCACACTGCTGGAAGAGCACTGGACTAAAGAGGAGATCAAAGAAGAAATTAAAAAAACACTGAGTTGAATCACAACGAGGACACCACTTTCCAGAATGTATGGGATGCAGCAAAAGCAGTAATAAGAGGAATACAGGCTTACATCAAGCAATACAGGATTACATCAAGAAACAAGAAAACTCAAAGAAACAACCTAATCTCACATCTCAAAGAGCTAGAAAAAGAACAACAAGAAAACCCTAAAGCCAGTAGAAGAAAGGAAATAATAAAAATCAAAGCAGAAATAACCAGAATAGAAATTAAAAAAAAAAAATCCAAAAGATCAATGAAACCAAAAGTTGGTTTTTTGAAAAAATAAACAAAATAGACAAACATCTAGCCAGGCTCACAAAGAAAAAAATGGGAGAAAACACATATAAATAGGATTATAAATGAAAGAGGAGAAATTACAAGACTCAGTAGAAATCAAAAGAATAATCAGAGATTACTATGAAAACTTACATGCAAACAAATTCAACAACCTAGAAGAGATGGACCTAGAAAAGATGGACAATTCCTAGAACTATATAATCATCCAAAGCTGGACAAAGAAGAAATAGAACACCTAAACAGACCAATTATAAACAGCTTAATTGAGGCAGTAATCAGAGCACTCCCCAAAAACAAAAGCCCGGGCCCAGACAGCTTCACAAATGATTTCTACCAAACGTTCAGCAGTGAATTAGTGCCTATCCTACACAAACTCTTCCAAAAAATTAAAAAAAGAAGGAATACTACCAAATACGTTCAACGAAGCCACATTACACTAATACCAAAACTAAACAAAGCACAAAAAAAGATAATTACAGGCCAATCTTCTGAATGAACACTGATGCAAAAATCCTCAACAAAATCCTTGCTAACAGAATCCAGCAATGCTCAAAGGGATAATACACCACGATCAAATGGGATTCATCCAAGGGGCACAAGGATGGTTCAACATACGAAAATCAATCAGTGTAATCAAACACATCAACAAAAAGAAAAATAAAAACCATAAGATCATATCAATAGATGCTGAGAAAGCATTCGATAAAGTCCAACATCTGTTTATGTTGAAGGTCCTTGAAATTCTCAGGATATCATACCTTAACATGATAAAAGCCATATACTATAAACCCACCGCCAACATTATTCTCAATGGCAAAAAGCTGAAGGCCTTTCCTTTAAGATCAGGAAAAAGACAAGTATGTTCACCCTCACCATTGCTCTTCAATATAACACTGGAGGCCCTAGCCAGGTCAATAAGACAAGAGAAAGACATACAAGGAATCCAGATAGGGAAAGAAGTAAAACTATCACTATTTGCAGATGATATGATAATAGTAATTCTAATAATGATTTCCTTGCTGATCTGCTTAATCTCTCCCTACTGTAAATTAATCTTCTAGAAACCATTACATGTTTATTTTCTGCTCACAAACATTTAAGTGCTCTCAAATGTGGAAGTATAGAATGCAAATTCCTCCTCTTCAAGAACCATTCCCTGATTTAACTTTCCAACCGTATCCTCTACACTTACTCTACCTACCTGCAACCTCTGCTCCAGTTGATTTGAGTCATTAAATTTTTTCAGCATGTTTTAAAACAATATGCTTGTGAGATTTTGCACAGAACACTTTCCTTTCTTGGTTTGATGATTGTTTGAGATTATGTTAGTTTTAGTAACAAAAAAATAGATTAAAAATGGTCTAAGACAATAAATGCTCATTTAGCCACTCATGACAATAGTTTGGCGTGAATATTTTGGTTAGACAGTAACTTATCCCACATAATATTTCAAATTCCAAGCTTATTTTTTTTCTTGAGTTTATTATCCCCTAGGTCCTTGAAGTCATCTTCATCTGGCAGGAAGATGGGAAAGAGTATGAAGGGTGGACCTGGAGAGGGTCCCACATGGAGTGACAGACCTCTCCTGCCATGCCTGCTGCTCCCCTCAGCAGTGTATTTCATCAGTCTGCCTGTTCTGTTCCCTGCTCTGGCTCTGGTGAATTCTCTCACCCACCCACATTTCTGACTGTACCCAGTGCTTGTATAAATAAATAATCGTAAAAAAAATAAAATAAAATAAAGGGTGGACCATGAGATGTTCATGCCTGGAAATGACACACATCTCTCTACCCATATTCAAATGGCTAGAACTCAGTCATATTGCTCATCCATCTGCAAGGGTATCTGAGAAAATCTGCCTAGATAGAAGTCCAGAAAAGGAATTGCGTTCATGAACACCCAGTAACGGTCTTTGCCCCTTACCTTCTTCATTACTTCCCACTGGAGAACCTATTTATTCACTGAGATCAGACCAAATTCTACTTCACCTGGAAACTAATCTTAAACACTCCAAATGGGAAAGATAATTCTGTTTTTTGAAGTTGCACAATACCTATTGTCTTTGCTATTTATTTTATACTTGTCACTGCAGTGAAAAGGTACTTTTCTTTTTATTGTATATATCTCTTCTCCAATAGATTTTTAAACTTTTTAAGATATTATTTCCAAATCATTCATCCATTCAATATGGTTTTACTAGACACTACTACATATAAGACATGATACTTGGCACCATAAGAATACAAAAATTGATAAGAAACTGTCTGTGGACTTACATTGTCATTGTGGAATTTCATTCAGAACATGCGTGCTTGAAGTCCTTTAGGACTATGGAGGAATCATTCAAATGATCAAAAATATAAGACTCATTATTAATTATAAGGATATTGTGGAAATTAATGGAAATAACAAATATTATAGCTAACTTCCTACATTGATTATCATTGCTTATCTAAGCAGAGAAGACTTCATTGGTATTACAGACAGTGTCATGTGAACCTACTAATTAAGTCATGCTTTATGATTAGAATTCTTTGAATAAGTTTATGACATTCCAGATAATAAAAACCTAATATTATTGCGGATACTCTGCATGTCCATGAAGAGTACACACATACCCAAAACTCATCTAAGAAAAAAGAAATGTTTTAATCTGAAGTGAAAAAGAAACAAAATAGATTTAAACTGATGCAGAGAGAACCTTGATAAAACATGCTAATTAAAAATAAATCAATCTTGAAATTGTTTATTATGTTCTTTTCTACCCCTATAGAATATTAGATATGCGATAGCAAATACAGATGCCAGAAAATCAGGGGATAATATAAATAGCCTCTAGAAAGTTCCTCCTCCCTACCTTCTAAACCTAAATCTTAAGACTGAAGCTATATTTGTTTCCTTTCTGAGATGGCTTAGAAAGGAGACTACAATGAAAGTAAAAGCACCTCTTTATGTCTTTTTTTTTTCCTCTGACTACTCCAAGATCTGTTTTTGCCACAACTTCATAAGTATTTCAATTACTTGCTCTCTCAACAATCCTGCAGAGAAGCTTTGCCCCCACCCTCCTTTTTATAGATGAAGATATTGAGGTTAAGTGATTTTCTCAGGGTTACAAAGAGACCTAACAGCAATGAAGGAATGAGAACTAGCAGTTCAACCTTCTGCTGAATGAATAGATTGAGTTTCCGAGCAGCCCAGCTATTATACTGCAAAGAGGCCACGCAGATGCCCGACTGAATGTGCAAAGAAACTGAGTCCTGGAAATGAAAGGGAGGCAGCAAGGACAGCATTTTCCTTCTTATTAATCACATAGACATTGTCTAAAGTTGGAAAGAAAGGCCCTTTAGAGAAAGAACCTTTTTAAAAGTGGACAAACAGCAGGGCACTCAATCTGGCACCCCTCCTCAATGAGACCCTTGTTGTCTATCTGCTTACAGACAGCGCAGCAGAGGAGGCTGGACTCCAGACCGGAGATGTGGAACTGGCTGTCAATGGCACTGAGGTCACCAGCATGGTGCATGCAGAAGCTGTGAACCTTGCAAGAAAAGGTAGGTGGGCTGGATAGAGAGTCCAGCGTCTCGGCTTCAGAGAATTACAATAACAATACAACAGGGGAGTGCAAACGTGCAGAATGGGTGTGATCATACTTCCTTTCTGAAGCTCCCGGTGCTGTCTTGTCATCAACAAGATTTTTATAGGAATTGAATCACTTTTCTGCTTCATGTTCCTTCTGTGTCACTGACCAGCCTAAAAGATGAAAACAGAAAATGTACTCTGTTTATTACCAAATATTGCCTTACTTTCCTTGTCATGATTAAATATTATATTCACTCACATTAAACTTTGTGGAAAGGTTAATACCACTTTCTTCTGTGCAAAACAAGTTACTCTCTTCGGTGCCATATATACAAATCCTTTTCTCCTCACAGATCTAAAAATGAAGGATGTTGGGTGCTGTGCTCCATCTTGGGATTATTCAGTGAGCTGTTCTATTCCTGGCTTCCCAGAAGCTGCAGGCATACATCAGTGCCCCTTAAGTATATTATCATGTAATGAGATATTAAAAAATACACATTGGGGATAAACCTCAGGTGCCACAAGTATAACTTGCTGAACAATAAATATCACTTGCTCTTTCTCATGATACCATTATGCTTGGGGGTTAGCAACAGTGAGAAACTTCACAAGAGCAGGCCAGAAAAAGAAAATCACTAACAAATGTGTCCTGATAAACAGTTCTTGACCTTTTTGAAGTGGAATTTAGCTTAGTATTTTGTTGTTTTGTAAAACTTGTCATATACACGGTGTACTGGGAATACAAGGACATTGTCAATTAGCATTGGCAGCAGTCAGTTATGCCTTACACATACATTTATACTATGTGCAATACCAATGAGAAATTGAGACAATCTATGGCAATGATGGACAATCCTGTACCCTGAATAGGTGCTATCCCGCACAATAGGAAATTTTACCTTTACTTCTGGATTTATCTTTTCCTAGGTTCTTTCTCACAAGTGATGTTTTCCAGTATTTTGAGTTAAAATCTGATTTAAAATATTTCCACCCTTACGACTTCTTTTATTTTTCCCCAGCCAGTCCTGCTATAACCCAACATTGTAAATGTGAAGGTGAATTATATATCAGAGGTGTTCAAGTGAGAACAGTAAGAGACTTTGGGGAAAATAATGTCATTTGTACCTGTGTATTTCTGAATGGTGGAAACAGTCTTCTTCTGCTACTGATCAATAGCACCTTGTGTAGGACATGTCTCAGGGATTGCTTTTTATTGTTTCTCGATCCTAAATGGCTCTGAGTGGCCATTTCGCACCCCATCCCTACTGAAAGCCAGACAAATGGTGGCATCTTTATAGACAGCCAATGGGAAATAGCAGGTGGTCCTTGAGCCTAGTTGAGCTCAGTTGCAGTAGGAAATTGATTATTCTTTTCTCAAACTTAGTTTTCTGTACATCTCCAAGACTAACTATAATACAGTTTTTAACTGATAAACAATTTAAAATAAAAAGCAGCAAATAGACAAAATAGTTAATAAAAATAAATGAAAAGGAAATGCAAACATTTTTAAATAATAAAATATTACTTTGAAAAATCTAACAATAAATTTGAATACTAAATAAATAGGATGATTATTTCCAAAAGCATTTAAAAAAAACAAAATCAGTGCAAGAACAAATATAAAAATTGTACACACTAGAGTAATTGAAGATATTTTTAGAGGACACAGAGCCCACCTCACCACTTGAGAAATATCTCTCTATTTCCAATCCCCATTCAAAAGTCTAGGACACTAGTCACTTCTATGGATGAATCTTATATGACTTTAAGAGAATAAATAATAACCCCTATTCTATAGCTTTTTCCAGAAAATAGGAAAGATGAATGCTTCTCTCATTTTATGTGAGTGTTGTAAACTTGATTCCAAAACCAGATGATATAGGATGAAAAATAAAATAATGTTCATTTTATTATGAATGTATAGATATAAAAATCCTTGAAAAAAGAGTAGATATCTGATACAAACTGTTTCTTTTTAATTATCCATCATAGTCAAATACAGTTTCTTCCTAAACAAGTGTTCCTATCATAAGAAAATATGTTAACACATTCATCACATTAATGAACTAAAGAAAACAATATTAATATCTCAATAAAATAAGCCATCAGGTAATATATATATATATATCATATATAAATAAATTTTAAAACATTTCCTAAATACAAGGAATAGAAGTTTCTTTTCATAACTTAATGAAGACTGTCTACCAAAGACCCTAACCATGTAAATAAAAGGTATATAAATGTATTGTACTTTTACACAAACACAAAACATTTAAATACAGATTTTAGACATTTCTTTTGAGATTGAGAAGACTAATGTCAATTTAGAGCCCTCTGTTAAGCGTAATATTGTAATTCTTGACTTATCCAATAACAAAAGAAAGATAAGTAATGGCATATAGTCCGGAAGGAAAAAGACAAAGCCATTATTAAGTCAGATTACATGACTGTAACAGAATCAATATAGCAATACTTAACACTAATTAGACTAAAACAACCAAAGATTTTCCTATAAAAATCAGTAGTATTCCCTCTACCAATAATAACCAGAAAAGGAAAACAGTATATGATTAATAATAGCAACAAAACTACAAGGCAGCAAAGCATTAATCTAACAGAGCACACAAGAACTTCATGCAAAATTATTTACAATTTCAATCAAGTACATAAAAGGTAAACAAAATAACTGGAGACATGTAGTAACTATGTGGATAAAAAAACATTGTAGCTATCTTATTTTTCTTATTTATCTAAACATTAATTGAAAATTTCAATAAAAATCATTAAAATGTTTAAGTAGATCTTTAAATATATGTTGAAGATTAATTGCCCACAAATAGTTGCATCATTTATGAATGGGGCAAGCAATGTCAACAGAACTTTTTATACCAGATATTAAGATTTATATCAGATAATAATAAATTAGAAGTATGGTACTGTCACAGAATAAACAAGCGAATTGGAATGGATTAGAAAGTTCAGAAACATACTAAAATATTCATTTAAAATGAGATAGATGATAAAGGCAGCAGCCCAAAACAATGGGGAATGGGTACTTTTTTTTCCAGATTCATATTTATAGAAAACTGTGAGATGGATGGACTCACACTTTCCTACATTACACTTTATATGTTGTACCATATGCAAAGACTTCAGATGTATTAAAAGCCTCAGCTTTTAAATATAAAAGTACAATGTAAATTAAAGAAATTGTAGTTAGTGAGCAAAGAAAAGCATGCTAGCAAGATGATTTTTGAGCCACCATATTAAAAAAAATAATAGATAGTGAAATTATACCATCTTCAGGAAGGGTATGAGAAAATAAAAATCCACATGCACTCTTGGTTGGCTCTGGGCCTTTCAGAAGGCAATATGCATGTGACAACATCTAGTAAAGTACCTACAAATCTTTTTCTTAGCCATTTTTGCTTATATTGACCCAAAGAAACTGCTGAGAGGACATGTAAAGCCATGTTCATTGCAGTGTTCTATGTGATAGAGAGAAGTTAGGAGCATTCTAAAAAAATGGGAAAATAAACCAATAATAGCTTAATCAACCTGGAAGTCCTCTGTGTCCCTCGCTCCTTTGTTTCACTAAGTGCAGGTTTTGCTAAAAATAAAAATAATAATAATTAAACATTCTGGTCCTTCTACACCTCACTGTAAATCAATATATGAAAGGTGTATTTAGTCAGAACCATGGATAGATTCTTTTAAAACATGATTTGGAGAGAAGGGAAGGAAGGGGAGAGGAGAGAGAGAGGCAGAGAGAGACAGAGAGAGAATGAGATCTTAGCATAATACCTCTTGTGTAAAATAAAAAAACATACACAAAAGAGTGTACCCACAGTTCTGTATCAGACCCATCTGTGAGTGCTTGTTGTGGGAAGCAGAAAGTGTATGGAGAATCAGACGTGGAGGGAGGAAATAGAGTAAAGCAAAACAAAAGGGGCCTGCATTCCTCTGACAATCATGTGCTCACTGCAGGCTGAGCATTGTGCTGGGCTTGGGGCTCTGCATGGATTCCAACAGCAAGGGACAAATGCCTCCTGAATGGAGACCCACCCATATGCAATTTTAGCTCCATGAACATTCTAAAATTTATAGGCAATATGGATAAAGGAAGACAAAACAAAAGGAAACTACTGAAAGGCAGTGAGTGTATGAGAGGAATATATGTGGCCGTGAAGCTGAAGAGGAGGAGGGTCAGGGGGAAAATTGAATGTGTGATATTGTTTAATATTGTTATTATGCCTATAAATTGATCATGGTATTTTCTGGAATATATAGAATTTGAAACAAGTTTTGGAGCCTCCTATTGGGAGAGGAAATTAACAACATGTTTGAAGAAAATAATAATCATGAAACAACTGACAGAACCTTTTGTTAAATATCTATTTAGAGTTTGTTAAAAAAAAAAAAGCAAAGAAAATCGAAGTTTTCCACTAGCCTCTGTGTATATGTTTGCACAAACTTCCTAAAGCATGATGTATTTTTTTGACTAATATGTATATCAGTACAGTTTCATTCCCATGTATTTTAAACTCTGGTAATATCCAATTATATTACTGGATGCCACTTAGTTGATTCAGATTCATAGATATCAAAATATTAAATTTTAAATCTAAATGTCTGTCAGAATTACCCAAGGAACTCTGTTAAATACAGAATTCCTGTTAGTGGTCCTCACATTTATAGTTTTATAGTTTTAATCAGCTTTTTCTGGTGATTGTTTCACAGCAAGACAGAGGTCAGCACACAGCCCAGCATCTTAGAAACGTGGCCAAAAGTTGTAGTAGTAATATAGGAAATTTATTTTGTTAGCTTCCAGTGCCGGTGTTATCAAACCTCCCTAAAGTAAAATTTGAAAGGAAACCTGTTATATGTCATGAGGTCAAGTTTTCAATAATTCTGTTTAGAAATTTGCAGGTTTTTTTTCAAGATTTATTTATGCATGCAAGAACTGGGGTGTGAGCCAGAGGTGCAGGGGTTGAGAGGATTCATCAGAGAGAGTGGGGAGCAGAATAGGCAGATCTACTGAAATACACTGCTGAGGGGAGCAGCCAGTGAGACAGGAGAGGTCTGCTGTGCCATGTGGGTCAGCTTCCTGGCCTTCCAGGAGTGGAAATTATGCTGTGCTGCAGCGGCTGGTAATAGCTTGATAGTGCTGTGTCTTTAACCCCTGTGCCACCAGGAAAGCCCCTGAAATAGCAATTCTACTGAAAAACAATAATAGAATACCATATTAATAATATCACATAGTAAGTCTAGCAGACCTGCAGTAGGATACAGAATAATATATATACATTATATTAATATATATAATATACATAATGCTATGATGTATTATATATTGATATAATACAAACCAAATAATAATTGAATTATAATTCTGTTCAATCATGGTACTCACATGCACCTGTACAAATTACCTTAAATTTGCTGACTGGAAAACCAAACCAGGAGATTGAAAGAAGCATTCAGTATCAAACTGTGGATGACAACAATCCAATGTGAATACTTAATTGGGTCTCTCATACCTCCTGACATGGGTGGGCATTTATAGTGTTAGTTACGGCAGACGCAAATAGCAGATTTCATCACCCAAGAAAAAATGCTGAAAAGAAAGGAGAACAAGGAAGCTTAATCAACCTGGAAGTCCTCTGTGTCCCTCGCTCCTTTGTTTTGCTAAGAGCAGGTTTTGCTAAAAACAAGCACGGAAGTGTCTGTGGAGACTGGGGTTTGGCCGCTGCAGGCCCTGTGAGCCCCCCTCACAGCCCTCAGGGACAACTTGAGTCTTGCACTTTTCTCTTCCACGCCTGCGAGGGTGGTGGAGCTTGTCTGACAGCAGAGGTGCGACTCTGACACAGTTTAAGATTGGTGGCATAATAAGAAGACAGTGATCCAAGGGAGAAGTGTGAATTAGAAAAAGAAATCATTTTTCTCTCTCCTCTAGCTGCAAATAACCTCACCCACAGCTCCATATTTCCAAAACTCCAGGCCAAAGGAAAGTATTTGCTGGAGAGTTTTTTTGAGTCCAACATCACCAGGGAACTATATTTGCTAGAGACATGGGTTTTCAAACTCTCTTGTCTCATCAAACTAGTAGTTCGTTTGAATCTCTCATCTCAGGCAGTAGGCATTCATCTTCTCACATCCTTTACCACCACTACCACCCCCTCCATAAAGGCCAAAATCTACCAAGATTTTGGGGGATATGCAGCAGAGGACAGCAAAGATTGTTTCCTTTCTCCAGAGTGGGAAATAATTAGAGCAAGAAATAGGGGTGGGGGGAAGGTAGGTGAATCTAATAATTTCATTTTTGCAAAATATTGCATCTAAAAATATAAGCAAGGGTTAAAGACATAGCACTATCAAGCTATCACCAGCCTCTGCAGCACTAGTTCGATCCCTGGCCAGGGAGCTGACTCACATGGCACAGCAGACCTCTCCTGTCTGGCCCACTACTCCCCTCAGCAGTGTATTTCAGTAGATCTGCCTGTTCTGCTCCTCTCTATCTGTGATGAATCTTCTCACCCCCCACACCTCTGACTTGCACCCCAGTTCTTATCTGCATAAACAAGTAAATCTAATAAATGAATAAATATATAAGCAAATGGAGGAGAATAGTCAAGGAAATAGTCAAGGAAAGGAAGAAACATGGAGGTTGGTGACCAACAACGTTCTCATGAGCAAAGCCTTATGACAACTGAGCGATCCCTGAGCTCTTGCAAGACAAGCTGTGGTTCTACATCACCTGAGAGCTTGTTGCAAATACGGCATTTTTGGCCTCATCCTGGAGACTGATATGCAGTCTCACAAACCCAGAGGGATTTGCAACTTCGTTTCCTTTGAGAAGCACTCAATTAGGACATTTCCTTACTTTTAGGTTCCCACTCATTTAATAGATAAGTAATACCAAAACCAGGAGGTTTTCACTGCTTGTACTTAATATTTAGTTCTTTTAACATGCACACACTCGCACAAACACACACACACATTATAGTGACTATATAAATAATTTAATTTGGAGATAATATCAGAAGTTAGAGCCGGTCCTTATGGCCCCTAACAAGAACAGCTAAATTGTATAAAAAGCTCTCACCCAACAGCTGTTTGGAACTCAGCAACTCCCCATACATCAGTATCATGTCCTAACTCTGAATGTGAAAAACTTTCCTCTTGTATGATGACAACATACTGCAGCAGAACCATCTGTGTCCTGCCCCAGAGAGATTTTTTTTTTTTTTTTTTTGGTGTGCTGTATATGGCTGGGATGAAACACAAGCTTAGCCTGATCAGTATCAGAGAAACCCATATACAGTCTGTGTAAGCAAGAGGAAAATGACCTCAAGGGGCAGCCCACTGCAGCAGTACATAAATAAATTGGCAGATGTGTCAACTATGCATATTAGTCCAGGAGTGCAGTTCTTTGGGGACTAAAGTCCAAAGACAAAGACATTGTGGGTTGCCGGTCAATCTGGAGCATTTCTACTAATTTTGCTGGATGTGTTTTTGACAGGAGCTTAAGGGCAGTTCAATAAATTAAAATGTATTTACATGGCAATGAAGAATTATCTTGACATATAGAGTTATTTAATTACCAAGGTGCTTTGCGTGCTGTTCAAGTTAAGACTATGTCAGCCTTCCTGGGACAAATCTTTATTTTCAGGGCCATGAGGTTCAGCCAGAAAGAATTCCCTGGGTTGGAGCTTGTCATTTATATAAGAAGAGTCTCCTCACTGACCCCCATTTCCATAGACAGCTCTAAACAGATCGGTAATCTCAATGTCAGACAGCATGATGAAGTCAGCACTGCAAGGCCAAATGTCCCCCTTTAGGGATGTGGCCTCCCTCTCAGAGGAATTGTAAATGAAGTCATACCCCATTTGCAGTCTCCAAAGCATGTCAGGGTTGCTGTCCGTCTCAGTGACATTCAGAGAATTTTTTGGAGGCATCAAGAGGTAGATGTACAATGAAAGTCCGTGTCCATACTGACAGCATCAAAGAATCTTTGGTAAACAGTGACCTCATATTTACAGGACAGATATCATTTCCTCCAAGTTATGCAATTATAGGAAAGGGGGTGACACTCAGGTCCAGGTGCAAAAGAAAGCACACCAAGACAGAGAAGACAGGCACCTGACAATTCAGGGTCAAAGTCTCAGTGTTAAGTTGGATAGGCAGAAAGGGGGGAAAGTTATTTGTTACTCAGCCTTCCTAGAATTTCTACTTCTGAGCTCAAAGGGTTGATTTTATAATTGATTTTGATCAGAGAAAACTTTAGTAACATATACATTAGCAGTCTTTTGGTCCTCTCTTTAGCTAATCCAGGTCAAGGAGTGATTATATTGAATAAAGTGAGATAGAAATGCCAAACATCAACTACCTTCTTTCTTACGGCTGAATCAAAATATCTTAAAAGTTTAGCTTGACATTATTATAGACAGTGAGAATGAACAGACAGGAGTTACCCGTGATCTGACCCAACAAGTTAACCTGGTTGAGCGGAAAGAGCTCTGTTTTAGAAGTTGGGAAACCTGGGTCTCACCTCTTGTTCAACATTTCGTAAGCAAGGTATCCTTGAGAAAGTGACTTTATCTCCCTATTTTCCATTTTCCTCATCCACATGAAGAGTCAGATTACTAAGGAACTAGCTGGTTTATTCCAATTGTATGATTCTATTTCATTTATTCTGTTTCTGGAAATTACCCCCTTTTGTCCATTCATTCTCATAAATGACAATCATTCCAGTTGATTCTAATATTTTCAACCACTGAACTATCCCAAACTCATCTCTCTAGGTCCAGACATCTTGACTCTGGCGGTGGGATCTGACATCACTCGCTATCCCAAAACCCCTCGGCCTGCCTGCCATAGCTTCCTCCAAAAGAAGACTCACTCCAGATTCCTGAAGAGTTGGTGGAAGAGGTGTTTTTGTGCTGAAGCATGATGGCTGCCTTCAGTATTATAGACAGAAGAAGGTAAGAGGAGGGGAGGGATAAAAGTTGGAGTGAGCAAGGAAAGAAATCCTGGGGCTTGCAGTCTGTTCATTGCCAAACTACTGTCTATAAGGTATCATATTAGATTCTAGAAACATTGTCCATTCCTGTGACTTTTAAGGAAGTTTTCCTTCTTTAAAAGTTCAGAGAATTGTAATTTAATGTCTCTGCTGCTGTATTAATCAAGGCTGGCTTAAGTTTCTATCTTATTTTTTCCTATTTTCAGATTCTCTGTGAAAACTTCCTTAGCTAAGACAAGAGAATAAGAACCAAACTACACACCTCTAGAGAAATCAATTTGTGCTAAGGCAACGTACAAGCTAACATCTCATGAGACCCAACACAGTGCCTGGTCACTGTTTCCTAAACTGCAGGGATTGATGATTGAAGATGTCTGAAGCAGAGTACCTTAGAAGCACCTGGACTACCTTGTTCCATTTTCCAGATTTTATTATAACAATGATTTCTGACTATAGGTGATGGTTGAGCTATTGTAAGGAATATTCTAAAATGCACCGAATCGGTCCTTCTCCCACGTTTCTCATTCAGGAAGTCAGGCATGAGGCCGAGGCCTATGAATCTGGAAAGTGATTCTAGTGTCTAGTTCAAACTATAGTCTACAGGTCAGGGCAGGTCAGCAAAAGTCTTTTTTTAACCCTACACAATATGGTGTTTAATTTTTTTAATCAGATGTAAACATAGTAAAATTCACGGATTTTTTTTTTTTTTTTTACATAGAACTCCCAATTTCCAATTACTTTTTAAAAATTCCCCAGCAGCAGTTTCTGGCCAAATAATGCCTGCCTCCTCCAGGGAGCTCCTGATCTATGTTTTTCAGTTCAGGGCCCACTGCTTCCTATTGTTTTACACCTGTTTGCCTCACTGGCACTACACCAAGCCACATTTGTTCTCTAGTAAGTGTTCAAAACAGGGATTTTGGCTATTTACCTTACTCGTGACACAATCTTACTTTTCCTTTTTTCTTTTTTTTTTAAGATTTATTTATTTATACAAGAACTGGGGTACAGGTCAGAAGTTTGGAAGGGTGAGAAAATTCACTAGAGAGAGCAGGGAGCAGAACAGACAGACAGACCAAAAACACTGCTGAGGGGAGAAGTGAGCAAGGCAGGAGAGGTCTGCCATGCTATGTGTGTTTCTCCCTGGCAAGCCAGGAATTGAACCTACGCTGCAGAGGCTGTGGACAGCTTCACAGTGCATCACTCAACCCGCTGCACCACCAGGGAGGCCCCAATCTTACTTTTTTGATCTTTGTTTTACATTGCCTTACTCTCTTAATTTTAAAGTTCTTTTTTGCATTTTTATGTATGTTTTCGAAATGACTTTGAATCTTTTGTAAAATAATGGAAGGAATACATCAAAAATGAAAAAGCACATTTTTTTAAATGAGTGATGATTTTATATATTGAGTCATGATGAAGATTCCTTATTCCTATCAGTTATTTGCAGCAGACCAGGCGGTGTCTGCCTGCCCTGGCAATACAAGCCATAGAGCTACTTTGGAAAAACTTTGTCTCCCTCCAGTGCAGGAAAATAGGATTCTCTGTTATCAGGATGAGAAATGATGCTCTGTCTTTGTTCTCTGTTTTCTGAGTATTAAAGTGGAACACACCAGAAGTTTCCAAGCGGACATGCTTCAGAAGCCCCTGCAAAGTTTTGTAAAGTACACACACACACACACACACACACACACACACACACACCCCTTCTCCTTCCTCCATACCTGTTGATTTTATCTTTTTTTTTAAGCTTTTAAGATAATTCTGACAACAAATTTGTAATGTGGGTGAGCTCCATGAAATTTATTCTCTTCTTTAGTCAAAAGGCAATAATGCAAGTTTGCCTGATTTTCTTTCTTCAGATGAATGATCATTATCCCAAGGTTGCATTCTTCCTACATTTTGGTGATAATTTTTGCTTCCTCTTGTGAACAGTAGCTGCTAGCTTTTCGTTTTTCTTTAATGCCCTTTTCAGCAAAACAAGTGTACAAAGCAACTTTATGTTAACACCCCATGTTTTAAATTTCCTGATCCTTCATATTCAGAAGGTTTCTGAGCCCGTGTTTTAGGTCTGGCTTTGCGAGGTGGCAATCATGGGGCCAGTGCTGCCTGCAGATGTTATGTTTGGCTAGCACGATGTTTTTATAATTTTTTTTAATTAAATGCTTTCGAGTGAAGCATGTGCTGTTTAATTTGCCATAATCCCTACTACTCTTCATTTCCTTATACTGAACCCTGTCATTTAAATTACCCACTAGACCCTGCAGGGATTTGAGTTTATGAATCCTGGGGCAGAATTTATGTGAAAAATTAGAAGTGTGATGGTGTAGTGGTTGGAATTATAATAGATTTTTTTGATTGCTTCTAGTCCTCTTTGGAAAAGAAATGTGAACCTTATAGTAAATTTGGAGACAATTTAAAAAAAATCTTGAGAAATTTCACTTGTGGCCATCAATGCCATAAATGGGTTTTAATGTAGAAATGGCAGAATGTAAAAATATAGCATTATGTTGTTTACAAAGGGCCAAAATAAGCTCCCTTATGGTGGTACACATTCCAGAACATATTACAAATGACCTCCAGAATAGATAACAATGTCTGAGAAGAGTTAATGGAGCATAATGAGAACATAACAGAATAAATTAGCAGAAAATCAACTCAGCCATATAGTATTCATTCATGCAGCAAATATTTATTTATTGAGTACTTTTTATGAGCTTTGCACTGGGAACACAACAAAACAGATGTGGAGCCCACCCTGTGTGTGCTTAGAATTCCATGGAAGAGAATGATATTAAGGAGTTGATTCACAAATCAATATGCAGCTGTGATTAGTACTACAGGTAAAATTACAGGGTAGGTGAAGGGAATGGTGGTAGTCTGGATCCATCCAAGAGGGACAGTCACACAGTGATGAAAGCAAGTGAGGTTTAATATAAATATTAAGTCATGATAAAAGAAGAACTATAGACTACAGGAAAAATCTATGTGGTACCAAGGGGGTGCTTCTCCAAGCCTGGAGATTTAGATCTCATTAAAGAAACATAGTCGAATCTATTGCATAGCAGAGAAGTGCACCGACTTGCTGGGCCAGACCTGGCTGAGCCACAAAAGCAAACAGGAAACAATCCTTTCCAGATGAGGTAGCAAAGTGGAGCTGGGGTCTGGCATGTGGGTGTGTGACAGGGGAGGCCCGTGTGGCAGGAGGCCTGGAGCATAGGCTGTTCCTGTCTGAAAAGTAATATTTGGAGGGTATTGGTGTGGAAAGGCCTGCAGGAGGCAGATACAGGGAAGGAGAAAAGTGAGCAGAGGAGTCAGGGCACCATGGCTCACAGGAGACTGGGAGACTGGGAGACAAGGATGTCCTCACACAGACAAAATCAAGGTGGTCACCAGGTCACACTGGGACAGCAAGGTCTCCAGGGACAGCACAATTTAGGTCCATGGCTGGCACATAGTACCCCCAGATGCCCACACACCCACTCTGCACACCTATCCAGAGAGGAAAGAAAGAGCAGGAGTCCGTTCCTCCTGCAATGCTCTTCGAGTGCCCTCTACTGAGAGATGGAACACCACGCTCCTTGTAAAGGAAAGCTGAGGAGAGGAATTCCCATTATCGCAGAGCACATATTTAGAGGTGAATTTGGAGCCGAGAAAGAACAAGTTGGCAAGAAACACAAGAATAAAATGGAGGGTCTAGTATAAATTAGAAGTGGGAGTATGTAGGGAATTCTTTTTGCGGATATAATTTTTTTAAATGTTTCTTTTTTTAAGATTTATTTGTTTATACAAGAACCAGGGTACAGACCGGATGTGTGGGAGGGTGAGAGGCTTCACCAAAGACAGAGTGGGGAACAGAACAAAAGATTGACTGAAATACACTGCTGAGGGGAGCAGTGGGCAAGACAGGAGAGGTCTGCCGTGCCATGTGGATATCTCCATGGCCAGCAGGGATCGAACCGTTGCTGCAGAGGCTGCAGACAGATTCACAGCACTGCACTCAACTACCTGCACCACCAGGCAGCTTCAAGGATATATTTTTGCTAAGGCCTGGGGTAGCATAGAAGTTAGCCAGACAGAGTTGGGAAGAACATTCTCCAGGCAGAAGAAACAACATTTGTGAAGCCTGTGAACTGGAAAAAAAAAAAGCTTGTCAAGTATGAAGAACTCGGATAAATCCAATGTCCCCAAGCACAGTGCAAGGGGGAGGGCAGGAAAGCAAGAGTTGGGCTAAGGAGGTAGAGAGAAGGTCATAATAAGGGTCCTGAGTCAATGACAGGGATTTTGGATGTCTTTAGTAGTTCAAAGAAAACCACCTAATTGTCTTAGGCACAGGAATTTATAAAAGATTGTACTAATTGTTATGTGGAGAATAAACCAGAGAGGGCAAGAGTGAAATGGAAATACCAATCAGGACACCAATAACACCAGTGAGAGTCTAGGAAGAGGAGATAATGGCCTTTACTGGTGTGGGAATGTATGAAGCTAACTGGTCCTCACTTAACATAGGTCAATAGGTTCCTGGAAACTATGACTTTAAGAAAATTACATAACAAAATCCAACCCTGAAATGCTTCATTCAGTATTGCCAGGGATTCTTTTTTCTTTTCAACTTTATAATTAATGATATTGAATAAAGCAAAATTTTGGAGGACTTGCTGCATATTTAATGCTCTAATCAATACAATTTGATGATGAATTAAAAGTGGTCAAGGATGGTGAGATAAAGAGACTTCAGGTGTGTCATGAAGTGAAAAAGGAAAATGTTATAAAGATATAGGAGAAGGTATGATCACTATATCTATATATCACAGTACTATATAATTGTATATACTATGCATGCTATATATTATATCTTCTGTATGGTATTTTAGGCCACAGAAATTGATAAGATTGCTAAGGGAGAGAATATACAGTGAGTTGTAAAGGTAGCCCTTAACTTTAACCCTAAAGGTGGAAACAAGTAAGATTGAGAGAGGTCATCAGAAAGGTATAAACAGGGGCCTCCCCGGTGGCGCAGCGGTTGAGCGCTGGGTTGCGAAGCTGCCCGCAGCCTCTGCAGCGACAGTTTGATCCCCGGCTGCTCCCCGGCCACTGGAGGAGGGTCCCGCATGGCACGCAGACCTCTCCTGCCACCCGCTGCTCCCCTCAGCAGTGTACTTGGGTCCTTCTGCCTGCTCTGCTCCCCGCTCTGGCTCTGGTGAATTCTCTCACCCT
Organism: Talpa occidentalis; assembly: GCF_014898055.3. Lineage (NCBI taxonomy): Eukaryota > Metazoa > Chordata > Mammalia > Eulipotyphla > Talpidae > Talpa > Talpa occidentalis. The sequence continues at coordinate 76,449,304 of NW_023604972.1, forward strand.
CCCGAGCTTCTGACTCTACCCAGGGCTTGTATAAATAAATAAATAAATAAATAAATAAAACCTAAAAAAAAATACTTAAAAAAAAAATTAAAAAAAAAAAAGGTGTAAACAAAACCCAGGAAAATGTGTGTCATGAAACCAAGACAAAGAGGAAGTTTCAAGAAAAATGATCAATGTGTTTCCCAGTGTTGCTGATAACCCACACTGAGATGAGTACTGCAACATATTTGTTGGATTTGGCATCATACGGGTTATTGGAGACTTTGGAAAAAGAAGTTTGCATTAATAGAGGTGAGAAAGTTAACAATTCACTAATGTGATTTGGAAATGTGTAAACAATTTGTAGACCAGCCTTTTGAAAACTTAGATATGAAGAGACTGGAGAAATAGAGTGATAATTGTATTTAGTGCATTTACTGTCAGTTAAATTATTCATCTATTGGAATGGGTTTAAGTCTACTATTGTAATTTTTGCTGTCAATTTGTCTCTTTTCTATTTGTCTTTTCCTTACCTTTCTTGCTTCCTTTCCATTGATTAAATAGCTTTATTAATCCATTTAACTTAAGAGTTTGTCTTTTTACTATTCTTTTAGTGATTATGAAAACTATAGCAACATACAATTAGAGTTAATATAAATCAATACTTATACTATTTTGTGGAAATTAAAGCATCTAATTCAAACCATGTCCTAAATAATATGTTTGTGTTGTCACATAGTTTAATTCTATACAGATTACATATCCTATGAGATGCTATCAGTATTCTTTATACAGTCAGTATTCTTTTATATTTACCAACATATCTACTTTTCCATCAGCATTTATCTGCATCTGCAAACTTTTAACCTGACAACACTTTTCTTTTCTATAAGAATGCCATTTAATTTAGGTCTGCAAATGATGAATTTTTTAGTTATCGCTGGCAATTTTTTATAGTTTTTTTTTAAGATTTATTTATTTATACAAGCACTGGGGTACAGGCCAGAGGCACCGGAGGATGAGAGAATTCACCAGAGACAGAGCAGGGAGCAGAACAGGCAGACAGACCGAAGTATACTGCTGAGGGGAACAGCAGGCGAGACAGGAGAGGTCTGCCGCGCCATGTGGAAATCTCCCTGGCCGGCCGGGAGTTGAACCGGTGCTGCAGAGGCTGCAGACAGCTTCACAGCTCTGCGCTAAACCCACTATGTCGCCAGGGAGGCCCTCACTGGCAAATATTATCTCTCCTTAATAATTTAGGAATTATTTATTGGATTTATAATTCTAATTTGGTAATTGCTTTCTTCCAGAACTTTCAGTATGACTTTCCATTTTCTTTCCATGTTCATTTTCCATGTTTTTATGGTTTTCTTTGTTTCTGTATCAAAACAGGGGTGGGAAGAGCACAAAGGACTACCATGATGGTGCACAGGTGAATTGCTAGTGGGAATTTTACGGGGACTATACGCAAGATGATAAAGCATATATTGTATAAAAATGAAGACTGATGTATAAAATAAAACAGTGCTTTAAAAAAGAAGTTATTTGTTAGTCTTATTATAATGAACATGTTAATAAGACTCATTATTTCTTTCCATTTTATGGTGCATATATTCTTCTGACATACCTCCAACTGTTTAATAGCAAATTAGATAACAAGATTTTATGTTCAATAATTATACTTTCAGTTCTAGTTTTCATTTGATTATTTTTTAATAGTTGTGAATAGAACATGTATAGTATATGTGCTCAAACTTGTCTTTTATTTTTGAACATACTAATTATCATGTTGAAGTCCTTTTCTAATGATTCCTTTATCACTATCTCTTATGGGTCTGTTTTCATCATCTGCCATTTCTGCAATTTTGTTTCTGTCAGAAGGGCACTAATAAAAGGGCACTAATCCCAGCTCATCTTGATGTAATCAGTGCTAAAATTGTAAGGCAAACTGAGCTCCTGTATGATTTGTTCTTTTTGTCATTTACCCTAATTCCCAGTGTTACTCTTCTAGGTTCTAATTCAGAGTCTGATTAATCAGGACCACCTCCTTGATGTGATCTGAACTTCAAGTTTCTGTTGAAAACTTGAGTTATCAACCTCCAGATGGTAGTGACCCCAGCCTTGGTTTCATCTTCTACTGAACTTCTAGCTCCATTATTTTTCTCTGTTTTTTAAGTTCTTTGATACATTCAAGGTGATATAGATAGCTAGAGATATATAGCTTTTCAATTGTTCTCAGTAATATCTTGATACTAATAACTAGTCTGCCATTGCCAAAAGGCAAATTCCAACAACAGCCAAAAAGAAAGGCATCTTGTGACTAGACTTGTTTTTGTTATTGTTTTTAAGGTGTCAAATACCACAAAAGTGCAAAAGCTTCTAAAAGTGAATGAAACAGAGGAGGGGGGAAAGTTGAAGATAGAGGAAAGGAAGAATAACCGATTAATATGTTTAACTTATAAGCCATATATCTTAAAAGTTGGACTTATATAGCCAGCTGTGTCACTGAACTTTAAGAAGGATAAAACTGAATGTTCAACAAGGTTAAAAACAAAAAGAGGCATTCTCTGTAGATTGCAGCAGAACAAGCCAGCTTTTGTTCTGCTCTGTGAATCTATATATGCAGGAACCCAAATGTGGGTGTGTGTGTGGGAATGGGAGACACTTTACACGCTGGGATTTACAGATGCTCAAGAAAAAAAGCACTGTTATGCTTTAAATACTTCTCTATTTTAGGAGTTCTGATCGTCACGGTGTATTTACTTTGCTATATTGGATGAGCGCAAAGGGATGAAGGGAACACATAGTGAGAAAGAATTCATTTTGAATAAAGAGTAAAATTTGGATCATGAAATAAGATTATTTCAATCAAGTGTCTTTAATATCATTTATAAATGAGATCTGCTAATCTTTGATTTTCTTTTATGTTGAAAAGTGAATAATATTCCTTTTCAGAATTGCCAACACGCTAACAATTCACTGTCCAAAGCTGCACAGCTCTCATACTTAATGGAGGCAGAGTGAAGAATTAGAAACTGAGTGTGGCCTTTGAAGCTCAATCTAGCTTTACAGTCCACAATCTTAGAATACTGATTTTATACTATGAATGTTGTTCATGAAAAGTCACCAGAATATGGGTAACTCTTGGAACTTGCTCTAGATTTAATCCAATGAACAGAGGAAAACCAGGCCCACAAAATGAGTTTCAGTGGGTAATGGAAGAAAAGAGCATAGTGATTTCTGCTTAAACGTATGCTCCTATTTGCTACTGAAATGGTTCCCTGTCTGCAGATATCCAGGTTATCATGTAGAGGAGACAGAATAATGGAGCGTTGGGGAGAAATTTGGCAAGAAATTCAACTGTGTTAATTATTTGTGTATAGCGTTGGTAGTCTATGCCATGAAGTCACCCAGGAAGAAGACAAAAGAGAAAAGAACTGAGAACTAGACCATCAAGATGCGGTCAGGGGCAAACAGAAGCTTAGTGCAGGGAGAGGAATGGACAGGAATAATTAAGAGCAAGAAGAAAACCAAGGTAGTCATATGTTCCCTGAGCCCAGAGACAAATGTGCTTCAAAACAGTAGGGGGACGGGGAGGTCAGTGGAGTCACACTGTGAAGTCACCCCCCTGCCAGATACAAACCTCTTCATGGGAGAGTGGACTTCCCTTGTGATGACTGAACTGCCTGGAATTTCCTTGTCTGTATCTTTGATCTCACTTTTTCCCAGCCACATATTTGTCTCTATCATCCTGGAGTTGGGAATGATATTTGAATGCAATTTTTTCTTTGAAAAAGATATTTTTTTATTTATTGTTTTTGATTTGTATGTTTTTAAACAATTTATTTATATATATTTTACATCATTGTTTATTTTTAAGCAATGTTTCCTTTTCTTTCCCCCCTCAGGTGAAGTCCCTATAGAAATGCCTCCACCAATGCACCCGTGCACCATCACCTCAGTCCCCTGTGCTCCCCCCTCCCTTCCTCCCTCTGATCCCTCTCCCTCCTCCTCCCTTGCAGAATGTTTCTGGTTTATATTTGTCTGTTTGTTTTTGTTTTGTTTTGTTTTGTTATTATTTTTCCCCTGATGTCTTCTTTAGTTCCCCTATATTACTCATGAAGGGAAACCATCTGATATTTTTCTTTTTCCTTCTGATTTATTTCACTGAGCATAATTCCTTCTAGCTCCATCCACATTGCTGCGAATGGCATGAGTTTATCTTTTTTCGATTGCTGAATAGTGTTGACCGATCATACTTATTGTGTATATATACCACATCTTCTTGATCCAGTCATTTATTTTTGGGTATTTGGGTTATTTCCAGGTTTTACCGATTATAAATAGTGCTACAATAAACATAGGGGTACCGGTGTACTTTTGAATGAATGTTTTTGTGTCTTTTGGGTAGAATGCAAATTTCTTGTGACTAACTTTCCATTTCTCATCTCCTTCAAATTCTTTGAAAGAGTCATCTAACACTATCTTCCTTCCATTTCTTATAACCCATTATAATTAGGTGTCTGATTCCAATATATTATGGTTTGTGATATTATAGGCTTGGCCAAGGAGAGTGTAGGATCAGAAAAACAACGGTCTATCAACCATTAAAGGGATTTGACAATGTCTACTTGATGTTGCTCTTGTGTAGAATAAATTAAGTAACTTATGTAAAACAGTCATTACAGAGTTCAAACAACAGTTTTAATAGTAGATGCCATTTCATTAACGGATTTTACCCTATTCTAAGTTACTCTGGTTATGTACCTGATGTGTGAACACAGATTCAAATTCAGATCTGCATAGCTAAAAAGTCCAGGTTCTTTCTTTTCACCACTCCAGTCTTCCTTCTGGGTATTCTTGCCCCCGGTTTTTTGCAATGCAAACAACCTGATCCTGGAAACCACTATCCTAACCTAGATCCCAGGTTCACGCTTGAGAACATGACTTTACCCTGCCAATCTGCATATACTCCAGATACGAGTCTTCTCTGGCTGTCCATGCCCTTTCTCCACACCCTGTCAGCTCTAGAAAAAGCTGCAGGATAAAAGAGAGGCAAAAAATAAAAAAATAAAAAATAAGTAAAAGAGAGGCAAACATAAAAACTACTAATTATGATTTGTAAACATTGTTTGCTTTCACAAGAATTGAATTAAAAAAATCTTATCAATGGAAGAATTCTAATGGAATTCAGAAAGCATGGGAAAAATCTATGTAAAGATGTAGTCAGTATAACAGGGTATCTCCAAGTCCCCAATAATTTTATCTTCCTGTGTCAATACCTCATTGGAACCTTATTTTGTAATTTCAGAGATGCCCAGTAGGTGGAGTAGCTCACTCACAGATGGTTTTCTCCACAGCCCACCATATTCTTGTTAATGCCGAAAGTGATTGAGAAATAATTTAGACCAACCTCCTTCCTTTCCAACATAGGAAAACAATGATTAGAGATAATTTAATTTACAACAGAAGATAAAGCACTTAAACCAGGTGACTGATAGTCATTTGAAACTCTCCTATTTATAATAATTTGGGGTAACTTCTCCTAAGACATTAAGCTAATTCTGGGTTAGGAGGACATGCGCTATAATGGGAAGAAACCCATTCATTCACCTTTCTGACTTTTCCCACCACCTTCTGCTTTTTCCCCTACAACAAAATCCCACCTGCCAAGTGTTGAAGGTATAAGTGAGAAGAAAACGAATTTCTCAAAATGGCTTGCCTCCCAGGCTGCCTCAGTATCAAATTCCCAGGGATAAAAGCAAGGCGATCATTCCTTGTCCACTTCTAAAAACTATTTCTGGAAGAAAGTCACAACTAGTCAGTTACCAGCAAAATATTTATCGAACACTTACTATAAGCAAGGGATAGAATGATAAGAACAGTAGACAAGGTCAATAGCTATTATGAGATTTGTTTGGTTCACTGTGGGAAGAGACAGAAAAGAAACAAGATAATTTCAGACATTGATAAGCATTTAAATTTGAGAGTGCTGGGGAAGAGAGGTGGTTGGGAGGCAATTTTCAAGGAATGGTCAGAAAGGCTTATGGACAAGATGTTATGTAAAATAAAACAAAGATCTGGGAGAATGATTTTAGCAAAGGAAACAGTGAATACAAAGGACAAAGGATCTGAGAAGGGGTCATTAAGCTATTTTCAAGCATTATATTAATGAATATTAGATAGTTGGCTGGGTTCCTCTTGAAAGCTTCTACCTTTGATAAAGATACTGAAGGAACTAAAGTTTGAATTAGAGGAGGGAGAGGGTTCATCCAAGAACACATCAGGTGTGTTGCCTTTCCCTTGTGTGGGGTGGTGGGGACTGAGCCCAACATCCAGCAGTGTGGCATTCAGTCACGGGGCATGCAAGGAGAGAAGGTAGGCATTGAAAGGAAACAGAAGATACTCACTCAAGGGACAAGTTGAGGGTTCCAAGCAATGGAGGTCAATAATAGAAAAAAAATAAACTGAAAAGGAAGTTCGTCACAAGACCAGAAACCTGGCTCACACAAGGAGGTGGGAGTAGAAGAGATTAACGTAGCCATTGACACAGCTGTGGAAACCAAGATCCTTAGGCACAGATGACACAGTTGTGGAAACTAGTATCCTTAGGCACAGACTAGTATCCTTAGGCCTGGACGCCTAGATTACAAAGTATAACATCCAAGCAGGTATCAGAGGGCCATCCAAAGATAAAGATATGGAGATTGAGCCCACTGTAGAATCTCTGGTCCCTTTCAAATTCTACATAGTTATCCAAAATTAGCAACCAACTGACAGCTCATAAGGAGTGAGCCCCTCCCAAACAGAAGACTCTATCAGTGCAGTCTCTGCACAGGCTCAGGGCAGCACTCTGTCTGCCCACCTGTGACTATGCAGGTGCCTCTTTTCACCAACTCTCTCCTTCTGCAGGGCAGCAGCCTTCCTGCCTGCTGGTGACCTGTCAAGGCCACCCGCCTGCAACCATGCAGGCCTCTCTTAGCAAACCTGTCTCTCTGGGGCAGCTCTTCCTGCCTGCTTGTGTCTATGCAAGTGTCTTTCACTGTTTTATCCCTTCCCTAATAAAAACCTGCTCTTTAACTATAACTACCCTCTCTGTCTCATGGAGAAACTTGCCTGGGAAACTCGCCGTGTGTCACAGAAACAGGAGCTTTGGTGAAACCTTTCCCAGAGTAAACCCAAGGACCTCACACTCCAAACCCACTAACTCCAAAAACCCCAACACCAGGTATGAACTGTTTACTCTTAAAAGTTTTCTTAAAAGAGCTTTTGAAATAAATAGCCAACATAATGCCTTATTTTTTCCTGGGAGGTGGGGAGATGATAACTTAGTGTTTCTCAAAGTATGGTCTGAAAACCACCAATCAGAATTATCCAGGCACTTGATATCCCTGGATATCATTGAAGGTCTTCCAAGTCTGAATTTATGGGCTAGGACTCAAGAATATAGATTATAATAAGTAACCACACAGTACCACATAAAACCACAAACACTATGTATAGCATACCCGCTAGAGTTGAGAATCCATGCTCCATTAAATGTACATTTTATCAGCTGTTCAAATAGTATCGCCTCTACTTTTTCCTAGGACAGGCTCAGTTCTTCAAAGAAGGAAGAGGCTAAAATAGCGCTGAGAGAAAGGTAGAAGAAAATTCTGTGACAAAAACCTGCAAAAATTAAGGTCTTTAATATGTCTCTCTATAAAAAAGATATAAGTAATTTATGATTTTTGTAACCATTCTATTTATTTTGTCTTTGTGGATTTCTTCAAAGGTATGGTAATATTTTTGCTATGGATGATATAATTTTGTGGGCAGTAATAGGCTCTCCTTCAATCTCTAGAGCATTAACTCTCTCCTCATCCTGTTCTTGGAGAAAGTTCCACTAGTGAAATTGTGAGTTGGGAGGGTGCAATTTTAAATCCTGCCACAGATAATAATAAGGATACCACAAATACATTTGGAATGCTGTAAAAAATGTCCATGTTCCTCATGTCCACCGGTGTTTTCATATTTGATTTGGAAATCAATAACTAAAAAGCAAGAGTAAGTCTAGACTTTTTATTGAACCACTTCTTATCTGCAACTAAGTATTGAATTTTTTTTACTACCCTTTTCATTGATACAACCAAAAAAAAATTAAAAAGAGCAGGATTATCTGGTTGCTTGATACAGTCTGATAAAATTTTTAAAAGATTTTTATTTATTTATGCATACAAGAAGTGGGGTACAGGCCAGAGGTGCAGGGTATGAGAGGATTCGCAGAGACAGAGTGGGGAACAGAACAGGCAGACTGATTGAAATACACTGCTGAGGGGAGCAGCGGGCCAGACAGGAGAGGCCTGCTGCACCATGTGGGTAGCTCCCTGGCCAGCCAGGGGATTGAAATGTACTGCAGAGTCTCCACATAGCTACACAGTGCTGTGCTTAACCCCTTTTGCCACCAGGGAGGCCCCACTCTGATAAATTTAATGTTTGATTTCTTTCACATTTTTTATCATCAGAAATTTAAAAAGAAAGTGTATCACATTTTTCTCCCAGATTTTTCCTATTGTAATTCCTGAAAGTGGCAACAGTAGCAATAGCAGCAGCAAGACCTATGGAAAGATCTTTCAGAAGTCATACAGCCTTTGCCCAAAAATTATTAAACCACTTAACTCTTCACATGTTTTAATCAAAATATCAGAGACTTTATCAGCTGGAAATAATTTTATGGTTCCCTAATACTTTACTTTTCTCTTGAAGAATTCTATTTTCATTTCTTTTTTTTATTATTAATTTTTTAAGATTTGTTTTTTTAAATTTATTTATACAAGCACTGGGTACAGTCAGAAGTGCGGGAAGGTGAGAGAACTCACCAGAGCCAGAGCGGGGAGCAGAGCAGGCAGAAGGACCGAAGTACACTGCTGAGGGGAGCAGCGGGCGGCAGGAGGGGTCTGTGCGCCATGTGGGACCCTCCTCCCGTGGCCGGGATGCAGCCGGGGATCGAACCGGCACTGCAGAGGCTGCTGGTAGCTTTGCAACCCAGCGCTCAACCGCTGCGCCACTAGGCAGACCCTCAATAAAATATATACTAAATCAGTAAAAGAAATTAAAATTTGTATATCTGTTCTTTTCAAGTAGTTCTCAGGGTGCAAGCTTAAGAATGAGCAATTAAAGCAAATTATTCATGAACTACATGTGCCGTTTGCATTTTTCCCTTCGCAGTGTTTGCCATCACAGTTTACATGGATGGTATTTACTTGCTTATCTGCCCTTTGGCCTCAGAACTAAGATAATGTTTGCAATGGACATGAGTCACTCTTGTCCTAAATATTGCATAGTGGCATGGACTAACATCTCCCATTTCCATGGCCCAAACACAATGACAACAAACACTAGGCTCTGGCCTTCAAGATTCTTTGTACCTCCTGCCATTTTGTATGGAGGTCATATGTGTTTATTATATAGCAAGGAGTTTTAATATTAGAAGAGTTGCACAAAATTCCACCCAGAAAATTTTTAAATAAACCCTTGCAAATGGAGTTCTTGCTCTAGCTATGAAAAATGTGTTCTGAAAGCACAGAAGAACATCATTTGCAACTTGAAACTTTTCATCAGAAATTGAGAGAGCTCAAGGTCAGTTTAATATTAATTCTCCCCCAGTTCTTTCATCTAATAGATATCAAGTTACATTTGAATCTGGTAAAGAGATATGAATTTAGGTCACTTTAGTCTTCAAAGAACAAATTTCTTGAGAAATATTCTGTTTCTAGCTATTTAGTCTTGTGTATCATTAGGTTTTGTTAAGGTGGAAATGACCAAAACTGGCCTTTTTTATACAAAGAAAAATTTATTTCTGGTAAGTTGAAATTGCTTTTGAATAATTTATAGGCAACTGAGAATTCATCAGATCTGATATCATCAGCAGCCATGAGATTGCCTTGTTCTATAATGGGTGCTATGGGAACTGGAAAGCTGGAGTTAGCATGACAATTTCTAAGAAACTCACACAGGTTAAAGGCAGGCAAGATTTAAGAAAGAGAAAGCCTGGGTTAAAAATACATCAGAAGGAAACTTTTAAAAAAATAGCCTCATCAAAAAGGATAATCTTTCTATTTCCCATTCACTACAGATTCACTTTACCATTGTTTCAAACTGATAATGCAAAGCCTCATCTCATATCACTACCTTCACCTGCTATATATTAGGTGGGGAAATGAAGGTGATTTGGACAACAGATAAAGTAATGAGGCAAACAAAAGGAAATAGATTAATCCAAATAAACTAAGAAAAATCTGCAATTTATTACAGACCAATTTCCAATTTCTTCTATTCATAGATTATAATTCTTTCTTCTGGTCTTTTAGATTTACTTCTGAATCACACTACTGTGTATTTCATCCTAACTTAACAAACTAAAAATCTTGGGATGTTCCCAATATCCCAAGTTTAACCTTCTTGTTCATTCATTTAAAATGCTTTTCTTGATCATCTTTTGTGTACAAGGAACACTAGTTAATCACCAGTCTAGAAACCAAGTTGAAAAAAACAAAGTGCTTACTCTCACAGTTGGGGGCGATTGAGATTTAACCTTCCAAGTGAAAATTTCAAGTACAATTCCCAGTGAAAGCAACGACTTGTGGAAAGGGTGGAGAGGAACGTGCTGGGTCCCAACCAAGGAACTTCAAATGAATCAGTTTGATTTCATTCTGGGGAATTGAGAGACCAATGGAGACTTAGAGTACTATATCACAATTTTTTCTTTTTTAAAAAAATATTTATTTATTTATTTTTATACAAGAACCAGAGTACAGGCCACATGCGCTGGAGGGTGAGCAGATTCACCAGAGACAGAGCAGGGAACAGAACAAGCAGACTGATGAAGTACACTGCTGAGGGGAACAGCGGGTGAGACAGGAGAGGTCTGCTGCACCATGTGGGTTGGTCTGAGGCCGGCCAGGATGGACCCGGTGCTGCAGAGGCTGCGGACAGCTTCACAATGCTCAACCACCTGCACCACCAGTGGAGGCCCCACAAATTTTTCTTTAATAATAATTTAATAGTATTTCATTGTAATTTGTTTCCTTTGTAATCCTATGTATCTTGACGTTAACATTTTAAATGTTATTTTTAAAAATATACACAAGGTTCTCCAGACTGCCAAGCACAAAAATCTTTGTAAAGACGTGGGTCATCATTTGAGAGAAAATATCCCCAATTCTCGCTCTTCCTGGAAGCAACCTTTCTTTGGTTCACCACTTGTGACCAAGAAAGTAGAGCTCACCCCTCATCTACCATCTCATTACTGCTTTCACCTCTCACTTTTTTTTTCAACTTTTCCTATCTTATGAATCTTCTTTGAAACACATAAAATGCCAATGATTCTGATAACAAACATGATCTCAATCTCAATTTTCCTAGTGAAGTCTTTCCATGGGAAATAAAATATTGTACTCTTTCTGGATCAAATCAGTTTGTGGTTGTTGCATACAGAAGCCAACTTTTAAATGTGAATGTTAAGTCTCCAAGGATTTTTCTCCCTTATAGGTCAGAGCAGGAGGTGAGGGAATGATTTCCTGCTGAGAAATTAATGTTGCATGAGGCACCTTGACAAGTCTGTTGGCTACCCAGTGACAGGAGGAGCGACCAGAGGAAGGAAATTTGATTAAAGAATGGAAAGAATGTGAACCAAACACGAATTTCATCTAAGGTTGACCCTGACTTCTCCTATTAAATGATCTTGTATGTTAAAAATCTTGGCATATATAAATAAATTGATAACCTCCGTTATATCATTTTTCAAAAGGCACAGATTTAGACCACAAACTAAAAATGAAAGTCAACAAATATTTTCTTTGTTGACATTGTGATGAAACTAGAATAATTTTAAGATTTTGTTTTCATGAAAATCCTTTCCTTTGACTAAGAGATGGTATTGATAGAGAGAAAATGCTATGCATACTGTAGAACTTTGGGGAGATTCAAAGTAGCTTTATTTGGTTAGGTCTTTTATCTTTGAACATGCCCATCCAATGACTAATGAAAAATACTGGGATGGAAAATTGTACAAAGAATTTTCATCAGGGGTCTCCCTGGTGGTGCAAGGGGTTAAGACACAGCGCTATGAAGCAATCCTCAGCCACTGCAGCATGAATTCAATCCCTGGCCTGAGAGATACACACATGGCACAGCAGACCTCTCCTGACTCTCCTGCTGCTACCCTCAGCAGTGTATTTCAGTACATCTGCCTGTTCTGCTCCCCACTCTGTCTCTGGTGAGTCTTTTCACCCCCAGCACCTCTGGCCTGCACCCCAGTTCTTGTATGCATAAATAAATAAATCTTTTTTAAAAAAAAAGAATTCTATCCACTATTGCAAGTAACTCAATGAGGTTTCAAGGGCTATTTCCAAAAATCTGTAATTTGATATTTTTTTAAATAAGTAAGAAAATAGGATATGAAATTGATCATTAGGACTGGAATCGAAAATATAGAGGAAAAAAATGCAAAGTAATTGACAAAACTAAGCCAAAATAAATCCTAGAAATATGACCACAGAATTAAAGTTGTTAGAGGGGAAAGAAGGGTAGAAATGGGAACAGTGTGTGAAACACTGGCCAACGGGAGGTGTGAACCTGTTCCCCTGAATTATGCACAATGTTGTAAACCAGCATTACCTCAAAATGAAAAAGTATGTAAATAAAAAAGACTAGAGACAAATTCAAGAGTGACTAGTATCACAAAATGTAGATTTAGAGTTCAAATGACTTATAAGTTGAAGAAATAATTGGTGGATAGAAACAATATTTACTGAGGGAAGAGGAGTCAAGTGTATATTTGTGTCAGACTCAAAGCCTCAAGAGTAGTTAGAATGGGGACCTCCCCTGGTGGTACAGCAGTTGAGCGCTGGGCTGCAAAGCTGCCTGCAGCCTCTGCAGTGCTGGTTCGATCCTCGACCGCCAGCGAGGGTCCCGTACCTCTCCTGCCGTGGCCGCTGCTCCCCTCAGCATTGTATTTTATCAGTCTGCCTGTTCTGTTCCCCACTCTGTCCTGGTAGGTCCTCTCACCCTCCCGGGCTTCTGACTGTACCCAGTGCTTGTATAAATAAATAAATAATCTTTAAGAAAAAAAAAAAGAGTAGTTAGAATGGGACACAGTCATCTAGAAAGCAAAGCTCTAATGCCAAATTGTAAAATATTCACTCTCTGTTCACTGTGAAGTCATTGTTTCTATAAGGATAGAGCCACAGGGCAGTAGGGCAATTTCTGAACCTTGTGCCCAGGGAGACATGAAGAAGTATACTTATTACAGGAAAGACAAAAATTCAGGTAGTATTAAATTACCAAATCAAAACCACAATGAGATGATGCCACCTTACTCCAGTGAGAATGGCCCATATGGGGGGTGAGGGGAGTAAACTGTGGAGTAAAAGGGTGTGAAAGATGTATGAGTAAAACCCTCATACACTGTTGGTGGGAATGTAAACTGGCCCAGCCCCTCTGGAAAATAGTATAGGGGTTCCTCAAAATATTAAAAATAGATATACCATGGATATACCATGTGATCCAGCAATTCCACTCCTATGTATCTAATTGAAGATTACAAAATCATTAATCTATTCATTGTAGCACTATTTACAATAGACAAGTTATGAAAACAACCTAAATGCCCATCAATGGAACAGTAGATTAAGAAGAAATGGTATAGGGCCTCTCCAGTGGCGCAGTGGGTTGAGCCAGTGCTGTGGAGCTGCCTCTGCAGCCACTGGAGCAGGAGGCAGGGGGGGGATCAGAACAAAAGGGGGAGGGAGCACAATGACCTAGGGTAAAGGATAACGGGTACTTTAATAATAGGTGTGGTGTTGTCATATATATCTGAGAAGGTATGAACCTATTCCCCTCAATTATATACAATCTTGTAAGCCAAAGTTACCTCAATGAAGAGAAATAATAATAAAAAAAAATCTTGGTTTGACATCTTGTGATATAGGAAATCAAAGGTCTAGTTCAGAATTCAGTTTATTTTCATACATCATTTTTGTGGCTATGATAACTTAAATGGCCACTTCACATAACTTTCTAAATCATGGCAATAGTTACTCAGTTCAATGCACAATTATGCAAAAGATTTTTTATTTAAATTTTGTTACTCAATGTCCATCTTCCTTGATGTCAATTACTCATCCATACAAACAAACTGGATATTGCTACATTTTGGTGTGTTTTTTTAAGATTTATTTATTTATGCATACAAGAACTGGGGTATAGGCCAGAGGTGTGGGGGTTGAAAGGATTCACCAGAGACAGAGTGGGAAGCAGAATAGGCAGATTGAAAAATAGTGATGAGGGGTGCAGAGGGCAAGGCAGGAGAGGTCTGCTGTGCCATGAGGGCTGCTCCCTGGCTGACTGGGGATTGAACTCATATCAGAATATCATGTTTGGAAGGTTTTAAAAATTCAAGTAACTTAAGTGTGGAACTAGGAGTTATTATAGGTGAAACCCACTATTTTTGGCAAATTGATGATTAAGGACAGAAACATCCCCCAAATGTTCACTTCATAACATGAGTGCCTTTCAAAAGAAGTTCCTTTCTCATCCATTTTTAAAATATAAACTTTACCTTGAAGGGGCAAAGCAAGTCTGCTTATTTTTTCAAGTATCTTCCAGGTAACCCACTACAGATAATACATGTCATCAAAAAAAAATTAAAATTTACCAACCTGGCCCGTCATGTCTTTTTGTTTTTGTTTTAGATAATGAAAATGGTGTTTGATCCATCTTAAATTTGGTATGATGTTTCCCTGTAATATAAGCAGCAGTGTTCTGTTGTGCAAAAGATTTTCTTGATAACTGCTCCATATCATTAGAAAGTATTAATATATTAAGTATTTTTAATATCAGGTAATGAAACTCTTTAGTTCCCTTACCCACATATTACCTTAACATTGCAATATGATGAAAGTGAACACAGCTGTGGCTTTGCAGTCAACCAACCCTCTGCCCTCAGGAACTGAAACTTCTGGTACAGGCTCCTAATTTGTGACTGCCTGAAATACCAGCTATGCAATGATGCTGGGACACGCTATATATTAAATATTCATAAAGTTTAATTTATTATTATCTGTTTAGACAAAGGCTTAAAAATAGAAGTTCTGTCACTCTTGCATCTCAGCCTCTGACATGCCCACACCATGGATACAGAGGTCTTAATTGAGTTGGATAATATGCTCTTTCTATTTTGTTAATTGAGTGTCAAAGACCATAGTTCAAATGACAACGTTTATTTATTAACTAACATATTTGATTGTTTTTATAAACTATGTGGACTATAATAGGTTGTGGTTCAAAAATTCTTCAATTTTGCCATGAACATGTTCAAAGGAAAAGGACATAAAATCTAGCAATGGATGCATAAAGAATTTCTAAAAGAAATTTCTTTATAATCTTTTAAAAGATCTTTTTAACATTGCTAAAACAGAAAGAAATTCTGAAAGAAATAGATCTCTAGAGATCTTTTCTAAAATATTAAACTGTCTGAGATGAAAAGAAATCTATATTACAACACGATGTTGGAGCCAGACTTTGCTGCTGATCTATGAATACACAGCCCTTGGGCATCTGTGTCTGAGTTTTCACAAGAACCTTTCCACAGCCTTTCCAGATTTGCTAAGAATGGCATTCTTCCTATAATTAAAAGATGCATTTGATTTCTATTAATACCAGCATTATCAGGATTTTGTGATCATTATTCAAAAATTTGACCAGTTGAAGTTAAATACAAACAGAAATTTAATTGATTGCTAAGACTTGTGAATAGCATGAACAACCCTTCAAGGAATAAAATAATGAAAACACTGGTCTTTGACATTCTGTTTTAATTGATTTTTTCATGAAATTAATAATATAGAATTCAGAAACTATAACAAGGAACTGTAAAAACATCAGAAAATGCAGTTAGTATAATTAAGTCATATGTAATTATAAAAAAATAACTAGTAACCAGAAATTCTAACAATATTTTCACATTTGCAAAGGTACTTATTCTTATAATATTTGTTTCTTGATTCAACAACTAACACACCACTCTCTATTCACTGCTACAGGACAAATTCAAAAAATACAGTTGATTCTCATTAACTGAGTAGTCGATGTTATATAAAGTCACTGCAGGTAAGTAGGCAATTTTGCAAATATGGAATCCATTAATTATGAGCTAATACTTCCTTATAAAACATAAAAAAATACATGGAGTAGGGAAAAAAATACAAAAGAATTCTTTTAGCATTGTCTATTTTACTAAAATCTAAAACAAAATATTACAGTAAAATTCAAATATTTATTAAGAGTATACAATGAAAATATTTAAACTCTGTTAAGTCCTTTAAAAACTTTTCTTTGAAAAATATCAAATGGGAGCCTCCTTGGTGGTGCAAGGGGTTGAGCACAGCACTGTGAAGCTATCCACAGCTGCTGCAGCTTGAGTTCAATCCCCGGCCTGCCAGGGAGCAACCCACATGGTGCAGCAGACCTCTCCTGTCTCACCCACTGCTTCCCTCAGCAGTATATTTCAGTAGATCTGCCTGTTCTGTGCCCCACTCTGTCTCTGGTGAATCCTCTTACCCCCTGCACCTCTGGCCTGTACTCCAGCTCTTGTGTGCATAAATAAATACATCTGTAAAAAAAATCAGATGGTTTGACTTATAAGAGGAATATAGGGAAACCAAACAAAGGGTCTAAAAGAAAAATAAAGAAACGACTTGCAGGCAAACTATAGATTGGAGGCACACAGCAGGGGGGAATGGAAGGGAGTCAAAACAGGGGAGGGATGAGCACAAGGGACTATGGTGGAAGGAGATTTATAGGGATTACACCAGAGGGGAGAAATCAAATATTGTACAAAAAATAAACAGCAATGTAAGAAAATAAAAATTTTAATTAATTAAAAAATAGAACGATTAAATTATATTTTTAAAATGCTTAATAAACCCTCTGAATTACAAAGGAATTTGGCTCATCCTTTTTTTTCAGATGGTTGACATAATTTCCTTAAAATATTTCAATTCTTTCTTTCAGAAACATAAATGAAAAACAATTGTCACCATTAAAATTGCGGCCCTTTCTTATATTTTCTTTTAAATAGTGGTTGGTTGTCGGTCCATCCCGCAGGCCGACGGGGTTCAGGAATACGGCGGAGGCGCTGGGGATGAAAGATGCGTACACTCACTTGGCTGGAAGCAGGAACTCTCTTTATTACCGAGGGGCAGGGATATATATAGGAAAGTCTGCACATGTGCTTTATGTGGCCTGCACATGCGCTTTACGTGGATCTTATAACATCCGGTTATTATTGCATCAGCTTTTGCCGAATCATGCTTGAGCAGAAACAACCACTACCCCAGGTCCCTCTGCTGGTGATCCCTGTACTAACAGCTCCCCCGTTTTTACGTTATAAAGAAAAAAGAGGGGGACGCACCGGGGCCTGTCTTAGGTTGTGGCGGTCGTATTCACGTGCTTACCCGTCATGGCCACCCACCACCAGATTCCTAGGTAAGGTAGTGGAGCTGTCTTAGGTTGCAACGGATTACACTGCCATCTTACCCGTCATTGGCCTATAGGTGGTCAAGGGCAATATTGACCTACACGCCAGGGTCTGCAGTGCATTGTAACGGAGAGTTCCGCACCTGTCGCAGAGCCAGTTGTAGGGCCCTGCGTCTTTGGCACTGGCGCCACAGGATGTAGAAGATGACACCCAGACAGAAGAGGACCACACCAAGGAGTGATATGGCTCCCCCCAAGGATTTGGCCAGCCCCCAGGCTTTAGAGAGCCAGGAAAGGGCTTGATCAGGGTTAAATACCATGGCTCGGGTATTACTGATGGTGAGAATTTGATTAGCCAATTGAACTGTAAAATTGAGAAAGGTTTGGTTCCATGGGCGGCACAGGTACTATTAAGCGTATGAACCTGGGAAGAATAATTGGAAACAAGGGCAGGGGTAACACACGTGAATGCATATGTAGGAACACAGGGGATATGGGCAGTTAGTCAATAAGTCTATTTCTTCTTGTAGCAAGGAGACTTGTTGATTTAGTTGGAGTATTCCGACCGCAAGGTGATTGTTGATAGAGTTTTGAGTGAGAAAGGTGGTGGAGATTCGCTCCGAGAGAAGGTTGATGGTGTCCGTGTTAGCCACAGAGTTGGACAGAGCTAGGCCGCCGACCACTGCTGCCGCTGCTGCCAGCGTCGAGAAGACGGAGATCAAGGCGCCAACAACCAATGCCAGACCTGCTCGTTGATTTCGGATGATTACCTGAGAAGTAGACTCAGACACATTGACAGGCATAATAACGACCTTAGGGAAACGCATGACAACAAAGGAATTGCTGAGGGTTCTGGACCAACAAGAGGAAAGGTGACAGCTACAATTGAGGGAGGATTGATTGTTGAACGATAGATTGACAGACACTATATAAAAAGGAGACAGGACGCAAACACCTGCTTGAACAGTAAAATTAACTTTGGAACTGAGAGTGGCATTGTCAGAGAGAGTGCTGGGATGGTTACCATAGGTAGCATTATAGGAAGGGAATTGCAGAGAAACCAGCCAGAGCGAATGGGATGTTGTCCCTCAGTGGTGTGGGGGTCTCTATGGAGCACCATAGGCACGGAGGGGGGACGGGGACCAAAGAAGGAGAGACCACTTTTGTCCAGTTTATGTCAGTGGTCGTCATTATAGTAAGAGGAATGCAAGGGGGAAAGGTGATATTCTGTGGGGTTGCGGTAAGATGTAGGAAGGTAAAACAGAACACTGATGACAAGTCAATAGTAGAGGGGCTGGTAAAGTTACTAGCGGAGGTCAAGGGTGTAGAAGGGAGTCCAGTGGTGGAAATGGTAGACAAGAATGATGGGAGAATACCCTCCTTTCTGGAAACCGGCAGAAGAAAAGGGGGATTATTAACTATTGTCCAATGAATCATGTTGCAAAGGAGGGGGGGTGCTTACAGTTGGAGGTGGAAGAGTAGTAGCAGGTGGAAGATCATTTTCAGAAGGTTTGGAGAGCGCCTCTTCATTGGGCGGATCGGAGGGTGGACTATGAAGTAAGCGAGTCAGCCGAAGAGGGATCCATCTACTAGACCCAGATGTCATTGCTCGGTTCAAGCAAAGGTATCCAGATGGTATCATCTCTAAACCTAAGAATCTCTGAAGCACTTCCTCAGAGCTAAGCAATTCAAGGCCATGGCTCTACAGGCTGCACCTGAAGAGTAATATTGTACAGTAGTCTTTTCTCCTTATTTAAATAAAAGTTTGTATTGTGGTTGGGATTTTGAGGTCAAATTCTGGCTCTGCTGCTTAACAGTGGTGTTTTTGTGTAGCTCATCTCAGTCTGACTCATGCATAAAAATGGGATTATTATCTACCTCATGGGTTGTTGTGAGGGTTCAAACTAAACGAATGCATGGAACACATTAAAACGTTGATTATACACTACAGGATCAAAGTGACTAGCAATCAGTACTATGTGAACTTGGTGGTTAATACGGAAGTTCTCTGGAATAGCATTTCTTAAGGTGTAAGGTTTGGTTGAATTTCACTTAAAGTATCATTGGGGACTATCACCCTCTAAATATTTTCTTATCATGTTACAATTTTGTGGCTCTGCTAGTCTATTCTTTAACTTACATCTAGAAAAGAAAAAAAAAATGAGCACACTGGCATAAAATAAGTAGCAGAGGTATGCAGAGAACTAATCTATATGACGGCTAGGTGAAAACACTTCTTGCCTATTTTTTAAGATACTTTATCAAATACAAGTGAACAGACTTCTTTAGATTATGGTGAAACTTATTATATTAATTTAAGTATGTAGATAGCCTTTTACAGCTATGGTAATATAGATAGAGGGATATCAACTACAGAAATAATATGTAAAGAGAAACTCCTAGGTGTTTTCCTCGCGGGATGTTTGAGAAAGGCTTGAGGAGGTGAATTTTGAAAGAGCAGAAGTGAGGGACTGCACAAGCCCCCAGAAGTCTATCAGAGCGGGGGGGGGGGGTGTGTTTGAGCGGAGGGGCGGAGGAGAGAGTGGAAAGGGAGGGATACTGCCGATTTTTGGTTGACGGGTATGGGGGTGGTGGGCAGTCAGTGTTATCCTCTACATCCCCCTCGTTGGAGGAAGAGTCCTCCATCAGCTTTGTGGAATGGGAATGGGACACGGAAATGGCCGGGGCCTCCGTGGCTACGCATGCCATGGGTGGAGTTTTACTTTTGGATTGGGCCGCGGAGCGTAGGGCCTCAGCCGCCAGTTCGCAAGCAGCCGGTCCCCCTTCACTGAGGGTATTGTGAATTAACTGCCACGCCAAAAGGATGCCGGGGCAGGGGGGACTGTTTGGGCTCCGTAGAGATCCCTGTGAAGAAGAAGATCTGCCTTGACCTTTTCCCAATTTTGTACAGAAACCGTGTCCTGCTGAAAGAACCATTTGCTGGTATTTGCGAGGACTGAGACTAGATTACGAAGGATCTGAACCTTAATGGGAGTTCCACAATTTTTAAGGAGAAGTTGTAGGGCTCCAACAAGTTGGCCCTTGGACATGGTATTGCCCATGATGCCGATCACTTACCAATAACCTTACCTTACTGATTGATCAGTCCCTCAGAAGATCCCTCGTACTGGGGTCCCTGTTCAGGCACCACTTGTTGGTCCGTCCCGCAGGCCAACGGGGTTCAGGAACACGGCGGAGGGGCTGGGGATGAAAGATGCATACACTCACTTGGCTGGAAACAGGAACTCTCTTTATTACCAAGGGGCAGGGATATATATAGGAAAGTCTGCACATGCGCTTAAGTGGCCTGCACATGCGCTTTATGTGACCTGCACATGGGCTTTATGTGGCTCTTATAACATCCAGTTATTATCTTATAACATCCGGTTATTATTGCATCAGCTTTTGCCGAATCATGCTTGAGCAGAAGCAACCACTACCCCAGGTCCCTCTGCTGGTGAGCCCTGTACTAACAGTTGGTTGCATCAATTCTCTACTTAAAAAGTTACAATAATTCCTTACTGTTTACATAATAAATTCAAACTCTTCAATCAGTCATTTAATGTCTCCACAATGAGTTAAATTCCAGGCCTCCCTACATAGCATTCTGCAATGCTTACTCTGTTCCATGTAACCCATTCCCCTGGTGTTGCCCCAAATCACTCTTTCCTGCTAACATCTGGGCCATTCCTCACACTGTTCCTTCCTCTCTGCCCTCTTACTCTTCAGTATCTACAGATGACTGCTTTCATGAACCTTCTCAGAATCGCTAAATAATAATCAATTTATTTCACTTCCAAACTCTTAATATGTCTTTGTTTTTAAGAAAGCATCCATATATCATAGGTGCCCAACAAATATTAGTTGAGTTAAAATGAAATGATACTTAGGAAATTTTATACAAAGGAAAACAGATATAATTGCTGGTATTTTTAAAAATATACTTATTTATGCATACAAGAACTGTGGTACAGGCCAGAGGTGTGGGAGTGAAAGGATTCACCAGAGACAGAGTGGGGAACAGAACAGGCAGATAAGATCTACTGAAATACACAGCTGAGGGGAGCAGCGGGAGAGTCAGGAGAGTCTGCTGTGCCATGTGGGTATCTGTCTGGCTGGGGATTGAACTCATGCTGCAGTGGCTGCAGGCTGCAGATAGCTTCGTAGGTTGTGTCTTAACCCCTTGTGCCACGAGGGAGTTTCATTGCTGATTCTTGCTGAAAAATGACTGAACTTTCAATCAGGACAGACTCAATTTGGGTTTGGGACAATCAATTAATCAATCAACATTTTAAATACAGATTTTGAAGCATTTTTTTGTTAACATTCTCTACACTATTCTAGTTGCCTAGAAAGATATCTAATATCCATAGATTGGCTCAATCCAAAACTCAGACTAATGAGAGCTAGATCACACCAAGAATACTTTTCTGGTCTTTTGTGGGACAGGATTTATTTCATTTGTGATGCTATTGTGAACATCAAGGGTGCCTGTCTCCTTGCAGTTGGGGAGACAATCATGTAAGGAAACAAAGCTTCTGTGGATCAAAACATTTTCTCTCACCCACTTGGAAGAGTTCTCATTCTTCATTTTCCAATGGCCAAAATGAGCTGTTGCCCCCCAAAATCAGAATTTTAACATTGATAAATTTTTACTCTTTACAGCAAATTTGGAGTGAATAACAAAATATTCATTCTCATTTCTGATGAGAATGAAAACATTCATTACTAAGTTTGAACATGAGGACATTTGTGACATGAGGAATTAGTGTTGCAAATATGATATTGATCAAAAGTTATTTGTTTCAAATTTTCTCACTCAGGTTTCTTTTATTTTTTCATCTATTCATTTTATTTATTGTTTAATTAATGAATTAATTTTTAATTGAAGTAATATTTGGATACCTCCATCAGGTATGGCCACCACAGAGCACCCACTACCAAACCACCCATAGTCCATTGTGCTTCTTTCCCTCTTTATTCCTACCCCTTCAGTTCTGTACTCAGATTTCAAGGGTTATTTATTTTTTTTCTTTTTAATGTCTCTCCTCTGGAGTAGCAGGTATCTATTAATAATATTTTAGACCTGCCATGTATTAT
The DNA here is from genome assembly GCF_014898055.3 of Talpa occidentalis. Taxonomy (NCBI): domain Eukaryota; kingdom Metazoa; phylum Chordata; class Mammalia; order Eulipotyphla; family Talpidae; genus Talpa; species Talpa occidentalis. The sequence continues at coordinate 76,471,900 of NW_023604972.1, forward strand.
TCACTTACTTTACTAGCAGGTATTGTGCTAGGCACTCAGCATGTCTTGTTTTATTTATTCTTCATGTAGAAGTTGAGTCTCTCCAAGTATAAGGCACTTATATAAGGATACACAATTACTAATTTGCATGGTCCAGATTCAAGCCTAAGTCTAAGTCCTTTCATTTGGGCTACCATATTTCTAATATTCTGGCAGATGGCAACATTACTAGGTTTGTTATCAGACAAGCTATATTCAGTTTCCATTCTATTACCTACCACTCCTATAAATTCAAGCAAATTACTTAACAGGAGTCTTAGTTTCTACTGTTAAGTAGGACCCAAAATGCTGGATTCACAGGCAGCATTTGAAAATTAAATAATGAAAATTCCTTGCTCAATAGCTACACAATTAATGTAAGATTTCTTTCTTACAATCAGTTGTGACTTGCATAATTGACCACTTCTGCTATACATCTGCCATTTTGATGCAATTTGATGCTTGTAAGTCAAGTTTGAATGGGAAAATCAACAACATAGAAAAGGAGAGAGATGCTCTATGCCAATATTCTTTCGAAGATCCTCATGTCCTCTTTTGCAGTGAAAAGATATTTGTTGGATCCCCAAAATTTGTCAGGCATCATAGTAGGCATTGGAGATATTGTTGATAAACACAACAAAATAGTGCCTGATCATTGAGCCTACACTTTAGTGAGAGAGAGAAAAGTTGGTAAATAATCCTACAATAGAGTATTGTGTATGCTGTGAAATGATGGAATAGAGTGACAAGGCTAAGAGCCCCTTCAAATAGGGTTCCCCAGGAAATGTCTCTCAGAAGACGTGTTTTTTGGCCAAGGGCAGAAAGTATGAGAACAAGCAATGTTTGAGGATCTGGGACATGAGAAATCCTGAGAGCACAACACCCAATAATTCTTTCAAAAGGAAAGGGTATGAGATTTTTTTTTTTTCCTGGCTCATGAAGATTCCATAATGCTGATCATTTTATAATTATAATAACCTGACAGGGCCTCCCTTGGTGGCACAGACGGTTGAGTGCCATGCTGTGAAGCTGTCCACAGCCTCTGCAGTGCTGGTTCAATCCCGGCCAACCAGCGAGGGTCCCACATGGCGCAGCAGACTTCTCCTGTCTTGTCCGTTGCTCCCCTCAGCAGTGTATTTCATCAGTCTGCCTGGTCTGTTCCCCGCTCTGTCTCTGGTGAATTCTCTCCCCCTCTCGTGCATCTGGCCTGTACCCTAGTTCTTGTATAAATAAATAAATAACTCTTCAAAAAAAAATAAATAACCTGACGGATGACAGTTTTGTGGGTTTTTTTTTAATCAACATTACATTCATGCTAAGGATAACAACGCTCCCTTTAACTATGTCTTCTACCTAATCTTTTAAAAACATGCTTTTACTATGCTTGGAATATTTGGACATGCTTAATAAAATTTTTAAAATTATAAAACATTCCAATTATTTTTACTAAGCAAAGTACCTAATTTTATACAATTTACATGTAATTGCAGCTTTATAGTAATAGAAACAATTATATTACTTCATTTCTTGATATTTAACAATAACAAGATTTAAACTCCCCTAAGCATGCACTACAACCATATGATAGAGAGACTGTCATTAATATGATGGTCTTGGCATCGTATATATTAAGGAATAGCATAAGCCATTGTGAAAGAAGTTGAGAGAGAGTGAGGAAAGACTAATTTGACAAATGGTTGGAGAAGCAGACAGGGTCTTGCAGGTCATGTGTTGGAATATGGATTTTATTTAATAGGCAGTAAAAATTCACAATGGATTTTATCCAGGTAAGTGGCATGATGTCTGTGGTAGACAGAATAATTCCACTGAGCCAAAGATATCCACTAATCTTGGAGCCTGTGAATATATTACTTTATATGGCAAAAGGGTTTTTTTTTTTTTAAAGATTTATTTATTTATTTATTTATTTATCTATTTATTTATTTATTTATTTTATTTATACAAGAACTGGGGTACAGACCAGATGTGCGGGAGGGTGAGAGGATTCACCAGTGACAGAGCAGGGAACAGAACAGGCAGACTGACAAAATACACTGCTGAGGGGAGCAGCGGGCGAGACAGGAGAGGTCTGCTGCGCCATGTGGGACCCTCACCAACTGGCCAGGATCAAACCGGCACTGCCAAGACTGTGGACAGCTTCATAGCGCTGCAGTCAACCACCTGTGCCACCAGGGAAGGCCCATGGCAAAACGGTTTTTATGGATGTAATTAAGTTAAAAATTTGAGATAGATAGGGAGATTTTCTTGGATAACCCAGGTAGGCCCAATGTTCTCCTAACCATCCTTCTAAGAGAGGGGCAGAGGAGTCAGACCTAGAAAAGGACACCTGACAAAGGAAGCAGAGGTTGGGTTGATGCAGGCCACAGCCCTAGGAATGAGAGCAACCTCTGTGTTGGAAATGGTAAGGAAACACGTTCTTCTCCAGATTGTCCAGAAGAAATGTAGTTTCACCATACCCTGATTTTAGCCTGGGGAAATGATTTCCACAACTATAAGAGAATAAGTTTCTGTTGTGTTATCCTGCTAAATCTGTGGCAATCTGTTATAATAGGAATTTAGTGAAGTGGTTTCTGATTAGAGAATGACTTGGAGGGAATCACAGGTAGAGCTCTGATTATTATACAGATTATTACAGCAGTCCAAAGTAGCTCCGTCCTAACACATGGGCGGTTGCATAGACCTGGGTTAAGGAGATTTGCAGGAGATATATTTTGGAGGTTGGGCTCATAGACTTGCTAAATTCCCATAGCTCCTAAACCATTCTTTGTTCTGGCAGGAGCTAGGTACTGTCTGGTGCACTAGAGTTATCAGTCTTAGAAAACAAGTGCTGCCTTAATAAAAGAAAGATTTGACAAATAAATATTTTAACAGGTAGCTCACAATCCATACTGAAATAAATTTAAAGGCAAATTCTGGTTCTGTGCTGCCACAGAGAGTGGAAAATCAGATCAAAGATGCAGCCAGCACAAAAGTGAACGCCCTTGACAGAGAAAGCTTGAGAACTAATTCTCTGCAGAAATTCCTATTTACCTGAAGAATTGTTTTCTCCATAGTAAAAAGAGAAAGAAAGAAATAGCTTTCTCAACGAGTAAAACCTGTCATGCCCTCTGATCACAGCTCTCTATTCCATCACGCCTCCTGGGGGGCCAGCGTCTGCCTATCTGACTGCACAACTCGGCATTCTCATACAGAGATTTCAGGCTGTGACCTCTGCCTAGTCCTCTCACCAAAGCCCAGACTTGTCTAAAACGCCAGCTTGATGACTAAGAGAAGCAAGACCCAAAGAAGGAGGAAAAATCTAATAGCTTTTCTTTTGATACTGCCCAATCATACAATAGCCACTTGCTTCCCAGAAAGAAAACTACCACTAAGTCTTAAGACAACAAATAAGTCCTCATTCCACCAAAACTTCGAGTCTTGCCTGCAGGATCCTCTAAAATCACTTCCCAAATCCCTGCTCAACCAACCTGTGCCTCACACCTTTTCTGTCAGCACCCAGCACCAAGCTCAGCTTCTTGAACTTTCTGACCTCAACAGACAGGCCTCAGTTGCTGAGTGTGATTCCTTCTTATCCCACTGTATGCATCACTGTTACGTTTTTCTGTTTGCTCGTTTTCACATACTGCCCTTCCTGTAAGAATTCTTAACTCTCCCAGGGGGAGATGGTCCTCTCATCTCATGGGCTTAATATCCCAGGGGTTCTGCACAGTTGGGGAGCCAACCTTATTTACAGCATTAGTAGCGGGGTGACCATGTGGAGCCTGAAACTCTGATCTCCCAGTGAGGAGCTCTTCTGTGGTCTAAGGTGAGAAGATGTCATGCAAATGAGTTTCAATACAGTGCACATTCTTTTTGTCTGGCCTCTAAATCCTTGGCCTTGTCCAAAATTGTTCTCACTCTCTAGTGTCTGTCAGTATTTTATGGCTCCAGAATCTTAGCCTAGAGTTCAAGAAGCCTCATCTCCACCTAACTGATAAGCAAGTCTGGGGTTTGCCTAATCCAGGACAACCTGAGAAGATCACTCATCTAGTTTTTATGTACACCACTTTGATTTAATGGTCTCATTTTCTCCACAAACCCATCACTGTCTAGACCGATGCTATACCTTATCTTCTGCATACCTCTTAGATCTCCAAAATAATTTGTGGGTGAGAATCTCTATTTTTATCCATAAAAAATACCAAAGAACTTTGCTAAAAGACTAACAGATGTCCAGTGTTTCATAAAGAAGGTGCCCTCTAGCTCTGATCACCTCCCATCAATACTAAACCTTACTCTTGGTCTCTATTTTGGGAAGCTTTTCATCCCACAGGCCACAAATGCAGCCAACTGCCTGGAGAGAAGCGCACGGTGTGGAACAGAGGTCACTCTGGATACAGCGCTGCTCGCTGATTACACGTCTCCAAGGCTGTCCTTGGGGCAGATGCAATGTATGCGAAATGGGATGCGCTTCTCGTTCCAGCAATTAGTTTTGATCTCTCCAGCTTAATGCTGTGTCCACTTGTTCTGAAAGAGAGAAGAAAGGCTCTCCCTCTGCACCATTGGTTTTTATATAATGCATACAGTGAAGACTCACTGAAGCCTAGGTCTCTCCTCAGCATTGTGAGGGATGAGGATGAATCACTCCCCACCCTCAAGAAGTTAATCGCATAGAAGAGGAGAAAAAACATGCAGGCAAAATATAACATGCAATATGCTCCATTTTATCTTTTTTTAATTAAACTGTTATTTTACATCCTTGCTCATTTCTTTTCACAATAATTTCTCCCCTCAGGTGTGGTCATCAAACTTCTTGCACAACCAAATCACCCATAATCCTCCACCATAGTCCTCTGAGCACACACCCCTTTCTTTTTTTTTCCCCTTCCCTCCTCTCTCCCTCTCTCCTTCCCATCCTGGATGCCTCAGATCTATGGTCAGCTTTCAAGGTTTGGTTTTAAAGTTTGTCTTTGTTTGATCCTTTGTTTGGGTTCTCTATGCTCCAGTATTTAGAGGAAGGACAAGATCCTTTTTAAAAAAAATTTATTTATTTATATATATTTTACATCATTGTTCATTTTTATTTTTTAAAGATTTATTTACTTATGCATACAAGAACTGGGGTACAGGCCAGAGGTATGTGTGGGGGTGGGTGTGAGAGGATTCACCAGAGAGAGAGTGGGGAACAGAACAGGCAGATCGACGGAAATACACTGCTTAGGGGAGCAGCGGGCAAGCCAGGAGAGGTCTGCTGTGCCATGTGGATAGCACCCTGGCTGGGGACAAAACTCATGCTGCAGTGGCTGTAGATGGCTTCATAGGTTGTATCTTAACCCCTTGCGCCACCAGGGAGGCCCCATTTTTAAACCATAAAATACACATAAGAAAATATAGGAAAGGATCGTTTCTTCATACAATAAGTATTTACCAGGCATGGTGTAAAGCATGAAAGTATAGAAATGAAGAAGGCAAAGAGGTCCCTTCTCATGGAGAGAAATGAACATTTACTAGTAAAAATTTAAATATAAAGTTAATTTAAAAGGTGTTAAGTACAGTGACTAAAAAGGAATGGAATGTGGTGGAGGTTAGCTTATGGCAGGTATATAAGTAGACCTCTCTGGAAAGGCGAACTTCTCTCTCTTTCTCTCTTTACAAGACCTGGAGAAAGAACAACTGAGACATGAGTGTAAATGTTATAAGGCAGACATAGGTGAAAGTTTCAGGAGAGCAAGTTCAACCTCAAAGAATGAGTTAAATGGCATTTAAGAGAAATAAAATGACATGAGTAAAGACACAGCTCTTGGAAAGCATAACCTCCATTTAGTTGGCAGCAAGCATGGGTTTGAATCAAGTGTGGTAAAATTGAAATTTTACTTGAAATTCAGAAGATAAGATGGGTAGATTATTGATGGAGCACCCAAGGGCCCAGCTGTGGCCATGGAGTGTGTTCTGCAAGTAGGGAGCAGGTCAGAGTTTAGAGCATAATTTGACTTGATATTAAGGTGCCCTAAGAAGATTTCTCTGGAGCTAGTGAGAACTACTTTTGCCACTGAAAAGCAGTATTCTCTGTGCTCTTATCGAATCTTCCGGTTTCCTGAGAAATGTTCAACTTAATGCCTAGGTTTCCTGTAATAAGCTGGACTATAGGATAGAGTCAAATAGGGCTGGCAATGTAATTTGTGGGGCCCAAAGCAAAGTGAAAATGTCAAGTGCTTCATCCAAAATACAGTCTAAAGCCTTTTTCCTTTCTTTTTCCATCTCTGCCTTGACTTGTCATGGCGGTTTGTGTTTGTTATTTAATACAAAATAGCTCCCTCGAGCACAAGAATCCTTTCAGGCAGGTCCAGACCCAGATGCCCAGAGGCTTTCCCTCCCCACACAAATCTCCTGCACCCACACCCAGCACTTTGCTTGGGGGAAGGCTGTGGTGGTCACTGGTGGGAGGGGAGCAGGAGGCCAAGGCTCTGTCCCTGGAGGCAAGTAGGAGCCACCCACAAGCTCTGTGCTTGCTTGATTGTTCCATCGCACTCACACACAACGTACATCCAGAGACAAAATCATCATGAATTTCGAGATGCGGATGGATCCCTCTGCTTGTGGGGCTTTGTGAGATGACACTCTGGGCACCCAAGGAGCCAGCCTTGTTTCAGTCTCAGGAAAAGTAACTGCTCTGAATATAGATTTTTCTCTTTGAACTTAAAACTCAGTGAGCTATTGCCCTTCCAAACACACACACACACGACTGCACTTTCATACAGTGCTACTGTTGGGGACAAGTGAGTGAAGGGTACATAGGATTTGTCTATATTATTTTTGTCAACTTCTTGGGAATCTACAATTATTTGAAAATGAAAGATTATGTACAGAAGCTTTGGTCTTGTCAGTAATTATAATACCTTTTCCATCCTGTTATTTTCATTTGCAAACATCACAGGGGAAAGAATTATCCCTCACACATGTGCTATTTTTCTGAAGGAAGGAGGGAGGGAAGGAAAGAATCCAAGAACAAGATTGTGAGAATGAAAGTAAAACCACTTAGTGGTACTTGGCTGGAAATCACAAGATAGCCTGAGGGCTCAGCAGGACATGCAAACCTTATACACACAAGCTAGGAGGGCAAGAGAGGAGAGCAGTCGATCCACATTCCACAGGTGAAAGATGAACCCCAGCTTTTTTCCCATTGCAACTCTTCATTCAAATTCTCTGAATGATCATCTATGCTAGCTCGCTGTGTACAAGGAATGTACTGCCCTGCCCTAAGCTCTCTGGAGTTATGATGCAAGACAACTGCGTTTCATGCCAGGAATGCATTCCCAAGAAATGACATGATGCAAGACTATTCTTGACTAAGAAATGCAGGGACTTCTGGTTATCAGCGCTAAAGGAGCACTACCTGGCAGCAATGGAGTAAATAGTGCTCTTTTGAGCCATGTGGTTTGGAAATCTTTTTTTATTTTATTTTATTTTATTTTTTAAAGATGTATCCATTTATGCACACAAGAGCTGAGGCACAGGCCAGAGATGTGGGGGGGGGGGGGAGGATCCACCAGAGACAGAGTGGGGAATAGAACAGGAAGACCAACCGAAATTCACTGCTGAGGGGAGCAGCGGGTGAGACAGTTGGGGTCTGCTTTGGCATGTGGGTTGCTCCTTGGCCAGCTGGGTATTGAACTGGTGCTGCAGACGCTGCGGATTGCTTCATAGTGCGGTGCTGAACCCCTTGCACCACCAGGGAGACCCTGAATTTCTTTTTTTTTTAATTTAATTTGCAAGCATTTACCTTATTTCTCATGTTGTGACTGATGTTAATATTTAACGATATAAACATCATAGTACAATGATGTTAATAAATAATGTTAATAGTTAATACTATTCCAAATTTGGATAATTCAAACTGGATCAAAGGATCTACATAGATACCATAGGGATATTGTTGAAATTAAATAAACTAATATATATATATATATTCATATATATATGTGTGTGTTTGTTTGTGTGTGTGTGTATATACACACATATATATATATATATATATATATATATATATATATATATATAAAGCAGCTAACACAACCCCTTAAACAGAACAGGCAGGAAATCAAAGGTAGTCATTCTAATTACTGGTATATTCAATAATATTTCCAATAAAGCATAAGTTTGCAACCCCAAAATAGTATCTCTGAGATACAACGCTGAGACAGTTAGCATTGCTTTATCCATATGAAAAAAATAAAAGCAGAACTCACAGAGTCAAATAATTTTACAAGAAAATATTAGCTGGCATTGAGATTCTAAGTGTTTTTCCACTGAAGGGAAAATTAATACCCAGTCAATTCCTCTGCTTCTGCGTAAAAGCAACAAATTAAACCTACACATCATTCCAAATCTTTGGTCTAGTCATTGATTAGAATACTACTTCCATTCCATTGTGTTATCTTTCTTTGCCCACATAATAGGAGAAAGATTAATAATCAACGAGATCTCTGAATCAAAGGCAAGCAATGGAAGAAGCACCCAGCATGGTCAGAATCATGATAAGTAGCCCACAATGTTGTTCCACTCTGAGGGGTAACAGCACAAGTGAGGGGTTCCTAGGCAGTATCAGAACCCAGGAGAGGGGCCAGAATTCAGAGCAGCGGTACCATCATCATGCAGTCAGTCAGGCCCCCCTTAGAACTCAGGTCACCACCAAGACATCTGCTCTGGGCATGTCCTTCAGGGTCAGTCTAACAGCTTGAAGCAGCCACAAGGGTAAGAATAAGTCTAAACAGCCAAACAAGTGTCCTTCACACAACCCAGGGAGGAAAAATTTTCTGAAACTAGAACTTTCCAGAACACCCCTGAAAAGATTATGTCACAGCTGTAAAGAAGTACAGCAAAATACCAGAAACAGGCCAAAGAAACTTCAATGGTAAACACTGGGACCACGGGCTCCTTGACAGTGTCCACTTTGATCAGTGGGTGTTTAATTGAGCACCTACTCTGGCTGCAGTGATTTCTTAGCTACTATATGGGAGAAAAATACAAAATGTCTGCTCAGAGGAAGCTTGGTATCTGCTTTGCTCCATATGACCCACATGAAATAGTCCCTCTAACAAGACATTAAGAACAGCAATTCCAGGTCTCACAGTCTAGGATCCAGGCCTCAGTTCTGCTATCTGGTATCTGGGTAGACCTGGGCAATTCAGTGAGCTTTTCCAAGATTTTCTCCTCAATTCTAAGGTGGGGGTAATTACCCCTTTAACCTCCTAAGAATATGAGTATGACATATGGTAAATCTGGTTTTTATGAAATGAATCTCATTTCATGGAGGCAATCTAATGTGGCTTAACTAAGTCTTCGTTCACATCCTGGTTTTACCACCTATCCACTGCATTTCTTTGGTCAAATTATTTAGCTTCATTTGCCTCCCACTTCCTTGTTTGTAGTATGTAGATAACGTGGCCCCAATGGTGAGATTGTTTTATAACCTTGCTATAATCAGCAAGGAGTATTAAGACAAACTTTTCTGAATAAAGAATCAGGACCAGTCTGTTGCCATTTAAATCTTCACTCAAGATAAGGCTAAATAGATTTAGAAATCGCCTACAACATTTTTAGCAGTATGCCAGTGAAATTTCTTTTCCTTTTTTCTGAAGTCTGAGGAACTCAGAAGATTTCTTGAGGTTAAACATAGAAGAAGGGATTGCTAAAAACTCCCTGTCAACTCTATGGATATGACAAAGCAGCTACTGCAAAGAAAGAGAGGTGTCCTTACCCTCTTTAGTAGCTCAGGGTGTTAACGAGGAGTCACAGGATGGGTTATCTCATGGAGAGCAAGCTCATTGGGAGGGCTTCTCTCTATTTACTGGAAATACTAAATCACAGCAATTATAATTTTTAAATGCACCGGAGATTTCTCACAAGAGTTTGGCACATATTGCGTGCTCTCTCCCCGTGTATGTATTTGTTACCTTCTGTAAAGGGGCATCCTAGTCTTATGGCTTCTTAAGAACAACAAGCCATAATCCCAATTTGCTAATCTCATCTGGTTCCTCAAAGAAAGAAGAATATTAATTATGTTGTGATTCTCAGGATAGCACGTAGCTCCATACATGGAGTGTTTAATAGAGAATCTTCCAGATGAGATGATTAAAATTGCACCATATAGTGCCTCATACATAACAAAAACACATTCTCAATATATATTAGCAAAAAAAAAATAAATAAAAAAGGAATGACACAGTCTTACATAATTCAGTGCTCAACTACATGGTATGGGAATGTTTTATAGTAGAGAGGATTGTGATAACTACAAGAGGCAAAAAGACCTCATAAAGGAAAGGAATTTGAGGTGCAACTCTGGGCCTTGAAAAACAATCCTAATTTATAGATAGTGAAAATGAGGCACTGAGAGGTGAAGTAACTTGCCCAAGGACACGTAAATGACCTAGTGAGCGGAGCAGCAAGGAATCAAACCCAGCTCATAAGGCTTTAGAGTCAATCCACAAATGAACGGTATTTTGAGATCAGAGGGAATCTCAGACACACATTCAGCCACAGAGATGGAGCTGTAGACTGTTTTGATTTGGCAGTTAACCTGGTAACTTTCACAACTTTGAACAATGTCATGAGAATGACTCGGATTTACACTTCATATCTTGTTGTGATAAAAGTATTGGGCAATAACTTTTATACTCTAGGGGACAAATTGGGAAAATGATGACAAATGAGACACATGAATAGGGCCAGAAACAGCCTAGAGCCTTAACAGCCCAGACCCCAATGTCACAGGCATCCCTGTGCTTGACTAACTTTCCAGCAGGCAGCCAATCTGGCCAGGTCCAGCATAATATGATGGCACATGTGCTGCTTACTTCTTCAGCCCCCAAAGCTTCCCATGTTTCCTGGAGCCCAGAACCTCTCTGGTGCCAGGAAATGATGTGGTGCTGCCAGCATGTATTTATCCTTCCTGAAAAATGGTTTCCATTCCAGGCAAACAAACAAACAAACAACAAAAAAAAACAACAGCACAAAACTCTTAGTTAGTGTCAATTATCTCTGTGATGTCACAGTCGCAGCTAGACAGCTCTGGAAAAGCAGAGCAAGAGTAAAAACCACACTCTTATACAGACTAGAGAGTTGCTACAACTTCGAGGGCAATGAAATTGTCATCATCTCAATTTCTTGATAAAAGTAAAAAGAGAAATGTTAGATCCAGGCAGCCTTGACAGGGAACTCAGTACCACCCACACACCAGAGTCTGACTTGCATACTAGCTCACTTTCTTTCCTCTGTGTTTCATCCAACCTTTCTTGCCTACCCTGAGGGAAAAAGAGCAAGAATAAAAAATAAACATATACATGTTTATTAAATATTTCCCATTGAATTACAGGACAAAGATAGCAAAGATCACTATAGCAAAGACACTTGTTTCTTTCCTTCCCTCTTGCCTTGACAGGTTTTTGTGCTGTCTTCATACTAGTTATACCAAGGACAGAGGCCATCATCTCATCACTGTCAAAGAGCAGCCGTCTCCAGGCACCACTGGGGAGGCGGTGCCTCAACTGCTGCGTGGAGATAAAGGACCCCTCGCACTACTAATAAGGCTCTGACAGAGGAAAAACCTCAGTTTTTCTTCATTTGCTGGCTTTAAATAGAACCCTCTCGGGCCTCCCCGGTGGCGCAGCGGTTGAGAACTGGGTTGCGAAGCTGCCCACAGCTTCTGCAGCCACCTGGCGAGGGTCCCACATGGCGCGCAGACCTCTCCTGCTGCCTGCTGCTCCCCTCAGCAGTGCATTTCGTCAGTCTGCCTGCTCTGCTCTCCCCTCTGGCTCTGATGAATTCTCTCACCCTCCCATGCTTCTGACTGTACCCAGTGCTTATATGAATAAATAAATAAATCTTCAAATAAATAAATAAATAAATAAATAAATAAATAAATAAATAAATAAATAAATAAATAGAACCCTCTCCATGTGCATTTCATGCACCTTTTCATGTGGTGTTTTGCTTTAGGACATGCTTTCTTTCCCTTTAAATTTATCTTCATTCTGTTTTCCTCATTGATTATTAGCTCTTTTATCATGCCTGAAAGGGCCTTTTCTCCCTTCCTTAGTTTGTAGATTTTCATGACTGTGCTTTCAGGAAAAGAAGAAAACTGTGGCTGTAGTAGCCCAGACTTTTTCCTTTTCACAGACAAAGGGGCCAAGCAATAACAACACAAATTTCTAGCATGTTCAGGCTCAATTTTTGCCCAAAGCAAACTCTATAGTTTTATTTTATCAGATAACCCAGGTTGCAGACAGACACAAATGTCCTAGCCTGTAATTTTCTCTATAGAGATTATTTAATTTAAAAGTGGATTCACTCTACGTTGTGTTTTGTCATTATTATTGTTTACAATTTTGCTATTCTGAGAAGTCTTACCATCAGGACCATTTCTGTAGAAATCTTATTTCCACAATAGACGACATTAACATTGTCCAAGGCCATCTGACATAAACAACCCAAGTTCCCTTCAATCAAAAGCCCAAGTTCTCTTGCTATCAATCAATAGCACCTCACTAAACAAACCCTCAGTAAATCCCTTCAGTTTCCCTGCTATATTAATCAATCCTGCACACATGAAGCAGCTGAATCTCTGATTTGGCTCAGGAATAGCAAAATGAAGTTAGAGATTTTTCACGCCTTGAAAAGGAGAATTTAAAGTTTGGGGGAAAACAGTCTTCAAGAAATTTTCATTGTTTCCTACATAAGTGAGATTTTTGGCAGAGCCAGAGGGAAGAAATCAAACAGAACCTATTTACGAATTACTGCCAAACTGAAGGATTGAGTTTTGCTTAAGGGAAGAGTTGGAAAGCCCATGGGCATGGCAATAATATAGAAAAGGGATTTCAGTTGTCAGTTATCTCTAAAAACATTTGATTATGGAATATGGAGCCATCATGCAAACAGCATTAGGATTAGACTGAAAATTTTTCCAACCTCTGTATCTCTACAGAAACAGAGCTTAGAGGTACTTGGGCTGGTGAAATCAAGAGAAAACAGAGAGATGAGTAGGCACAGCTGTGTGAGCGCTGCTCCTGCGACAAAGGCTTGAGTCCTTGGTTTTATTCCAGCTGCTTCCAGGGCCACAGCAGGAGTGCCTTATGGGCAGGGCAGCGATAGCTGGGGTCCGTCACAATGGAATCTGGGTCATGATAGAAACCATGGAAAGAGAAGGCTGTGGCTCTCAGGTTTTATTATTTAATTTTTTTTTAGTTCTCTCTCTTTTTTAAATCTAGCCCCTTCATCAATCATTCACTTTTCTAATGCAGTTACAACTTGAGGGTTAAGAATAGTACATGCCATAGAGATATGCACCTTTGAGAATGTGGGGAACACTGGTGATTCTGGAATAACTTAATAGTGTTGACACTAAAAGACCACCTATTATATCACCTTACCTGTTTAATAGACCTCAAGGAGGACACAGCAGTATTTCCCCTTAGCAACCAACATCTGTTTCTTACCAACAGAATAAATTTCCCAGGCTTTATTTATGTTTATTCATTTCTTTTTGCAGTTTAAGATGCTCCTGGAAAAAAGTGATATAAATAATTTGCCACTCTTTATAGAAATGCAAAGTCTTTATCCTTATTAAAGCAAAAAAAATAAAACTTAGCTTCTGTTTTCTAATGTTATAGTATTAAGCATATACAATTATTAAAAGACACACTACCTTCCTTGTATTTACTGAAACATATTAAAAACTCTAGATCTCTCTCTATTCCAGGAAAGCTGATAGCTTCAGGAAATATTCTGTCTCCTTAAATTTTGAGTATTATAGCTTCAGCTGCTCCCTCTCTAGGAGCCAGACAGCTCCCAAATTTCAGACACGTGGGAGCAGTGTGGAGGACACGACCTGAAGATCATTGCTCATGTTCTGTCTCTGTTTGTCTACGGAACTTTGAGTCATCTCACTAAAACTCACTTTCTTTCACTAGGAAATGGAGATAACATTAGCTGTTTACTTTATTGAGCAGTTGCAAGAAAATGAAAATGTTTATAAACTAAATTACCATATAACTATATTACTTTCAGTTAAAGTAATATAAAAGATAGATCCATATTTGTATCCATCTAGCCATGAGCTGCAAAATAATTTTTGCATGTATTTGCACATGCACACATACACATACATATATTTATATGGGGTGGTGGGGGGCTTTTGAGGGGTAAGAGTGTTCATAGTTTACATCAGTATCTCAAAGGAATCCATTGTATAAAATTAGTTAAGAACATCTAGGCTAAGGGCTCTCTTGCATTGTCCTCAACTTGGTCATATAAATTCTATTTGATGAGATACCACCTTATACCGGTGAATAGCACATATTAAAAAAAACAGGCAACAACAAAATTAGCAGGCAACCATAAATCAGAGACAATCTGTGAGGGAGGGTGAGGGCAAAGGATCAAAATAAGGGAAAGAAGAGCACAAGGGACTATGGTGATGGTGCACAGGTGAATTGGCGGTGGCAATTTTATAGGGAATACACAATGATGTAGAAGATATAAATAAAAAATAAAGTAATATAAAAAAATTCTCTTTTGTGCAGGAGAGATCTGCTGCGCCATGTGGGATTCTTGCTGGCTGGCCGGGATAGAACCCGCGCTACAGAGGCTGAGGACAGCTTCACAGTGAGCGCTCAACTGCCTGTGCCAGCAGGGAGGCCCTAGTTTGGTAATTTCTTATATAATTAAAGATGAACTTACCATGTGGCCCAACAATTTCACTCTTAGTAACCTACCAAAGAGAATGAAAAGACATGTCCACACAAAGATCTATACACAAATGTTCACAGCAACATTATACAAAATGACCCAATACTGGAAATGAAATTCTCCATCAATTCATGAATGGATGAACTAAATGAGGTCTATCCATTTAATAGAACACAGATTGCCAATAAAAAGAAATGGAGCACTAACAAGTGCTGTAACAGGAATGAAACTTGAAAATAATACGCTACATGAAAGACATAGTGTATGATTCTACTTACATGTAATGTTGAGAAATGGCAAATTTATAGGAACTGAAAACATCCATCATTGTTTTTAATTGGAAGGGCCAGGGTGGTAATTGGCTCAAAAAAAAATTTTGGAGATTGATGGAAAGTTTCTAAAACTAGATTGAGGCAATAATTTCGCAACTTCAAATTTATTAAAAGTCACTGAATTGAGTATGTACATTGAGTAGCTTTATGATATATAAATTTTACCTCAAGACAGCTGGTTTAGAAAAGACATTAATAGTGGATTATATTTTTGAGATATAATTGTAAACTAAATACAAAATAAAATATTGCCTATAAAGCGTCTGTAAATTTGCACATATGTGGTATCTTAAAACTGTTGTCATTTAAAGAAAAATGTTTCTTATTCTTTTCATGCCAGAGTTTCATGGTCTGTAAAATAGAGATTATAAAAATAACTACCTCACGAGCATTTGTGAAGATGAATCAGTTCATAAAGGTGAAGAATTTAGAAGAGGACAAGATACCCAGTAAGTAGCAGATACATGTTCATTATAGACACTAACTAGAGAGCTCACGTCACTCTCAACTACATATATTTTGTAATAACAATTTATTTCTTGTTTATTTGATTTTTTTCAGATGGGAGAGGGGTATTAATTAATGATGACTTCCCAAGTTGGAATAAATAAAATGCACTTCAGTAGGAATGTGGGAAAACATTACAGCTGAAAATTTAAAGTTTCCTGGAATTTATCATGGAGAACATAATCTGCAAAAAAAATAATTTGGGTTTTACTTTAATTTCAAAAGAAACAAACAGTTCAAAAAAAAAAAAAAAAACTACAGCTCTCCTTTCCTCCCTCTTTTTCTCCCGTACCTGATTAATTGCAGTGCCCACAGTGAACCTCTTTCTTGTCAATTACAGGATGAAGGAAAATGCCCATCTCTAGAGGTAATAAAATTAGAAGGTGCAGAAGTTGATGATAATGATAGTTTATGTAAACTATTTGTGTTTCACTATGTACCTTAGTCTGGAAATAGAACATTTTTGCCTTTGTGCAACCTCTAACCAAGAAAATGAACATGTAATTCTTTAATCTGTTATGAGTTTCACTTTGTGTTGGGGAATGCTTCTTCCATAGCAATCTTATAGATTATTGGGATTGGAAGTGGAATAATTGTTTTTTTTTTCTTGGCTTTATCTTATACCTCTGGTTGATTCCTAACAGAATTTTAAAAGAGAAGCATCATTTCCTATCCCATTTACATTAGATTTCCACATTTTCCTAAAGAGTTCAATACTGCCACTGTTCACATCTAACTTCCCAAATACTTTTCATATTTATAGTTTAAAGCTAACTGGGAGATTGTTTTTGGGTATAAAAATAATATAGCAGGATTAAAATTTAATACACTATAGATAGATGAGCAAAATAAATAATAATAATGCAATTTGGGGGGCAATTATTCCAGTTGTCATTTTGTAAGCATACAATCCAGTGAGAGGCATAGATTTGTGTAGGTGTTCTAAGAGAGTAGCTTTCAAACTCTAAACATTCAGTGACATATGATCGTTAGTCAGTGTGGCACTGAAGGAATGGAGATCATTGGTCAATCAGGTGAGCCAACTGAAAATTTTCAGTATTTCTGCTAATTTAAGGTCAGGGGTAAAAAGGAGTAGAGGTGAGTGAGAGGTAATGGGTCAACAGCATTTACTGGCAATGTCACCACATCTCTTTAAGAGATATAGGAAATCTTCTCTGGTTTTAGAGCTGAAATCTCTTAAGGAGATAATCTGGACAACATAGACAGTCCCTATGTTGGTAACATTAAGTGATCAGCCACATGTTGCTTTAAAGGACAAACAAGGAAATATGATGATGATAATAACTTGATTATATTCCAGTTCATGGACAAAATATCTATTGAATAGCTAATATATACAAGATACTAAATAGCTAATATATACAAGATACTATATAGAATATAGATATTGAATAGCTAATATATATAAAATACTATATAGAATATAGTTTTGAGTTCTCTGCGGACTCTTAATATGATTAGGAACCAGTCTTTCTCTGAGGGGGGAAGCCCTGAACTAAGAAGCTTGGGCATTTATTACAATATTTAAATGCAAAATGAAAATTATAAACGTTATAGGAAAAGACAAAGTAGCATAGGTATTGAGGACAGGAAGAAAAGATCTGTACACTTAGGGGTGAGGAGTTTCACAAAGAGTGTTATATAGGATCTCATAAGTATACAAAAGAAATGGAACAGAGAGGCCAGAGAGAATAAATCAAATTTATGGAAAAGAGCAAGCAGTTTGATTTGATTGTAAGTTACAAGTATAAAAGAAAATTGAAAATATTAACAAGATAGGGTGGGGTGGATAAGCTGGTACCTGGCTAAGGAGACCTAAAAAAATTTCACCCTTCAAGTAGAGACACTAATGGTGATCACTATGTCCAAGAAACACTTGGTGGGTAGGGGAAACCCTTGGGACGCTGGCTCTTTACCGATGTTTCTGTATTTTAATAACCAGTGCCTTAATTACCAATTACTACCAACCCTACTGGTGCTGATAAATTCATATACCTTGGTAAAATAGTGAATGAATTTTCTCTCAGACACTAATTAAACTATAGTAAAGGAGATGGATAGGAATAATTTATTTTAAATATACCCAGTAGGCATATTTTGCCACCTAATATTACCATTTTATGCAAAAGTGTTGCCCTTTAACCATGAACTTCGAATAGTGAAATATGTCTGGGCCACAGAACTGTTGTCTCTGTGAGTAAAGGGTTTCAGGGCAAACAATAAGCCCTTCAGAATGACATTTATCCAGTCCCCAGAGCGAATACCTCTCTTTGTACTGTCTTTCAGGTGGCTTGAAGCAATGGACAAAGCTGCCCATCCTGTCCACCAGGATGTTATTTTATATTTTTTTCTACCTTCATTCTGCCTCTCTTCAGAGAAGGGAAGAATCAAGTAGATGTCGTGCAGTACCCCGGAGACAGCTCAAATCAGCTCTAAAAGCTGGGAGAGAGGATTTAGTAGTCAACAGTGGTTCTTACTCAGATTCCACAGGGGAATGTGCTGTTTTCTTTTATTTTTAAGGATTTGTACAACATTCATCTTAGTGGGCTCAGTGCAGGTAGTCACAAGCTGGGGTGCAATTTACAGTCCGGTTGTTAGTTCTTCCTGAGGTGAATTCATGGCTAAGATTTTCTTTTCACTCCAGAAGTACCAGATCTCAAGGATATTTTGAGAAAGTGCTGTTGGCCCAGCAACATATTAAGAAAAAAAGTGGGGGTCACTTCGAAAAATCAATGCTTGGTATTCTAGAGCCATATTGGGCTACACTTCACTGTTCCTGTTTGTTCATGATTCCTACCTTGGAGCGATATAATTTTAAATTTTGATAACTTCATAACATCAACAATGAGTCATCACTTCAGCCCCCAAGGTATTTGATATCCCTGTTTTTGAGTTTGTGATATAACCTGTGAGGTGACTGTTTTAATACCCGATTGCTTAATTTTTATTGTATGGATATCATTTCTAATGAAGTTAGAGACTTTCATTAAATATGCTATTTCCTCACAAAATGGCGCAGCAAAGGGTATTTCTACATATTTTTGCTCTTGTACTTTTGGGGAAATTTGGATTGTGTGAGTCTGAATGTACTGCCTCATGCCCTGCAACTGTCCTTTCAGAACAATCACTGGCATCATCACATAACAAAGAGTAGGACTGTGTTTCATTTTACCTGGAACACAGCACTCAAGATTCTCGTCCTTCTCTCCAATGCATCATCCTAATGAGCCTTGATATTTTTGAGAGGGATCTATTCTGCTAATGCACTCAGAGTGTCTGAGGCTGAGTGGAAAAGGAACACCCAAATTCCCAGCAGGCTCCCACTTCACAGCAAAGAATACGACCAACTCTGTACTCTGAAATCTTTGGCACTGCCTTGATAAAACTAAGAAGAGAAATTGGCCATCTTTTGGCAGGGACTTCTCATATAGAGATGAAATACCTTGTCCCTGGCGTCAGATCAGAGTTCCCAGGAAGAGCCTGCCTTGCAGGTCCATGGGCGGAGGCTGCCCGCTGAACTAGAGGATCTTGATTTGTTAGCATCTTTCTACTTCACTGACTGTAAGAGCCTTAGGCCAAATGTGACCTGGGACATTTAGCTTGTTCCTTTGCACAAGTGGGAACTCTAGGTAAAGCAAAGCAGAAACCAGGAGGTGCTACTAGTCAGAGAAGAAATACCAGGAACAGGGCTAGGAAATTCCCAAGGAGGAGAGAAATAAAAGATTGGAACCAGCACAGATAAAGCAACCATTAAAATGAGTGTTTGCTGAGGTGCCAATTTCCATTTCCTTTCTGTGGTCTGATATTGTTTTGATTTCCTCAATAGGCTAGAAGCCAAAGAGAAGGGATACCTATGGATATGTAGAGGGAGAATTCTCTATAGCTAATAGATATAGGTATTTTGGCGAGGTACTCAAGTATTCTGATTAAGCAATAAAATCACTTTAGGCAGCAGCTTCTTGAAGGTCAAACTGCCTGGGTGCTGGTGTCAAATTTTAGTATAGGATGATGACCAGATGACGCCTTTGTGCTACATCTGCAATACCATATTTGGGAAGATGTTACTCTGTACAACAGCAGCCTACCACCCCTGACCATCAAGAATCCAGAAAGCCTGGGCCTTCAGCACTGATTGGACAGAAGCATAGATATGTGGGTCCAGCATACTGCATCCTGAAGGATGGCTGCCTATATTTCTATGCTAACATTCACTCCACCCAGGCCTCAGGTAATGACTCAACTTTCATTTGAAATATAGCAGTTACACTAATAATAGGGCCTCCCTGGTGGTGTAGGGGTTAAATCTTAGCTCTATTGTGCTATCACTATCACAGCCTGAGTTTGATCCCCGACCAGGGAGCTAACCCACATGGTGCAGCAGACCTCTCCTGTCTCACCCACTGCTCCCCTCAGCAGTGTATTTCAGTAGATCTGCCTGTTCTGCTCCCCACTCTGTCTAGGGTGAATCCTCTCATCCTCTCTTCCGCACCTCTGGCTTACACCCCAGTGCTTGTATGCATAACTAAATATAAACAAATCCTTAAAAAAACAATAATAATAATAATAGTAGATTTCTGAATTTCATGGAACCTTTACAAGTCCTATGCTATGTGCTCTACAGTAATTCATTAATTCCTCCAGAGAAGAGGTGCTTTTACTAGTCCCATTTTACAGATAACAACACTAGCTGGAAAGTGTACATAATTTGACAATAGCACATGTGATAAACAATAAAGCTGAGATCTGAACCAACAAAGCAAACTCCAGAGCCTGTACTATCTGGAAAAAGAAAAAACTTAACTCTCTCATTCTTTTGGTCATTGATGACATCACAGAGTCAATGTCAATGGATTTCTTGGGTGGTGATGCCATCCTTTCCTTATAGTACCCCTAATCTAGTGGGAATATTGCCACTAGGTTGACTTAAACTTACATTTAAAGCTCTCTTTATAAAAAGGTCTCTATATGAAATGAAAACATTGTATATATCTATTAAGTGTATATAGGTAAAATAAATATTTTTGCATATTATCAAATTATTCATATCAAAGTTTATAGACAGAATATACAAACAATGTCATTTTTTCTGTGTATTCTTTTTTTTAAAAAAGATTTATTTATTTATTTATTTATATAAGCACTGGATACAGTCAGAAGTGCGGGAGGGTGAGAGAATTCACCAGAGCCAGAGGGGAGAGCAGAACAGGCAGACAGACCGAAGTACATGGCTGAGGGGCAGCAGCGGGCGGCAGGAGAGGTCTGCGTGCCATGTGGGAGCCTTGCCCGGAGGCTGGGGATCCAACCGGTGCTGCAGAGGCTGCGGGCAGCTTTGCAACCCAGTGCTCAACCACTGCGCCACCAGGGGAGGCCCGTCTTTATTTTTTTAATGAAGTGGCATTGTTTTATATCCTTGTTAATTTTTTGACAGTATAGTATTTCCGCCCTCAGGTGTGCCCATTGCAGCTCTCCCACCACCAAAAAACCCATAGTCCACTAAACAATATAACTTAACAATAAAATTGTGCCTGAGTTCTACAATTATTTTGCTTTCTCATAATTTTGACGAAGGAGATTATTGATGTTTTATTTGCAGTTGGACAAATAGTGGAATCCTGAACGCTGTCATTTAATTTCTTTTTTAGCATGAATGCTTAAGCTCAATAAAACTAGACCAACATGCCAAATGGTGAGGAGGTATCTAGTGACTATTTTAACCTTCTTAGAAATGTACAAAAACAGGTCCAAAGCGAGCATCACATGATGATCCATTTTTCATCACTCAGTATGAACAACACAATGATCTTCCACTAAATCAGCCTTTCATTTTTAGAGTGTTGAAACATGACCCAGAATATTATTCAACTATTAAGAGAGAGCTGATATCGCTAAGCACTTACAGAACAGACTGTTCCTTCTCAACCCCAAATCCACAGCTTTAAACACCTGATACCAGGATGGAAATGATGGTAAACAAATAAAGCTTCAAAGTAGTCATTAATTATAAAATATCACAACAAAAGTCTGAACCCTTTTAATTACCAAATCAATGAGACTCATTTTTAGCAAGCATTATCTAGTCTTCCACAGGTAGAATAGAAATGTTTAGAATTGAATATTCAGGCTACTCAAACTCTGAAATATTACCAAAGTGCTTCCAAACTCCTGGGACCCAGAAACTGCTACTGAGTCCAAGAGTTTAAAATAGTAATGACAGCCACTAAGTGGTTTCCCTTATTCTGAAAGGTCAAAGGAGGCCCTACTTGGAAAAATCCTTGTTAGAGGCTAGGAAATGCAACTATTAAACAGTCTGAAAATAGTAACAGCACAAGCAGTACTTATTTAGTAAGTGCAGCTTTTGTACTGGTCCTTCTACACTTTATTGATCATTTCATCATTTGATTTCATCTTTACAACAGTCCCATAAAATAGGTTGCTATCCTTCCTACAAGTAAATTGTAAATTGAGGCTTAGCAAAGTTAAATCATTTGCCCAAGTTCCCCCAGCTAGTAAATGGTGAGGACAGAATTTGAACCCAGGTAGAATAGAAGACTAGGAAAAAAATGGAAAGCTTGTTTATGTTGATTTCTTATCATTTCACACATCTTTCCAGAAATTTCCATTATTGTTTATTGTTCCCAGAGCAATCGGGGGTCTTATACTTTGTTTTGAAACACTCCCCTTGTCATTTCCCTTCCACTGTTTTTGGTAAGGTACCCTGAACTCTACGCAAACATGTTCACTTCTTATTTTCTTTGTACACTCAACCTCTGAAATATTTTTTGGAACACTTGCCTTTGCTTGTGCTAGTTCGTTACCCTGAAAACTTCTCTACCCTACTAAATTCTCAATGAAAGTTGTCCAGATTCTACCCATCCTTCAAATTCTGTGAAAATGCTGGCCATCTTTGTTATAAAGCAGTTGCAGGTGATCTAGATTAACCAAGCATTTCCCTTTTTTGAAATTTCACACCCACTTGTTTTGTGACATTTGTCACCCACTACCTTGTTTTTAATCTCTAGATGGTTATTTTACCTCTTTTTTTTTTTAAGATTGATTCATTTATGCATACAAGAACTGGGGTACAGGCCAGAGGTGCAGGGGTGAGAGGATTCACCAGAGACAGAGTGGGGAACAGAACAGGCAGACTGACTGAAATACACTGCTGAGGGGAGCAGCAGGTGAGACAGGAGTTATCTGCTCCTGGCCAGCCTGGGATCGAACTCTTGCTGCAGAGACTGTGATAGCTTCATAGTGCTGTGCTTAACCCTTTGTGCCACCGAGAGGCCCACATTTTACCTTTTGTAAGAGATTATAAACTCTGGAGGTGACTCCATATTAAATATGTTTAATGTATAGATAAATGAGCACCCAATTTACCTCAAATGGCCATTAACCCATGATATGTAAGAAGTTTAATCTATCCTAATTAATAATTGAGAGAATTAGGGATCACAAAGCCAATTCAGAGGCAAAACTAGAACTGAGGCATGAAATGCCTGGCTTTTCTTACATGTCACTCTCTTGCCAACTCTAAGAAATTATCTAATTTCCATTTTTTTTATTCCTCATTTAAAAAGATACTATATTATGGTAAGTAAAAATATGTAAACTGAAATCATTTATTCTTTTCCTATTTACTTCTTGAATATTTCTATAGATTCACAATTTCTAGCTCAAATTTTCTCAAATATGGATTAAAGAATATTTTCCTTAATGAAATTTTAATAGGAATTTTATATATAGGTCATGTTCTAAAATAGAGGTCTATGGGCATCCCTGGCGGTAGCACAAGAGGTTAGGACTCAACCTATGAAGCTATCTGCAGCCACTGCAGCATGAGTTCAATCCCCAGCCAGGGAGATACACACATGGCGCAGCAGACCTCTCCTGACTCACCTGCTGCTCCCCTCAGCAGTGTGCTTCATTCGATCTGCCTGCTGTGTTCCCCACTCTGTCTCTGGTGAATCCACTCACCCCGGCCCCCGACACTTCTGGCCTGTACCCCAGTTCTTGTATGCATAAATAAATAAATATTTTTAAAAAATAAATATAAAATAAAATAGAGGTCTGTGGTATTTGTTTTTACATGATTCTACTCCTCCTGAATAAAAAATACCATTTCTCTGCCCTTGCCCTGTTCCAAAAGGTACACTTTTCTATAAGACCCACGACTCACTTCCACCTTGACTGCTGCTGGATCCAAAGAGAAACTCTCTCAGGGTTAATCAGCATTTTTAGCATTAAAGTGACTCTGCAGGGACTCTTCTGAAGTCCCTTACCCTTTCCTAAACTTGAATTTTAAGATGGCAGTTACCTCTTTTTTGAGTCCTTTGCAGTCTTTTTTTTTTTTTAAGTCAATTTTTTTTTAAAGACTTATTTATTTATACAAGCACTGGGGTACAGACCAGAGGCCCGGGAGGGTGAGAGAATTCACCAGAGATAAAGCAGGCAGAACAGGCAGAAGGACCAAAGTATACTGCTGAGGGAAGCTAGAGGGGAGAGGTCTGCTTCGCCATGTGGGAATCTCCCTGGCCAGCCAGGAATCAAACCAACGCTGCAGAGGCTGCAGGCAGCTTCACATTTACAGCACTGGGCTCAACCCGCTGCGCCCCGGGGGAGGTCCCCTTTGCAGTCCTTTGTACATCCAAACTTGGATCATATCCTAAGGCTCACAGACAATGATCTGGCACAATGAAATCTAATACAAGATTGAGGCATATTCAAATCTCCTGTGAGAAATTCCTAAAATAAATATTTCACTTTCCACTAAGAATCACTGCCTGTGGAAACACAATTTTCAGAGGACTGAATCACACCATTCGGGTGGATTGTAGGGGAAATTTCTTAAATACTATGTGGGGGAAAGTTCATTAAATACTTCAATGCTTTCTGTGTGTGTAAGACTAAAACAAGAACTTTATGTTCATTATCTAAATTCAATCTTTGCAATACATATACCATTATTGCCCCATTATAAGTGAGAAATTAAGACATAAAGAAAATATCTAATATGTCAATAGTTCACCAAGCTATTAAATAGGAGACAAAAATGTCATCAAATGCTATCTGAACTTTATGTCAAATCCTTAGCCATAGGCTATATGTAGCATTCCCTGAAAAAAATTTGTCTTCTTTAACACAGTACTCAACTAGGGCCTCCCTGGTGGTGCAGGCATTAAAGACAGTGCTGTCAAGCTATTGCCAGCCACTGCAGCCCAAGTTCCATCCGGGGCAAGCCAAGGAGCTAACCCACATGGCGCAGCAGACCACTCCTGTCTTGCCTGCTGCTCCCCTCAGCAGTGTATTTCAGTAGATCTACCCGTTCTACTTCCCACTTTGGTGAATCCTCTCAGTGCCCACACCTCTGGCTTACACCCCAGTTCTTATATACTTAAATAAATCTTAAAAAACAACAACATAGTACTCAGTAATGCTTTGTACCTGTAGTACCAGTAATAGTACCAGTATTACTGGTACCATAGTATATACTGGTACTATATCATAGTACCAGTAATGCTTTGTGTCTATATTCTGACATCAGCACATTGACCACAATACCAGGACTCATTTTATTGAACTATTTATCACAAGAACTGTAGGAGCTGGAGGGACAGCAGAGAGACCTGTTGAGAAGGGCTAAGCCTATGCTGTGCTCTGAACAGTATAGGCACTAAAATATCACTTAACTCAGTTGTTTTATGTTTGTGAATTTTTATTATATTCATTATGATGAATATTATTATATTCAATATGAATTATTATTATATTCATAAAGATGATACA
This sequence comes from Talpa occidentalis, assembly GCF_014898055.3. Taxonomy (NCBI): domain Eukaryota; kingdom Metazoa; phylum Chordata; class Mammalia; order Eulipotyphla; family Talpidae; genus Talpa; species Talpa occidentalis. Next base: position 76,497,306 of record NW_023604972.1, read on the forward strand.
GAGTTCAAATGTTCATTTCAATTACTCTGCATGAGCACCATTGTGCTATGTGATCTGTAATTCCTTCTTTACTTGTATGGTCCAGGCTCTACTTAGTTCTTGCATGTCCTGCCGAGGTCTGGTTCCCAGTTCTCAGACCTCTGGAGGTCATAAACTTGAATCAACTCTTGATTACCATTTATAGCAGTATTTATCAAATGGCAGCTTTTGACCCCATTACTGTTATGCAATAAAGTAGGTTGTGACCAGTATTTTTAAAACAACAGAATCGACCTTAATTGAATCAAAAACATCCTTTTAAATCACAGTGATTTACAAAATTTTTGTCATATTTTATAAAAAAATGTAGAGGTTTGTATTTATTATATCTTTGGATCACAGTCCAAAAAATTAGAAAAATCCTGAAGCACCAAAATACTGTCTTTGAATATATATGTTTGTTCAAATGGTCACTTTTATGTTCAGAATTTTAGACACAGAACATTTAAAGAAGACTCTTTCCCTTTAATTTCTTTGTAATATGTCTACCATAGTAATTGCTATGTCACTTAGATATAAATATCCGCGATCAACACTTCACAAAAAGATGAGCCTGTAAAGAATTATAGCCACTTTACTGTTTTATTTTCATTTATTTTATCATATTATTCATTTTGTTCCATTAATTTTATGTTCTCTGTTAAAGATCTGGGGGACATCATGTGATATTTCTTATTTCTGAAGGTATCTGTGGCATTTGGAGCATGACATTTCTTTTAACAGTCACCTAAGATGCTGAGAGAATGCTGAGGACAACAAAGAGAAGGCAGGGAAAAGTAAAAGTAAGATATAAGAAGCAACAAGGCCATGACTTCCTGTAAAAAACACATTAGATGAGAATCCCACATTTTACTTTCAGCCAGATAAATGTACCCCTAATGTATGTCGTGGGCCTCAGAGAAATAGCGCCAGCCGGTTCCCTGAAGTCTTTCCTTACTGTCAAGGAAAGTGCTAGTACTTTAACCATATGTATCACTGACTTGTGTAGGCCTGCTAATATTAAAAAACCTCCATGCGAGCATTACATAAGTCTTTCAGTCACTGGCCTCTTCGTAGGTCTGAAGTTCCTCGTTATTCACTATATACTTGGTGATTATTTCCTTTTCTTTCTCTCTGGAAAAAGGTGAAAGCAACAAATCGTGACTATTAACTATTGTTTCTGAATAAATCATCGTCTGTGTTCACTTCTCAGAAAGATATATTTTGTATTATTGCAATAAATGGAACAGTAATGCTTGCACAGTTCTTGTGAGAAATCTCTGTCCAAACATTGTATCAGCCTGCTATTTATTGCTGCCACCTAATAACTTATAGAGACAGGTCCAGTGAAGTCAAATGAGTTAATGGAGCTATAATTGGATGTCTTTATTGTCAATCATTTCTACCCTATAACTAGCTGGAAAAGGGGTCAGAAAACCTTGTTTGTAGCAGTCATGTTTTGGACAAAACCTTCTAACCTTTTTTAAAAATGGTAAAAGCAGGGGATTTTATTCTTATCATTTCAAACAGAGGAGAAAAAGAAATCTCACAGCAGGATGAAATCAGAAACCAGTGAGTGACAGAAAAATGCTGTGTCCCACTATTTGTAGTAGAGAATTAAGACAACAAAATAACTCTGGTATGCCTTCAGGTACCTAACCTATAGTCCTGAAACATCTAGAACATAGCCATTCCACTTCTAACATAGTCCAAAGCATAAATCTATGCAAAAACTTATACTCAAATATTCATAACAATGTTATTCATAAATAGCAAAAAAAAAAAAAAAAAAAAAGAAATCTCAAAGGCCCATCACCTGAGTGATAAATACACGTGGGATATCCATACAGTGGAGTATCACTCAGCAATGCAAAGGGATGAAGTACTGATAAATGATACAATATGGAAGAAACTTGAAAACATCATGCAAACTGAAAAACTAGTCACAAAAGATCAACTACTATATATTTTAATTTACATTAAGTGTCACAGGAAAAGCAAATCTATAGTAACAAAAATTAGGTTAGGATTGCCTAGAGTTAAGATAGGACAGCAGATGGGGGCTGACTTTCAATAGGTACTGGGTTTTATCACGAAATGACGAAAATGTTCTAAAATTTGCTTATAGTGGCAGTTACCAAATACATAAATAAACTAAAAATCATTGATGGTACAGTTTAAATGAATGACCTTTATTGTCCATAAATTAGTTCTCAATAAAGTAGTGACATACATTAAAGATTTTGGTAAACTTGATATTATTGGGGCCTACTTAAGAGGAAAAAAATCTAGTCCTTTCTAAAATGAATGCTTTCCTAGAAGTTAATTCTAAAATTGACTAGTTGTACTTTTTAAGATTTATTTATTTATTTATTTGTTTGTTTGTTTATTTACTGAAGAACTGAGGTATAGGCCAGAGGTGCAGGGGGTGAGAGGATTCACACAGAGACAGAGAGGGGAGCATAACAGGCAGATCTACTGAAATACACTGCTCAGGGGAGCAGCGGGCAAACAGGAGAGGTCTGCTGTGCCATATGTGGGTTAGCTCCCTGGCCAGGGATTGAACTCAGCTCATCATAGTGACAGCAGTGAGAATAAACCCCTAGGCCACCAGGGAGGTCCTTGACTAATTTTAAGTGAATACAAAAAATAATTTTATATTCCATTTAATCCCCCCATAAAGTAAGTTTTCCCTAACTCTAAAAGTTCAAAAGTCACACCTTCTGTTTAAAAAGAAAATGCATGACTTTCTGACAATGTAGATTGGTGCTAAGTATAACCAAAAAGAAAGTAAAAGTCATTCAAGGTCAAAGGTATGGAATTTTAAGTCTCTTACTAGCACTACGGAATAGAAAAGTTATGGGTTAGAGCAGAAAAAAATCCTAGTCATAATATGGAATTTTCTTTGTTGGAACAATGTACCTAAGTATACCTGGGGGAATTGGAGAAATGAGAGCAACGGTTATGAAGACCAAGAAAAAGGTTAAAACACACAACCATCAATGTCAATGATGTTACTTGAGGCACATTTTAAAAACACATGAGAGTTCTTATTTTTCAGAGTCAGTGCCTTTTCCTTGACTGATAGCCTCTTCCCAATCTTCAAATAATGGAAACAAAATTCAAGTCATAAATATAAAGCCACTAATATTCATTCAAAGAACCAAAGGGAAGAAATTATCTTTTAAAACCTGTCATTTATTCCAGTTTTAACTTAAGTTGGCTCCTTCATGTCACTCTGTAGGTTCATGTTTTAAATGTACAAAATAATAATCTGGTATGGTTGTAGAAACAGATGGCAATCTTCATTATTTATGAGAAAAGATGTTTTTTTAAAAAAAAAAACTGAGATTGTATTGGTCTATAACACTGTATATGATCAAGAATATAGGATCATACCTCTCAGATGTATGTCACCATGCCACACCCACTCTCTTCCACCAAGGCACCCATACTCTTCCACCATTGCCCATTGGGAAACCTCCACACTTTGCTCTCAATCCTCTAGTTTCCCCTCTAGTAATTCTAATGCTACAGATAGATTTCTAGGGTTTGTTATTGGATTGTTTTTGATTGGCCTTTCGTTTTGATTTTTTGTATTCTGCATATAAGTGGATCCATGTGATACCTGTCATTTTCCTTCTGACTTATTTCACTTAGCATTATCCCCTCCAGTTCCATCCATTTTGTCACAAATGCCAAGTATTCATCTTTTATATCACTGACTAATATTCCATTGTGTATATATCTTCTTAATCCACTCATCTGTTGTTGGGCACACTTAGGTTTTTTCTATACTCTGGCTACTGTAAAGAGTGCTACAATGAACATAGTAGTGCATCTATCACTTCTAATTAATGCTTTTGCATTCTTTGAGTACATACCTAGGAATAGAATTGTTGTATGGTATAGTGGATCTATTACTATTTTGAGAAACCTCCATACAGTTTTTCATAAGTGCTGTATCACTTTGCATTCCTGCCAATAGTATATGAAGCTTTCTTTTCCTCCACATCCTGGACTTTTTGAGATTGGCCATCCTCACAGATGCAAAGTGATATCTCATTATGGTTTTGATTTGCATTACCCTGCTGATAAATTACAGTGAGCATTTTTTATGTGTCTGTTGGCTATATGTATATTTTCTTTGGAGAGGTGTCTTTCTAGTTTTTCTGCCCATCTTTGGTTGTTTTCTTTTTTTGAGTTGTATATTTACAGATATTGGATATCAGCTTCTTGTCAGATATGTGATGTGGAAATATTTTCTTCCATTAAGTAGGATATCTTTTTGTTTTAATGATAGTTTCTTTCACTGTGCAGAAGCTTTTTAATTTGATGTAGACCCATTTGTTTGTATTTATTTTTGTTTATCTAGCCATTGGAGACACATTAACAAGACATCACTGAAGCCAATATTGTAGAGTGTTTTGCCTGTGTTTTCTTCAATGTATTTAATGGTTTCAAGTCTTACATTCAAGTTTTTAATCCATTTTGAGTTAGTTATTTTTAAGTCCTGAGATGGTGATCTAGCTTCATTTTTTCACATGTGACTATCCAGTTCTCCCAACACTATTTGTTTAAGAAACTTTCTCCATTATATATTCATGGATCCTTTGTCATAGACTAACTGTCCATTTAGGTATGTGTATTTCTGGGCTCTCAATTCTATTCCACTGGCCTATGTGTTTGTTTTTGTTCCAGTACCATACTGTTTGTAGCTTTGTAGTATAGTTTTGTAGTATAGTTTGAATTCTGGGTGTGTGATATCACCACTCTTCTTTTTTAAGTCAGTACAACTTTGGTCACTCAGGTCCTTTGGGCTTCTATATGAACTTCAGTAATGTTTGTTTTATTACTTTGAAAAAATGCCACTGGAGTCTTGATAGGGGTTGCATTGAATATATATACATTGCTTTGTGTAAAATGGCCATTTTAGAATGCTAATTCTTCTGATCCATGAACAGGAACTATCTTTCCATTTCTTTTGTGTCTTTAATATCTTTTATAATGTCTTATAATTTTCATTACAATGGGTCTTTCACCTCCTTTGTTGACTTCTAAGTATTTAATCTTTGGATGTGATTGGGAATGGGATTGGTTTCTTGAATTCTTTCTCTCATAGCTCATTGTTTGCATATAGGAATGCAACTAATTTTTATAAATTGATTTTATACTCTGCCACTTTACTGTATTGATGCATTACTTCAATTTGTTTGTTAGTGAAGTCTTTAGGATTTTTTTACATATATTATCATGTCATTTGCAAATAGTGATAGCTTTACTTCTTTTTCAATTTGGATTCCTTTTATGTCCTTCTCTTATCTTATTGTTCTAGCTAGGACTTCCAATGCCATGCTGAATAGTTATGATGAAAGTTAACATTCTTATTTAATACCAGAACTTAGAGGATAAGTTTGCAGTCTTTCTCATTGAGTATGATTTTGTCTGTGGATTTGTGATTGATAGCCTTTATTATGCTGAGGTATGTTCCATCTCTCCCTGTTTTTTGAGGGCTTTTCTCATAAATGTGTGTTGAACCTTATCAAATGTTTTCTCTGTATTTATCGATAAGACCATATGATTTTTATATTTCTATTAACTGAAGTGGTGAATTACACTGATTGGTTTTCAGATGTTGGTTCATCTCAAGAAGGATATTTTAATGGTTCTGCCCCAGCAAATATTATTTAATTTTCCTCTAATATAATATTGCAGGTTTCATGCTTTGATGCTAAAACTTGTTGCAAAATGTTTCTTCCAGGTACATAAGATACTTTAGACCTTAAGATAAATACTGAGCAGGAGGTGTGAAAATTGCAAAAATGAAAACCAGGAAATTCAAACTTTCTTACCACTTTGCCATTGATTGTTAGTAGATACATTTATACTGCATATTCTCTGGAATTTTCAGTTTCTTCATCTATAAAATAATACAGCCAGGGTAGAGTTACCTTCAGATACCAAATTTTACTAGCACCTTTTCACACTCCTTTTCTCTATTTTATTCTCTTCTTATTCTCTTCACTTGTTTGTTTTTTTTTTTCTTTCATCCTCTGCAGGTGGACCTATATCTGTAAAGATACAGGGTGAAAGAGCAGACCCTTAGTTTCAAACAGTCAGTAGCTGAACTTACACCTCCACCTGAAGAGTTCAAGACATTCTATTCCTGTGCATAAAATAAAACAGAAAAACAATGGTAAGTCAAAGTCTACATATTTCTAAGTCTTGACAGAGTCTTTTAAAACCCTTATTGTATGTTCAAACTTCAACTCCAGGGCCTCCTCTGGTGGCGCAGCGGTTGAGCACTGGGTTGCGAGGCTGCCTGCAGCTTCTGCAGCACCAGTTCAATCTCCCCGGCCACCAACGAGGGTCCCACCAAAAAAAAAAAAAAAAAATCAACTCCACCTCTTTAATTTAAGCTTTTCTTTTTTTCACATTGTCCCCATAGTTAATATTCTCAAGGACTTTTTTCTTTCATTGCATAGTCAATGGCTCTTCTAGAAGTTTTTTTTCAAGAGGAAAGAAGTGTACAATTCTTTCCTAAGTATTGATTTGTGCTTCAACATGAAAACTCCACTACACAATGGTCTGTAAATATTACAGCTTATTAATTTATAGAAATAATGATTCATCTCCCATCACATAACTCTCATTGAAATGTCTATCTGAATTTAATATGTGTTTGGTTGTATTATAAGCCACTGAAAGCTCTAGGACTTACACATCTAATTCAACATATTCAGTAATCCAACATGGCATGTACAAATGGGCACCTGACTCAATGATTCTGACCAAAAACAGAACAGTAAAATAACATAAACAAAATCGTCAGGCAGAGGAAATATTCTCCAGTACTAGAGTATCCTCCTCCATCTCTTAAGTCCCCTTTACCTAACTGCAATCCCACAGCATCTAGGGCCTCTTACATTTCATTCCTCCTCTCATCTTGTCAGCGGCCACCTCTTACCTCATCCAGACATGTCTTTCCAACTGTGTGGATAAAAAGGATTTAGTAAAGAAATTCACAGTAAGTTATTATAACTTCTTATTTCCAAGGGCATTTTTAAAAACCAGTAATAATGCCTTAACCCAAAAAAATAAAACTCCCAAAATGGAATTTCTAGATCTTCAGCTAGTGGCCATTTGGGGAAGGGAGAAAGGGTTACTCTGGGCCCATACCATTACATAAATCTTGCCTATTCTTCATTCCTGAGGAGGGAATAATGTGGGAGGATAATGAATATAGAATTCTGGATGTTTTGCCAAGATCTTCCTTGGGCTTGTGCTGTACAATCTGTGACAGATTAAGATGCTTCCCTTGAAGGTGAGGCTCCAGCTGGCATCCTAGAAAAAGGATCAATGCAATCATTTTGGGTTAACTCCTAACTGATAAAAATCATTGGCTTTTCTAAGAGAGAAGTTTGAATCATTGAAACTGACTCCCAAATCCATGGGTGGATATTATCAATAGGAAACAATATTGAATCATTAGAGAAATATTTCAAAGCAAGAACAAAATTTCATAAAGTGTGGATTATTGAATTCTGGATCCACTGAATACCTAACTCTTAAAAAATGGTTAAGTAAGATTAAAAATTTAAAGAAAACATATTTCCCTCTCAGAGACTCTCAAAGCACATTAACTTATTAATGTTTCCAAGACATGCTGCTGAAAAGAATCCTGGTAAACTCTCCATCACTACCATGACCTAAGCTTATCTGACTCAAACCACTTTTTTAAAATAACATCTATTAATACCCCTTAGAATGAATATTATAGGAGCACGTTATATTAAATAATATTTTTAAAAAATGAAAGGGAGGAGAAAGGAGAGTAAAATGGATAGTTTACTATGTTTGCACAATGTAAAAAATAAATATTTTGCCCTAAGGGCATTATTTACTTACTATATGTTTGATCAACTAAACTTTGAATTTATAAAGAAATAGTAAAATTCTAGTAATCATTTCTAAAACTTTATAGCTCTGTTAATCACTATTTACAAACATTTACCCTTTTATGATCCTATTTACATCAACATTATTTGACTTTAGTAATAATACCACTGCATATTTTACATTTGGTCTTTTACCGTTTTGTTCAACCCAAAACATAATGAGTGTGGCTTACCTTATTAATTTCAATCTAAATAACCAAGAGAATAAGTAGGAAAGAATTAAAAGATTTTGTAATATTTTACTTTCCTAGAGTCCTCCAATTTTTAACCACCTGCTTTGCACTATTTCTGCTGCTGGATTATGACTCTGAAGATGTCTATCAAAAAATGGCTTTCTTTACATAGAGCTATTTAAGACTTCAGGAGTCAACCTGTAGAGGAGACCAGAATGTAAAAGAAAACCTAATAATAAGAGAAAGAAATACAAAACTGTCACCAGATAGATGTGGGAAAAACAAAAATGTTTATGATAATATAGCTGCATAAATGAATATTCCTCAAGTATATTAATGCTTTGTGATAAGATTATACTTTTATTTTTTAAACCAAAACACAAAAATCTATGTGATATTCAGTTAATACAACTTATTCAACATCATTAATACCCTTATCACCCCCCTCCCACTCAGGCTGCAGACAGATCTTAGAGTCAAAATATAATATGCCTCATACCCCTGCTTTTAAAAGTATAAGTACAATAAGGTTAATTTATTTGCTAATGTTCCACTCTGTGCTTCAGCTGAAGGTTTTCTTAGAATGCCTACAGGCCATAATGTAGGAAGCTGATACTTGGCAAAATTAAGATCATGAAAATAAATTGGTTTAAATGTGAGTAAAAACTTCAACTAAACAGGGCACTCTCTATTATGTCATCTTACAATCATCGAGTCCAAATGCCTCCAAGGACTTCCCGGTGACAGAAAAGAATAAAATTAGAAAAGAATATGACAAAATTTAGTGGGGAGAATCTCAAATATATGTGTCCGATTACTACCTGACCTAATACTTGAATATCTGTCACTTTGTGAGAAGAAGCCACAAAATAGAAAAGAATAACCTGGTCTTGGGCCTCCCTGGTGGGGCAAGGGGTTAAGTCTCAGCACTATCAAGCTATCAGCAGCCACTGCAGCATGAGTTCAATCCCCAGCCAGGGAGCTACCCACATGACATAGCAGACCTCTCCTGTCTCATCCTCTGCTCTCCTCAGCAGTGTAGATCTGCTGCCCACTCTGTCTCTGGTGAATCCTCTCACCCCCATCCCCACAACTCTGGCCTATACCCCAGCTCTCATATGCATAAATAAAATAAATCTTTAAAAAAATAATAACCTGCTCTTGATCCTGAAAGTAAAATTCAGAGAAATTCAAAACTGAGTTCTAAGCATTGGCTTCACCATTCTCACTGGAACAATCTCTATGAGCACACAAAAGTCCCATATTCACACTCATGAAACACAAACATAAATTTCAGGGAGTTCAACTCTCAGATTCAAATGCACTGGAGCAACTCACAGTGTTCCTTAAAACTTTTCGTAAAGTAATTGCATTTCAGAGCTCACAAAGACCTTGCAACTCAACCCCTCCTCTTAGTGGCTGACACACAGGGAAGGAGTTTCTTGTTGAATGTCACATGGGTTATAATGACAACTGGAGCTGAATCCAGGTCTTCATCCAGTGTTGTTTCCACCCACCCCATTGCCCTCACTGTGCCCAAGAATGTGGTGCTTTCGCAGAGATAACAGAGCCACCCACTCTCCAATATTGTCAGATCCTAGTCTTTGACTAAGAACTGAATCACATCAATTTCAATAATAACTTATGTCTATAGTTCTACAATCTCATGGAAGGTCTTTGGGTTAATTAAAATTGCATCCCTTTCCAAAAACTTTTTAACGTGAAGAGGATGTCAATATTCATGTCACTTTTCTTATACTCTTCATCTCCTGTCCACCAAAAGACTGTGAACTTTTCAAATAAATGGCAATAGCTTGCAATTGTTCACCACTCACAAAAAGGAGGCATATGATGTTTGTTTGTGCTACTTAGTTCCCAATTTAAGAGACGTTGCCTCCATGAAGTCATAACCAAAAAGACATGCTATAATACTCTGATCAACGTAATACCAACATTAAAAATATTCAGTAATAACAGATAGCCCTCTGTTCTGACAATGGTCTCTTTGTCCTCCAAGTATTTGCCATGATAATAATGAGGTCTTTCAGCAGGGGCATCAGCAGTGATGTTCACGGCAGAAACCTGGGGCTCATATATCTGTTCCCCAGCAGAGCATTCTGTCTTTCTGGAACCCTGCCATGGAATGCTCAAATTGAGCTGTTACCAGGCATCCAGCTAGTGACCACAGCCAACTGTAACATGGGCACAGAGCTTTCCCTGAAGGAGAAAAACAAAAGCAACTACTGCAATGCAGCAAAATATTTCCCGAATCTAGCACTCGCTTGAAAGTGAACATTCCAAGTTCAGGGTGACTCCTCAGAAAGCACTGTTGTTGGGCCTCCCTGGTGGTGCAAGGGATTAAGACGCAACCTATGAAGCTATCCACAGCCACTGCAGCTCGGATTTCCATCCCCGGCCAGGGAGCTACCAACATGTTGCAGCAGACTTCTCCTAACTTGCCCGCTGCTTTCCTCAGCAGTGTATTTCAGTCAACCTGTCTGTTCTGTTCCCCATTCTGTCTCTGTTTGAATCCTCTCACCCCCCACAACTCTGGACTGTACCTCAGTTCTTGTTTGTATAAATAAATAAATCTTCAAAAAATAAAAACTAAACCACTGTTGTTAATCCTGGAAGGTTCTAGAGTTCTAACATTACGTAAAAAAATTTTAAAAACACATGTGTGAGCATGGTTATGTTCTTAGCTTTTATATGATTCTCATAGGATATGTGACCCGAATAAACTTTTAAGTTCTAAAATTAAGAATATCTCACAAGATCTGTAAGGTTATAATCTCTGATAGATATAATCAGAAATGGAAAAGTGCAGACCCACACTTCCACAATAAATATTCATTGAGCATAAACTGTGGGCCAAACACTGCCTACCAGCAGCCTAAAAAAATTTAAGAAGAGGCAGAAAAAATTATTCAAAGCATGCACTCTGAGTTCAAATTCTAGCTCTATCACATCCTAGCAGAGACCTGGGGAAGGCTGCTTAAACTCTCCTTGCTTTAGTTTTCACATCTATAAATGCAGAGACTTTGTAGTATCTGCCTTGTGTATTTATGAAAATTAAATGAACAGTGGATAAGCTGTGGAAAAGCAGGCAACCTCAGTATGATCACCAAAATAATTAGCAATGATTCAGCTGGTTATAGCCAAACTTCACATATCTCTAGACAGCTTTAGAAAGAACACTTCTTGTCTCTCATCTCATCCCTGCTTAGAGGACAGAGGAAAGACCCAGCAGGGTTTACATTTCAAGGACTTAATAGTGAAGGCTAAGTATAGTTTCAAGCTTTCTGGGTCACATATTGCATATTCTTGTCTATTTAGAACCCCGAAGAGTGAACTACAGTTGTCAAAATTGCTAGCTTCACTCCTTTCAGGTAAACCTGGAAGATTTTCCATCAGCATTCTTAAAAGCCCTGTTTTAAGCCAAAATTATTCTCAGAAGCTCCCTGAAGGGTCTAAGTAATCTGGTATAACTCCAATTCTTGTTCTGCCTCATCAGTTGACCTAATATATACATTAAAAGGAAGACCTCTGGACTGTTCTGTACGTGAGAATTACACTTGGTGAAGATAAATCAATAAATATCAAAGAACACTGTTTTTTTTTTCCCCTTAAGAAAGGAACACTGAAAGCAAGCAGACTATTTCCTTATTTGCCTCATACACTCAGCCCAAGAAAATGATCTAATTGATCCCTTGCCTCCAAATCACCAAGCTTTTTCCTAGGTTTAGAAACATTCACCCACCCCCTCCCCCCTCAACTTTTGAAAGAAAAATTACTTTCCCCATAGAGGTTTGGTTAACATAGTAAAATTCTGTGTTCCATTTAGTCCACCCAGCAACCATGAAAAACCCATTTCAGAGCAGGATATAAAAGCTCATGAAACTATAAAGCATATTTTTAAAGGTAACTATTATAACAACACACCTTATAGATTCCACATTTATACAAGCATATTTTTGGTTAATAAATGTCCCTTCATGTGTTTCCAAGTCTGTCGCTTTAGAATGGAACTCATTCTTCAACAGAGAATTTGCACTTCAGTGACACTTCACAGGCCATGAATAGCCAGGACATGTAACGAGGGTCCTATTTGGTCAGTCTTTTAAAGCAGAATGGGAGTATTCCATATCAGTGATCATTGGTTTGATGACTTCAGGGAGTTTGGAATATGTCTGTCTTATTATATTCTCTAAAACTAACACAATGTCCAACATACATTAAGCATTCAATATTCAGATAGTAAAAACATAAATAAATAAATTCCATTTATTGATCTGATGGGTCATGGATGAAAATTTAATCTGCTAACTTTGAGTTTAGATTCTAAGTTTCATTAGGACTTTAAGGATTATAAGTTATGGAAATATTTTGGAGGGAACTTAAGTATAAATTTATATCATTACAAAGAAATTGCAGCATTTTGTGGAAGTTAATGTCAAGAATTTATCCCATGAGTGGCCTCAATGGAGATTGGAGCATAAGAAAAAAAAGCAAAGTATCTTCTCCCTCTGCTCTACTACTAGTTGTGCATCCACTTCATTCTTTTTTGTATCTGCAAGTTGACTCTACTTGCTATAGAGAATCAATGCTTGATTTGTAATTCAAAATCCCAAGACAGTCAATGTGTTATTAGTATACATACTAAAGATTGCCTAACCTTCATATTTGTAAAGTGAATGATCAGAAAAAAAGGCCTTTGTAGCAGTCACATCTAGAGTCACTATGCTGGGTTAAACTACTCTGTACATCACCAGTAACAGTTAAGAACTATATATATACAGGGCCTTCATGGTGGCATAGGGATTAAGTCTAGTGCTATCAGGCTATCACTGCTGTGCCCTGAGTTCGGCCCCCAGCCAGAGAGCTAACCCACATATGGCGCAGTAGACCTCTCCTGACTTGCCCACTGCTGCCCTGAGAGAGAGAGAGAGAGAGAGAGAGAGAGAGAGAAAGTTAGTTTTAAAATAAAAATAACTGTATTTATAGTAACACTTACAGTAGAGGCAAAGTCAAAAAGAAGGAACTCCCTTCTTACTAAATATAAAATACAGGAGTCTTTCTATTTCAAAGGTACCTGCACACATGTAGTGATAAATGGTGTCTCTTCCCTCTTCCCAAATGCAAGAAGGTTAAGTGTCTTACCTTGAATGATGGGACACCAAACAACAGCAGGGCAATTGGTGTTCAAATTTGCCATCAAGGCAATGTCTTGGTCATTAGGGTGATCACATGATTTAACTTCCAAGTCAGGATATTTTGAGAGAAGACACTTAATAATTACACTAAGATAACAGATGTTAGCTGGGAATGTCTCAAAGTGAGACATATGTCGTCTTATGAATAATGTACGAACTGATATTCTCTGTTTCCTTATCCACACAGGGGAACATGATTTTAGCTGACAACTTCAAGTTTGTATGTTTTCAGGCCCAATTCCATGCAATAATAATTTTTTTCTTTTGATATCAATACCTACAAGCAAATTAAAACAGACCAAGAGTTCAATGTCACTGAACAGTTTCAGTTAATAATGGATCACATATGTGACAGTGGATCCAAAAGTCTCTACCACATGGTCTAGGTGTCGATGGCCTAGGCGATGTCATTCAGGTTTGTGTAATCACACTCTGATTTCATCTGAACAATGATGAAATCACCTGACAATGCATTTTTCAGAATCTATCCCTGACATTAAGATATGCATGACTGTATCCACATCCATACACAAATGAAGCACATTATAGAAAATAAACTCTGGGGGTCCTCCCTGGTGGCACAGCGGGTTAAGCACAGCACTGTGAAGCTGTCTGCAGCAATTGCAGCACAAGCCCAATCCCTGGCCAGCCAGGGAGCTACCCACATAGCACAGCACACCCCTCCTGACTTGCCCATTGCTCCCCTCAGCAGTGTATTTCAGTCACTCCACCTGTTCTGTTCCCCATTCTATCTCTGGTGAATCCTCTCATCCCCCACATCTCTGGCCTGTATCCCAGTTCTTGCATGCATAAATAAATAAATCTTAAAAGAAAAGAAAGGAAAAGAAAGGAAAGGAAAGGAAAAGAAAAGAAGAAAAGAAAAGAAAAGAAAAGAAAAGAAAAGAAAAGAAAAGAAAAGAAAAGAAAAGAAAAGAAAAGAAAAGAAAAGAAAAGAAAAGAAAAGAAAAAAGAAAAAAAAAGAAAAGAAAAGAAAAGAAAAGAAAAGCAAAACTCTGGGGGTCTCTAGAGTTCTGAGTCTTTTTTGCTTGAAGTGCAGTAGGTGGAAGAAGGGCTCAATTCCAGAGAAAGAGCGTCCTGGAGAAGTCAACTACTGAGATTTTATACTATCAATAAATAAGTTTAATAGTGTGGAGGAGCCAATGAATACCCATTAAAATGATTACACAATTTAATAAGTTAGTCTGTCACAGTTCCATAGATGTTTACAGAAGATGTGCGATTCCAAGGCAGAGACAAAGGACTCTATTACGCACAGCAAAGGCAGCCACTGCCCACCACTGCTAAGCTGTAGGTATCCAGGGATTACGATTTCAGTTTGGTTACCAAGAGACTACATTGCCTGCAACAAGTCATTTGGCTTTTCAACTATTACTTTCTTAACTTATTTTTGTATTATGCATACCCAGCCTAAAACAGGTATCAAAACTCGTTACTTAAGCAATTGTAGAAATTATTGTTTTCCCTGAGTTCATAAGAGAATAGAAGAATAAACTGCCTCACACTTTTAAAAGGCTAGTATGTTACACAATAAATGCTCTGTTTGAAACTATCAAGAAAATATAATAGTTACCTGTAATTAAAATTATAGAAATAAAATGAGAGATGCCTTTTGGTGGACATTGCTCAGATAACACTGGATTGAAATGACCTTTTTTGGTAGAATAACATCAATGAAAGTTATTTATTAGACTCATAGAAAACCTGTGGATAAGAAAGGATAAGAAAACAATGTAGGGGCCTCTCTGATGGTGCAAGGGGTTAAGACGCAACCTGTGAAGCTATCCGCAGCCACTGGAGCATGAGTTCAACGCCCAGCTAGGGAGCCACCACATGGCCCAGCAGACCTGACTCGCGCACTGCTCCCCTCAGCAGTGTGTTTCATTCAATCTGCCTGCTCTGTTCCCCACTCTGTCTTTGGTGAATCCTCTCACCGCCCACATCTCTGGTCTGTATCCTAGTTCTTGCATGCATAAATAAATCTTAAAAAAAAAAGAAAGAAAGAAAGCAATGTAGTAACAATGGTTTTAATACATAGAGGTGCAATGTTTGTCAACCAGAAAGTGATAGGAATCTAAATGATCTTAGAAAAGAATTAAGGGCCTCTCCATTAAGTGGTGCAAGGGGTTAAGCACAGCACTGTGAACTTATCCATAGCCTCTGCAGCACAAATTCAATCACCAGCTGGCCAGGGAGCTACCCACATGGCACAGCAGACCTCTCCTGTTTTGCCTGCTACTCCCCTCAGCAGTGTATTTCAGTAGATCTGCCTATTCTGTTCCCCACTCTCTCTGGTTAATCCACTCACCTCCCTGCACCTCTGGCCTGTGTCCCAGTTCTTGTGTGGATAAATAAATAACTTTGAAAAAAAAAAACAATTTAAGACATTCACAGATATGCAAATGTTTAGTTCTCCCCACAACCACAACCCAGAAAACTGTTTTAAGATGTACTTAGCAGAAAGAGAAAAAAAACTCTCAAGAGAACACAGTAAACTCGTAAAATTAGATCACATACTTGGTTACTGTATATAAAACAATGTCTGACTTACGTTTACATGTTTAATGCAAAAGATAAATTAATACTGTGTTAAGAAATACTGGATGGGATCTTCACTGAGGTTGACATGCTAGGGTGTAATCATGCTTAGACGGAGGTCAGAAATATGGAATAAATTTATTTTATTGTTTGACATTTTATAGCACTCCACTCAGTGTTTTATTTAGGCAGCAAGGTAAAGAAATGTTATGTTACGAATGTGAGTTTGAAACAAGAATTCTCCTGGGAGGGTGCCATTGAATGACACGAAATCCTTTTTTTTTTTTTCTTTTTTTTTGTTAAAATCCCCCTTTCACACTGTCCAAATAATTATACTTATTTGTCCTTTATGTTTTATCAGTTTCCTGTAGATATAAATAAAATGTTTTCTTCAGTGAATATTCAATTGTAGTCTCTGTAATTATCACTTTACATTTTAATGATCCTGCTATATTTTTCTATGCTGTAAAATAAATTAAAATTTCATTTCTGTTAATTTTACTCTATTCTTTGCAACAACATAAGGTAATATGATCCAATAGTTTTGCTCTACTTTCAAAAGGACTTTTCATTCTAACTTCTCGCACCTTCCTCTGGAGTGTTAATTACATGTGAAATCTGATACTAATTGGACCAATAGAGTTATATATAACCTAGTTCTTTCAGTTTTATTATATTTACTGTGAATCAGTTAATTATAGATTTCCACAAAAATAAAGTGATGATGGTGTTTTCAGTGTTTTTTTTTTTCTCTAATTCTCATGAGAAATCTTCCTGATCTTTTGAAAGGAATTTGTATGTGTGCTTAGTTTCCCTTAATTTTTTTCATAGAATCTCTAAGCCCTGAAATAACACATTTTTTCCCATGACAGAGTTTTAATTGAACAAAATGTCCCTTGAAATGTGGTTGTAATAATAGTTTCCCTTTCTACTACAGTCCTGAAAAGAGAAGCATCATTACAACTTTTGACTGACAGTATGCATCTTTCTGTTCATAAGTGTGATGTTTTTACATTTAAAAAATGCTTACCTCTTCTTCCAAATTCAGTATCTGCTTAGAAATAAGAGTACATCAGCTAAAAATTTACAGGTGCTAAGCCACGTATTACTGGAGAGGTCAAAGTTTTAACTTTTTATTGAGAATGAACAAACATGTCATGTCAAATAAGACCATTGCTCCTTCACACCCTGTTACAGTCTAAATGCTTCAGAAGCCAAGTGAAATAAATCTCACCACCTGCCAAAGCTAGATGGGCTTTTTTTTTCTCATGCCCATTGGTAAATGTAGCAATAGGCCACCATCCATTTGATAAATACTCAATCTCCCAGGTAAAAAAATTATGACTACAGCATCAATATATTTAGTCAAAAGATAAAATTTGTTTTTAAAATATATTCAAATATTTAGCTTCTGAAATGTTTCATTCATTCATTCATTCATTCATTCTCAACTGGAGAACAGCTGCATGGTGAACAAGGTGTCTGTCACCATTGACTAGCAGAATCTTCTAGTGACAGAGTTTAGCAGTAAATTAGCAATACAATAAATCAATGAATTAAATAAGTACCAAAGGCAATAAGTGCAGGAAAGAAATAACCAGCTTATTCTGGGAAGAATCGAAATTTCAGATTGATGTGTAGGAAAGTTCTATAAAACTAAGAACCAGATGAGAAGTTTCTTCGGAAATAAATAGGTTTCCATTGGAACAAGGAAAATAAATTAACAAGCAGAAAAGAGGCTGCAGATGCAAAAGTTTGACGATCATGGGGCAGGATTTTCAGGAGCACAAGGAATCAAGGGTGATTAAGTCAAATTAGGAAACAGACCAAACCCATATGAAGATGAGGTATTAATGGATATGTGGGAGGCTTGGGCTTCATACTGTCACCCAGGTGAATGAACTGGGAAACAGGACATGATTCAATTAATTGTAATAAATTCCTTTTTTTTAAAGATTTATTTATTTATACAAGAACCGGTATAAAAGGTGCAGGAGGGTGAGAGAATTCACCAGAGACAGAGTGGGGAGCAGAACAGGCAGACGGACCGAAGACACTGCTGAGGGGAGCAGAGGGCAAGGCGGGAGAGGTCCACCATACCATGTGGGTTTCTCCCTGGCTGGCAATCAAACCCACGCTGCAGAGGCTACAGACAGATTCACAGGGCAGTGCTCAACCCGTTGTGCCACTGGGGAGGCCCATAATAAATTCCTAATAGAAATTAAGCATCGTTCTAACATTGAGGTCTCAGATATTTAGCTAGGTGGTGTGGCTATTTCTAAACCAGCTGACTTACTATTAAAGTACCACTGCTCAAATTAATGTTGATAAAGATTTTCATGATTATTTTCAACTAATTACAATAGTTTATGAATTACAGATGATAAATTTGCATGACATATATCTTGATACTACTTAATCTTTATAACTATTAGTAGTCTGAACATTCAGTGAGAGTAAAACTGGGAGCTAATGGATTCTGATTCCCTATCAATCCTAGAACTTTTATCACTGATAAAAAACAATGTCATAGAATAGTTTTGGGAGAACAAATTTTTAAGTGCTAAATCATTTTTTCTTTACTCCGCAACTATCTGGCTCAGTTGATTCTCGCCCATGCTAATGGGTATTTGTACGTTAAACACCTTCCTGATGGAGTTAGCTTTGCTCTCCCCCAAGGCTTCAATTTTCACTCCTAAAACTGCCAATTTTGTCTAGAGACCATGACTTTTAAATATTTTGCCATTACAAAACCCCCCAAAACACAAATCCCTAAATCATAGATCATTTGTATAATGTGCAAAGAATGTTCAGTACGTTCTTTTCTCATCTAATAAAATGTTAATTTTTATTGAAAAAGATATTTAAAAAGCCGCGATCATAAAGAAAAACTGATTTAAAAGTGAACCCCAGCCCTAACAGTACAGAGTTATCTTAAAAACAAACTCTATCATATAAGCACTGACATGAGCGAGAAAAAAATACCTGGCCATTTTTATAGGCAAAAAGGTCAGAACAGGAAGAGGAAAACTCAAGGTAACCAATTCATTTGAAGTTTCTATACTCCTTTAAAAAAAAAAAAAAAGTTGTTTAATCCTCATTTATTTCCAGAAACTAAAGCATTTGGAAGCTGAAGAATTCATTTGTGGTTACCTGAGAATAATGGGATTAGAAACATTAGCTCCTATATAGCATGGAGATAGTGGTCTGAGAGACAAAGAACCACTTACAAAACCCAATGGCCTAGCAAGAAATTTTACTAAAATGCAGAAAAAAATAGAAGATAACAGATGGTGGCATCCAGACTAAACCATTATTATTATTATTATTTTAATGCTCGCCAAAAGAATTGAAGTCAGTTCATTGACAGAGAATCCAGGTTTCCCCTTGGCAAAGTGAGAGCTCAGTCATACATAAGATGATAAATTCTTGATATTTCAAAAGGAGAAGATGAATAGCCCAAAACATAATGACTCAGAAGCAGGAGTTCTGCTATGGGAATGGTTACATTATTTCATTTGATAAGTTTTGCAATTATTGATATTCCCAAATACCCAAAAACCACTGAGCATTGCAATGAGGACTTTTCATAATGACACCAGAAAGTGAGAGCAAGAAAACATCCTGCATGTTGGGTAGAATATATTTTACTAGCCCCTAAAAGGAAGCTTATCGTACTTGAATAGGACAAGAGTGACAGGAGATACTACAAATTCAGTCAGCACAGCTGGAAAATGTGATAAGTACTAAAAGTATAGTCCTAGTAAATACTGACTCTGTTCCATGAATGAGGAGCAAAAGATGGCAAATTAAATTCTGGCTAAGAAGAAAATATAAATCCAGTCCCATTAAATTAAGAATCTAAAATTTTCACGAATTCACTACCATAAGTGTAATGGGGAAGAAGTTCTTTCCACTTTACATTTTCCATGTCAAAATCTAATCCAACTAAGGATGTCTTTGAAAGAAATAAGGTCCCAAGGGTAGCTGGTACTAAGAAGTCATATCAGTCACAAAGTTATACTTAGCTGGAATGTTTCAGCAATAGATGGTTAAAGAAGCTGAAAATAAGATAACAGCAGAGGCAAGGGTATTGCTGCCAAGGCCCAGCTACATGTCAACATGACTGAAAGAAGTGATTTTAACAAACACACGTGACCATCATAACTGAACCAAAGTAAGCAGTTCCCTCTCTAGTCATACCAGCACTGATCACAGGTAAGGTCTAGCCACATGCAGCTTTTGAATATTTGAGCTGAAACTAATAATACAGTCGGTTTAAAATATATACTGGATTTAGAAGACTTATACCAAAAAATGTAATGGACATATTGAGTTAATAAAATATGTCTATTTCATCTACTTCATTTTAGTTTTCTAATGTAACTACTAAAAATGTCTAAATTACATATGTATTTCTATTGGACAGTACTGAGCTACAATTTCCGTGTGGTACTGATACAAAACAAAACTAACAGCAGTGGAAACATGAGTTTCCTCTTCCAGGAATCTTTGGCTACCGAACAAACACTGCCATGTGTCACTGTCTCTGTGTCACTGAGAAGTTAAAATACAGAAGACTACAGTTTTCCAGGTGACTAAGAAATTTGGAAATCTATGATTTTGCAAAAATTAAAACAGAGAGGTATGAAATATTAAGAGAACAAAAGAAAAGAGGCTTAAAAAATCAAGGGAATAAACCTCATCAGACAAGACAACCAATGTGAGGACTGTGTTAATTCAGATGTAGGAAATAAGTGAGACATACTCCTGGATGCATATGTAATCTTTCTGTGGGATACATCCACATAAACTCATCTCAACAATGAGGTTCCAGCTGTAACAGTGAACATTAACTAGCTAGCTGGACAGAGATTCCAATGCCCTTTTTTGATTGCTTTTCTACACTACAGTGCTAGGAAACTTAATAGTACATCTCCAGACTGTATGACAATCTGGGTCTGAGATGTGGTTGTTGGTTCTATGAATCTGATGCACACATAAGAGACATGAACTCAGAACAAAATAGGTAGGAAAGCAGGAAAGGGCAGGACCATTCAGGTTGGGAGTCTTCAAGTCGACATCTGAAGGGTAGAGCTTCCATTGAATAGGTAGCTCTCTGATGGTGGCCAGGGCACACAGCTCCATGGGAGCCAGTTTGGGCATGTATATTTGGGAATAATTTCTAGGTATTGGACTCCTCAATCCAATCTCCATTACTTCACATATAAAATATACACAAAATGGTATTATCTCATAGGTTTGGGAGAAATAGCAAACTAATGCAAGAAAAGGATTAGCATAATCATTGGAACCTACATAGAAATCAGTAACTGCTAGCTACTAGTAGAATTTTAATGTTGGTTATTAGGATTGAATTCAGAGTTGATGGTGAAAGAGATTTGCATAACAAACCAGATTTTGGCCAGAGATAAAATCAATTATGTATTCCTCTTGTGAAGAATCAAGGAAAGCCCCTTAAT
The DNA here is from genome assembly GCF_014898055.3 of Talpa occidentalis. Classification (NCBI taxonomy): domain Eukaryota; kingdom Metazoa; phylum Chordata; class Mammalia; order Eulipotyphla; family Talpidae; genus Talpa; species Talpa occidentalis. The sequence goes on from NW_023604972.1 coordinate 76,518,707, forward strand.
CTGGGTTTATATAATCTGGGGTTGAAGAAGTTGGAGAAACATTTTCTTCAATAGATTTTGAGGTGATGATAATTCTCTCAAGCAGGTAGAAGTAAAACATCTGGAATAGAGGAATTTGCCACATAGCCATTTTCCAAGGAGCTAATTTCCTGGGATGATTGAGAAAATGTTTGCTGATGGAGGAACCATAAATGGAAACAACTCATTCAAAATAACACAGAAAGCAAAATAAACAAAATATTTTTTGCTGCTTAGTTCCCCTACTAATGAAGAATGTTAAATGAAGATAGAACTAAGTTATTTTCAAAAGACATCATAGCTGATTTCATTTCAATTGCTCTATTATTAATTAATTAATTAATTAATGACTTCTGAGCCTCCCATGTGCCAGGCACTGGGTTGAACACTGAGAATAAAATGTCAGAGTAAATCAGTGGCCTATAGCAACAATGGTGAGGGCTAATAGAAGGTGAAATGAGAAAGTAACAGGGATTGAGTAGAAAATAATCTTAGGATCATTATCCACCAGTTCTCAAGGTGAGTAAGAGTCAGTGGCATAATATTCCTTTTTATTTATTTATTTATTTATTTTTTATTTATTTATTTATTTATTTATACAAGCACTGGGTACAGTCAGAAGCACAGGAGGGTGAGAGAGTCAGAGCAGGGAGCAGAGCAGGCAGAAGGACCGAAGGACCTAAGTACACTGCTGAGGGGAGCGCGGGCGGCAGGAGAGGTCTGCGCACCATGCAGGACCCTCCTCCAGTGGCCCGGGAGCAGCAGGGGATCCAACTGGTGCTGCAGAGGCTGCGGGCAGCTTCGCAACCCAGCGCTCAACCGCTGCGCCACCGGGGAGGCCCTTTCCTTCATTTTGTACTGAGACAGGAGCAACAGTCAATCTAGAAGCAGTGCTATAAACTGCTTGATGAAAGTAAGGGCAACACCTTTAGCTTCTTTAAATAATTTCAAATCTATTAGCATGATAAGTTAGGAGTACTGTACAAAGTAATTGATTCTTGAATCATTTGGGATTAAGTCACTAATAATGCCCCATCACACTTAAATACGTTGATGTTCCTACAAACAAGTACTCTCTGTTACAACAATCACAGTTTGATGATCAAAATGAAGACATTAATAAGACTTATTGCCATCAACTAGTCCTCCGTGCACTTTTGAGGATTGCTGATCAGTTGCTTGATAGCATTATCGTCAATTTTAGTTACTGTAGTATTTTCTCAAAGTTACATTTAAAATATTACAGATGGGTAGCTGTATTCTTGATTAAGGTGACATCTGCCAGGTTTTTCGTGGCATACCTTGTTCATTATACTCCTGTAATTAATGAGTAATTTGTGGGGAAGAAGTTTTGAAGTCTTTTATTGAGGTAACATTGGTTTATAATATTACTTAAATTTCAGCCATACAGCATCACATAATTCAACACCTGTATATGCTACATCATGAAACACTATCAAAAGTCTAGTTTCTACCTATCGTCATACGATTGACCCCCCTTCTCTACTTCAGCCATCCACAAACCCCTTCACCAATCTGCTCTTTGAATTTAAGAGTTTGCTTTTGTTTTGATTGTTTTAGTTTGTTCATTTGTTTGGTTTCCTTATATCCTATATGGGTAAAATCATATGGTATTTGTCATTCACCATCTGAATTTTCCTGCTTAGCTTAATATCCACAAGCTCCTTCCATGTTGTCACAAATGGCAAAAGTTGATCTTTATTTTGTAGTTGAATAATATTTCATTGTGTGCATGTGTATCCATCAATGGGCACTTAATTGGTTCCATATCTTGGCTACTGGACAATGCTGCAATATAGGAGTGGATATATCTTTCAAATTAGTATGTTCATACTTTGTGGATAAAAACCCAGGACTGGAATACTGGACCAAATGGATTTTTTTTTTAAATTTTTTGAGGAATCTCCATGCTGGTTTTTATAGTGGCAGTACCAGTGTACATTCCCATCAATAGTGCAGAAAGATTCTATTTTCTCTACATTCTTGCCAATACCTTGCTACTTCTTGTCTTCTTTATAACAGTCATTTTAACATGTGTGAGGTGATATCTCATTATAGGTTTGATTTCATGTCCCTAGTAATATGTGATAACAAACACCTTTCCATGCAGCCTTGGGTCATTTGTATGTCTTCATTGGCGATATCTATCCAGTTACTCTGATTTTTGTAATTTTTTTTTTTTTGCTTGCTGTTGTTGTTGTTGTTGTAAAACTTTTGAGTTATTTATATATTTGGGGTATTAATCTTTTGTGTAAATCCTTTGTAAAAATCTTTTGCTTTAATTAGCAAATATCTTCTCCCATTCAATAGGTTGTCTTTTGATATGCAGACGCTTTTTAGTTTGATGCAGTATCATTATTTTGGGTTTTTTTTATTCCCTTTCAGTTGCAGTCAAATCCACAAAGATATTACTAAAGTCCATGTCTAGGAGCTTACTGCTTATTTTTTTTCTATGTATTTAATGATTTCAGGTCTTACAGTCAAGATTTTAATCCATTTTGAATAAATTTTTGCTTATGTTGTAATTTAGAGGTATAGTTTCACACACTAGTATGTGGTTGTTAAGTTTTCTGAACACCATTTTATTGAAAAGACTTCATTACTCTGTTGTATGTTCTTGGCTCCTTAGTCATAAGTTTGTCATATGTATATATGTGTGTTTATTACTGGTGAATCAATTCTGTCCCTTTGATCTGTATATCTGTTTTTATTCCAATACTATACTGTTTTGATTACATTAGCACTGTAGTATAGTTAAAGTTAGGTATCATAACTACCTTCATTTTTGTTCTTTTCCTTGGGATTACTTTCACAATTCTGGGTATTTTGTGATTCCATAAAAAAAATTTAGGAATTTTTGTTTTGTTTTTTTTAAAAAGGCATGTATTTTCATTCATTCATTTATTTGTTTGTTTGTTTATATATGCATTGGGTACAGGCAGAAGTGTGGGAGGGTGAGAGAATTCACCAGAGCCAGAGCGGGGAGCAGAGCAGGCAGAAGGACCTAAGTACACTGCTGAGGGGAGCAGTGGGCGGCAGGAGAGGTCTGCGCGCCATGTGGGACCCTCCTCCGGTGGCCGGGATTGAACCGGTGCTGCAGAGGCTGCGGGCAGCTTCGCAACCCAGCGCTCAACCGCTGCGCCACCGGGGAGGCCCGAATTTTTGTTTTACTGTGAAAAATTCTATTGGAATTTTGAAAGGGAATTCATTGAATCTATTGATTAAGTAAAATGGCCATTTTAACAATATTAAATCTCCCAGTTCATGAACATAGAATGTCTTTCCATTTCTTTATATCTTCTTCAATTTCTTTCAACTAAGTCTTATAGTTTTCAGTGATAGGTTTTTCATCTCCTGAGTTAAATTTATTCCCAGTTATTTTATTCTTTTTGATGGAATTGCAAATAGGATTATCTTAATATCTCTTTCTGATAAATTATTTTATGCATAAAGAGACAACAGATTTTTTTGTATACTGATTTTGTATCCTGCATCTTTATTGTTTTCATTTATTATTTCTAATAGCTTTCAGTGGAGTCTTTGGAGTTTCCACGCCATCCACAAATAGTGACAATTTTACTTCTTTTTTTTTTTTTTCCATTTTGGGTATCTTTTTCTTATGTAATTTCTCAGGCTAGAATTTCCAATACTATGTTGAATAATAGTGATGAGAGTGGTCATCTTATTCTTGATGTTGGAAAAAATGCTTTCAGTTTCTCACTCTTGAGTATATTAGCTGTGGGTTTGATATACATGGTCTTTATTGTGATGAGGTCCATTCCTTCTTTACTCATTTTATTAACAGTTTTATCATAAATTCATGTCAAATTTTGTCAAATGTCTTTCTGCATCTATAAAGATGACTACATGATTTTCAGCCTTCATTTTGTTGATGTGGTATTTCAAGGTGATTGATTTGCCTATGTTGAATCATCCTTACATACCTGGAATAAATATCACTTGACCATGATCCTTTCAATATATTTTTAAATTTGGTTTGCTAATATTGTGTTGAGAATTTTTGTATGTGTTTCATTAGAGATGTTTGTGTATAATTTCCTTTTTGTGCGATGTCCTTGTCTGGTTTTGGATTCAGAGTAATTTTGGCCTTGTAAAATGAATTAAGACGTGTTCCTGAAAAGGCCCTTTTAAACTATATAAATATTCCTTCTCTCATCAAACTTTTAATTAATTAATTAATTGATATCAGTGTAGATTCAGGATTTCTGATATTTTTCAACATGTTATAGATTGTTATTTTCATTATTTCTTTTCATGTTTGATTTGGTTAGTGGGAGTTTTTTAAAACTGACTACTAAGTCCAGTTGATATTGTCCACAACATTCTTTGAGCATTTTTTTTTCTGACACACACAAAAAACAGTTCCAGGTTCATATTGTACTTTTCCTGTCCCAGTTCTGGAAGCAACCATTTCCCAGAGAGGTTCTAACTTCTCTTAGTTGAAAGTAGGAATACTGTCTTCTGTCAGCCACTTCAGAGAGACCATATAGCTACTTCTGACCAAGTTTACCCCTTTCCCTGGGCAATACAACTGAGACAGGTGAAAGTCTGTCTCAGAGTATACCTCTTAGAAAACCCAAACTACAATCGAGGCCCCAGTCACATCAAGTTATCATCATTGATAATGGAGTATTGCAGATCTCAGGCCCTCTCATTAGGCAGAGGGTGTGTGTATGTGTAGGGGTGTGTGTGTGGGTGTGTGTGTATACATATACACATTTACAAATATATTTATGTATATATTTATGATAGACTTAAATTTGCCTCCCTAAAAGATATTCTAATCCTGGAACCTTATAGTGTTGGAAGGAAAAGAAAGAAAAGGAAGGGAAGGGAAGGGAAGAGAAAAGGAAAGGGAAAGTAATAAAAGAAGCCTTTGTAAATATAATTCAGAATCTTCAGTTTGGGATGTTATCCTGGATTAGCCAGGTGGACTCTATGTAATCAAGGGTCCTTATAAGAGAGAGGCAGGAGTGTCAGAATCAGAAGGAAGCATGTCTATGGAAGTATTGTTGGGGTGATGCAGGACCATGAGCCAAGGAATACTGAAAGCTTCAAGTAGCTGGAAAAATACAATGACATAAAAATTAGATTCCCCCTTGGAGCTTCCAGAAGGATCATATCCCTGCCAAGACCTTGATTCTGCTCAGTGAAACTGATTTTGAACTTCAAGCCTCCAGGACTGTAAGAAAATATATCTCTGTTGTTAAAGTAACCAAGTGTATGGTCATTTGATGGAGTAGTCATAGAAAACTAATCCAATATCTAGCATCACATTGAAAATATGAGATCCAGAAAATAGGGATTCCACATTATAGGCCTAGAAAGCAATCATTCCAGATGAAAGATAAGGACTCAGGGATCCAGGAATGAATGAGGTTATGAAGTGGAGAAAAATTTGACAAACTATATGAAATTAGTGGGGATGTAGAAAAAAGATATTTTTCAGTTATGATAAAAAAGACTATTAGAACTTGTACTTCGAAAACAATGCAGATTAAAATGTGATAATTGTGAAAAATGAAAGTTGCATAAAAAGAAATTGTAATTATACTCAGTAGTTGGCTTAGCAGTAATGTAATTTATCTAATCATAATAATGCAAACATTGACTCTTACTTGAAACAAAAATTATTATATAACTATGTTGGAACAGGAAGGAAAAGAAAGGAGCTGTAAAACAGTTAAATATTTATCAGCTCATATCAAGAAATCATTTTTTAATGGCTGAAATTGGCCACTTAGGGAATAAGCACACTATCTGCCTAGCACAACCACTCACAAGGCTCCTACTGTCTCCTTTTTTTTTTTTTTAAATGGATTTTTTTTTTTATAGAGGCATGTTTTTCATTTATTTATTTGTTTGTTTTTGTTTATACATGCACTGGGTACAGTCAGAAGTGCGGGAGGGTGAGAGAATTCACCAGAGCCAGAGCAGGGAGCCAAGCAGACAGACCGAAGTACACTGCTGAGGCGAGCAGCGGGCGGCAGGAGAGGTCTGCGCGCCATGTGGGACCCTCCTCTGGTGGCCTGGGAGCAGCCGGGAATCGAACCGGTGCTGCAGAGGCTGCAGGCAGCTTCGCAACCCAGCGCTCAACCACTGCGCCACCGGGGAGGCCCCTCTTTCTTTTTTTTTTTTTTTAAAGATTAATTTACTTATACAAGAACTGGGGTATAGTCAGAGGCGCAGGAGGGTGAGAGAATTCACCAGAGACAGCGCGTGGAGCAGAGCAGGCAGACTGACTGAAATACACTGCTGAGGGGAGCAGGGTGCGTGGCAGGAGAGGTCTGCTGCGCCATGATTCTCACCAGCCGACTGGTTTGGAACCCGTGCTGCAGAGGCTGCGGACAGCTTCATAGCGCTGCACCACTGGGGAGGCCCACCTACTGTCTCCTTTCTTAAGGTGCTCCCTGGCTCGCGTCCCGAGTTGAGCCACCACTCCTGCCTCCACCACCATTGCCAAGGTCCCTAACTAACCAATGTTAAGGTGAAGTCCAGGATTGCCCCCACACTCCCCACATGTTGAGTGACAAGTCCCCCTTCATTCTTGAGCTTCCTCAGAATGCAGCCCCATAGGGTAGGGTATAAAACTGCCTGAGAAGGAGGCACCAAGGACCAGATGATGTCATACTGAAGTACAGAAGAGTTAACTCCCCATGGAGTGAAGATCAAAGGGAAAAGGGAGACAAGAGGAAGCCAAGTAGTTAAACTTCTCTTCCCTTGTCCCATGTAGGCATTATTGGGGTGAAGTTACTTACTACAATCGGTGCAGAAGTCCACACGCTGGGCCGACACGCTTGCTATGTGTCTACCGTGTATCTCATCTCACGGCACTGCCCTGTAGGTCTCTGTCCTCCCTCCCCTGCTTCCTCACCCTCACCTCCCCAGGCTTGTGGCCCAAATAAAATATCAAAACATCAGCCCTTGAGTTAATCTGTTTTTAGAGGATTGAGGCTAAGACAGCATATTATTTTTAGTCTATGTGTGCTGCTGAAGTGAGCACAGTAGCATATTATTTTTAAACACAAGGATATATACTTCAAGAAATGGTTGTCTCTGGGGAGTAGGACTATGGTATAAAGAGGGTGAGGCAGAAGGTTAAGATTTAGTCCTCTGATACCTCTGACTTTTAAAAGTCTCTTCATGTGTTACTTTCATAAGATAAAAATTAATTTAAAAAGCAAATACATGATGAGTATCTTTATATGCATCTAAAATTGTTCCCATAGCTCTTGTAAGTTTTCCCCATAGTTCAGAAAAGCAAACCATCAATTATTTTAGCCATAGTATAATAATGTTGTGACTTAAATCTCTGCATTCATGCACATATTATGGATTTTTTTCTAAATTAAAAAAATGCTTTTATGAAAAGCAAAGGAAGATGTCACCTTCAGATCAATATCTCCTTGTACACTGCTTAGAGTGCTGTATTCTTGCAATGGCAGCAAGTGCTTTATGGCAGAATAACAATAAGTCAATCCATAGACTCATCTTAATGAATTATAGAGGAAAGAGAGGCAGCTAAAAAAAGAAACCATTTTATTTTTACATTGACTATCTTTTGAAAAATGGAACTGAGGGTGGAATTAATGATTTAATTAAACCACTTAATGTTTTATTAAAGTCAACATGGCCTCATGTTCCTGTGCAATCATCATCTTATCAATAAAACCTTGTATTTGTTATTGCCCAGGAATTCATATTTATTATTAGATGTGCTGTATTACAGAGTCTTTGTTTTCAGGAAATCACATATAGTCTTATATTCTCAAACCTTTCATTCCAAAAAGGTGAGGTTCTGAAGACATGATTTATTCAGCTTGGTTACTACTCACCATTAGAAACTATTTCTGCTCACCTCAGCAAAATATCTGCTCAACTTTTATAGCAAAAGAGGAACTCAAGGTCACCAGTGCAAAACCCATTTGAGGCTGATGTATTCAGCAAGAAGCACTGAAGCATCAGATTATTTTCTCACTAGAACCTCCCCTGTATTTGGAGTATGTCTTTTTTCATCCCAAACTCCCCCATTTCTGCATCAACATAAATTACTGAAAGCAGATGGCCAGTTAAGGGGAAAGGAAAGTGCACAAGGAGAAGCCTCTAAGATAATTTATAAATGTGAATTTGTCTATTTTTGTTTGACGCACTGAATCGAGATGACAACAGTCCAGACAGAGAGGAAGAGCATGGAATGCATATCCAAAGACTGAAACATGATCCCTCCAGCAATCATCCCCTACCACCCTGGCTTCCCCCTGAAGTGACCGCACTTACAAACTTTCACTTATAAGACAGAGGACAATGTGAGACTATAATCAGTGCAGGGACCATGTCTCCTAGTTGTAATTTTGCTTTGGTCTGGTATTGCTAGAGGGGAATATTCCAGACAAAAGCTGCCTTTTAACTAGAAAGGAGTATCTGTCCCTGTAAGGCTGATGTCTGTGTCCACAGATCAAAGCTTCTGTGGGACGGTCATGTTCCCACACTCTATTGAGGGCAAGTGTCTTCTCTAGTCATTCATTTGACAGGAAATATAGACAAAGAAGAATGTTTTGAACAAATTTATAACACGCCTGCTTCAATTTGATCCCATGTTACAGACTCATTGTCTCCACACTTAGCCTACTGGAATTTTCTTACACTTACTTAATTATACTTAAAATTTTTTAATTCATAAGTTTTACATAATATTTTATAAAATATTAACTAATTGCATTGATTTTTAACATAATTGATTTACTTTGTAACATATGTTCTGTACTGCCCACAAACACTCTTTACTTTTTGTTTAATTAATTAGTTAAAAGATTTATTTTTATCTATTTATGCATACAAGAACCAGAGTACAGGCCAGAGGTGTGGGGGTGGTGAGAAGAGTCACCAGAGACAGAGTGGGGAGCAGAGCAGGTGGACTGACTGAAATACACTGCTGAGGGGAGCAACAGGAGAAACAGGAGAGGTCTGCTGCGCCATGTAGGTTAACTCCCTGGCTGGGGATCGAACTCATGCTGCAGAGGCTGGTGATAGCTTGATAGTGCTGAGACTTAACCCCTTGCACCACCAGGAGGGCCCTTATTTATTTATTTTTAACTGAGGTGACCTTGGGGTATCCCATCAGGTATTACCACAATAGTATACCCACCACCAGCTCACCCATACCCCATCACCCCAGACCATTGTGCCTGGCTCTTCGCTGTTCTGTCCCCTCCCCCACACATTCTCTCCTTTGTGTCTGCCATCAAGGGTAATTTTTCAGCTTGTTTTTATATCACTATTAATTCAGTTACTTTATATCCCACATATTAGTGAAACCACCCACTATTTATCTTTCTCCTTCTCATTTACTTCACTTCCAAACTCTCCTTGCTTGGTGTTTCCCGACTTCATCTTCTGTAACATACTTTGTCCTTTAACTGTCTTTTTCCTCTGCTTTAATTCACTGCCCCAAATGTTTCCACCTCCTTTTTCTTAACATGATCGTGGGATATGAAATACAGATTGCATTCTATCGCTCATTCTTTTCTTCACCGGTTTGCTTCTAAGGAATACTTGGTTGGCAAAGAACTGGGTGGTGTCATCTCAAGTTGCCACAATACCAGCGTTTTAATACACTGAACAGTAAGATATATATCTTTTTCAATAGGTGATTGTTTGCCCCTAAAATACAGAAAATAATAACACATCAATTGCTATCATCTACCCAGAATTAACAACTTTTAATAGTTAATAATTGAGCCATTCTTTTTTCTTGTACGGCTAATTTTAAATAAAACTGCACAAGCAATTTGCACTTGCATTCTTCTAGGGAGAGAAGGATGAAAGGGGGGAGAGGGAGGATGGGGGGAGGGTAGGGAGGACTAAAATTCTCTTTGACAACCACCAAACACATTTCTCCTTTTTATTCTCTGCCCCACAGGCAACTCCCCCACACCAGGCAACCAGTAGCACAATATACATATTTTTTTCAAATTTTTCATAATTATATACGTATCCAGAAATAACACGCTGTACATATCCTTCTGCCACTTGCTTTTTTACTCAACATTAAATTTTTGAGCTCTATCCCTGATGATTTATACAGATCTAGGGCACTGTCATTCATATCTTTGTCAAAGTCCTCTCACAACTTAAGAAAGTAGCATCATTTGCTAAGTATGAAGGGACAAACTCACCACCTTTACCCATGTTAAGTCCACGCATTAAAGTACTCGCCCTTCCTGAAAAATGGGAGTTACTTTGGCAGATAAGCAGAAAGACAACTTTAAAGTCCAGATTTAAAACTGAAAAGAAAAGGTTTTCTTTGGAAAGCTTAAATAATTTTATAAGTGAAAAATATCATTTCTCCAGCTGGCTAAATTGAGGCACTAGGAAAGTTCAATCCAAGAATACTCTTTGGCTTTGAATCCATTGCCTTTTCTTGTGGTTGGAAATCAGATACATTTTCTTTTCCCAAAAGCTCTTGCCAATGTGTACTTTCCTCTAAAAGAATTAAATAAATGTCAATAAGCAAGCTGGCTCCTTTAATAATATTTCCTTCACTCAGATGATCTATTTTGGTTGAAGTTTTGCATATAGAGATGCACTCACTCTTCTTGACACATTTCCAGAAAATATGCAAATAATGCTCATATTCTTCTCAAGCCTTTTGCTCCACTAATGTTCAATATGTAACATCCCTTCTCCCCACTGTCCTTATATTTCATTATTTCAATACTCTGAGAAAGAGGAAGATGCTTTTAAGAACTTTTTTCCTTTCATCCCTTGCTCTCTGACTAGTGATTGCTTTAGGAATTTTTCACAGATAGTATCTACATAGCCTTCCAGTTATTTTGCTCCTTTCAACTCTCCTGCACTCTGCCAGTCCTTAACCTTTAGAACTTTGTTGAAAGCTCCCAGGAAAACACACTCACACAGTGACTAAAACACTCTGCATAATGTGTATCAGAAGGATGGCGGATCTTTCCCATTCTCCTAGACTCCAGTTCAGTTCCCTGAATTACACCCAGCATTTGCCAATCAATACTTTCCCATCTGCTCTGCTGCTCAGACCTCTTGCTGGTCTCTCTTTCCTCCCATTTTCCCAACCTCTTGCAATATTAGTCACAAAACAAATGATTTCTGCCCATAAATGCAGGAAAGGTTACTTGGTGGTGTCATTTTTAAAGCCTGTGCTGTTCAACATAATGGAAAGCAATGTTACCTTTAGCTGTTAATAGGATAAAAATTGATAGTGAGAAAAAGTATAATGAATGAAAATAGAGCAAATCCACAAAATATTGAAAAGCACACTTTTTCTGCAAATGTTTTCCCCCATATGTTTCCTTCCCTTTTGCTATCCATTCACTACTTCAAAACATTTCTCTCTACCCCTCCTACAACATGAACTTCACGGACCCAAAGGTTAAGGTCTGTAGGTATTAAAAGAAGAATTATGGTCACACAGGCCACCATAAAACAGTTCACTCCAGATACAATGGAGTACTGAAAACAAAGAAACATGATGCTTGTGTTAGGTGACAACATTTGTTCTATGTGGTTTTCCCAGTTCTGCCAGAAATTCACTGGTGAAAGCAGAGATGACAACTAAGATAATACTTGGACACACTCACCTTATTCCCTTCAAAGACTCTTTATTTCAACCATCTGTAAATTAAAATGTAGACATTTCTTAATTATCACTAAATATTATTCTCCTGCAAAATTGTTATTTAAGTTCATTCCCCATCCACATGTTTCTAATGCAAATCCCCCAGTCATAATTGTCTCACACCTAAATATAAAACCTTATTTTAATAACAGTCTAAGTAAAACACACTGCAGAATAGAATTATAAATTTTGTTCTCTAGCAAAGATATGTAAATAAACATTTATTTTGGATGATCTGTACTTAATGTTTCTCTCTCTCTCTCTCTCTCAGTAGATGATTTGGATCTTCTTGCTCATCCCGCAGTGTGTAGAATGATGATTTTTAGTATCAAGAATGAAAAAATATAAATATTATGGAGGCTTGCTCCATGTAACCCTACCTAGGTGACATGGAAAGTTATGTTAAGTCTATGATGGTCTGGGTAAAGTCATCTCACACTACTGCAAGGACACTGAGCTAAATGTGTTCAACACCAAACTGATCATCTTTCAAGTATATGCAACACACTTTCCTCCCTCACCACCCATGTATCTTCCAGCAAATCTAGTCATATTTTCCTACACTCTCACTTAAGTCATGTCTTTCTTATTCCTACTGTTAGCACCTTCATCCAGATTCTTATGGTTTCATTTTCTTTCTGGTTAGTATCCTCTTTTATTGTCTATACCTGACTGCTAATCTTCCTAAAATGTCGTATTTCGTTTATCAGAACCTTCTCCTGAAAGCTGCTCCCCAAAACTGGTAGACAACATAATATCTCCCAAAGTAGCCCAAACCAGATAGCTGTGGCATATCATGTTCTATGACAAATAACATGTGTATGTATTAGGCTACAGATTTTAAAATAGGGAGATTATCATGGTAGGTTGTAGTGGCAGGATGGGCACTGAGCAGGTTTTCTGATCCGGGAGACGGGTAAAGGAGAGTCTTGGAGCCTTTGGTGGCTTTCTCATGCTTTTATTGAGCTGTTACATATAGAGCAGCAACCAGATACATGGCAGGCAGGGGTTCTGAGGTGCCAGGAGCCTGGCAGGCCTCCAAGCCCCCAGCAAGTCTTTACTCTGGGTTTCTCTAGCTTTTTTTCTCCCCTTCTCTCTCCTGCCTCTTCTGCTTCTCTTGGTGACTAACTCCATACTCCTCCCATGGCCTAGAGAAGTAAACAAGATAGCTTGCACCAATGTAACAACTGCAGGTGCCCCATCAGGCAGGGCAATCCTAATGGTGGGAGGGCAGAGAAGCCTGAAAACCATTTACCCTATATAGGTCCAGTCTAATAACACATGTTCTTAAAAGCACAGAATTTCTTAGGCTGGGAGCAGAATAAATACAGCAAGAAGAAAACCACAGATACTAAAACTATGAGGATTATAGTCATTATTGCTAGTTCAAACGTGAAGAGACTGTCACAAAGAGTATATAGGTGGTCAGAAAGAGCTGAGAGTGTACGAAGTAACAGCTAGAAAGGAAACAGACCTCAGCCCTAGGACTACAAGAAGATGAATTCTTCCAGCAACCTGAATGAATTTGGGACATAGTCACCCATAAGGCCTAGCTAAGAGTCCAGCCAGCACTTGATTTCAGCCCCTGTGAGGCTTACAGCACATGGCCCAGATTTCTGACCCACAGAGCCATAATAAATTTTTGCTGTTTCAAACCTCTAAGAGCATAGTCATTTGTTATGACAGCAATAGGAAATTATTGTACCAGTTAATCATCCCAAACTCTCCTCAGACACTTCAAGACCCATCAAAGTCTAAGCCAACTTGACTAATCCCAACTCTTTTCTCTCTGCTCATAAAATACTGGTTTTTAACTTCTTCCAGGCAAGGCTCAGCTTTATACACAGTGCTTATGTTCTTTTGCAAAGAAAAATATCAGTAGAGAAATGACTAAATAATGTAAATTCAGGGAGCGTGTGGTCAATGCAAAGCTGTGCTGTCCAGACCTCCCTCGAGGAAGGGACTTGCTGCCCTCGTGCAGAGAACGCCAGCTGCCACCCCTTTCAGGATCTACTTCAGCAGAAGAAAACCACCTTTTTCAAGACCATACCATTTCCAAGGAATTTTACTTCTGGCGACAGGGTAAGGACAGGAGGCTAGAGAGGCCCAGCCATTGTGACTCAACACAGGCCACTCTGACAAGCAATATTTGCCCCTGAGCTCTTCACAGGACTGGAGAAGGCATTATAAGGACACCATACTGCCCCTTGATTTCTTTCAAGTTGATTCCTAATAATCAAGTTGCTCTCCAAACTCCACCTCAGTTTCTGCTTCTGGCGAAATCATCCTGTGACAGAGTGGCAAGTATTAATAAGAATGTAAAACAGGTTAAAAAGATGATGTTTGGGATAGCACACCAGAGGAATGAGCTAACATAAAAACTGTGATACTACAAAGACTTGGAAAACTCAAATAAAAAATAACTTTAAATATTATTACTAACTTATATGCAAGTAAGAGAACTCCCAAAATGCAAGAAACAAAGTAATACTTAAAATCAAAAAAAAAAGTAAGAGTGTAAGCTGACACCGGGTGGGTCATGAGGAGTAGCTGGACCTGGAAATAGGACTTGGTGTCTAGGGATTTGGGTTTTTAATTCTCACACAGGGCCAAGAGGAAAGAATTTAGGTCCAGGTGATACAGAAATTAGAGCTCATATTCTGTATAAATCTATGACCCGAAAAGAGCTGCAACCTCAGTGGAGATAAGAATGAAAAACTCAACCCATCGGCCAATGAAACTACAGAGAAACCTGTTCTGTCATGAATATGAAAAATAAACGTCCCCTAAAAAGTCAGTTGCCCAAGAGTATACCACACATTGGGCTGGAGTTTCATGTCAGTAATATAAGAATTTCCAAACTGAGAATTGTGATAAGTATGTCATGAGTCCAAAATATCTCTGAGAAATCAAACAGCAGCAAATCATTCGCCCCTGAATTACCTCAGAGCAGAACAATACCAGCAGATGAGCTCATGTTAGCAAATTACTCAAAATGAGTGAGAGACACACAATAGATTATAAAATAAGCATAATTTAAATAATGCAAGATTTAAATAGGTATAGAAACTACCAGAAAAGATTAAGACTCTAAAAAAGTCACCTAGTAGATTTGATAAAAGCAAATAGAACTGCTATAAATAAAAAATTTAACCACTGGATTTGAAAATACAATGGTAAGTCAAAAGACAAATAAAACAGAACAGAAAAGAGAATTGGCAAAGTGAAAAAAGGGATCTGGGAATTTATCCAGGGCTGTGTAGGCCTTAGTTGTGTGCCACTCAAATCTCCTTCCAAGATATTCTGTTAAATAGAGCAGAGATGACACCAAAGTAGATCCCCAACTCTTGCACCTTTGGATTCACCCCTTCATTCACTCTGAGGCCTAGTCTCAGGGTTCTAAAGCCAGGCCATTTTTGCACAACGTGAAATTCTCCCAATGGCTAACTTTTGCTCGGAACAACCTGTCATCCTGACCAAAACCTATCTAGAACAATATTGCAATCTAAGGTTCCTCCTACAGAATCCTTCTTTAGCTCTCTCCAGTCATAGTTGTAAGCCATGCATGATGGTCTAAAGCCTCTCCTTGTCTATTCCTGCTTCCTCCTTCTTTTTCTTTCATGTCCTCAAATAAATCTCTTGTATGTATGATCCTGTTTTGGCTTTTGTTTCTTAGAGAAGCCAAATTTACACCAAAAACAAAAATAAAACAACCAAGCAGCATCAACATGGACTATAAGAAGGAGTAATCAACAATATAACATTTAATAAAAGTAATATAGTTAGCAAAGATTTATATTTTGTTATGAATGTATGTTTAAGATGTAAAGATGTCCAAGTAGAGAACATCATTGCAAACCAAAATGAGAGGAATAAAGAAAATCTGGTGATTCCAAAGAAAGTAAAAAAAAAAAAAAGAAGAAGAAAACAAATCAAGAAAAAAGTGGGATAACTAAAGTGCAAAATGTATAATAGCGAGCAGTCCCTCTACCCACCTGTGACTATGCAGGTGCTTCTTTTCACCAACTCTCCCTCTGCAGGGCAGCAGCTTTCTGGCTGCCTGGGATATGTACCATGCCAGGACTTTTCTTCACTGACAGCGGAGGCAGCTCTCCTCAAGGCCACCCGTCTGCAACCATTGCAGGCCTCTCTCAGCAAATCTGTCCCTTTCGGGGTAGCTCTTCCTGCCTGCTTGTGTCTATCCAAATGTCTTACTCTTCTGTCCCTTTTCTAATAACCCATTCTTTAAACATTCAAAAAAAAATTATAGGACCTTCCCTGGTGGTGTAGGCAGTTGAGCACAGCGCTGTGAAGCTGTCCCTAGCCTTTGCAGCACCGGTTCAGTCCCGGCCAGGAGGGTACCACTGGGCACCGCAGACCTCTCCTGTCTTACCCGCTGCTCCCCTCAGCAGTGTATTTCGTCAGCCTGCCTGTTCTGTTCCCCACTCTGTCTCTGGTGAATCCTCTCACCCTCCCGTGCATCTGGCGTCTGCCCCAGTTCTTGTATAAATAAGTAAATAAAATCTTTAAAAAAAAATTATAATAGCAAAACAAGGAAGCAAAGTCACTATAGTAAAGTTTTCATTTAAACTAAAACTATTATGCTATTAGAGTTTATTGAAAATCAAGTTATATATGCTAACGAGAAAAACACCTAAACTTAAGACCTCCCAAAATCAGAAACTAAAATTATGTAGAAAGATATTTTGGAAAAATACTTTCTAAGAGTGGGGTTGTATTTTTTAAAATCAGAGAGAGTTTTAAGTTCTACTTTATAAAGCGTTACAGGGAAAAGGAGGAACATTTCATAATGATAAAAGCAATTCAATGAAATATAATAATCCTGAATCTTGTAAGCACAGCTTGAAAACAGTAAAACTTAGCTTGAAAATACATAAGCAAAAATATGATGAAAATATTTTCCAAGAGAAATGAAAGTATGCACAATCAATAATGAGAGAATTTGATAGACCTTTTTCAAAAACCAGAAAATCAAGTGAATAATAGTTATTGAGGATACAGAAGATTTGAATATCACAACTAATAAGAGAATCTAATAAAAATATATATAATCCAGCATTAATTATTAGAGAATATATATCCTCATTAACTGTACCTGGAACATTTATACAAACTGACCAAATTAAAAACAACTGAGCAAAACTCAACACCAAAGCATTGACATAATACAGACCTCATTCTCTGACCATAATGCAATAAAATTAGAAATCTGCCACAAAATAGCCCCAAATCATAAACATTTGGAAATTTCACAAAACAAGTGTTAGATAATCTTTGCTTCAAAAATTAAATTATCACAGAAATTTGGAAAAAACATTTAGAATTAACATTGGTTTTGTTTTGTTTTTTAGTTATTTATCAGAACTCTGGGCTATAGTTAATGTCATACTGGACGTCACAATCTGAATACACGCTCATGTATTTAGGGAAAATTGAAATACAATGACTTAAGCATCCAACTCACAAAGTCAGTGTAAAATTTAAAAAATGAACCCAAAAAAGTAAGAGTAAATAATAGAGAAAAGAAAGGGGATGGATAGGATAGAAGTGGGTATTTATTTTTGACAGGCCTATTTTAGAGTTGGCCTCTCTAAGATGTAGGTGTTTGTGTTAAAAAAAAAAAAAATTGTGCATGAAGGAAAAAACTAAGATATTAATAAAATACCTTAATTTATTTTAGTATTCTAATAACAATATTTAGTATATTTTGCTTTCTGCTCTATCATAGGAGACAGAAAACTGGCTTCCCAGTCTATGATTCACAGGTGTGTGATTCAGCAGGTGTATAGAGCGAGTGGAAAAATGAGGCACCTCTTGGCTCATGGAGCCTCTCTCAGGAGTAAAGCCATGGATGCAGCAAGTGCTATGAGAATAGATCCCTCGGGACAGGATGATGACAGAGTATGTGAAGCCAGAGTCTCTCAGCTCTGTCATTCAATTGCCCGGTAAGACTTAGCAGCTACCAACCGAGAACTCCTTATGGGAAGAGGTTCACCCTGGCCTCCTTCCAGCAAGTAGGTCTGTCTAGCTCATGTACAGAACCCCAGGACATCAGCACCACTCAGAGGACTGTGGTCCCCACCCTAAAGTAGTATTTGCTCAACTCCTTTGTCCTTCATACCCTGTTGATTGTCCCAACCAGATGAAGCCAATTATCCACATTCTCCTAAGGATTCTCCCAGCATAGTTACACCATCACCACCTATGCAAGCCATCCATGCTCACCCAGATTTTTACCCCCCACTATCCTGTAGCTCCACTAATTAGATGCAATTTTCCACATCTTCCAGCCTTCAGAAAATTCACCAAGGAATCCCTATTCCCCAACTTCACTTCTCTAGATAGCATTTACCATCTGATGATTTTCTTGTTTATTATTTGATTGTTTCTGTTGTGTCTCCCCCTGAGAATGTAATCTTCATAAAAGCAGGAACCTTCCTGCTCTTGTTCACTGTCATATGCCCTGCTCGCAGCCATGCCTAGCACATTGTGGAAGCATAATATTTTTGAATATATGAATGACGTAATCAATGAATTTCTTCATATATGTCCTGGGAATCTCCTTTCACATGAAGGCCAGAGGGAGAAACATGAGCACAAATGTCCATTCTTTAGTGTGCTCCTGCAATTGTAGAGTTTGTACATGACTGTGGAGAAAATGTTGTGCAGCCCCCTCTTTCTCTGCCACATGAGAATTATGATCTTGCTCTGCTGGCCCCATGCCTAGATTCAAAGGACTCTACCACATTGATTTTAGCTGGGGCAAGATGCCAGCCAAGGACCATTTGGGAAGAATTTCCCACAGTAGGCAGAAAGTGACACCACAGACAATGCTTAAACTGCTCTCAGCAGCCAGCGATGCTAAACAGGCTCCACTTGAGACTGCACTGGGGGAAAGCACACCTGAGTATTCTAGAACATATCATCAGCAGCCAAAACCTTTTCTTATTTAAACCCCCAATCCAGGCAAACCTAGGAAATCCAATCAAACAGACATAAACCAATTGAACCTTGATAATCATAGACTGTTTATGGTCCCTAATTAATCCCTGTCTCCTTGAAAGATTTTCCTTTGGCATTTGCTTACTTCAAAATTGCTCAAGTGTTCTGCCATCAGCAACATTCAGGTCATCTTACTCTCATTATTTTTTATCTTTTCACCAAAGGTGTGTGTAGGGACAAAAAATAAAATGACAATTGAGAAAATATGACAATAGAATGGAAATGTTATCTTAATCAATCGATAATGTCCCTGCCAAATATTCCTACTGTGGCATAAAATTAATTTTAACACTTAATAAGAAACTTAATAGAAATTACTAAAGTCTAAATTTTAATAGGTAAAACTGTCAGAATTCCAACCAATCCAGTTTACTTTTATTGAATACAAGAAGGCCAGCCATTATAAGGTATAACTGGCTACCCTCCCAGCTTTCTGAACCACCATAAATTTTGCGTCTCCCCGAAAGACAATATTCTGACCTTCCAAGATTGGGCTGAGTGTCCATGCTTCTTGTCCTTATAGAATCTTTTACTGACTCCTGCTAATTTTTATAAATGCTTCTTCCTCAGAAAAATGTTTCTTTTTTTTTTTAATATTTATCTACCCATGCATACAAGAACTGGGGTACAGGCCAGAGGTGTGGGGGGTGAGAGGACTCACCAGAGACAGAGTGGGGAACAGAACAGGCAGACTAACCAAAACACACTGCTGAGGAGAGCAGCCAGCAAAATAGGAGAGGTCTGCTGAGCCATGTGGGTAGCTCCCTGGAGGGCCAGGGATCAAACTTGTGCTGCAGAGGCTGCAGATAGCTTCATAGTATGGTGTCCAACCCTTTGTGCCACCAGAAAGGCTCTAAATTTCTTAAAGATGAAGATCATTTGTTGCTTTCCTATTGTGTTCCTGGGGGTTAACACATAGCCTGGGCTAGAATGAGTGCCAAATTAATGTATTTTGTTGAATACATGAATGATTAGAATCACAGACAGGAGTGATGAATGAACCAGAATGGAGTGTTCAGGTACCCCACATCACAGTTCTTTCTGATTTTAGAATCAGCAGCAGTAGACAATACATGAAATCTCAGAGTAAACCCAGTCTCTGCATCCACCTCAAGCATAAACTTGTTATGCTTTCTGATCAGGACTTTCTCTGACAATTCAAGAGCCCATTCAGCCCCTGCCCAAAATAGTCCAGAAGTGCAGGTGAGTTATAGTTCTCAGTGAAATCCTCAGTCAATGAGGAATAAGGGCTAAAGGATGGATGCCCCAGCCTCCTGTCCTAGAGAAGACAGGTTTTAAAAGCCTTCTATACAAATCTCATCAAGTCTTAGTGTTACAGGGCAGGAAGAGGGGCAGCCCAGACCCACAAACCTGCTTGCTCTAAATAGGTTCTGCCATCCTCCGCATCAACACAAAACATATGAGACTTTAACGGGAAGGAAATTTAATACAATTAAGAAACAATACAGAAAAGACAAAGAATATAGTTTCTAAATCAAGCACTCAAAGTTACCCGTCCCCTCGTGGGTAAAAGTCCACCCAAGCAGGATTGGCCCAGAGCAAGACCCCAAAGCCTGCCCCAAGTTTAAAGCATCTTCCAGTGGGGACCCACAGAAAAGGATCAGAAACAACCAGACAAGTCTGGAAGGAAAAGAGCAAAATCAAAATCAAGATAAAAGCTGCCATTGTCACCTCCCCACGAGTCTCACCTACATCTGTGTCACCCGTCCACAACCAAAAGGCAAGTGTAGTTTCTTCACGTGTCTCTCAGCTCCATGTGCCTCCTCCAGGTCTCCTTCTGGCTCCATCCTGCTTCCTTCCTTCCTCAGTCTCCTCTGCAGCTTCTTCTCTCCCTCTCAGCTCCACTCTCCCTTGGGTGGGGCAGGAAACCTGGAAACTCCTCCTTTCCTGGGGACCACCCTGTTACATTAGCAGAATTGAGACCCTGTTGCTTAGAGCAATGCTCTTGTGGGCACTACACCCTTTTGCTCACTGTCACTCTTCACACCTGCCCCAGGACCATCTACCAAACACACTGCTGCATCCACGCCTTTGTCTCAGGTCTTGCTTTCACAAAGTAAGGAAACACAAAGAAAATTGTCATAAGGAATCTAATACGAGACTCTCAACCTAAGGACATTCAGAGACCTGAATGATCAAAGACATGAAAGCCTCAGAGAACATGTGAGAAAATATCACATCATAAACAAGATAATGAGATAGCACTGAACACAGTCCCTAGATCATAGCAAATGCCCAGCAAATTGGTCCTTCTTTCTTCCCTAATTGCTTTCCATTCTTTCTGCATTGTTTCCTTTATCAATTTTGTGGGAACCCAATCAAAGACATCAGCCTTTATGCTATTCCCAATCCCTCTGTGTAAATATATCTCAAAACCTTCTTCTTCTAAAAACTAGGACTCCTAGGAGTAACTACATTTACAGAGAGAAGTAATGATTGATAAAAGTTGTAACAACTGATGTTAAATGTAAAAAATACAAGTTATGCCCTACTATTGGTATTTAGAGCTTTCACTTTTACAGAGACAATTAACTGATTACTTAATATTATTGGCTGACTAAATAAGTTGAGAGCCAGGAGGATCATCTTCTTGCCTATGAAAGCTTAGTTGCCTGATCCTTAAATGTAGAAGTAGTTTCCAGGATAGTCACATATAGACAAGCCTTATAAACCCAAATCTGCAAAATTAGTGTAGACTTTCAACTGCTCACAGATTACATTTTCATTTTAGTGACTTGATCTAAGGATATGAGCTATTTTAGGATTTCAGGCACAATGGGGTAACCTGATGAAGAGGTTTTGAGGATAAAGTGACCAAATGTCAAATATCAAATCACTTAACTATTCTACCTACATGCAAAATCTAATTTTATTTCTTTATGAACTTTACTGTACATCTGAGATGCCAAGAGTGCTTTCATAAAATAAAGAAAATACTATGATTTTATTTCTTTAACACAGAGTTAGAAAACTGGGTTATTCAAGCATCCTAACTTAAAGTGAGCAAACATCACAGATCCTGAAAACATATTGTGTCTCAGGAAAGAAACCATAGCACGTGCACAACTCTGATACCACATTTGCATTTCTCAACCACTTTTCAAACACCTTGCATCTGCAAAAGGAAAAAATCATTCCAACTCTAGGAATTAGTGGTGAGTGAAATTGGCAACATTTGAATTCTTCACATGTCTAATCTTAACACTTTATTTTAACAAATTCAATATAAAACAAAAATGCTAAATATATCTTGGACAGAATTTATCTACAGTAGTGGCAAAAATGAATTATAGTCCTGCCACTGTTTCCATCAGCACATTTAAAGCCCCCAATAAGCATATCAGTTAAGTAAAATTATGGGGCTTCCTATGCAAATGCAGTTTTTAGTGGATTCTCCTATATTCATCAACATCAAAGTTGTCCCTGATAAGGATGCAATTTGGATAAGAACAATGAGCTTGCTATGCAAACACATGCCAAAATCCACACTAGCTCTTCCTTCCAAGACATTGTTATCCTAAATCTACTTGCATTAACACCCTGGGTCCACTGTCATTTATTATTATTCAATTTTCTAAATTTTATAAGTGAGCTGGAAAGAATAACAACACTTAACCAGTGACATTTTGTGGCATCATTTTAATACATTATTTTCTGTTACTAATACACGAACTTCTCCATAAAGCAATTTGAGCCTTTTTAGAAATTTTTAAAATTAAGATATGAAAAGAATGCCTAAATCTACTTGCATAAACACCTGGGTCCACTGTCATTTATTATTATTATTCAATTTTCTAAATTTTATAAGTGAGCTGGAAAGTACAACAACACTTAACCAGTGACATTTTGTGGCATCATTTTAATACATTATTTTCTGTTACTAATACATGAACTTCTCCATAAAGCAATTTGAGCCTTTTTAAAAATTTTTAAAATTAAGATATGAAAAGAATGCCGTTGTCAAAATTAACAATTTAATACCAATAAATTCGATGCAGGGCCCAAACCAATTTTATCAAGTGGAATTTCCTATCATTTAAAATATGTTTTGATCAATTTCAGGATGCATATTTCTGCAATTTCAGCAATAAAAAATTTCCAGAAAATATAAATATTTTTTGTAGCTCAGAGAAGCATGCAATCAATTTTTTTCTTTTTTTCCCCTCTACTACCACCCCTTCTGTCCCTGTCCCTTTCCCTCCCCTGTCCCTCTTAATGTCAGAGTCCTCAGGGTATTTGTTGATGTACTGTGGTTTTTGAAAGTTGAGTTGTCTGTCTTATAAATGTCTAATATTTGTTTTTATCATCCTGACTTGTTTGCTGCACATAATTCTTTCAAATTCCCTCTGTTTTGTTTACAATGACTGCATTCCATCCTTTCTTGTGCCTATATAATATTCCACGGGATGTAAACACCACATCTTTTTGATCCACTGTCAGTTGAAGAAGATTTAGATTGCTTCTATGTCCTAGTTATTGTTAATAATTCTGCTGTGAGTATTGTAGAATATATGGGTTTTTTTGTTCATGGTTTCATATTCTGTAGCAATACACCCAAGAGTAGGAAAGCAGGATTGCATTTTTAATATTTTAAGGTAAATCCAAATATCTTTCCATAGTAGTTTCACCAGTTCACGTACCCACTAACAGTGTGATAAGGTGCCCTTTATACCACATCCTCCTAGCAGTTGGGATCTTTTGATATCTGCCATTCTCATGGGTATGAGGTGGTATCTAATGTAGTTTTAATCTGTACCTCTCTCATTAGGAGTGAAGATGGTCTGGAATTCTTTTACTTTAAGTATTTTAAATAGCTTTCCTGTCCCTTTGTAATTGTTATGTTTCTACTGAAAAATCTTCTGAGTCTGATTGTTGTTCCCTAGAGGTTACTCTTTTTTCCTCTCGATATTTTTAGTATTCTTTTTTTATCTTTGGTTCTCAACAGATTTATCATTTTGTGTCTTGGTGTTTATCTGGTGTTATTTTGTTGGAACACTTCGAACCTTTTGATCACAACTTCTGGTTCATATCCCAGAGTTAGGTGGTTTTCACTGATTATTTTTTAAATAGATTTTCTATACTTTTTCTATTTCTTTTCCTTCTTGGATCCCTGTGATATGGACATTATTTCAAGTTGTGTCAGAGAACTCTTACACTATTTTCATTCTTACTCCTTCTTATCTTTCTATTCTTTTTTGCTTTTTATTGTTATATTCTTGTGTTCCCAACATTGTGTTTTCATAAATTGTCTCCATTCCTCTTGTTTGCTAGTAAGGCCCTCAGTTGTATTTTTTTTAGAACAGCTACAGTGTTTCCTAACTCCATTTTCTCTGAATGTAGCTGCCTCATATTTTCATTTTTTATAATCTTTATTCTTTTTTTGTTTGTTTTCTGTCTTCCATTATTTTAAGTTTCATAGGAATGATCAGAACTGTTTTCCTGAATTCCCCTTCTGTCATGTTCTACAACTTCACTGAGTCAGAGCTCCTTTCAGGTATATTTGTACAGTGTTCTGGCATTTGTGCAATGTTCTTATGTCTCCCTATTTTCAAATTTCTATGGGTTTCATTTATTTATACATACAGGAACTGGGGTACAGGCCAGAGGGCTAAGAAGATTCACCAGAGACAGAGTGGAGAACAGAACAGGCGGATCGACTGAAATACACTGCTGAGGGGAGCAGCGCATGAGTCAGGAGAGGTCTGATGCACCATGTGGGTATCTCCCTGGCCAGAGATCGAACTTGTGCTGTAATGACTGTGGATAGCTTCATTCGTTGCATCTTAACCCCTTGCACCACCAGGGAGGCCCCAGTAAGGACAAATTTCAATGGTTGTTTTTGAACTTGCTGGAGTAGTCGGGGGTCTGAAATTGGTGAAGACTGGTAGGTATAAAAGATGACCAGGGCAATAGGCATCAAAGGATCAACTCCAATAGACTTTCAGATATAGAAATTTTAGATGTCTCAACTTTTAGATAGAGATATTTTAGCTATCTCAACCTTAGATAGGAAGTGGCAAGTGTTTTGGATATGTCTACTTAGGGTGGGGGCTGGCAGTGTTTCAGATATCTCAGCCTGGACTTCAGTGGCAGTATCTTCTACAAGGAAGCCCAGACTCTTTGACCTGATTCAGACTACAGCATTCTCTGTATTGTGTCTCAGATTCAAGCCAATAGTTCTCACTCTGTTCCTGCTTCTTTAGCTCTCTAGCAATGTCTCTCTGTCCTGGATGTCTGTTCATACACTGCCTTATCCAGTGTAGTGCTGGGTCTTAGGAACCCGGATGTTGGCATGCACTCAAATCAGTAACAGTAGGGTGTTCTTTAGTGTAGTCACTGCTCCCTCTTCAGCGTTGTGCTGCCCATTATTACTTTAAACAAGTTCACCAAGAGTTTCCCTATGCTTTCTGTGGGGCTGATGCTCCTATTGTGCATGCTGATTAACAGTTTTTCCCTCAGGGGTTTTTGGCTTTGTTTTGCTTCAGTTTTGTTGTGCATATCTTCACTCTGCCACCATCTTGTTGAACTCCAAACTAAATATTCCTATCTGTGTTTAGTGCTCTGCTAATTCAACACTCAGTGACAATTCAACTTTCCTTCAGTATCCCCATTTACAAATGAGAAATCTAGGCTGTCTCTTATAGAACTGTCTGCTCAAGATCATAGTGACCAAAGCAGAACACAGAAGAAAACTTGAAAATTATTTGCTAATTCTTGTTGCCACTGATGTAGATGAGGGTTGATAATATTTGTCTCTTCCTATTTCTCTTCTTCTTCCCCTATTACATCTCATCAGTAGCCAAGGAGAATGCTGTGATGAGTGTATACTACATCTTGTTAGGAGGTTTTCTGAGAGTTAATAGAAAAATTCCTTAGAAACCATTTGCTAGAAATTATGAAAATAAATAAATCTTGCTATTGGGCAAGCATGATTCAGAAATGAAATGGAGCAGAATTTGTATGACTATAGCCCTTGGTGGAATAATGGCAAAGCTTTCAGCTAAGAGCAAATATAGAAGGTGTGTGGGACAACAGAAGCCATGTCTTGCCAAATGGTTCTTTAGTTCATGCCTATTTATGTGTATCAAACAGTTAGAGAAAATAGAAGTAAAAATCATCTTTTCTTTATATTCTCTGAATGATTATTATGATTATGATTATTACTGAATTCACAATTGGTTAATAACTTGTATACAGGTTTCAGTTGTACATCATTATTAATCAACTCTATATACTACAGGGTGAGGGGCACCCCAGAACCCCCAAACCTATCTGCTTTAAATAGGTTCTGCCATCCACTTCATCAAGACAAACCATACTCTAGTGTGTAAGACCTTTAATGAAAAACTTTAATACAATTAGTATGCAATAAAGAGAAGAAAAGGGAAAGACAAAAATATAGCTTCCAAATCAAGCACCTAAAGTTACCCATCCTCTTGTTAGGGGGAAGTGATGTCCTGAGTTAATCCCATACAGGATTAACTTTGTGGACTCCACCCCCACTCCAGACTAAAGCCATCAAGACTCTGGGAAAGACAAATCCCATCACCACCAAGGGAGGGTGGCTGGGACCTGAGGGTGGAGTTGGGCAGCCAGGTTGGATATAAAAAACCAAACACGTGGGCCTTGGGCTCTCTCTGGCTCACGATCGCTCGCCTCCTGGCTTCACCGCTCCTGGCTGGCGGCCAGCTCTCAGAGCGCCATTTTGGGATTCCTAATCGGCGGATCAGGTAGGACTCATTTAAAACTTTGTCTCCCACTTTTCTCCCAGAGCTGTACATTTCCTCATTTCCCCTTCCCTTTGTAAATAAACCTTTTATTAACCTTTCACGTGTGCCTGCAGTAGAGCATTGATAAGTCCTTTTAAGCGCGCGGGTGAGGACCCACAGTCAGGCACCCCGTTTTGTATCGGGGTTGCTCTACAACACTCTCATGAGTGAATGTCCAGCCAAACAGGGTTGGCCCAAAGCAGGGCCACCGAGACCCAAAAGTCTGCCACAAGCCTAAGGCACCTCTAGGTGGAGACCCATAGTAAAGGGGCAGAGGGGCAAGACAAATCTGGAAGGAAAAGTGCAAAATCAAGATAAATGCTGCCATTGTTAACCCCACCCTGGGTCTCTCACCACTGTTTCTTGCGTCTCCCTCCAATGTCACCAATTCCTTGTACAAGTCCAAGGCCAAGAATCAAGTGCAGCTTCCTCATGTGTCTCTCTGCTCCATGTGCCTCCTCCAGGTCTCTTTGATTTCCATGCTTCTTCCTTCCCATCTCCTCTCCAGGTTTTCCCTCTCCCTGCTCGGCTCCACCCTTCCTTGGGTGGGGCAGGGAAACTGGAAACTCCCCTTTCCTTGGGGATCATCCTGTAACATGTCCAACCACTAAAACTCTAGCTTCCTTCACCATACAATTGATCCACTTACCCAATTTACCCCGCCACCCCCGTCTCTATATTCTTCAGTCACACATTTAGTTAAAATCATAATGCAAAGACTAAAGTGAAGTCTGGGCTTAAACTATAAAAATAAACTTAGCTACCTTGATAATTGTTTCCAGGAATACGGACTCCAAGAATCAAACTTCCATTGATAAACAAGGGTAACAATGTCAAGCAGTTGTCTCTGTGAGGTCAAAAAGAACCACTGTGAAGGGTGTTTGTGAGCAGTATTCCCAAGTCCTCTGGGAGACACATCTTCATGGCAAAGTCTGCTGACAGACAGCAAAGGAGCAGCTCCAGGAGAGGAGTGTTTATGTCCTGTTTCTGCCTGCTTTGTGAGTCTCCCCACTAGAGAGAAACTAATTATCTAGAAAAACCAAAGTGCTTAAGTGGCCTGAGGACAAGATTAAATGAAACAAGGGTTTCTTACTGGGGTTGGGACTGGGGGCTGGGTCTGGGGAGTGGATAAACTGCAAAACTCCTCATTGCTCAAGGCTGAAATAGTAACAAAAAGGAACAAAACACCCTCACACCTTCAGTGAAGCTAAGCCCCGGCATCTACAGTTGCTTTAATCAAGATGCATCTTCGAGGTTAATATTCCTCAGCCTTTCAGTCTGCCAGTCTCCTTCACCCAGCAGTTTAATTTTAGCTCTGTATTAATTATACATTACAATTATACTCAGACATGGGCGCACACACACTGTAACAATGATGCTGCTTCCCTGGACTCGCTCTGGAACTTATTCAGGTCACTTCAGCCCCCATGAGATACAATGTTGTTTACTGTCTGGTACCTCACACTCAATTTTCTCTGGAGATGGCTGTCCAGAAACAAGCTTCCTCCAAGTGGAAACTCTCTGCATGGCTTTCCAGGGAGAAGAGATGACAGATCTCTATGTCTGATGCCACGCTGTGACCAAGATAAATAAATAAACAAACAAATAAATAAATAAATTTAACAAATATATATACGGTGGCAAAATCAAAATTTTCTGACAATACATCTTAGGCAAGTGTGACTTGATGTGCCCGGAAGGGCCTTA
Organism: Talpa occidentalis; assembly: GCF_014898055.3. Classification (NCBI taxonomy): domain Eukaryota; kingdom Metazoa; phylum Chordata; class Mammalia; order Eulipotyphla; family Talpidae; genus Talpa; species Talpa occidentalis. The sequence goes on from NW_023604972.1 coordinate 76,546,937, forward strand.
TGTGTGGAAATACCTCACAAAGGCAATCCTATTCAGAAATGTGGTTTTTAGGTTGCACAGGAAATGGATGTTCAAGGCTTTTCCTGTCATCACTGCAGTTTTGGTGATTGCAAGTGAGCTGGGGAACAAAGGCTCAGCAGAAATATCTCTGCACTTCCCCCAAGCCCAGCTGCTTGCCCTTGACATCTTGAAACTGGCACTTCAACAAGCTCTTAGCCTCTGAGAGCAAAGCATGAAATGTAAAACCAGAAACATCTATTTATTAAGATTGGTCACTAAATTAATCTTTCCCTATGGCCAGTTATGAAGTGGAGTTAATGAGCATGAAGCAGAAGCTGAGTCGAAACATATTTAGCCACTAGCTGCACCTCAAGGCCTTAGTCCCTGGCAAAAGAATCAGAACAGCTCCCTCCTGACATCAAAAGAGCACAAAGCAGACCAAGGCAGAGAAATTCGGGCAACTTTTAGTCCCCACACCCTCCTTTTATCTCTTGCTGAAAGTCTGACAATGAGTTTGTTACAACACAAAGCTTGGCTTTTGCTACTGCAGCTTTGGCCCAAGGGTTCCAAGGCTTTATTTGTAAATCACTTACATTATTTATTCTGCCTCTCCCAGGTCCAAGCTCTGCTATGTGCTAAAGATACAGCAAATCTCTTCTCACAAAGCCCTCATAGTGCCCTGGGGAATGGGCAAGGACCCAAACAAATGCACATAGATTTTTCAAGTTGTGTTAAGTGCCTTGATAGTGACTGGCATGGCTGAATAACAACCCCAGTTCAGGCAGTCTGGGGTAAGCTTCTCAGAAAGGGTCATTCCAGCTGAGCCGTGCCAAGTTCCAGGGCCGAGCCCTAAGCACACCTTCCGGAGAACACAAAGGAGAGATGGCTAGAGAGTTAAATACAGCTTTCTTTGATAAGTGTCCTGGTGGGTGTTTTACTTTCTTTTTACCTTCCCACTATCTTAAGGTGAGATACATGTCATTAGGGGACTCGGCTGTAAGTAAAATCAACATTTGGAGCCTCCCCAGTGGCTGGCACAGCGGTTAAGCCCTAGGTTACGAAGCTGCCCAGCCTCTGCAGCGCCAGTTCCATCCCCGGCTGCCAGGTGAGGGACCCACACGGCACCCAGACCTCTCCTGCCTCCCGCTGCTCCCCTCAGCAGTGTACTTGTCAGTCTGCCTGTTCTGCTCCTGTTAGAGGGAAAGGATGTCCCCGTTCTGGCTCTGGTGAATTCTCTCATCCTCCCGCGCTTCTGACTGTACCCATGCTTGCATAAATAAATAAATAAATCTTTTAAAAAAATAAAATAAATAAAATCAACATTTGGGGGGCAATGAAACTCAGGGAGACTGCATGTTATAAAATGGAGAGACAGATACAGGTCTGAATTCCCCACACTCAATGGCTGTCTAATGTTGGGCTTCTTGTTTAACATCTAGGAGCCTCAATTTTCTCATTGAAAAGAATGGGTTGATGTGGAATTAAATGATAGAGCCTGTAAAGGTTAATGATATAGTTATTTGATATAGTAAAGGTTATCTGATATAGTTCCTGGCTCAAAACAGTATGTTCAAGGGGTGTTAATCAGAGTCAATAATTCTGCATGTTCCAGGAATAAAGTCAAGCCCTTTTGTAACGAAGCAACCCCGATATAAAACGGGTTGCCTGGCTGTGGGTTCCCACCCACGCGCTTAAAAGGGACTTATTAATACTCCACTACAGGCACACACAAAAGGTTTATTTACAGGGGAAGGGGAAATGAGGAAATGTACAAGTTAGGGAGAAAATAGGGAAATAAAGTCTTTAATGCGTCCTACCCGATCCCCCGACCTGGAAACCCAAAGGCACTCTCAGAGCTGGCCGAACGCTGCGAGCTGGTGGGGAGCCAAAATGGGGGATCTTCTCCAGAGCCCATGTGTCCAGTATTATCAAACCTGGCTGCTTAACCCCACCCTCAGGTTCCAGCAACCTTCCCTTTGGTGGTGATGGGAGTTGTCTTTCCAATGTCCTGATGGCTTTGGTCTGGAGTGGGGGTGGGGTCCACAAAGCCTGTATGGAATTAGCTTTAGGACATCCTTTCCCCCCTTACACTTTGAGCACCTTCTAAGACTTAACTCCCCCAATAACACTGAAGTATTATTACCACGCTTTTGAAGATGAGGACGCATAAAATGAGTGGACCTAAGCAAATATTACCTGTGAGCTGGTCCTCAACCCTGCTTTGATGCAGAGTCAAGCTATTGGCTATTGGCGGCAGGGGTGGGGGTGGAGGGTCCCAAACCCCAAACCAAGTTCCACCCCTCAGGTGGAATAGCAGTCATCTTCCATCATATTACACTGTAATCTCATCTCCTTTGAGAAAATCCCAAAGGGAAATGAGGTCTATTCCATTGTGACCTTTTCTTTGTATTCTCAACAAAATTCAAAGGTCTTTTGCATAACTTTATTTAGTAAGAAAATAGGCTGGTGAGAGCATAGCTGGGGTGAGATTTCCATTGTCCCATGGAGTGAGAGGTTTATCACACACAAACACACAGTAACAGACCAGGTCAGATGACAGAAACAGACAGTAAGCAGCATACCACTTTGCCACTTATCTCCAAAGAAAATCTGTCCCCAAAAGGATGGTGAAAATTTTGTCTGACAAATCAACAAAGCAGAAAGTAGCATTTTAACAACAATGACTATAATGCCTATATTATAGAACAGTTGTAGGAACATCTTTACCATATTATAAAAAATTATAAAATGTTTCATTCATTTGGTCCACAAAAAAATATTCAATGCCTACTATATTCCCAGGATCTTTCTCAACACTGGGGATACAAAACAAATATAAATACACACTACCAAGACAATAATAATAATAATAGTAACTATAGATACATGCCATTGTGGAATGTACCTGCTTGTGCAAATAATGATTATTATGTAAAGAGTAATTTTTGTTTCCTTAGCTTCAGGGTTGACTCCCCTTTAAATGTAAATATCTGACAGTACGTCTCTTTAAACTAGTTCCCTATCAAATAAGACTTACCCCTTCCCCAGTTTTCTAAGAGTTCATTTTGGTAAGAGAAGGGAAAATACAAAGGAGAACATTTGTGTGCAGGCAGTAGATTCAGTGACAGGTGAAGTTGTGTGTGGGGAGAAGCAAGAGAATGAACCTCTCAGTTCTGCCTACCAAAAGCACCAGCCACACAAAGTAATTCACTATTATTCTAAGTAAACCACCTGCTACTGCTTTCAAAAAAGAAAAAGAAAATCACATAACACATTTCAAAGTCAAGAAACAATGTGTATGGTCTGAATTACTATTCCTTCCATTAGCATGGATAATCAAGAGTTTACTCTGTGTGTGTGTTCAATCAAAGCTAGCCCCAAGCAAGTCCTAAAATATAACAATTACATGGTTTCCTCCCACTCCTACCCCACATAATGGATCTTGAAGGAAAAACTGTGTTCAAACAGGCTGAAGCATAATTTTTAGTGTGTGGGTAAATCTGAAAAAAAAAAAAAAATTTAAATAGGTAGGAGAAAGGAGCATGGGTGTGTCCTTCCCTGAAACAGCAAGAATAGTCCCTTTTCGGACAGAAGATAAGCCCAAAGTGAGAAAATGAGATCTGATTGGTTGATTACTCACTCTTTACTTCCAGAAGATGCCAGGGGTTCAGACCAAAGGCCAATCCAAAACAGTAGTTAGCCAAAAAGGGGGAGGGGGGATGTGCAGGCTCTAGGGATTGTCAGATCTCTGTGATAAGGAATGGCCCCATTATGCTTGCATTTTCAGAAGTGGCCCTCCTCTTACCCTAGTTTCAAAAGAAGCCCTCTCTATTCACCTTCTCATTAAAACGGCCTCTCCAGAAAAAAATGCTGAGACCACACAAAGCAGGACATTCATCACTAAGGCAACCCGTGTACTCAATGAAAGCTGGCAAGCACAAAGGCCCGCTTAGGCTTTGCAGGGAAGCTGCTTCTCTTTGCCTCAGACCATATTTCAGATTAAACGTTGCACTCAGATAGGAAGCAAATTCTGTATTTTGGTTTTTTGTACTAAGTGTACTTATGAAAAATGAAATCATCCTTTTACTTTTTAAAACAGGCAACTTCTTGGGTGGCTTTAGGCATATAATTTTTATTTTCAAGACATTATCACCAGCTACATTCCCTCCCATTTTAAACCACCCCATTTATACCATCTTAATTCAATGTGGCTAATTGTCTCCCACAAAGGCCTGGATACTAAGTCTGCAAGGACTATTCAACTATGCTTCTCACCCAGCTTTGCCCCTACCTGGCCCCCCAACTGCCACCTTCCCCATCAAAGACCACCCCCCACACACACACACACACACACGCCCCCCCCCACACACACACACCACAGCTCACATCTCCTCAGGGCTAGCAGAAGCCTATTCAGTTATAGCTCAAATATAATGTGTGAAATGACGGCAGAATCTGGCGACAGCACTATTCACACATATCATGGAATTTACTGCAAGTCATTTCTGTCTTATATATTCTTTTTAAGGACTCTGAGATATTAAAGTTCAAAAATAAATCTCTATTCAGTGGAGGCAAGGGGCAGACTGTTTCATTACAAAGCCATCTTAAACTAACTTTCAGGTAGCGTGCTGACCTGATCAACCTCAGCTTTATTCTTGGGCATCCTGATATGTCTCTTGCTTTTCCTGGAGATAAAATAAAACTGCTACCTTTGGCCAGAATAATAATATTATATGTCAGCTTTATTTTAATTTGCTATTGACAATGTTTTTTCTCAGTCACTTTACAGACAAATAATATCTCCTGAGAAATCATCTTTAGCATATTAGAATCTCAAGCAGAAGTTCCATGGCGGACACCTGGGGCAATTTTCTCAGATATAGGACAGACTTCAGCTGGAGTGTGAAATTGGATTTTTTTGGTCTTTTTCATGTATTCCAAGTAGTGGGATAAATTGGTTTTGTACTCCTGTTTCATAAACTGTTCTTTCTTTTTGTTTTCAATCTACACAAAGCACCTAAAAAAGAAATTTAGAAAGAAACTGAACTAAAACACTAGCTTACTCTTTCACATGACCAGCCAAGAATTAGAGAGACCAGAAAAGTAACCAGGTAGAGTTAATCCTAACCAGAAAGAGTTTTGAGTTCTGAGTCAGGAATCAGGAATTACATAATTAGTAAGAGATTATTTCTGGTCTAGTGATATTCACTCTTAAGTAAATATAAAGACGATGGAGCATTCATCCACTTGGAAAGAGACCATAGTTTGTGTCTACCTACCTAAATGGGAGCTGTTTGAGGACTTCAATATCCAAAAATTTAAAAGGGGTTCTGATATTAAAATGTTTGAAAACTGCTCTTCTAGCAGATTGAACAGGAATTGATGAAACAGAGATAGTGTAGAAATAATGGCTTCAGGAAGCTATGAAAAAGAAAGGATTATTGTTAAAAGGGAACTTTGGGGTCAAAGGATTTGTGTGTGCACAAATATGTTTTATGATAGATAATACTTGAATTTGAGCATGTATAACTACTAAGGGAAAAGGTCAATTAAACAGAGGGATGTGCATGGAGGATGGGGTAGCAAGGACAAAAATCCCTTTGAAGAAATAAATAATCTTTACTGGATTGGAGAAAGAAGAGAAAACTGTCCTTTTAGCAGCAAATATACTAGGAAAGGATTGATTCTCACAATGAGAAAGCTTTAGTGTTCGTAGCAGAAAGTTGAAAAAGCTCTCAGTTTATAGCTTCCATGTGCTTTGTAACTTAGGAGATAAGGTTGAGTGTAAGGATGGTGAGAAGATGAGATGTAGTTGAAGAGCAGGAGATGGAGAGACTGGAAAATATGTGAAAGTGTTCCTGTGAAGAATGGGAGGGACATGACTATGGAAATAAGGCTGGATTGTCAGGAAGCACTGAAAATACTGTTGACTGAAATTGAAGACCATAAACATAGAATTGAATACTGGATTTAAAAAAAAAATACTTGTTTCATAGTAAAATACAGCACAGAGAGATAAAATATATATTTATGGTAAAACAAATATTTCTTAAGTTTATCAACACCTTTACCCTCCTACCACATAATAAAAGACTGTAGAATGCTTCCATTAACTTTACTTACCATATGTCATCTTGTATTTTCTAGTATTTTTACTCCATAATATATTATCATTCTATATAGCGAGTGTCCATTTATATTTACCTATGTATTTATCACTTCTTTATTCTCCATTCCTTCTTTTATTGGGCCTTTCATTTTGGCTCAATTTCCTTTAGAATTTCCTTTAATAAAGTTAGTGGTTACCACAGATGGTGGTACTTACATGTGGAATACAGTGAAATAAACAAATGGGTCTGGAAAAAACAAACCACAGAAATCTGCCTATAGAACTGAGGCTTCCAGATGAGGAGGGAAGAAAATAAAATGGGGAGGTAGCACAATGTTTGTTGGTGGGTGTGGGGTGGTAAAAACACCTGAATGGGATGATCCTATACCTGGAAACCATGTACAACATTGAAAACCAATGTTAATGCAATAAAAAATAATAATAATTAAAAATTAGTGGTTACCAAAGGGAAGGGAAAAGGAGATTGGGTAAACCAGGTAAAAGGTATCAATTGTGTAGTGAAGGATGGATTTTTTTTTCCTTTATTGAAGTATCATTGGTTTACATAGATGTTAGTATTTTGTAAGTATAGGCGCTCCCCCACCCAGGGGGAGTCACTGTATTTAAGTTGGATTTTTATCTGTCCCTTTGTTCGGTTTCTCTATATTCCACATTAAGTGACACCCTTCCATATTTGTCTTTCTCCTACTGACTTATTTTGCTTAGCACAGTCCTTTCCAGTTCCATCCATGTTACTGCAAATGACATGAGCATATCTTCTTTGATCACTGAGCAGCCTTCCACACTGTGTATATATATACACCACATCTTCATGATTCACGTATCTGTTTTAAGGCACTTATGTTTCCATATCTTGACTATTGTAAATAACGCTGCAATAAACATAGGAGTGCAAGTTTCCTTTTGAATTAGTGTTTCTTGTATCCTTTGGGTAGATACCTAGACATAGAATTATTGCAGAGTCTGAATTACTACAGTGTCTATTGTGACTTCTCATTTATTTTTTATGCTAGTTGTTTGTTTTCTTCCCTTTTTGAGCTTATCTAGACATCTGTCTATTTTGCTTAGTTATTCAAAGAACCAGCTTTTGGTTTCATTGATAGTTTGGATTGTCTTTTTTATTTCTATTCATTTATTTCTGTTCTAAGGTTTATTATTCTTTTACAGGATTTTAGTTTTGTTTGTTCTTATTTTTCTAGTTCTTCAAGGTGACAGGCACACTGTTATATATTGGAACTTTTCTTCCAGTACATACTTATATGACTGTATATACTCTCTTGGTACCACCTTTGCTGTATCCTATAAGTTTTGGATCGCTGTGTGTCACTCTCATTTGTTTCAAAGCATTTTTTTAATTTCATCTTTGATTTTCTCATTAACCCAGGAGTTTTTCAGTAGTGTGGTTTTCAGTCTACACATATTGGAGGATTTCCCTTCTTCTTTTTTGTAGTTGATTTCTTCTTTGATACCTTTATTGTCAGAAAAGATGCATGGTATGATTTCAATCTTCATGAATTTGTTGATACTTATTTTGTGACCCAATATATGCTCAATCTTGAAGATGTCCCATGTGCACTTGAGAAGAATGTGTATTCAGCTTTGGGGGAGGTGCAGGGCCATAGAGAGGTCTGTTAGCTCCATATTGTCTAATTCTTTGTTTAAGGCTATTGTGTCCCTATTCCTCTTCTGACTCAATGATCTGTTCATTGTGTGAGTGGGGTGTTAAAAAACAAAAAGGAATTTCATTGATGATGGTATGCTGGTACAAACACTATCTTTTTGGGGAAAATGGTTTTATCTTAATGTTTTAAAGTTTTTTTTAAAGATTTATTTATTTATGCATACAAGAGCTGGGGTACAGGCCAGAGATGCAAGGGGTGAGAGGATTCACCAGAGACAGAGTGGGGAACAGAACAGGCAGACTGACTGAAATACATTGCTGAAGGGAGCAGTGGACGAGACAGGAGAGGTCTGCTGCACCATGTGGGTAGCTCCCTGGCCAGCCAGGGATCAAATGTGCTGCAGAGGCTGCTGATAGCTTGACAGTGTTCTACTTAACCCCTTTTCACCACCAGGGAGGTCCAATATTTTAAAGATTTTTCTCAGGGTAAGGAATTCTAACTTGGAGCTATTTTCTTTCAGGAACCTGAAGATATCATTCCACTGACATCTGATTTTCATTACTGGTATTGAAAAGTGGACAGTCAGCCTGTTGCTCCTTTAAAAGTATTCTGAATTTTTTCTCTGACTGACTTGAATATTCTCTTTTTTGTGGTTTCATAATCAAGTATCTAGATATAGAAGTCATATTCATTCTGCTTAAGATTTTTGATGATTTTTTGAATTTTTAGATTGATGCTTTTCATCAATTCTGCAAAATTCTCAGTATTTCATCAGATACTATCTTTGCCTTATTTTCTCTCTCCTCAAATTAGACATCTTCCTCCAGGACTCTTAAGTTCTCTCTTTCTGTGTGTTTTTCTCTCCATTTATTCTGTAATGTTCTTGTCATCTATATCTTCATACACCTTCCCATTATTTCTGTGAATGATTTGTTATTAAATCTAGACACTGAGTTTAATTTGAGTTGCCTTTTATTTTTCCTTTCTAGAAATTTTACTGGTCTCTTTTTCAAGTTCAGTAGGTCAATTTTTAGACCTTCCTGTGTTTTCCATCTATTTTTTTAAGTAGATAAGCATAAGTGTTTATAATTTGTGTTCAGTGGTTCAGTTTATGAAGTCTTTGTGGACCTCAAACTGTTTCTTCTATTATTACTAATGTTTCTTTCTCTTAATATTGTGTTCCCTTGTGTACTTGATTTATTTTTTACTAAATACCTTCCTCTCCCTTAAAAATATCTGTGAAAATTCCTCGAAATTCAGCATACATGACTTAACCTCCAAAAAGATCTAAATTTACTTCTACCTGTTACCAAGGACACTACCACTGGTAAGTGATCTAGAACCATCTTAAAATAAATATGATTTAAGTTTTCCCTAGACTCCTCAGGTTATACAACCTTAGTTTGCAAATCTGCACGGGTTGATGAGTGCCCACAACTTTTTGGAAGGAAGTTTTCCTTCTCATTTGTGCAGTTCCAAGGCAAACTTTCCAGTTTCGTTCTGACTCAATCTTCATTGAGAGTGTAGCCCTCTGTTGTTATGGCTTACTAAGAGGAGAGTCTCCTATAAGATTCTCCAAATGTATTGGCTCTGAGTCATAAATCTTGCTCCCTTACCTTACAAGCTTACCAAATTTTTTTCAAAATTAGAAAATACCTTCTGGGTCAAGTGACCTCGGTTTACAGCTTACTTCTTCAGTCTCCTAATTTTACTTAATTTTGGTTTGAAAATTTCTAAACATACTATTAATTCTTTGATGTTTTAAAAGAAATAATTTTATTGACTAGCTTGTATGTACAAGACTGTTTTAGGTTCTCTGCAGAATTGTAATGTGATTAAGCACTAATCTTCACCTGCAAAATAATTTTGAGCTAACAGATATTTTTAATATTATTTCCAGCACTTTTAGTAGTTGTCAGCAGGAGAAATTTGTCCAAATAATCTAGTCAACCTTTACCAAACTGGAAATCATGATATTTCTTCAAGAACACTCATCAGCCCAGGTACGAATATAGAGGAAATAGACATTATGTTTCATCCAGAACTGGGGTTATAAGAATAAATAGAGGATGTGGCAAGCTAGCTTAGGGAATTAGTAAGGCAGTGAGTATTTGAAGTCTTGAATCATAAAATATGAGCTGGATAAGGAGACAATAAAAAACATAGGAAATATTTGAAACATTGAAAATATATGATAAAGAGAAAATAAATTTTAATAAAGGTGAAAGAATTTATATATTCAGGGTAATATAGTGATTGACCTAAACAGACAGAAAATCGCAAAAAGAGGATTGCCCAGGTATACGATCTTCAAGATAGAGAAGTTAATTTCGACTCTGGAAGTGGGCAGCTAAAGTATGAGGTTGAGTAGGTTAGTTTGAAGGTGAAGAAAGCAAAAAACCTAAGATTTTGAAATCAGCCAAGATGAAGTCAAAACTAGAAATGGAACAAAAGATCATACGACAGACCTATGATCTTCTATGAGTAAATGAAAATGAGTATTACAAGTATAGATTTCAGAAACAAGGTGAAATAAAAGGTGGTATACTGTGACATTTGCCTCAAGAGATCATGGGAAATTTCTTAAAGGGCAGGTATACTGTGCTATTTGCCTGAAACATATAATGTCATAAACCAAAGCTTTGATCAAAGAGCTCACAGAACGTTACCTAGAATCTGCTTTTAATATCCCCAGATTTCATACTCTCCTCATTCCGCAGGACAAATAAGACCAGACCTATGGATATACAGGAATTGGCATGTCATTTTCACAGTAGCTATCAATATTGCACCCAAGAAATTACTAATAAGCCAGTCTATGGGGAAAGATTATGGCCACACATTCTATGAATATCTCCCCCCAAATTAAAAGGACCTCAACCAAAATTGCATCAGGCTGCAGAAAACAGTGCTGCAAACACCAACATACCCTGGCAAACATATTTCAGCAGGGTTCCCAGAAGTTTAGGTTAGCATTAATCATTGCTCCTAATTGCTGTCAGTTAACTCTCTGGAGCCCCCTCTAGGCCAAGCCGTCATCCTAGGAAACATGTTGTCTTCCCATATAATGCATTTTCTGTCTTGCCAGTAACAGAATCTGTGGCTTTGGTGTTCTTTTACAGAAACACTGATCGAATTACCCTAAGACCTTTCTGTGTGTTCTGGGTTACCGGGCAGACTTCCAGAAACACACGCTTGCATTACCCTCAAATGGAATCCTGAACTTTCCAAGACTGCTCAGAAGCAGATATTTCTCAGTCATTTCAGACTTGACCACTGATAAAGACACACTGTACTTGACATCCCTGCTTTCTGGCCACAAAGTTGCACATGCCACACATAATTACATAACCTCTAAAACAGTTCCAGTAAAGATTCTTCATTGCCACAGTATTGTACACTCTCCACTGGAAATGCAAACTGGTCTGATTTCTCTTAGTCTAGTCCCTGCACATTGCAGACTGATTTCCCAACTTTATGCGTCTCATCGTGATTTCCATTTGATCTATTCATTTAAGAGACTGCTGCATATTCTATTCTATTTTTGAGTGTTCAGGAAAGCAAAAAATAAATTAAAAAACTCACATCCTTTATTTCCCTAGTGTGTGTCACTATTTTCCAACATTTTGGAAGTTCTTTCTAATGACATACAGAAAACCCATCATTTTGAATAAAAATAGGCATAAAGTCTATGACAATGAGGTAATTCATTGTCCTAATTTGACAACTGGGGAAACTGAGATCTACAGTTTAAAAGATTTGTCAAGATCAACAGTATCAGAATCAAGTGCAGTATTCATTATAGTGATCCATTCTAGTGGTTTTCCTACAATATCACTCAATATCTGAAAATTTGAACATCTTATTTTTTTAAATTTTATTGAAGTAATATCGCATTATAACAGTGTATAGGTTTTAGGTATACATCGTCATTCAATATCTGTATGTATTATATTACATACTATATTATGATCACCACCAAATTTCTAGTTTTCATCCTGTGCTATACAATTAATCCTTTTTTATTCTATTTGCCACCCCTTTTTTCTCCTTCTGTTCTGGTCACAATCATCTTGTTCTTATAGAAAATTTGAACTTTTATATTTTCCCTATGATTTCAGGATTTCTAACTTTTCCTTTTTCCAGAAACTATTGATTATATGCTTTGCCTGCATCTTCACAGAAATATATATATATATGTATATAAATATATGTATTTTACAAATGTATAGAACTAACAGAAGCTGACAATTGAATATTCATCATGTCAATTTGACCTTGAAGTGTCAGTATTACTTAATGTGAAGATATCAAGATGATAGCACAGCAGATGCTGCCAAATGAAAAATTTGCTGCAATGAGCTTTTTATGAAATATTGAGGCTAAGCAAAGAACCGGTTCCTCTGACAAAAATACCCTCAGTCACTCCCCTCACTAAATCACAGTGTGGAGGCTGCAGGCACGCTGGGCTTTCCATTGCCAGCAATGACGTCCTGAATGTGCTTAGCTGGGAAACATCCAAGATCAAGAGATGACCTTTTTATTGCAGATTGTGAGATCATCCTTATTCCCATTGGTTCACACTAAAAACAAAGATTGGGTTTTGTGGGGATTTTAATTACACATGTTTTAAGAACTTCATTTCTATGAAGATAAAATAAAATCCCACTCTGAGAGAAAAGGAAAAGGTAGACTCGCTCTCTGAGCAGTGCAAGTGTCAGTCACATCTTGGAAGCACACTGCATGCTCTGGTCTGTATTGCAGTTATACTCAACACCCATCCTCCCTTCAGGTGGGAACCTAACTGTTGCAACCGGAACTTTGTTGCCGCTTTGCGATGAGGGACGTTTGCAAAGCAAGTCTCTGCTACTTGAGCAGAAGTTCTTGTGCCATTTATTGAAAGCATACAGGCTAGTAAAAGCTGATCATGTGACAATGGCATGAGGAATAAGGTCCCGAGAGGCTAGGAATGGAGGACAAAGTTTTACGAGGGACAGGGAAGGGGACATTGTGGCCATACGTCAAGAGACATTTGCATCAGCAAATTATTTGATGTTATCACAGGCAGAGTTATCCTGAGACCACCGTGGAGATAGTCACGTAATCAGGCCAATGTGTCCTAGGCGTCCCAGGGCCTGCCTCGTGGTATGAGCTATACTCCGTAGGTGGTCAAGGAATTCTCTGCTGTGATTTGTAGATAGCAAATAGGCCACAGCTGCCCATGAGTGGCCAGCTCATAGGAACCCACACCTAACACCACACCCAGTATGGAATACAGTTTCCACCTACCACTCAGTGTTGTGGACCTCAGCTAAGAGGAAGAAAGGGGAGCCCTAACTAATAATGCAACAAGTGGGACCACCAGGGTGAGCTGGGCATAGAAGAGTGATGATAAGAACTACCCCAAGTTGTTTACCACTCTCATCATGTTACCTGGCTGGGGTACACTACAGAAGATAGCAATTACTGAGCAACCAGGGGTCTGAGATCACATTCACTGTTCTGCTCAACACTGTTACTCCAGGGTGATTAGCAGGACCAGATCGAGGAGATCAGGGATATGTTGCTTTCCTCTGTGGATATAAGACGATGCAAATTTCTCCATTCAGAGGCACAGAGCAGTAATGGAGGTGAAATGAGACCATATAGTCAAGCTAGAGCTCAAGAGAGAGCACTCTCGGATGACACCACAGTAACCTTTATTTTCACATGACTGCAATGGCACCACTGTTCTATTCCAGGCAGAATGCATGGTGCTGGCCAGGTTCCATTTCTCCCTGCTCAACTCAAGTTGTAGTCACACAATCAAATGCACAGTGACAAGATTTCCTGAGGTTTTCAGGTGCATTCAACCTAGCAGGTTGTGGGTCGCTACAATTCAGGTCCTATGGTTAAATGAAGGAAACTATTGCTTCCAGATGCCAGTTAGAATCAAAACAGATGCTACAGGGCCTCCCTGGTGGTAAGGGGTTAAAATCTCAGTGCTATCAAGCTATCGCCAGCCATTGCAGCACAAGTTCAATCCCAGGCCAGGGAGTTAACCCATATAGCACAGCAGACCTCTCCTATCTAGCCCACTGCTCCCCTCAGCAGTGTATTTCAGTAGATCTTCCTGTTCTGCTCCCCACTGGTGAATCCTGCACACCTCTGCCCTACACCCCAGTTCTTATATACATAAATAAATAAAATAAAACGTTAAAAAACAAAAATGAAGGGCCTCCCTGGTGGCGCAGGCGGTTGAGCACCGCACTGTGAAGCTGCCCGCAGCCTTTGCAGTGTAGGTTTGATTCCGGCCGGCAGGCAAGAATCCCACATGGCAGGGCAGACCTCTCCTGTCTCATCCGCTGCTCCCCTCAGCAGTGTATTTCAGTCAGTCTGCCTGTTCTGTTCCCTGTTCTGTCTCTGATGAATCCTCTCACCCTCCCGCACATCTGGCCTGTACCCCAGCTCTTGTATAAATAAATAAATCTTTAAAAAAATGAAAAAAAAGAGATGCTGCGTAATATTAGTTATATAGGTGGCAAGTTTAGGATAATTCATCTCATTTATACAAAATACTTTTAGAGTACCAACTATGTTCCAGATATTATGCTCAGTCATGGTTGATACAAATATAAACAAGACACAACCAGGAGGCACTCACAAGTGAGGGAGAGAGAAGTACATATGCTGTGGTGAACATAAGATTATAGCTAAATTCAGGGTCCTCAAAGGTTGAACATCTAATCCAGTCTGAAATGAATGAGAAGTATTTCTTAAAATAATCAGGACAGGGGGTGAAGGGATGACCAAGGATGGGAAAGAAGATTAAAGGAATGATATTCCAAGCAAAAAGAAAAGTATAAGCAAAGATAAACATTACAAAACCTGTGCCTGTAAGCTATTACTGGAACATGAAATGTGCATGACAGGAATGGTAACCAGGTAGTGGCTAGGAAGCCAGGAAAAGGTCAGTTCAGGACATACAGATATCCTATACAAGGACCTTTACTCAGGCACTAGGGAACCATTGAAGGCTTTAAGGAGGAGGGGCATAGTAAATTTGCTCTCCTGAAAGATCATTCTGGCAATAGTTAGGAGGAGAGGGCTCAGGGGGTGACATGGGAGGTGAAAGGGCAGAACACATAGGGGCTTATTTCAAAAGTTGACATGGGTAGTGATGAGAGTCTGTCATCTCTCAGTTAGTTGAACGCTGAGTCCGGAAACCAGGTGCATCCCCACATTTGTGCCCAGTGCATAATCAACATGGGACCCCTGCCACAAATCTACTATACGAAGTGTGGCAGAATTAACCTTCGAATGTCCTCTTAAAGTAGATGGAAACCAGAAAGATTTAGGAATTCCAGCCACAACCCCACTCCCTGCTCATCTCTTCCCAGTTCCTAGGTATGCTTCAGATCCCATTTTTTGAGTGTCCAGACCTACTGGCGCCCAGCTCGGCCCTACCTCCTTCTCTGACCTGGGGTGGCTCTGCCACATCCTTGTCTGTTGCTCACATTCCCTGCTTTTGCTAACTTCTGAAGAACAGATGTAACTCATCTGTTTGTGGTCACTGTCATGTCTGCCACTTTTTAAATAAACTTAGAGAGTTTGCCCCTTCTCACCAGCTCAGTATTGTGGCTGCTCAAAGTCAGTACAACATTATGTTTGGTGGTAAAGATTATATCCCACGCTCCTTGCAAATCAAAGTGCACTATTTCCTTCCTTTCAGTAAGTCAACATCAGGCATAACAGCCCCATAAGGAGAGTGTCTTCCAGTAGTGAGCACTGGCAGGCCAGACCAGTGTCCTTTTAGTCATTCCACACAGGGTATCACCCTCTCCACACTCTGAAGGGTGCTGCTCTTCAAGGTTACTAAACAGCAAACACTACTCTGTCTTCAGCTACCCCACCCTGACTGTGCTCAGACTCTCAGCTGCTCGTCTGGAGAAACTTTTACAAGAAGGTCTTCCTGGACAGCAGACTCTTCTTCGAAGGATAACACCTACTAACGTACTGTTAGCATCCCTACTCTGCTGTGATGATAATGGGAATCTCTCTTCTGCTTTATTTTAAAAAGCAAAGGAAATAAAACATGTCTAATAATACCACAAAAAGGTGAAAATAGAGTTATGTAGAAGAAATGTTTTTATATGCCAATGTAATTAAAATACTATAAATCTAAAGCTGATTCTGGCAAGTAAAGGTACGGTAAACTCTAGAAAAAACACTAAAAAATGTGAAAAATCTCATTAAAGATTATACCTAAAGTAACTTGAAAAAGAGGTACAAATAGAACCTAAAGTTAGTAGAAAGAAGAGAAAAATAGAAATAAGAGTAGAAATCGATGAAATAGCAATTAAAAACCATACAAAAAAACAGTGAACCCAAGAGTTGGTTCCTCAAGAAGATAAACAAAATTTAAAACCTTTATTAGACTAACAAAAAGAAAAAAGAGAGAAAAACATTAATAAACAGAAGATGAAAGAGATGAAAGGGGAGAAATTAGCATAGATGCCATAGAAATACCAAGGATCATAAGACATTACAGTGAACAACTACATGGCAATAATTTTGATAACTTTGAAGGAACTGAGAAATTTCTAGATGATATAGTTTCAAAAGTGATCAGGAAGAAACAGAAACTCAAATCAGTCACAATGGTGAAAATTGAAACAGTAATTAAAAATTTACCCCAAAACAAAAGTATTCTTGTATCAGAATGCTTCATAAATGGAGTCTATCAAACCTTTAGAGTAGACATTCTGCCCATCTTGTTCAACTTATTTTTAAAAATCCAAGAAAAGGGAATGCTTCCTAATATAATTTATGATACCAATATTTCCCTAATACCAAAACCAAATAAAGATAGCACAAGAAGAAAAAAAAAAAAAAACCACAGACCAACATCCCTGATGAATGTTGCTGCTAAACTACTCAACAAAATACTCACAAATCAAACTGAACAGTATATTACATGGATTATGTATCATGATCAGTGAAATTATCGCCATGATACAAGGATGGCTTAATATGCTTAAAATCAATGTAATGTAATATAACAACAAAATTAAAGGTAAAAACCATATGATAACATCAATAGAGTTAGAGAAAACATTTGATAAGATTCAGCACCATTTATGATAAAAGCCCTAAACAAGACGGGAATGGAAGGAAACTACCTCAAGAAAATAAAGGTGATATATCACACACCTACAGCGAATATAATACTCAAGGGTGAAAAACTGAAAACTTTTCCTTTAACATCAGAGAATTCAGGTACCTAAAGAATCATTAAAGAAATCAGAGTGCTACAAATCTAGTGTAGGATCATAGAGAGATTTTTAGAGCAGTTGGGCTATTGGGCAGCATCCCTAAGGAAATTTAAAATAAAGTGTCAGCACCCACTTTAGTGGTCAAGAGAAATGCAGACTTGGGGATGTATGGAACAGACTGGAAGGAAATAGGAAAAAGAGTGTACAACTTTCTAGACTTGCTCGCCTAGAAGATGGAAGGCTGGCAAAGTCTTATCCCTGTCATTTAACTAGACTTATCCTAAAACAGACTATAACAAACTGAAGTTCTCACTGTTGCACCAATCAAAATCCCCCTGTAGGATTTGTTCAACCACAGATAGCAGGCTTCACCCAAGAGTTTCAGATTTGGGTCTCTAACAAAGATTCCAGGTGATATTAATGTTGCCAGTCTAGGCAATACAGCATGTGAGCCACTGACAGACCTAAGGTGAAGTCCATAACGGATAATGAAATTAAAACACTTGGAGGGACTTGATGACCTACCTCTGCCACAGAGAAAGGGAAGAGACTCATGTCTAATTATTCAGGGCTTCATATTTCCTGTTAAGTTCAGAGATGAGTAACCAAAGTTATAAGATTTAAGGAGACTTTTTCTGAGACAGCTAAGAGAAGTCAGAGAGAGGATGAGAGATAAAGAAGAAAATAGAAGTGGGAGGGAAGGAGACAAATGGGGAAGAAAAGGAGAAAAAGGGTGTAAGGGCAGGAATGGACCACAGTGCAGGTTTTCTTTGATCCCATGCAGACCGGGTAAAGGAGGAGTCAGAGTCCTCAGTGGTTTTGCAGGTTTTTATTGGGGTTCAGCGGGTACGTGGCAGGCAGGGGTCCCAGGAGGCTTGCAGTCCTCCCAGCCCCCAGCAAATCTTCACTTTGTCTGGGCTCACTGGCGTTCTCTACTTCTGCTTTGGGCTTCTTCTCTTTCGGCTTCTGCTGCTGCTGGCGTCCCCGTGACGCCGCCCTTAAAAAGCACAGTCTCAGCCCAGGTGAATCCCATCTACCTACGCCCACACCCTATTCCAGGTGCCCGCCATCAGACATGCATTCAGGACCTCAAGGATCCATCATCTATCCTGATGGCGGGAGGGCAGAAAAGCCTGACATTTTCTTTACCCTACAAAGGTAGATAGGAACTGTTATGTTTGAACTTGCAAAAACTTAGCTATGAAACTGTCACCTTGTCACCATGTGGTGCCTAAATCAGAAGCCAATTCTGAGGTGAGCCAAGGATAGGAAAATAAGCAAATCCTAGTGTTGTTATTAAAGTCCAATATCAAACATACCTAAAACTTGTATTACCCTGTGAATCAACTAAATTCCCTTTTCAACTGAATCAGGATCGGGCTTTTACCATTTGCAATAACAATGGGGGAAGGAGTACTGTTAATAACACTTTAGTAACTAAGTGAACAGACAATGCAGAATAAGATACATAGCACATTATGCATGAAGAGGAAAATTTTACAAACCTAAGCCTGCAAAGTCATGAACAGAGACAATCAACATGCTAACAGGACAGAGACTCCAGAGAGGTTCTAACCTAAGATTGCCAGAATTTAACAGAGTATGACCACATAAGTACAAAAACAGAAGTCTCAGTGTAATGAAGCAGCCAAATCTGATGTAGGAGGCAACTAAGAGGGACAGTGACTTAGAATCAACAAGGAACCTCTGAGATAGCCTAGGAAGGGTGGGGAGGCCTAGATTTAATTGGCTTCCAGGTAACTCACAGATCAACTTACACATCTGTCCTCTCTGTCTTAACCCATTGTTAACTCTCTGACCAGTCTTTCCTTTCTGACTCCACACCAAACAAACAACTTCCCACTGGTCTCAAAGTACATTGAGATCCTCTTACCTTGGGACCCCTGAGGCTGTTTTCTGTACCTGGGAGGCTCTTGCACCAGACATTTGCTTGCTTGGTCACTTACTTCCTTCAGACTCTGTTCAAATGTCAACTTAACAAGTTGGGACAGGTTCTTTTGGGAGCAGTCTACGTGAAATAACCAGTCCCCACCACCAGTCTGGCTCACCTCAAACCCCTTTCCTGCTTTCTTTTTCTCCTCAGTGTTTGTGACTAACGGACAGGCTACATATGTACATGTTTATTTATTAATTGTCTGTCCTTAATAGAAAGCAAGCTTCAATATGTGCTCAAGAAAATATTGTTGAATAAATGAACTAGGAATTAGAATTCGCAATTGGGCCAATGTATTCTAAGCTTCTAGAAGTATCCATATCATGACCATCACTTCATAAGACTGAAGCAACGCTTGCCTCCCTAACAGTACCACTTTGTACCACACCTACTCAACCCATTGCTATTCTATAGACATTGCTTTTAGCTGACTTCCATTAACCCCTACTAAAATAATTAAGTCGTTAATTAACAGGCTTAAGGTATAATTCATTTTCGACATCTATGCATTTTTATTGTATTTGTAAAGGTTTGTTATGTGTCCGTGACATATATTTAACAATAGTATTGTAGGAGCTTTTGGACCTAGAGATGTCAGAATAATGGGAACACGACTGATGAAGCTTATAATTTCATTTACAGTGTTCAGAGAGGACTATTAGAGATTTGAAAGTCTACAAAATTTAAAGAAATGCCATTTTTGTTAAATCAAATGTAGTGAAGTTTCTAACTGGGGACTAGGAGTCCTATCCTCATTCCTAGTGACAGCTTAAAGTCAATAGAGCTTTCAGGAATTTGCAAACCAGATGTTAAATATAACGACTGCTTAAATTTCAATTAAATATATTGATATATATTATATTATATTATATTATATTATAAACAAAGATACTAAAAATATGTGGAATCATCACTTAATTATGAATTTATTATATCTTACCATTATTTATCTATCCAACATTTTTATGTCTCTGTAGGGTAAAGAAGATGTCAGGCTTTTCTGCCCTTCCGCCATCAGGATAGATGATGGATCTTTGTCCTGAATGCATGCCTGATGGCGGGCACCTGGAATAGGGTGTGGGCATAGGTAGATGGGATTCAGCTGAGTTAAGACTGTGCTTTTTAAGGGCGGCGTCACGGGGACGCCAGCAGCAGCAGCAGCAGCAGCAGCAGCAGCAGCAGCAGTAGAAGCCGAAGCAGAAGCCGAAAGAGAAGCCGAGAAGCAGCAGAACGAATGCTAGAGAGCCCAGATAGAGTGAAGACTTGCTGGGGGCTGGGAGGCCTGCCAGCCTCCCAGCCAGCACCCCTGCCTGCCATATGCCTGGTGAACCCCAATAAAAAACCTGCAAAACCACTGAGGACTCTGACTCCTCTTTTACCCGGTCTGCATGGGATCAGAAAACCTGCACTGTGTCCTGTCCTGCCTCTATAGTCTCCTATTATCATGGGAATACTGTATAATGGTGAGTTACTGAGCATTATTTCCCAGTTTCTCATTCAACAACATCACATTGGAGGCCTGAAATCTGTCATGGTGAAAGTATTTACATTAAGGGCATTGTGTAGGGTAAATGGAAGTGATCAGGTTTTTCCACCTTCCCACCATTAGCATCTATGATCAACACCTGTGGTCTTATACACATGCCTGATGGTGGCACCTGGAGTGTGGTGCGGCCATGTGCGAGTGGGAGCACCTGAACACAGAGACTGATCATATAAGGGCAGCAGCAGAGGCCGGGGGGCAGCAGAGACCAGTGAAGAGACCATGAAAGAACAGGATACCAGAGAGCCCAGAAAGAGTAAAGATTTGCTGGTTAGAAGGCCTGTCAGCCCTCTGATCCCCAGATCCCCCTTCCTGCCCTGTGCCTGGTTGCCTCACTATAATGGTGTAGAACAATCATTAAAAGCCTGATAAAGCCACAGAGAGCTCCAGGACTCCCTTTACCTGTCTGCCTGAATCCCTAGAGAATCTGTCCCATGACTTCCAGCCACAACAAAAATTGGTAACTTTGACAAAACTCTGTAAGTCAGTGCTTAATTTCTTGTTTTGTTAATTGTCAAGACTTAAATGGGTGGAGGAAATGCTAGAACACACTGTAAATTTTAACTAATATTACTATCTCTTACTGTTGCATTGTGGAAACTCAAAATATTCTTCTAGTATTTGAAAGCTATTACCTGAGTTAGCAAAAAGGTCCCATCATTGAAAAATGAGTGATGTTCCAGAATACATCTTTGTTGTCTCACTAAACTCATGTCATAACATGACATTCATGTCTTAAAGATTCTTGATCATCATTTGCAGTCATAATTGAGTAGGGATACAAATGTTTGACAGTAGTCAATGAAAGTATTCTGAATATATGGTTATATTCATAATAAAGGTTATTATGTATGTTATTACTTGCAAATAGTGTGCTACAAAGCCTCTATATGAGAAAATTTTATAATAAACTTGCATATGGATAAATTTGCATGCTGTTATCAGTAAGTTGGTTAAGTATTTCCAGTGCACTATTGCCCACTTGTCACTTCTGTCATAGCATGTAAATTGAGTTACTATATGTGACATGATAAGAAATATATATTCCGTCACTGTTCAGAGTTCCTGGTACAGAGGTCCTAAAACCTTTGCAATTTACTGAAAGATAGGGGTGATAAGTGTGTCATTTGTTATAATATTTGCTCTTTCCAGTTTCCAGACACAAAGTTTCCAAGATCACTGGAATCTCCAAAATGATAAGAGTGTATTCTTGTATGTTACTGAGATGATGAATATCTGGGATCCCTAAACCGCTTCAGGATGGGAACTGGTCACCAGAAAAACCAAGCCATGATTAGAGGTTTGGCATTTTCAGCCCATCCCCCAGCCTCCAGTAAGAGGATAGGGGCTGGAGATTGACTTAATCACCAAGAGTGGTCAATCACTCCTATAAAATGAAGCCTTGTTAAAAACTAAAGAATGTGAGGAGACCTGGGTTAGAGAACATACTCACATGCCAGGTGGATGGTGTACCCAAGGGACAGGAACTCCTGTGCTCAGAACTCATCTGGACCTCATCATATATACCTCTTCATCTGACTGCTCATCTGTAACCTTCATTATAACCTTTATGATAAACCAGTTAGTGTAATTAAATGTTTCCCTGAGTTTTATGAGTCATTATAGCAAATTATTGAACCTGAGGAGGACTAATTTATAACCAGTTGGTCAGAATTACAAATGACAATCTGGGATTTGCATTTAGTCTGAAGGGAGATGCCTTAAACTGTGGGGCTGGGGGCCTCTTTTGTGGCACAAGGGGTTAAGTCTCAGCACTATGAAGCAATCTGCAACCACTGCAGCCACACGAGTTCGATCCATGGCCAAGGAGCTAACACACATGACACAGCAGACCTCTCCGGCCTCACCCGCTGCTCCCCTCAGCAGTGTATTACAGTAGATCTACCTGTTCTGCTCCCCACTCTGTCTCTGGTGCATGCTCTCACCCCCCAAGCCTCTGTCCTTCACCCCAGTTCTTGTATACATAAATAATCTTTAAAAAAAAAAACTCTAGGCTTATTTCAGGTAGTTAGTGTCAGAATGAATTAAATTGTACACTATAGGACATCCAGCTGGTGTCCACAGAGAACTTGGGAATTGCTTGATGTAGAAAACCCACACATCTGATTTCAAAAATGTTATGAACAGAGGGAACGGATTTACTTTATAACCAGGTTTTACACAAAACTTTCTCCATCCAAATAGAACTTTATAAAAAGTTTATCAAAGCATTATGCACATAGCAAAGGGTGTGGATAGTTTGGAGTGGCATGTTTTCTCCACTGCTAAATATGACTAAATTAGCTTAAGTGATGTATTAGTTTGTGTATGCTAGTAACCTCTTCCATTATATTTATAAGCACTCCTGTGATAAAATTATAGTATCCACAGACTAAGTAGGTAACATATGATTTTTCTACAGTTCCCCTTTTTATATACCTGCAGTTGAAACATGTACTACCTTATCTAGATGCATAATAAGCACAATGAAGGTCAATGTATAGCTCTAGAAATAGTCCTCAAGCATCCTTGGCTCCACTCTGTCTCTACAATGATAATTATCATGGAATAGAACTAGATTAGTATTAAAAGAAAAGAAAATAACATAACTTTGACAAGATTTTCAGACAACTGTTTTGCTTATAAACCCATAAAATATGTTATTAAATGTTTTTCAATGTGTACAACAATTATGTTTTTTGTATATAAGGAAAGCATTTGCAATTTAATTCATTTAAAAAATGAAAAATTTTAATTCTGTCCCCCAAAATTTTAAAATAAAACTAAAAATCTTCTGGGCTAGTTTATTATATGCTCCTTGCCATAACTTTAGGGTCCCTTGTTGAAAAGCTCGTATCAGTTGAACTTCCTTAGACAAAGTTATTCTGCATGCTTTGGGAGTTACTCTAAAAATTAAGATGGTGCAAGAATTAATCCTTCCCATTTCCTATGTACTGTGGTTATCTAACTCAGTGATTCACTGGTTAGACATTCTGTTAGTCCAAACAACTCATTTTTAATAATCATCAATCAGTCGATTCATTCTAAAAGTTGGTTGGCTAAAGTGTGATTAGCCGGCATTAATTCTCTCAAAGTTGAGTTTTCCAAAAAATGAGAAGGCGTTTTCCTGAAAAGCATTATATGTATGGCATTTATTTCCTTGGTAATTTTGACAAATCCCATGTCTGCTAGACTTCTAGGTACCCAGACACTTTATCCTTCAGACTTTTTGTATTTCTCTAATATACCACAGACATGAACTTGGGTTTGGAATCACTTTTCATCTATGTCACCTTGATGACAACCAGTTGAAAGGTGAAATTAAGTCAATCAGTAAATTGCTTTCATTACACAACCCCAACATTTTGGCAGATTTTCTTCCTCCTTGCCTCAGTTGATTGTAGGCTGTCATTAAAAGACTTTGTTAAATATAATATTGAGGATTACGGAAGTGATTAGCTATAATATGATTGTGAAAACCTTACTGAAAACTTAATGGAACACTCTAAACAACATATAAATAAAAATAACATCAAAATACTATAGGTGCTGTAATGAAGAGAAAAGCCAGATTATTAATGAGACAATTTTGCTTAGTTTTCCATGTGACATCTTTTTAGAAGACTTGACTGTTCCTCTTCCATGGTGGCTGTACAGTTTTCAAGATTACCACAGTCTAGCAAGAAGGCAGCCAATTTAATGTGTTCCCTCTGGGCACCAAAATTCTATCTTCACTGATAGGTATCCAACTGGTTTGATATACATTGCTAATCTGGAAGGGATATTTTATGTATGTCTTTAAAAAGAAAAAAAATGATTAGTTGAGGGGAGAAAATGAAATTTTACTAGGATACAAGAAAACCTGACTTCAGACTATATATGAATAAAAATAATGACAATAATAATGTTTTTCATGTTCACTTTTATGTGTGAATGAGATTGGGCCATGGAATGCCCAGATATTTTGTCAAATATTATTTTGGACATTTCTATGAAGATATTTTTGATAATATTAACATTTAAACCAGGAGTCTGAGTAAAGCAGTTTGCTCTCCCCAGTGTGGGTGGGTCTCATCCAATCAGTTGAAGACCTATATAGAATAAAAAGCTCAGCCTCCCTTGAGTAAAGGAGAATTTTTCTGCTTATTGAACTTCAGACTGGAACAATGGCTCTTCTGCCTGACACTATTCCAATTTGAACATGGGCTTTTCCTGTTTCTACAGCAAATTCAACCTTTAAACCCAAACTGTAGATTTGGACTTGCCAGTCTCCATAATTGCATAAGCAAATGGGATGATCTCTTTTCTCTCTCTAGCTGGATAAATAAGAGATAGAAATATCTGTGGAGATACCAATACAATGATTATAATACATGAGCACATAGGTGCTATGTCACTATGTTATGGTTATTACCTCCATCATCACACTTAATTCTCACAACATCCCTATGAATTGGGTTTCTCTCATTATTCTTATTTTATGCATGATGGAGCTGTTTCAAAGCAGGTAAATTACATTATGAGATCATTGAACTAATTAATAATGGAGTCAGTTCTGAAAACAAATCCATTTTTTCTAATGATTTATATTTATGTATTTATTATTATCTTTTTTATTGTGGCAGAAATAATTAGTGCTCACCAAAGATCCATGTCCTCTTCCACATTTTCTAGCCTTCCCTTCAGTTAATTTGGGTCATGTGAACAGTGCTGCCCAATAAAATCTGTGTATGTGACATGTGACCTCATACACCAAAGCAAATACATCCTTAATTTGCCTTCTTTTGTCTGCTCAACCCTGGAGGACACCTGTCCCAACTAGCACAGTTACAAGATTAAAGAAACTCAGGCCATTGTGTCATCTTTTGGATGATAACCACATAGGATAATTAACTAAACCAGCTCAAACATTAAAACTCAACAAAACAATATCAAAAACTAACCCAATCAAAAAATGGGAGTTGAGAGAACTCCCTGGTGGTACAAGGGTTAAGATGCACCACTATGAAGCTATCAGCAGCCACTGCAGCACGAGTTCAATCCCCAGCCAGGGCACAGCAGACCTCTCCTGCCTCGCCCACTGCTCCCCTCAGCAGTGTATTTCAGTCAGTCTGCCTGTTCTATTCCACTCTGTCTCTGGTAAATCCTCTCACCCCTGCACCTCTGGCCTGTACCTCAGTTCTTGTATGCATAAATAAATAAATCCTTAAAAAATGGGAGATGAGTTAAAATAAACACTACTCCAATCAAAGACATACAGATGGCCAACATGAAAAAATGTTCATCACTTATCCTCAGGGAAATGCAATTCAAAACCACAATGAGATTCCACCTCACGCCTGTAAGAATGGCCCATATCAAAAAGAACAGAAGTAACAAGTGCTGGTGAGGGTGTGGAGAAAAAGGACCTCTCCTACACTGTTGGTGGGAATGCAGACTGGTCCAGCTCCTATGAAAAGCATTGAGGAATTTTCTCTAAAGACTAAAAAAATGTATCTGCCACATGACCTAGCAATTCCACTCCTAGGTCTCTCTACCTGGCCCCATTCAAAAGGAAACCTGCACCTCTATGTTTATAGCTGTACGACTTACAATTGTCAAGATATGGAAACAAACTGAGTGTCCCAAAACAGATGAGTGGATCCAGAAGATGTGGTATAAATACACCATGGAATACTACTTGGCAATTAAAAAGATAAAATCTTGCCATTTGCAGAAACATAGATGGAACAGGAAGGGATTATGCTAAGAGAAATGAACCAGAAGGGAAAATACAAATATCAGATGGTGTCACCTATATGTGGAGTATGGAAAAACAGAACAAAGACAAACTTTCAAACACCATAGATCTTCAGCTTTCAGGAGAAGGGGGGGAATACCAGAGGGGGTTGGGAAAGGGTAGAGACCACAATGGACTATGGTGGAAGACTACAGATGCTTCAGTGACAGGAATTTACAATGTATATACCTGATGGGGGAAATTCTATATTGTCAAAATACTAGCAAGGATATAAAACAATGGTACTTCAATAATAATTTTTTAAAAATATATAAATAAATAAAAAGAAAAAAAAATACAAACTCCTGGGACCTATTCCAGAACTCCTGCAATAGGCTCTCCCAGGCCTGAAGCTGATCTTGCAGGCTTTCGAGGAGATTCTTAAGTACACCAATGTTTAAAACAACCAGAGATGATTGTGTTTTACTCAGTGATGTATCTAAGTGCCCACAACAGCTACTGACACAGCTCAATAAATAACCTACCGCATGCAAAAATAAAAAAAAATATTAAAGCTTGGATAAGTGATTGACCTTAGTGAATTATTTAACAATTTCCTGTGCTTCTATATAAAATAAGGATTACTATAATAGGGTGGTTGTGATGATCAAATGAGTAAATATATGTAAAGCTATATGTTGGCATATATTAAGAGTATGCAATATGAAGTATGTATGTAAACAACTTTCATTTGTTAATTTCAAACAAGTTTTTGCTACCTTTCACTCAAGTTCATGCTTAATGAAATCATACACCTAGCATTAAACTAGATTCTGGGGATAGAAAGATGAATGAAGCATGGTTCTAATTTCAGAGTTCACAACTTTAATTAGTGGAACAAGTCATATTAATCTGATTAATGTTAAAATTAAATAAGCAGTATAAAAACATTTTGTAAATTCACAACTATGACTTCTTTAAGAATATATTTCATTTCACAGTCCACTGGATTGCAAGTGAAAACTCTGGGCAGGACTAACCCAGACTGGAATTTCCCGATTTACTTCCTGGCTTCAGTTTCTTCTCCCTTCAGCAGGGAGGCTGCATCCTAGAACATGGATCTGATTTAATCATTAGACTAATTAAAAACCTTTGATAATATTTCACTGCCTTTAAAATAATACATTATAGACTAGCAAGACCCACCTCACACACTAAACTTCCTGCAGCTAGCAACTTCACATGTAAAGGAGAATGGGTTAGATGCAGTATAAAGAGGACTGAACTAGAGATCCCAAATACTGGCCTAAGTTCTGCCTCTTATAGTCTTTATAACCTTGAAGGAGGTGGTTGACCCTGGATCTCAGTTTTCTGACCTCTAAAAAGAAGATGCTTCCCGTTCATTATATCTAACAAGGTTGATATGAGAGTCAAAGGACATGTGTGAGAGAGACAGAGACAGAGAGAGACAATAAGGCAATGCTTTGCAAATTTTAGTTTAGAAAAAGGAATTCTGGGGACATTGTTATATACACATTCATCCAAGTGCCTTCACAGAGATTTTGATTTAGTAACTTCAGGGTAGATGTAATACTCCAAAAGATTCTAATACAGGTGCTTCATGCACCACAGTTTGAAAAATGCTGATGTAAATTTCCATAAATTACAGACAGAAGAGTCCTAATCAATATAAATATTTCTTGACCCAAGAAAAATCTATCTTGTTCAATATCTACTCTTCTATTTTTATAATCATTTTAAAATTGGAAATTATTGTCACACTACTAGCAAACCGGAAATTGATATATTTACCAAGAGACCAGAAACAATTACTATGAGACTCAGAGAGTTTCATAGGGTTTCATCTCATTTTTAGTCCTTGGAAAAAAATTAAAATATATCACTTTACTTCCAATTTAATGGTAAGGAGACTGAGGCTCAGATGATATGAAAACAATTTTCAGGGCCTCCCTTGTGGTGCAAGGGGTTAAGCACAGCACTGTGAAGCTATCTGCAGTCTCTGCAGCATGAGAGTTTGATCCCCTGCCAGGGAGCTACCCACATGGCGCAGCAGACCTCTCTTGTCTCACCTGCTGCTTCCCTCAGCAGTGTATTCATTAAATCCACCTGTTCTGTTCCCCACTCTGTCTCTGGCAAATCCTCTCATTCCCAGCACCTCTGGCCTGTACCCCAGTTCTTGTATGCATAAATAAATAAATCTTAAAAAAAAGAAGAAGAAGAAACAATTTTCGAATTCCCTGGTGCCATCTGGAAAGAAATTTGAGAACTTTAAAAGTCTGAATATAAGCCCATAGACATTCCCTTTCTGGTGGCTATCTCCTAGATGGAGCTGGAAGGGCCAGAAACCAGACTTTGTGGCTTTTGGTTGTGAAAGTGGCTTTTTTCACTCCTGATGATCTTCAACTCACCAATAAATATTTTTCCATTAGTAGTTGTGTCTCCAGACATTTTTGAATCTGAAACATTGAAATATTGCTTTATTTTAGTTCTTCTCTGTTGACCAAATATGACTCGAGGTAGCTCGTGTGTGGAGGAATGACACTGCACCTGCCATCAGAGACTCCCAGGTGGCACTCAGGTAAAAATGCCAAATAATGTCTATATATATATATATATATAATTTATGTATGATATATAGATATATATTATATATACTATGCAATTTCTTAAAAGCA
Source organism: Talpa occidentalis (assembly GCF_014898055.3). Classification (NCBI taxonomy): domain Eukaryota; kingdom Metazoa; phylum Chordata; class Mammalia; order Eulipotyphla; family Talpidae; genus Talpa; species Talpa occidentalis. The sequence goes on from NW_023604972.1 coordinate 76,575,858, forward strand.
TTTACTAAAAGCTCTTTGGCAAAGATGAAATTAAGCAATCTAAAGGTATTATATATTTGTCATCCAATTATTTCATTCATTGTTTTGTTTTAAACCACTAATAAAATGAATGACTCATATAACTTTTGACCAAAATACACAGAAATCTTAGCAAAAAGTGAGAAACTACCTCTCAAACCTGGTTTATCCTAACGTTGTAGTTAATGCGTATGATAAAGCATTCTAACATCCAGAAGCATATGATAATACATATTATTTTTATATATACATTCTTATATATAAAAATACAGGGTCAATATATTTTGAAGCCCCAACACACATTTATTTTATAAGAGGGAAGTGTTTAACTAGGAAAAATTTAAATTTTTATTTAATCCTTGGTGTCTGCTTGAAGCTAAGTGGTTACAATGTATTATCAGAAAAATTTGCAAGAAATGAGACAAAGCAATGAAAAAGAAAATACAGAAACATATTTAAAATATAGGGAAAGTCCTGTACACTGTACTATAGCACACTGTCCACAGATTTTTTTAAAGCAAAATTACAACAGATGTGCAGCAAAAACTGAGAGAAATTTTTATTTGCGCTAATCTTGAGCTAACAGCTGTTGTTAGGGCTGACTCTGTAATACTTCTGTCATCACTTCTAAAAACTAGCTATGCAAATGTGGAAAGGAGGATTTGTAAATATAAAAGGGAAATTTTAAGGATAAATTTGGCTGTTATCATTCCTGAACTTCATCACCTTTTAAACTCAGAATCAATATTTTTTTTTTTCATTATCAGCTCTGCCTCTAGAACTTTTTCTATGGAAGCATTCAAAATATCAATTCTATTGTGGTTATTCCCCTTCATTATACTGACCATATTTTGAAGGAACTGAGAATTCTGAAATTCTTATGCTACAGATAAACTTCCAATAAATATATTTCAACATGAAATGTTCTTGTCACTAGACCAAGCAGTAGTAAAATGAAGTGATAAATAACTAGCTCAGGCTTTACAGTCAGATGGTCTGGATTTAAATACCACCCTTGTCACTTTTTACCCCTCTACATCCTTCTCTCCAAAGTGGTGATATAGCATCTACCAAAATCAAGGGTGTTCTGTATAATCTAAAGATTGTACAGCGGGGCCTCCCTGGTGGCGCAAGTGGTTAAGTCTCAGCACTATCAAGTTATTGCCAGCCACTGTGACAGGAGTTCAATCCCAGGCCAGGGAGCTAACCCATATGGCACAGCAGACCTCTCCTGTCTCACCCACTGCTCCCCTTAGCAGTGTATTTCAGTCAATCTGCCTGTTCTGTTCCCTACTCTGTCTCTGATGAATCCTCTCAGCCCCCTGCACTTCTGACCTACACCCCTGTTCTTGTATGCATAAATAAATAAAAATAAATCTTTTTAAAAAAAGATTACACAGTAGTGCATGTCCATACGCATGTATGTAAGCACATATGAAGTACATGAGTATGTATGATATACATGTACATGTTTGGCTTAGAGTGCGCCTAACACAGCAGACAGTCTTCAAGCAATAGATGTTTTTGTTGCTATTATTTATTATTACTATCATTACAAAACCCTCATACAATTTAGCCTACAGATTAGCCTGGGTTACTGATCAAAGTCTGAATCTCTGTAAAATTTAACTCAAGAGAAAAGTCGAACTAAAGATTATTTTTCCCACTAAGGATTGTTTTGAAGAAGCTAAATTTACTGAATGGACTGCCTGTGGTGTTGTGTAAATACCTGGAGAATATGACCATGACTCATCTTCAAAATGTTTTATCAAAATTCAGTTCTTCAGTCATGAATCAGTTTGAGAAAATGAAAGATGCCTAGCATTTTATATTCCATTTGTGGCAAGCAGGGGCTTTCGTTAGGTTAATTGCTTTAAAATAACACATTTCAATTTGTACTTATCCAGTATTTAAGCATAAGATAGGCTTCTTTGGTGCATTCTTTCTGAAGATTCTACTGGGGTAGGACCAAGTTTTTAAAATCTGAATTGACATAATGGTTAGCAAAGGGGCCTGAGGTATAGTTTCTAAAGAAGGTAAAGAGAATGTTTTTGGGCCTCCCCCATGGCACAGTGGATTGAGTGCAGCGCTGTGAAGCTGTCCACAGCCTCTGCATTTGATTCCAGCCGGCCAGCAAGGGTCCCACATGGCGCGGCAGACCTCTCCTGTCTTGCCCTCTGTTCCCCTCAGCAGTGTATTTCGTCAGTCTGCCTGTTCTGTTCCCCGTTCTGTCTCTAGTGAATCCTCTCACCCTCCCTAGACTCTGGCCTGCACCCCAGTTCTTGTATGTATGTAAATAAATAAATAAATAAATAAATAAATAAAATCTTTAAAAAAAAAAGAGAATGTGTTTTTAACACATTTTTCTAGAAACCAGAGAGGCAAATTCTTTTACCATTAGCAATGTAATTTTATTTTTGTCTTTACTAATAAAATAATTGGTATAGGAAAGAAACTCCCACACTATCATTCTTCCTCTTTCAACTATTAAAAAAACAAACAAACCCAGCTCTTCTTTTTCTGGCATACTTTCCTCCCAACAGCTGTCCTAACTCTGCCCTTTTACATTTGTCAGACATTCATTTTTTTTTCAACATTTAATGGAATGAAAATTAAGAGGGTTACCACCTTGTATAAAAAAGCTCACCTTTTTAGGTACTTATTTTGATAAAATATGTTTCATACAACAATATATTCAATTGTGTCAGATCTAGCTTAGAAAAAAATATGGTTTTTCATTACCTCCTAAATCTACAGGGTGAGGACTAAGTGTGAACTTTTGTAGAGATTACCAAATTTGTGAATTCTTGTACTGCTTTTTATGTCTCAGAAATTCAATGGTAAAATTTTCTAACTACATGTTTCAAAGCAGAAAGGCCATATGTTTATATTGAACACAGTCTTGTGCTCTTTATTTTCCTTGTCATTTTACATATCTCAACAAGGCATTGGTTTTAGCTGATTAACAGAAAGCAACAGAAATGTACAGAATATTCGAACAATGAAACTGATAGCATTCTTCCTGCCAGATAAACATGCCTCACAGAAGGCTTAACTGTCACATACCTACGGTTTCAGCTGTTTGAGAGAGTTTTGATAATAGCCTGAAATGTCAAAATTCAGCTGCTAACACTAAGCTGTCAGCTTTCAAAATGTTCTATAGAGTCCTTGTCCCTTAGGGCATAAATTCCAAGGAGCAACTGAGCTGCCCTGCAATTTGACAGCCTATCCTAGTTCTGGGAGAGCCTTGCATCTGTGCAAATCTAGGAAATGTAACTGCAGCTCCAAGATAAGGAGATGTGATTGGAGCACAGTCTCTCAGAAAATAGCACAGAGGCCATTTGGGTGCTAGATGTTCAAGAGGCTTTTGAGGTCTCTGGAATTGAAGCTAACTTCAGTTATACTGGTTGTATCACAGCTGGCTAGAAAGCACTTAGGCACAGCTTGGGCGAAGATTCTCAAGGTGGAAAACGCTATCCAGGGAACAACTCCTTCCTCTGCTAGTGACCCTGCTAAGTAGAAGCAATTTCCTCGATTAAGACTGCAATTTCTCATCAGGCATTACATAACCCATATCATTTCATCTTCCTAAAATAAATTATTCATGTCATTTGAAAATTCATCTGGGAGCTGCAGGTCAAATGCCCCATTTGCTGCTAAATTACTGTTAACGTTTTTTTCCTTTTTTCTGATTTATTAGTTGTTTACATAGAATATTGCTTGGATATAACACACTTTCCACAGTGTAGTTTTCCTGTGAAAAAAGCAAGTTTTTCTTTTATTTTTAATCCTTAAGTTCAAGTTAAGGAATGTCAGTGGCCATGAAAAAGTAGGCTACCATCCTTGTATACAAAAATATTCTCCACTGAAACTATCCCATCTTGAAAGTCTTAAATACATAAAATGGAATTCTACAAAGACAAAATAGTTGTGATGGTAAATAGTCTGACTGTGGGGCTTGTATCTCACTTATCCACTTTCTAGCTGTGCGATATGAGGCAAACTTTCTTGTATTACCTTATCTGGCTTCATCTCTGACATGATCACAATGTTAGCACCACTTAGGGAACCATTGCAAAAATTCTGTTAACTAATATATAGAGAGAGTGTTTAGTACCAGTGCTAGGCATTTAATAAATGCATGTAAATAATATTTTTACATATTTTTAAAAATGGTCATATTACCCTGATTTGGTCTTTTCAATGTTTTCACGTTTTCAACATGATAAACAAAAGTGAATCAGATAACAGTGAAATGAGGTTGCTTCATGTATGTCACTAATCTTGTCATGGAATCTAACTAGACTAAGATTGGTGTGTGCTGGGGGAAGGGAGATATTGCCAGCTTTCAAGAAGAGGCATCCATTTCAGTTGCTGAGTCCCAGTTCTTCCCTAACTGTGTGTATCCTCTAAGAGCCTGCCTGACCTATTCTATTTCAAGTAACTCCTGTCGTTCTATCATTTTGCTTATTTCCTACATAGATGTATAAGTGATTTTAAATTTTTATTTACTCCCTTATTTTCTGACTTCCCCACACATTTTTCACACATTTCTATTTCTCCTCTTTCCCATCCACAAAATTCATGGTAAAACATTCCCGGTGCCAATTTGTTTCTCATCACCTCGCGCACAGGAATCGAGGCACACAACATACACTTGCCTCATTCTCCAGCTACCCTAGTGAAGCCTCAACATAAACATGTAGCTTTAACCATAGACATCAAAACTGTAACAGCCGTCAACTATCAAAGTCCAAATTTTTACCACCTTTGTACAGATGGAAAAATGGCTGTTGCCTCTTATCCTCAGAATGGTATTCTACAACTGAAAACATACACTCTAAATTGAAACTACATTTTCTGATATCCAGTTGTGATTTATCTTTAATTAATTAGTTAACTAAAGGTAAAGGCAAAAGAGTAAATATTGTTCTGTTAAATGTGAGAATTTCTAAACACACTGGTTCCTTGTAAGGCATTTGATGACTCCTCTGTATCCACGGGTGCCTTGTATTTTCTATCTGACATAGGCTTCCTTCCTTTTATCTGATGCTAAGGGAAAAGTTTTGATAAAACTCCTTTTGGTGAATGTTGGGACAATGACACTGTCACTGTACTCTATGGATAGAATTAGAAATTAGTCAAATATATCTTTAATATATTTGACTAGTGATGCCATTAGAGTCAGTAACCCCACTCCTAGAAATCTACCATAAGGAGATAACCAAGCTTTTATATGTGCCAAGTATTAGATTAGGAGCTAGGGGTAAAGCCAAGAAATCATACCTTCGAGGAGCATACATTGTAGTCAGGAGAGACAAATGACAAATTGTGCGTGTGAGCGCACATGTGCGCTCGCACACCCGTGAAGTCTTTGATCTTGAGTTCAGACATACATACAATTATTATATGACAACGATGACAACCAAAGTGAGATTTAGCTTGTTGGTATACAGAGATCATTTTTTTTTTAAAGATTTATTTATTTATACAAGAACTGGGGTACAGGCCAGAGGTGCAGGGTGGGTGAGAGAATTCACCAGAGACAGAGTAGGGAAAAGAACAGGCAAACTGACTGAAATACACTACTTAGGGAAGCAGTGGACGAGACAGGAGAGGTCTGCTGCGCCATGTGGGAATCTCCCTGGCAGGCTGGGAATCAAACTGGCACTGTGGAGGCTGCGGGACAGCTTCACAGTGCTGCGCTCAACCTGCTGTGCCACCAGGGAGGCCCCTATAGAGATCATTTTCTTGTCAATAACAGATGAATTTCCAGGAAGTTCTATATGTTGACATTACTGATGTGCTAATATATTTTGTTAGTTTTCATTTGCAAGCAGTTACATTTAGAAATCATTTTTATAAACCTCATTTTCCACATGGGAGTGACCATGGTCTCACGACATCATTTAATGGCAGATGACAGATCCCACATGGGTTTGCTCACATAGCTGATAACATGGCAAAGAGAACTGAAAGAGAGCTACTGACCAAATCACTTAGACTGTGCCTCTCTAATATGCAGTCTTGGGGTAATAAACTGCTTACATGATAAATAAGGGCTCCTAGAGTGAGTCTAGCAAGAGTCATGAGAGGAAGTTGCCAATGTCTTTATACTGAAGTCAGGACAGCATCACTTTTGACATACTATATTGGTCATAGCAGACAGAACCTTCCCAGATTTAAAGGAAGGAAACTGCTATTAGACACCCACCTCTCAAAGAAAAGAGTATCAAAAAATTTGTGGATGACCTTGATCTTCCATATAACAATTCCATGGTTAAACACAACTTACACCAACTACTAGTGAACCAAGGACATATGCTTCATTTACCATAATTACATACTTTATTAATAATCAAAAATATGCCTCTGAAAATATTTTGTAACTTCAGTAAAAAATAGGATGATATAAGAAAAGTTATTTTTCTGTCAATAAATAGCAATTAAAATTTTTAAGCAGACTGGTAGTTATGATTATTATGGATCAAATTATGTTTCTACAGGGCCTCCCTGGTGGCACAAGGGGTTAAGCTGCAATCTATGAAGTAATCCGCAGCCACTGCAGCATGAGTTTGATCCCCAGCCAGGGAGCTACCCACATGGCACAACAGACCTCTCCTGACTCGCCAGCTGCTCCCCTCAGCAGTGTATTTCAGTCAATCTGCCTGTTCTGTTCCCCACTCTGTCTCTGGTGGATCCCCCATCCCCCACACCTCTGGCCTGTACCCCAGTTCTTGTATGCATAAATAAATAAATCTTTTTAAAAAATTATGTTTCCCCAAATTCATATGTTGAAGTCCTAACTCTCAGTACTACTTCAGAATGTGATTGGATTTGGGGGAAAGTTTCTTTAAGAGGTAATTCAATTAAAATTAGGTCATTAGAGCAGGCTCCAATCCCATGTACTGCTGTCCTTATGTGAAGAAGAGACTAAAGAAGGTTGATGCTGCCAGCCAGAAAAGAATCTTGAATCATTGCTTCCCCCAGGTACATGGAGGATAGGATAGCAGTTGCGTCTGGAATGGACTGGGGAAGTGACCAACAGTGCATCAGCAAGGAGGAGAGAGAAGCTATCAAAAAGGGCAGGAAAAACTGAGAAACAGTAAATCAGGAACGGTGACAGTTCACCAGGAGAGACACCCGCTCTTTCCCCCATCAAGTCCTGAGTTCTCCCATGGCCCCAAATCTGGAAAAAGAGTGCATGCTTATCAGCATAAGTATAACCTATTCAACTGTTCAACAAAGGGTACCCCAGTAGCAGGTGACTAATTTCAGCAGTGGGTAGAACCACTCGTCTAGCCCTTCATATGCTGTTGTTGGTAATGCAGACTGGTCCAACCCATATGGAAAACATTAGGGCATTTTCTCAAAATACTGAAAAAAAAAAAAAGATCTATCATATCATACAGCAATTCCACACATAGGTATCTATGGAAATAATACAAGAACACTTATCTAAAAGGATATATGCACTCCTTTGTTCACTTTACCACATTGTATAACAGCAATATTATAGAAGCAACCTAAGTGCCCAATGACAGATGAGTGGATTAAGAACATGTGGTATATATATACAGTGGAATACTACTCAGCTATTAAAAAAAAGATGAACTTTTGACATTTGTGACAACATGGATGAACTGGAAGGGATAAAGCTAAACAAAATAAGTCAGAAGGAGAAAGACATATACTGGGCGGTTTCACTTATCAGTGAAATATAGAGAAATATAGGATCAGACAAAACCAAACCAACAATACCACATTGAAATCAGACTATGGAGAATTGAGGGCAAGGTGGGCAGGTTGTAGGGATTGAACAAAATGGGGAGAGGCTCTATAAACCATGCTGGAGGACTGTGAGTGACTTGGTGGGTGTGGTGTGTGGTAATGTGCACCTTAGGACGTGTGATCCTGTGCCTCTGAATCACATACAGTGTTGCAAACCAATGTTACCTCAATACAAAAATGTAAAATAAAAGTGAACATGAGATTAAGGGAGATACATGTACAAAAGGAAGTCCATGTGAAGACACAGGGAAAAGATGGCCATTCACAAGCTGAGGAGAAATGCTTAGAAGAAACCAACCCTATAAAAATCTTGATCTCAGACTTCCAGCTTCCAGAGTTGTGAGGAAAAAATGTGTATAGCTTGTTACCCAGACTGTGCTATATTCTTATGGGCCTTATGGCAACCCTAGCCAACTAATGCAGTAATGGCTATAACAAATGTATTGTTAAATTACACAATTGCTCCTTTTTTCAGTTACTAAAGCATGTAAACTGCCTTGTACTAAAGCTAAAATTTGCTGTCACAGAGGGTACATTAAATAGCTTTCCATTAATTTTAATTTCATTAATTTTAATTTCAGATGCAGCAATAGGAACGTTCCAAAACAAGATTAACAATCATTTTACTTGGAAACATTTGAACTCATATCCTACTATTTACAAGAACCAACCTAACCAGATTTGTAGATGGTTTACTTTTTCATTTCACTTTTTAACCATTAAATAAAACTATAATTGCTTTGCTAATTATTTTCCTAGATCCCCTCTGAATTTCATTAACATTCACTATGCTTCTTTTCTCATAATGGACTTTTTATCTATTTAAATTAATTGGTTTGTAAAAAGGAATCTAAGTAAAATCAGTACTTTTGTGTGGCCCTTGATATCTGTAGTTTAGCTGGACTAGGGCTAACATACTTTACATGGAAATTTCTCTCTCTCTCTCTCTCTCTCTCTCTCTCTCTCTCACTTTCTCTCTCTCTCTCTCCCTCCCTCCCTCCCTCTTTCTTTCCCATTTACTGCTGGATTCTACTCTCAGTTTTCCTCTTACTTTTATAATTGCTTGTTTTCAGAAGAAATGTTTGACATATGCCTCTTCAAGTGATCATCCTCTAAAAGTCAGTGTGCCCATAAATCTGTAATTGATATTTTCTCCGTTCCCTTTACAATTACTCCCTGAGTGATCTCATTGAACCTCAAGGTTTTAACTATCTTCTCTAGGCTGAAGACGCCAAAATATTTATTTCCAGCCTACCTAATTTCAGTGTTCTCCCAACCATATATCCAAATGCTAACTAGGATCTCTGGGCATTCAACAGGCCTCTCACAGTCAATGAATCCAAAGATTTATTCATCATCAGTCTCCGAAGGCCTGTTCCTTCATCTTTTTTTTTTTTTTTAAGATTTATTTATTTATACAAGAACTGGGGTACAGGCCAGAGGCACAGGAGGGTGAGAGAATTCACAGAGACAGAGAGAGGAGCAGAACAGGCAGACGGACCAAAAATACCACTGAGGGGAGCAGCAGGTGAGACAGGAGAGGTCTGCCACGCCATGTGGGTATCTCCCTGGCTGGCCGGGAATTGAACCCACACTGCAGAGGCGACGTTCAGCTTCACAGCACTGCACTCAACCCGCTGCACCACCAGGGAGGCCCCCTTGTTCCTTCATCTTGTTCATCAATATTGTGAAGGATCCAGTCACTCAACCTATTATCAAGGTAGAAAATCTGAAATCGACCTTGATGATGTCCTTTATCCTACACACAAAATTAGTTCTCAGAACATATATCCTTTTACTTCCTGGTATACACACACACACACACACACACACATTATTTCTTCTAATGCCTGAGTTATGGCTTTTTTAAAAAAAAGATTTATTTATTTATGCATATAAGAACTGGGGTAAAGGCCAGAGGTGCAGGGGGTGAGAGGATTCACCAGAGACAGAGTGGGGAGCAGAACAGGCAGATCTTCTGAAATACACTGCTGAGGGGAGCAGTGGGAAAGATGGGAGAGGTTTGCTGTGCTGTGTGGGTTAGCACCCTGGTCAGGGATCGAACACATGCCTCAGTGGCTGACAATAGCTTGATAGCTCTGAGACTTTAACCCCTGCACCACCAGGGAGGCCCAGTCTTCCCTCCCCTGTTTTGACCTCTTTCTCTTCCCATCTCCCTGCTTTATGCCTCATATTTTTGGTCACCTTGCAAGTTTTGTCTTTTTCCTGACCCTTTGTTCAGTTTCTCTGTATTCTATGTGTAATTGAAATCATCCAAGATCTTTTTCTTCTGACTTATTTCACTGAGCATAATCCCTTCCAGCTCCATTCATGTTGCTGAAAATGATGTGGGTTTATCTTTTTTGACGGCTGAGTAGTATTCCACTGTGTATATATACCACATCTTCTTGATTCAGTCATCTGTTCTGGGACATTTAGGTTTTTCCATATCTTGGCTATTGTAAATAGTGCTGCAATAAACAGGCTTGCAGGTTTTTTTTTTTTAATTGTTAGTTTTGTGTTCCTTGGGTAGATTCCTAGAATTGAAATCACTGTATCATATGGTAGAACCTTTTTTAGTGTTCTGAAGAAGCTCCACGCAGTTGTCCATAGTTGTCCTAGCAGAACTTTTAAAGAATATTAGTATTTGGTTCCACTTTCTTCTTTTGAATAATTCCAACTCTTTACTTCAAAACACACTTTGGAGACAACTTCACCCAGAATGCTTCCTGACCCTTTCTAGTCTTGAAGGAGGAAGTTAGGAAATGGGTACAGGTAGCCAGTTATGAAAAGGGTGCCTCAGGAACACAAGGGCACTTATCAACCTGGTTGGAGAACAATATTGGTCCAGGAGGGTGCCACCTCCCACACCCAGTAAAGAGTAGAATGGCCAGAATGCTAACACAATAACATAATGCTGAAACACCAGGCCACGGCTAGTTTCGGAAAGGATGGTCAGGTAATGTGGGAAAACTCAGTGGGCCTCAGTAGACTAGGAGACACCTATGAGCCCAGCGAATCAGCAAGAGACACAACACAGAGACACTCAAGGAGACTCCCCACTCCTTGCCCACTATACCCATATAAGTGCCAGCTTCTCGACCCCTCTGTGGCTACTCACTCGGGACCACACTCCACTAAGAGAGCTTTCCTGTTCATCTTCCTATCTGTCAAAAATGCCTTGCTGTATCTTTAGTCTCAACATTGGACTCTTGTCAAAAACAAAAACAGAGAAAGAACCCACCTGGAAACTGCTCCCAAAAACCCCAATTCAGTCTGACTTCCAGTTCCAACACTCACCAGCTTTTGTCTTTTGATGCCTTCCTCTACCATAGCACTTTCATACTCTTTTATAACATCACATATATGCATCTCCAATCCAGATAGCTGCTCCCAGAGAGCAGCTATCAGAACTTATTTAGTACCATGGGCACATAGTTGCCATTCAACATGTGTTTTCTAAATAAATAAATGAATACAGCTGTCATTTTAATAAAATGTCCCCGGGAACTTTCTTTAAAAAAGATTTATTTATTTATGCATACAGGAGCTTGGGCACAGGTCAGAGATGCATGGGGTGAGAGGATTCACCAGAAACAGAGTGGGGAGCAGAACAGGTAGATTGACCGAAATACACTGCTGAGGGGAGCAGCAGACATGACAGGAGAGGTCTGCTGTGCCATGTAGGTAGCTCCTTGGCTGGGGATTGAACTCGTGCTGCAGAGGCTGCCGATTGCTTCATAGTGTGGTGCTTAACCCCTTGCGCCACCAGGGAGGCACATCCCCTGGAACTTTTAACTAAGGTTTTAGATTGAACAATAACATGTTTCAGCAAGCACTTTCCAGTGGAAACTCTGTCCATACCAAGTAGAACATCCACTGGTTTGGAGAGCAATCTTTGAAGGTCTTGCTTGTTTACTGACTCTTGAAGAAAACTTGTCCAGAACATGACTGAATGTTGGTAATTTGAAGAGCCATTACCTGTGCACAGCACTGGAAACATTTCTGGCTGTTGAGAAGGAGAAACATAAGGATGCTCTTCAAACAAAGACACTGAGCTGGCACAAATGAGTGAACATGTGAGAGAGCAATTAACTCTCAGGATCACGACGCTAATGTTCAGGGCAATGATCAAGTGCAGAATCATAGGGTGTACTTTATAAGCTCAACAGTGTTAGAGGACAAAAACAAAACAATAAGTTGAAAGCACACACTAACCATACTTATTAGAATAAATGTCACCTCCCTAAAATAATATCCTTTGACAATATAATGGACTTGAATATCAATCCACAATTCTAAGAATGAAAAAAAATCTCTTATTTTCTATAGTAGTGCACAATTCAAGGCATCATTTTGCTAAGGCTGTAGAACAATATTAGCTCTTTTTGGAAAGCTTGGCCCTTTTTAATAGAGTTCTGTCAAAGTTCAAGGATCTTCTACCAAGTTAAGGTTTGGGGAGGATAACTGGACAGTAGAGTACTTTGTCCTCAATAACAATTCACACAAGTTGTTGTGAGTTACACAGCATCAACCAATCTTTCCAGGTCGGGGTCTCTGTTGTTTATTTGGGGATGATGGCTAAGGTTCTCTTTGCTCAAACTAAATAGGCAGCTTTATTTCCCTCCCAGGGGATAGCAAAAGTACACTACAGGTCTTCTTTGAATCCCAGTAACCATGGCCTCTCCTCTTTTCCTCTTGTCAGATTGGGAGCATCTTGTTAACAGTTGCGAAGCACTCCTACAACATTTTGTCTAGACCTATAACTCCTTTGCCTAAACTGAGGGTTGTTTTTGTTTTTTTGTTTTTTTTAAGTAGTGAAAATTACTTAAAAGCGGGCATCTCATGTGTAGATCACATTTTTTCATCACTTTCCACACAAGGAGAAGCAAGCCATTTCTTGTTCTTGAAATAGTAAAGTCCAGATTACTAGGAAGCTTGCCCCCTTTAAAATGAATCTAGGGAAGCTGACTCATGCCTACCCCAACCACACTGATAAGATAATGACTGTAACCTACTGGCTGGAGACTGTGAGATCTATCTAATGTGGATGCCATCCCTCACACAGGATTTATGACAAGATCATCCAGTTTTCAAGAAATACTTAATTTTTGTGTGAAATATCTTGAAATTTTAAAAGGCACTTCAATTACTACAAAACACTATATTCATACAGAGTATAGGCTAAACAACTTACACCCAAAGTTAGATAAATGTGGCCCATGAGTCACTAATTAGCATATCCTGGATATAAGTGTATCACTTGATCAAGAAACTATAAATCAATCAATAAATACATCTTTAAGAAAATAAAGAAAAAGAAACTATAAATCAGAGACATTCTGCAGGGGTGAAGGGGGGAGAGGGATCAAAACAGGGGAGGGAAGAGCACAAGGGACTATGGTGATGGTGCACAGGTGAATTGGTGGTGGGAATTTTGGGGGGACTATACCTGAGGGGAGAAAGCACACTTTATACAAAAATGAAGAATGTTGTAATATATATATATAATAAAAACTAATGTTTATGTGTTTAAAAGGAAAAAATTTTGAGTAATTTCAGGATTATTTTTAAAAGTATTTAGAAGTATTTTAGAAGTATTTTATAGCACCATTGTACTGATGACACTTTCTATTTTGTGATCAAAACATGCCATTCTCCAATAACGTACTAAGTCAATTATCTTAAAAGATATATTACTTAATATACATATATTAAGGGGTTCTATTGGGGTTCTATTGGCTGAGTAAGGACTGTGTCGTGCTTGTGGTTTCCAGAGGAGCTTCAGATAGTAACAAAGATAGAAAAAGATAGGAGAAACCTAAGGAAATAGATTCCTTATCTTTATGCTTTTGCTTGAGTCTATGATGTTAAGAGCGCTAGAGAAACCACTTTCCTTCTAATGATAGAGAGGAATTCTCACAACTTGTCTTTATAAATTGTAACAGCAGACATTTGAGTTTGCTTATGAAATGAGAAAAGAGGCCAATGGATTTTCACAAGATCACTGATTAAAAGAAATCTTTGCATAGAACATTAATACCTCTTTCTTTCTTTCTTTTTAGGCCAGTATAATCAAATATATGCAAACTGGTCCAACAACTACAGAAAGCTGTGTAAATTACTAAAAATGGATCTACTATATGACCCAACAATTCCACTCCTAGGAATCTAACCAAAGGACACAAAAACATTAATTCGAAAGGAAATCTGCACTCCTATGTTCATTGCCGCACTATTTACAATAGTTAAGATATGGAAACAACCTAAATGCCCAAAAACAGATGACTGGATCAAGAAGATGTGGTATGTATACACAATGGAATATTACTCAGCAATCAAAAAAGATAAACTTTTGCCATTCACAGCAATATGGATGGAGCCAGAAGGGATTATGCTCAATGAAATAAGCCAGAAGGAAAAAGAAAAAATATCTGATGGTTTCACTTATAAGAGGAACATAGGGAAACCATACAAAGGAAAAAACAAGCAGGAAAACTAGAAATTGGAGACATTCAGCAGTGCAAGGGGAAGGAGAGGCATCAAATGGGAGGGAAGAGCACAAGAGTCCATGGTGACAGTTCACTGGTGTCTTGGTGCTGGTAATTCTATGGGGACAACACCTGTGAGGAAAAATCAAACAAATTGGGTGAAAATGAACAATTATATGATCTTCTTAAGGGCCCTTTGAAATTAAGGTCAGTTGGCTCAATATCAGACAACGACCAGTTTCATAAAATTTCTTCATATTGACTCTCTTTCCTTATCTCACTTTTCTCTCCCACTTGCTCCCCTGGATTGAACTTCCTAATAAAATAATAACAATAAATCTTTAACTCAGATTCCACTTTCTAAATTATCCAGGCTAAGGCAACAAACACACAGAATTTAAGGCAACCCAATAGTCAGCAGGAAAACATGGGGCATTACACGTATTAAGAGTTCAGAGAGATTTCTGGTCCTCAGGTTCAGCACGTAGAAAGTTAGGAGTCACCATTCCATTCTAACAAGTATAAAATTTTAACAAATTAAAAAATTAACATCTTATAACCATCAGAGCTATGAGGTTATAGCTATGAGGCCATTAACTGTTTCTTCAAAAATTGGACAGAAAGCCAGGGAGATTCAGATAATCAGCACTTACAAAAGCAGAATCCTCTGAAAGAACCAGAGTCAGGCTAGGAAAAACTGAACTGGATCTGAAAAATTGCTGTTAACTCAATGTAGACATCTGTGGTATTAAAAAAAAAAATCTCCAGGGTAAATGTACTCATAGAAGGGTCTCCACACTTCTGTGAATTTGAATTCCAGGAGATCTACCAGCTCCTCACAGAGAGTATTGGAGAATATTAGAGAACTGTAGCAAGGAAAGGGGTAAAGGAATTGTATTGAAATACCTCAGAAATTCTATCTTCTTAACAAGTTTTCCCTTAGGAGAAGCCATTTCATACTTGATTTTGTCAGAGACTAACATACCAGGTGAGAGAGAAATAGCCAATTCCAGGCCCCTATAGCCATCCTATAACATTTAAGCTATGGGGGACAGAGAAACTCTTAAAATTCACAGCTCAGGGGCACAGGCTAACCAAAAGATTGCGACCTAATTTTGGACTCTAGAATGCTTTCCCTCCCTCCCCGACACTTCAACACTATATTACTAAGGACCTATTTATTGAAGGTTTTTTTTTACCTATGACATCACATCCATCTTTCAAAAAATGTTACAAGGCATATTAAAAGACAAAGTTTGAAGAGACCAACACAAATCCTTGATGAATAATATAAAAGAACAAGATAAATGGAAAATTATTCCATATTCGTGGATAGAAGACTCACTATAGTCAAGAGGTCAGTCTTCCCAAGTTTCTCTATAGATTCAACAAAATTGAACCAAAACTTCAAGGTTTTTTTTTTTGTAGATATCAGAAAAGTGATTTTAAAGAGATTATGGTGAGGCAAAGGATTCATTAGACAACTCAACATGAAAGGAGAAAAACAATTTAGGACTGACTCTACCCAACTATTGTTAATTTTTGTTAATTTTTTAAAAATTTTTCTTTATTGTACCCCCACCAATATCCCTGTGTCTCCTTGTGCCTTTCATTGCCCCTTCCCTCCTAACCTTAGAGCCTCAGGATGATTACTAATGTCCACTAGTTTTTGAAACTGTTTTACATCATTGAATTATAGGTATATAAATGTCCAGTATTTGTTTTTATCCTTTTATCATTCTGACTTACTTTGTTGCACATAATTCTCCCAAATTCCCTCCATTTTGTTGATAATGACTGCATTTCATCGTCCCTTGTGACTATTTAATACTCCATGGTGATCCAATGATACATCAGTGGACTTCAGTTCTGCTTCATGCCCAAGCTGTTGTAAATAATGCTACTAACATTATGGGACACATAGGGATTTTGTTGATGGTTTCATATTCTGTGGGTATATGCCAAGAGCAGGATTATTAGGCACACGGTATTTTCATTTTTAGTTGTTTAAGGTAAATCCAGACTCTTTCCACAGTGGGTGCACCAATTCTCATTCCTGCCAAATAGGCTGCCTTTTCCTCCATAATCCTTCCAGCATTTGTGCTATTGTCATAGGTATGAGATGGTTACTCAATACAGTTTTAATCTGCCTCTGTCTTATTAAAAGTGATTATGAACATTCTTTTTATATCTATTGGCCTTCTGGATATCTTATTTTGTGAATTGCTGTTCATGTCTGCTGACCATTTGTTAATTAGGTTATTTGATTTTTTTAATTGCTGAATTGTACACATTTTTATATATTTTGGCTATTAAGCCTTTACCAGTTATATATTTTGTGATTATTTTCTTCCATTCAGTAGGGGTCCATTTTATCATGTTGCATTTACTTTTGCTGTATATTTTTTTTAACTTGAGGTAATCCAATTGTATACTTTTGTTTTTAATTCATCTGTCAACGGTTGAGTCACCATAAATACCTTTATTGATAAAACTGTGAAACGTGTCACCAATGTTTTCTTCTATGTATTTTATTGTTGCCATCTTATATCAAAATCTTTAATCCACTTGGAGTTTATTTTTGTGTATAGCATTAGTGAGTAATCCAGTTTCATTCATTTATGTGTGGCTTTCCAATTTTCCAAGCACCATTTATTCAGGACAGTGTCATTTCGCATTTTACAGACATAGTTGCTTTATCCTAGATGAGCTGCAGGTAGGTATGTGCATTTATCCCTGTTCCATTGGTGCATATATTCATTTTTGTGCTGATACAGTATTGTGTTTAATATTGTTAGTTTATTTAAAGTTTGAAATCATATAACTTGATCCCTCCATTCCCCTGTTTCATGCTCTGAAACTCCACTGAATAGGGGGCTCCTTTTAGACCTTTTTGGCTCTGGAACTTGTGAAATGTTCTGTGTCCTTGTAGTGTCAGGAATGACACAGGGCAGGTTTTCTGATCCAGCAGACCGGGTAAAGGAGGAGTCAGAGTCCTCAGTGGCTTTTGCAGGTCTTCTATTTAGATTTACCAGGCATATGACAGACAGAGGTACTGGGGGGCCGGGAAGTTGGCAGGCCTCCCAGCCCCCAGCAAATCCTCATTCTATCTGGGCTCTCTGGCGTTCTCTGCTTCTCTTCTCTCAGCTTCCTTTTGTTCTTGGCTTCTCCTGCCCATGATAACGCCCTTATAAACTCAGTCTCTCAGCCCAGGTGTACCCACTTCAGGTGCCCGCCATCAGGCATGCATTCAGGACCACAGGTTCCCTCATCTATCCTAATGGCGGGAGGGCAGAAAAGCCTGATACTTTTTCCTTACCCTACAGTTCTCATTTTCAATTTTTTATGAGTTTTAATAGGGTTATATTTTCAATTGTTGCCTTTAAACCTGTTGGAGTAATTGGGGGAGCAGCAAAGGGTTGTAAGTATCAAAGAGTGGGACAATGTATCAAAGAATGGGACAAATTTCAAAGACTGGGACAATGGTATAGCATAAGCGAATTAATCAGCCTTTTTATGCCACTAGCCTCTGGATATCACCTGTAGTCCTTAATGGTTTTGTTTTTTTTTTTTTTAAGATTTATTTATTTAGGGCCTCCCTGGTGGTGCAGGTGGTTGAGCGCAGTACTGTGAAGCTGTCCACAGCTTCTGCAGTGACAGTTCGATCCCCACCAGCCTGGGAGCAACCCACATGGCGAGCAGACCTCTCCTGTCTCTCCCGCTGCTCCCCTCAGCAGTGTATTTCATCAGTCTGCCTGTTCTGTTACCTTCTCTGTCTCTGGTGAATCCTTCTCACCCTCCTGAGCATCTAGCCTCTACCCTGGTTCTTGTATAAATAAAATAAATCTTAAAAAAATTATTTATACAAGCACTGGGGTACAGGCCAGAGGCACAGGGGGAAGGGGGGGTGAATCCACCAGAGACAGAGCAGAGAACAGAACAGGCAGAAGGACCGAAATACACTGCTGAGGGGAGGCGCGACGGGAGAGGTCTGTCGTGCCCTGTGGGAATCTCCCCTGGCCAGGCAGGAATGGAACGGCCCCACGGAGGCTGCAGACAGCTTCACAGCACAGCGCTCAATCTGCTGTGCCACCGGGGAGGCCCTGTAATCCTTAATGGTTTAATGCAGGAGGTACTTGGGAGTGTGGCCAGTGGGCACGAGCACCTAATTGTGGGCACCAGGAGCATGGGTGTGAGCATGTGTAAGTGTGCACACCTGAGCCTAGAGGCCAGGGCTGTAAGGGTGGTGTCACTCAGAGACAGACTACAGCTGCTAGAGGATGAGCGGTGTGACTACAGAAGAGGAGACCATGAGACCATGTGAGAGAGCATGCCAGAGAAAGCCCAGAGAAAGAGCACACATTCATGGGGCCTGGGATTCAGTTGCCTCCCAGCCCCTCCTTTACAGCCTGTGCCTGCTCCTTGCATGCCAGCCTTCCCACCTGGTGTGCCTGTGTATCTGGATCTCTGAGAGAACATTAAAGCCAGAAGAATCCACTGAGGGCTCCGGGACTCTATCCATCTGCCTGAATCAATAGTGAACTTGTCCTGTGCTTGCTGGCACTAGGGTGAGCACCACAGGATCATATGCAGTAGACTCAGTAATCCGAACTTCCAGTGGTGCTATGGGTGCCAGAGTGGTGTGGTGGTGATCCACCGTGATGCCTCCTCTGGACTAGTTCCTCAGTCTCAGGGTCTCCGACAGTCTCTGTGCACTTCCACTCTAGGCTTTTTAAGTACTAGATATAGTCCTGGGCATGGAAGTTTCAGGCTGGAAGATGTTCTTTTCTCTCCCAGGAAAGAGTCATGTCTTGGCATGTCTGCTCCCACTGATGGTATGTTCTTGAATTCTATGGGTGCTTGAATTCAAGCACTTCTTGGGTGGGAGTGAGGCAGGTTTTCTGCATATCTCAGCAGCAATAGGGTGTGGCAGATGTTTTGGATATCTTGGCAGAGGTAGGAGGGAGGTTGCCTCCAGGTGTTTTGAATATCTCATCCTGGGCTTCAAATAGTAGCCTCTTGTAGGGAAATCTAGGTGCTCTTTTGTGATTCAGGCTACAACTGTTGTGTGTTAAGAACTTCAGGTTCACGCCTGCAATCCTTGCCATGTGCCCCTACCTTTACAGTTCTCAGCAATGCACCCTCCATCCCGCTCATGCACCTCCTTATTCAGTGCAGTGCTGGGTCTTAGGAGACCCAATGTTGGCATATGCCTCAATCATTGTTCCTGCTGTGTGTTGTGGACTCAATTTTTTCCCTCAGGAATTTTTTGGCATTGTTTTATAGCAGTTTTGCTACAAGTATCTGAAGGAGATAAGCCCTAGGTCTTCATTGTGACACCACCTTGCTGGACTCCAAAGCCCACTCTAAGACTTACTATAAAGTAATCAAGAGAGTATGATTTGCAAAAGAATAGACAAATTAATGGAAAAGAATTGGGAGCCCAGAAATAAACCCACAATAAATATAGTAAATTGATCTTTGACATCAGTGTGAAGGCAGATACAATGGAGCAATGAGTGCATAGGGGAAGTAAAGTATCAGGCTTTTCTGCCCTCCCACCATTAGGATTGATGAGGGATCCATGCAGTCCTGAATGCATGCCTGATGGCGGGCACCTGGAGTGGGGTGTGGGCATACCTAGGAGGGTACACCTGGGCTGAGACTGGGCCTATAAGGGCAGCGTCGCAGGGATGCCAGGAAAGCAGAACCATGCGAATAGAGAACAAGGCCACACAAGAGAACACCAGAGAGCCCAGAGAGCCCAGAGAGTGAAGACTTGCTGGTGGCTGGGAAGTCTGCCAGCCTCCTGGCCCTCCAACACCCCTGCCTCCTGTGTACCTGGTAAAACCTATAAAAAACCCATAAAAGCCAAAGCGGGCTCCAGGACTCTCCTTTACCCTGTCTGCTCTGATCATAGAAACCTGCTCTGTGCCCTTCCTGCCGCTACAGAGTGTATTTTCAACAGGTGGTGCTGGAATAATTGGACAGCCACATAAAAAAAAAAAAAAAAGTATATCTAGACACAGACCTTATACCCTTGACAAAAATTAACTCAAAGCACATATCTAAATGTAAAAGATAAAACTCCTAGAAAAAAACATAGCAAAAAACATAAATGATTTTATGTATAGTGATGACTTTTAGGATATAACACCCAAAGGACAATTCATTAAACAATGAATAAGCTGGATTTTATTAAAATCATAAACCTCTGCTCTGTAAAAGACCATGTCAAGAGACTGAGAAGACAAGGCACAGATTGGCAGAAAATATCTGTAAAAGATTCATCTAATAAAGAATTGTTATCTAATATATACTGAAAGGTTCTTAAAAGACACCAATAAAGCAAATATAGATTTTAAAAAATGACTATACAGCTGAACAGAAACCTCACCTAAAATATAATTAGGTGACAAATAAACATGAAAAGATGTTCAACATCATGTGTCATTAGGGAACTTCAAATGACAATACTGAGATACTACTACATACCAAATAGACTGGCCCAAGTCTAGAACGCAGACAACAGTAAGGATGTGTTGGATGATGAGAATGCAAAATGGTACCATCACTTTGGAAAACAATTTGATATTTTCTAATAAAAGTAAACATATTCTTCCTACACAGTGCAGCAACTGTATACTTTGGTATTTACCCAAAGGAGTAAAAAATTTACCTCCAACAAAAACTTGCACAAAAAAGTTCAGAAGCTTTATTCATAACTGCCAAAATTTGGAAGCAATCAAATGTCCTTTAGTAAGTGTATGGATAAATTAACTCTGGTACATCCAGGGAGTGGAAAAGTATTCAACACTAAAAGAAGTGAGTTATCACACCATTAAAAGGCATGGAGGAAACTTAAATACATAATATTAATTCCAAGAAGTCAATTCTAACGATTTGAGTTCTGGAAAAATCTAGCCCACAGATCAATTTTGGTTTTATTGATTTACTAACTTCCTATAGTCTAGTGACTTAGTCTCTTTTCTTGTTGTTTATAACCTATAAAATGGGACTAAAGAGTGTCTCCCTTATGGGCTTGCTATGAGAATTAATGACAATAATACATCCTCACTTGATTAACACAGTCCCAGGCAGAAAGCAAATTCCTGCCACTACTTTCGGGTAGGAGAAGCACCCTATAGTGGACTCTGGACTCTAGAAAACATAAAGACAATGCATAATGAGTAATCTTCAGGAGTTCATAATCAAGAAGAAATTATGGAAATATAGTAACATTAGTTCATAATAAATCTTTTCATGATGATAAGTGTGATTTAATTAGGAGTTAAGTGCCTTAAAAGGAAATTCCATTGTAAATATAGAAAGCTTCACACATCAGAACAAGTCACAAAAGCTATAGGAAATAAGAAAGTTATTTTGTGACCATGTAGTCCTCTACAGAGCTCAAATCCTGGTATTAGTCAGCTTTATAGTTGTGATGAACATCACAAACAGGAAGCCACTAAATGCTTTGCCAGTGCTATATTTGGTGCTGGTTTAGCCCTTACTTAGAGAACCCTATTCTGTATTGATCCTCTTAGCTTAGAAATGATATAACTACCCTTGGGGAAGTGAAAATATACTGAGCTATGTGAGCTAAGCCTTACTCTGGGATTTATGTCTGCAAGATATGAAATGCTAAATAGGTAAGGAAGCTCAAGAATATATTTTCATCAAAAAGCCAAAGAGATTTTTACCTGCTATACAATTAACTCCCTAGCAATCATAATGGAAATTTGACCATGAAATAAGGCAGCATATTAATGTAATTAAAATTAGAGGGGTTTTTTTGACACAAAGCTCACTGAATCCCCCTACAAATTTCACCGGACATAGTAGAATTTAGTACCAGAAAAATTATTAGGATTAAGACCTTCCCTTCATCTGAGATCAACTACCATAATTATACATTTAACAATAATGAAGTATTTTTGGTGTGACACTAAAGAGGATTTATAGTGAATTTGTTATATGGACTAATTTTAAGTATCATCTGGCAGAAGAATATCTAAGGTAGAATTTTACTGAATTAATGAGTAAACCACTTACCAGAATCCCTTTAAAGATCCCTAGAGAAATATGATATAATGCAGTTTCTAATCATACCTTTTGAACCAAACCAGAAACTATGATTTTGTAAAAATTTACAGTTTTTTTAATTATTTGAAAAATATTCATGTTTCTGGCATTTTATTTAAATACTAAATCACTTATCAAGAGCAAAATAGAAAATAATGACATATTTCCTCTCATCACATTTCAAATAAATGTAATTTTTAATCCAAGATTGTCTGTGTGGCAAATTTCCAAATTTCATTTTTGCAGGAAAGCCACTGGTACAGAATATCTGAGGTTCCAAAACATTCTTGAAAAATAAAATATTAAACATTTTTTATTGGCTTTCAACATTTAAAGTCATGGCCTGGACAAGCCTGGATGGCATATTTGTGGTTGCAGAATGGAATGTAAATGTTAACCTTGACAGCATAAAAGCAAAATTGTAGCTGAGAGAGGAGAATATAGAAATAGGAAATAACAAGAAAGAAAAATAGCTAAAAGGTCCTACTGCTTCAATGTATTCATTTTAGAAGCAAGGAACAAAAAAAAAAACTGCCAAAAGAAAAAGTTTTAGAAAAAATAGATACAATACTAATACCAAACTTTAGCTTCAGGGCTGGGAATTGGAGGGTAATGTATGTTATTACCTTAAGAGTCTTAAGAGGAAGTCTATGGATGTGGTTTATTGACTTATAGAAAGAGTACAGGAATAAACACATTATTAAAGTTATGATAATCTTCAAAAGAATATTTTATAGCAACAGCTAAAAGATTCACCTTTATGGACAATAATTGGGAATGTAGAGGTATGGATGAGAAACTTTCTTTTCAGCATAATTCATCTGCTGTAATAGATATTTACCACATACAAGAGCTATTTTGAAAAAAACAAAACACATTTTAAAATAAGATATTATATATGCATAACTGGCATTACTTATTAATAAGTATTTACAGAGAAATGCTTAAATGCAATAATAGAGAGCTTTTAAAAATGTACAGATAATTTTCATCATAAATCACAGTACAATAAAAAATATTCAGAAAAGCTCAGTGTTTTCCAATTTATTAACATATCCAAATAAAGTAAATCTATGATAGAAGATGTACTGGGGAGATTGCTTTGGGCTTGATGTTATATGACCTTTCACTTGGTAATTCATATTATGTAATTAGAATAAAAGAGCTCATAATTCAGAAAATCAAAGAAAAACACTTGATTTTTCACTCATGTGGAATACAAACAAAGGAAAGGAACTAACAAAACAGAACAAAAATAACTCTCAGACTGTGAGAAAAAATATGGTAGCTGCCAGAGGGAATGGGGTAGAGATTGGAAAAAATGGGTAGAAGGGGTCCATTTGATAGTGGTACGTGGCATTAGAACTTTGGTTATGAGTCTGGTGTGTGATATAGCCATATCAAGGCATGAAGCTGTACTCCAGAAATGTATATATCAATGAAAATGTTATTTTAGAAAAAAGAAGCAATAATTCCAAAAATTAAAAAAAAAAATCTTAAGATTTTACTCCCTCAATTCTGCAGAGAAAATAGTGAGGTCCCACGAAACTTCGAGTCACAAAAGCAAAGTGAAGTAGACTCAGAGCTAGAACCCAGATCCACAGATTCCAAAGCTCCCCAATATGCTGTAGGGTAAATGAATTATTCAGGCTTTTGAAGCCACTAGCCTCTGTGGCTATCACCTGCAGCCTTGGTTGTGTTAACATGGGACTCGCTTGGGAGTGTTGGCGCTGGACACACCTGCCTGCTCAATGAACACCTGGAGTGTGGGTGTGTGCACATGTGAGCACACCTGAGCCTTAGAGACTGGGGCTATCGGGGCAGAAACACTCAGAGACTGGATGTCTACGAGAAGAGAAGCAGCGTGGCAACAGAAGAGTCCAGAACAACAGAGAGCCCAGAGAAAGAGTGTAAAGACTCCTCGGGGACTGGGGTCTCAGTTGCCTCCCAGCACCACCCCCTCAACCCTGCCTGTGCCTGCTTCCTTGCATGCCAGTCTCCCAGCCCTCCTGCCTCCGCTGCTCCTAGTTGTCCCCTACATGCACCTTTTATCTTAATTGGCTTGAGCTGCCAAAAAACAAAAAAAAACAAAAAACAAACCATAGACTGAGTGGCTTAAA
The DNA here is from genome assembly GCF_014898055.3 of Talpa occidentalis. NCBI lineage: Eukaryota > Metazoa > Chordata > Mammalia > Eulipotyphla > Talpidae > Talpa > Talpa occidentalis. The sequence continues at coordinate 76,600,363 of NW_023604972.1, forward strand.
AAGTAGTTCTCTCAGTTTTCTCACAGTTCTGCATGCTAGAAGTCTGAGGGCAGTGTGTCAGCATGGCCATTTCTAGGGGACCTTGCTTCCTGGCTTGTAGATGACAAACCTGTAGGGTAAGTGAAGTTATCAGGCTTTTTTCTGCCCTCGCACTGCTCACCTCTATGGCCAGCACCTGATGTCTTGCACTCCCCACATGATTATAGACATGTGGGCCCAAAAAGCAGGGCATGTGCATATATAAACATGCACACCTGGGCTAGAAAGAAGGGGCTAATAGGGTGACATTATTCTGAGGTGAGACTGCCAGATGAGATGACTACAAAACCACTGTGAGGTGAGACTAGGAGACAAGAAGAAGACAGAAGATTGAAAGAGAAAAGGCTTTTGAAGCCTTTTCAGAGAGAGAGAGAGCACAAAGATTTGTGGGGAGGTGGGAGGCTCAGTTGCCTGCCTGCCACCTGTCCCCCCCACCCACCTTATCTGCCTGCCCCGCTCCTACACACTGGTATGACTGCTGTACCTGGCTCCCTGCTTCAACATTAAAGGCTGGTAAAATCCTATCAAGGGTCCAAGATTCATTTACCCATTTGCCTGAATCACAGTGACCCTGCCCCCCATGCCTGCATTCCCCTACACCTCACAGTCCTCACAAGGTCTCTACTGGGACATATACATGGGAAGAATCTTTTTCTTCTCTTCTTATAAGGACACTAATCTATCAAGTTAAGACCCCACGCTTGTGACCTTATTTAACCTTAATTATATCCTGAAAGCTCTTTCTCTAAATACAGTCACACTGGGAGTTAAGATTCAAGCATATGAATTTGGAAGAACACAATTCAGTACCTTCTTTCATAAAATGGATGATACAACTATTGCACAAGATCTTTCCTTCCAATGAAGCACAACAACCTTTGTCACTAGAGTTCAATTCAATATGAGGGCAATAATCCTTGGCTATTGTAGGGTAAGGTAAAAAGTATCAGGTTTTTCTGCCCTCCCAAATGCATACCTGATGGCGGGCACCTGGAGTAGGGTGTGGGCCTATGTAGATGGAATTCACCTGGGCTAAGACTGGGCTTTTAGGGGACGCCAGCAGAAGCAGAGAAGCAGAGAAGCAGAAGCAGAATCACGAGAGAGCAGAAGCAGAGAAGCAGAGGGAAGGCCGGAGAACCCAGAGTGAAGACTTGCTCAGGGCTGGGAGGCCTGCCAGCCTCCCGGCCCCCCAGCACCCCTGCCTGCCGTGTACCTGGTAAATCCCAATAAAAGCCTGCAAAAGCCACTGAGGGCTCCAGAACTCTCTTCTCCTTTACCGTCTGCTGGGATCATAGAAAACCTGCTCAGTGCCCCTTCCTGCCCTTACAGCTATAAAAAGGAAAATGTTCCACAGTTTGACATTGTTTCATTTCTCAGTGATACTTTAAAAGACTTACAGCATAAAGATTTCCATGTGGTACATTTCACACTTTCTTCACATCAAGTGTAAATTTCAAGCACAAATGTAAAGGTGCTAAATTACCCCATGATAACCTTCCATATATACATCCATCATTAATTGCTCTCACCCAGTCCATTATATAGTCTTCTCACAGCAAAATTCTCTAAGGTAAAAGCTACAAACTCATACTAGTGAAGACTAAATGATTTTTAGAAAGAAAATATTTTGTTCTTGGTAGGACATTTCATTTGCAGCCCAGTTTCACAAAACAATACTCCACTCTTCCATTCGATCTGATAGAAACAAACAATACATTCATTGTCTGGGTCAGGAAAGGGTTATATTTTCAGTTCAGGGTTAAAGAAAAGAGCTTGTTTTGCTAAAGACAAAAATATATAGGGTAACTGAAATTCAAAAATAAGTTGCTAAAGAGGGGAAATTTAGTTTTGGAGAAAACTGCTACTTAAATTACAACATGTCTAGAAATGGGAAGAGATACACAAAACCTGTGAATCTGCAGACAGTATAATTTGTTTAGCTAAGGAAAACATAAAAATATACACGAGAAAAGAAGGATATCCATTCAAGTAGAACATATCCAGTTGAAGTAAAGAATACTTTAGGAAAGATTGTAGGAAAAAAGGTCAAGGATGAGGAGATTTAGTTGATTTATCCTCACAGAGCGTATGAGAGGAGGTGATGGAGTCATCCAATAAAAGCTTTCTCCCCCTCCTCTACTCTACATCCACCGCCTTCAGCTGAATGAATCAGCCCCTCCTAGGCTAGAACACCTAGGGCATTCACTTTTATTATAACCCTATGCATTGTCTTGCCATGTTTGTTAAAGTATAGTTCTCACACCATCTGCATCAGACTCACATCTACCATTTCTTGGGCCTCCCACCCCTAGGTGCTAATTAAGAGTGCTGAATCTTTGGCAGATCTATAGAATACCTCTTTAAGGATGTGCTCGGGAATTGGCATTTTATCTACCCTGCCAGTTGTTTATTCTGTACACTACATATTGAGAATTGCTGCTATCTATTAGGTTGTCTCTCACCACACTGAGAGCACCTTTGATGACAATACACTATCCCAGTGACAAACCTGAGTAGGCCCTTGATAAATATGTTTAATTGGGCTCCTAAGAAGCATCTTCTGTAAGTCAGAGGCAGGGAAGTGTAACGAATCCAATGACTGACCCCATCTAAAGAAAGTCATTGCATCTTAAAATGGAGATAAGTAAGAAATTATGATTCTAACGTGACTCAGCACTTCATAAACTGCTTCTGAAATACTAGTCTTGTTCTCTTGAAAGTGAAAGGAGGCTTCCTTGAGACTCCAAGTTCTGTCATGTGGGTGCAGTGCCCATGAAAGATGGTATGTCTCAATGCTAAGCAGCAACAGTGGGAGAGATGGCCACTGGGAAAGCTGGGATGTTCTTCACTTCTGAAGATTGTAAAGAAGGATTTCCAGCAGAAGTTGAGGTTGAGAAGAAAACCTCATGAGAAGCAAGACATCAAAATAAAGCATCCACATGCCAGGAGGAAGTTGATCCTGCCATCGAGTTGATGGGTGCCCTGCAACATAGTTGAGAAAGTAGAAATCAGGATTAGAGGTCATTATTCCAGAAAGAAGTACACTGGGAAACTAAAAGGTGAATAGAGTGATCTTCAAGCTGTGAAATCTTGCCCCCCACTCACCTGACAATACAGGAGCTAGGAAGTAGCATTAGACTTGACATCTCCTGTCTTGTCAGAAAAGAACCTTCAGGTTTGCAGAAGCAGATTATACTGACTGCCCAAGGAGACAAGCTGTAAATATGATATAAATACTAGGTCATGACTAGCTCCCATGGTTATTTGGTATATGGGTCAACCTAAGTTTGATAGCAATATTGAAAAGGACTATATTTCAAATTAAGCTTCTGGGGAAAACGTGTTTAAACTCATGTTTGTTTTTATTTGTCCTAAGCTTTTACATGAAAAATGTTTCGTCCTTTGCAAAAGGAAGGGTATCATTCCTAGGCGCATTCTGCCTATGATGAAGCTTAAACACAGAGCACAAGGCAACAGGGAGTTGATGAGCAGTTCAGAATGGAAATAGCCAGGGAGATGTCCCCTCACTCTAAGTAGCTAAGAGCACCTAGAGAAAACTACCCAACCTTAACTTCTGACAGTCCTTTCCATGCTTCTAATCTGTTCCTGCTCACAATTCTATAATAGTTAATTCTAAACCATTAGGTCTTTTTGTAAGTCCCTGACTCCACCAATCTCCTTACCACTATTATCTTGTGACCTCGTGTTATACAAATGACCCTTGAATAATGCAGGGGGCTAAGTGCAATTTTCTCACACAGTCAAAAATCCTGGTATAACTTTTGACTCCCCCAAACCTTAACTTCTAACAGCCTGCTGTTTACCAGAGCCTTACCTATAGCATGCACAGCTGATTAACATAATTTTGTAAGTTATACGTATTATATACTGTATTCTTATAATAAAATAGAGAAAATATTTAGAAAATACATTTATAGTGTTATAACGTATATTGATACTGTAAGTTTGTGCTGTTTGTTTATAAGAAAATCAGTGTAGGGCCTCCCCTGGTGGCGCAGTGGTTGAGCGCTGGGCTGTGAAGCTGCCCTCAGCCTTTGCAGTGCCGGTTCGATCCCCGGCCACCAGCGAGGGTCCCGCATGGCACAACAGACCTCTCCTGTCTTGCCCGCTGCTCCCCTCAGCAGTGTGTTTCGTCAGTCTGCCTGTTCCTTTCCCTGCTCTGGAGAATTCTCTCACCCTCCCGCACTTTCTGACTGTACCCAGTGCTTGTATAAATAAATAAATCTTTAAAAAAAAAAAGAAAAGAAAAGAAAAAGAAAATCAGTGTATAAGTGGATCTGCAAAGTTAGAACCCTTGTGTAGTGGCAGGAATGGGCTACTGAGCAGGCTTTCTGATGCAGCAAACCAGGTAAAGGAGGAGTCCTGGAGCCCTCAGTGGCTTTTCAGGCTTTTATTAGGATTTACCAAATACATGCCAGGCAGAAAGTCTTTACTCTTTCTGGGCTCTCCAGCATTCTCCCACATTCTCTCTGCTTCTCTTGTGGTTCTGCTCTCTCGTGGTTCTGCTTCTGCTCAGCTTCCACTGGCGTCTCTGTGATGCCTCCCTTATAAGCCCAGTCTCAGCCCAGGTGAATCCCATCTACATATGCCCACACCCTACTCCAGGTGCCCGCCATCAGGCATGCATTCAGGACCACAGGGTTCCGTTATCTATCCTAATGGCGGGAGGGCAGAAAAGCCTGATACCTTTTCACTTACCCTACACTTTGTTGTTTCAGGATTAACTGTACTTCACAGAGAAAATGAGGTGCCAGTTACTAGAAATTCATCATCTTCCTGCTTACCATCTCCCCTCACCTGGTAAACTTATCCACACCCACCCTGTAGGATAAGTGATGATCAGTCTTTTCTGCCCTCCTGCCATTAGTATTGATGATGGATCCCTGTGGTCCTACATGCATAGGTGGGTACACCTGGGCTGAGACTGGGCTTATAAGGGCAGCGTCACGGGAACGCCAGCAGAATGGAACCAGGAGAAGAAAGTAGGAGAACGAGAAAGAGCAGACAGAATGAGAGGAGAATGGAACCAGGAGAACGAGAGCAAAACCACCAGAGCAGCAAAGGAGAAGCAGAGGCCACAAGACCACTAGAGAACAGAGACCACCAGAGAGCCCAGAAAGAGTGAAGATTCACCAGGGGCTGGGAGGCCTGCCAGCCTCCTGCCCTCCCCCCCCCCTTTCCTTGTAAAAAGCTCAAAAAGAAGGGCCTCCCCGCAGGGGGTTAATCACATGCTGTGAAGCTGTGTTAAGGCTCTGCAGCACAAGGTTGATCTCTGGCCGGCCAGAGAGCTAGCCACATGGTGCGGCAGACCTCTCCTGCCTCGCCCGCTGCTCCCCTCAGCAGTGTATTTCAGTTAGTCTGCCTGTTCTGTTCCCCACTCTCACCACCCCTGCACCTCTGGCCTGCACCCCTTTTCTTGTATACATAAATAAATAAATCTTTAAAAAAAAAAAAAAACTCAAAAAAAAAAGGCTGAAAACCACCAAGGACTCCAGGACTCTACCCATCTGCTTAGATCATAGAGATCTTGCACTGTGCCTTCCTGGCACTACACACCCTCAACCACTTTTCCCCATCTTCAGTGGAAGGGCAGTGAGGTCTCCCTAACTCCATCCTAGTCTAGTCCCTGCACCTGGCCTAGGGAGCTCTTCCCTCACAACCATTCAGATGCTAGCCTCCATTATTACCAACTTCTCAGTTTGTTTAATCTATTTCCACGGACTTCCTCTTTATCAGATACCTTGGGTCTTTCTAGCCTTAATTTTTTTTAACCTCAATCCAGTATAGCCAGGCTTATTTAAACAATAATCTTCACTTGGTAAATCCACTAACCTCCTGTTTGTTTCTCAGCTCCATATTGTGCTATAATCCTCCTGAGATCACCTCTTCTCTGAAATGGTCTCACTATGGTTTCTGATCACTTAGACTCCTAAACCCAGTGTAATTCAAGAAAAACCCAGTGTAATTCACACTTATAACCAAAAAGACCACATTAGCCCACAAAACACACTTGCCTGTAGATCTCAGACAACCATAGGTAAGATGAAAGATCATGATCCACTTATTTTTTATTGTATAAAATATATAATAACATAAAATGTACCATCTCAACAATTTTTATACATGTAGTTCAGTAGTGTTAAGGGTTGTGCACACATAATTTCTTATTGTATAAATATAGGAATACATCTTCCTTTTGCAAAAAGAACCAATAAAGGCATTAAGAAAGTCCTGACTTACCAAGGTTATATTCTTGCCCAAAGTACAAATAGTAACAATTCAGGAACTGCCCTACAGATCACCACTAATTACCTGGCAGCAGTTTCTAGAGCTTAAGGCAAAATTATCAGATCACGGTAATTGGAGGTTGTTTTCTTCCAAAGGACAAGAGCATCAGGACTGTATTCCTGGTGTAAAAATCTTATGGGCTTTACACCGGACAGTGATAGGCAGTCTACTTTAGGTCTAGTCTTGATTATGCAACAGGCTTTATATACTGAGTGATAGAGAAGCACTATGCAGTCAAACAATACCTTTAATTAAATAGTGTATCTTAATAAATACATCTTACCCAAGAAAATGAATCTTCATCTAGCCCTAAATTCCTCTGCACTACACTTTTTGGCAAGCTCCTCCACAGCAGATGAGTAAGAGATAAGACATTTGAATTATATCGATGGAGTCTGGATTCAGACCATAATAAACTTGTTGAACCAATTCTAACAGTCATTTTGCTGCACAGACAATGTCACGAAGTCCAGGCAGAGGGTATTATCCAACATTACAAGACATAAAGAGTCTGGAAAAGAAATCAGAGTAAGTCAGTCCGTAGCTATTTGTTATGGCTCAAATATGAACTAGCAGTGTGTTAAATACTTGTATTATTCAAATTATCACACTTGATATTTCAGAAATAAAACTTTCCATGTACAAAAAATCGACTTACAAATTTTGTAAATTAGAAATAAAAGCTGGCAATATTTATTTCTTCCAAACTTGGGAACAGTATAAAGTGACAAAAAAAAAAAAAAAAACTTGACTAATTTTTTATTGCCTTGCCTTAGAAGGTAAGATGTAGCCATTTTCATTTCTCTTGGTTTATTTTTCTCTTTCCCTAAAGGTAAGTTTTCTCTGCCTTGAGATATATAAGGGCCAAATATCACAACTACCAGCTTCCCCCCCCCATCCTGTTTTCTATTCCCTTTCATCAGAATAAACTAGAGATACTGAGACTTAATTTTAACTTCTTTGCTGGAAAAGCTGATGAGGATAATTTAGGCCAAGTATCCACTTCCAGATGTTTGTTATCTAACACATTTCCAGAAGATTCTACTTCCTGAGTCTCCAGATGTGATCCCATATTTTGCAACAGCATTTTGATTCATGCAGAAACCAAGTTATTAAAATTGAAGTTGAGAACATTCAATGTCAAATTCTTAAGCTATCCCATCAAAATCGTGGGTTTTCATTCCATCCAACCAAAAGCACCTGAACTTTTTTTAAGTGAAGAGTTTTACGCACATCTTTAGGATATTCAGTTTTTACTATGCCTTTCTGTTTTCCACAAAAAGTAAACTCATCTTTACTTACTGGAAAAAGCAATCTGTGGCATTGTTGTCATCTTAGGAGGAGCCTCTGTCTGGAAGGCTACACAGTTATTGACTTCTAAGACTGTGGCAACACAGAGTGCATAAACCACCATTTCTTACCACAGATGCTTTGTCTTAGAGAATAGGAGTGTGCTTGCTAACAAATATTGCAAGCCACGGAAGTACCAATTACTAACTATTTAAGAGCAATGCCATCTCCAAAATGGAATAAGACTCACAATGATCAAAAAGTTGTTTCTGTTGCAGGAGTCAAGTCTTTCCACATACTCTCTAGCAGGTCTTTATAATCTGTATTAATCACAAGTTTCTTTGGAGAGTCTTGTCTCAGAATAAGCTTAAACCATTAATTAAGTCACTGCATATGTGATGCTAGAGCTGTTCCCTCCCTGTTTATAATACATAGTTGTCTCCTGTTCTGAATGAGAATGGGACACAGATGCCCGAGCTGCCTGCCTCTGCAGGACCCAGACTGTGGGTGACTGCCTCATTGCAGGCAAAATTGTTTCCTTCCAAAATTCATATACTGAGGTCTTAACCCTGAGTACCTCCAAATGTGACTGTGTTTGGAGACAGGGTCTTAAAAGAGATGATTACATTCAAACGAGACCATTGGAGTGGGCCCTGCTCCAATCTGACTGGTGTTCTTACAAGAAGAGGAGATTGGATACACAAAGGCACTCCAGAGATGCCTGAGTACACAGGAGAGATCATGTGAGGACACAGCCAAGAGGCAGTCATCCCCAGCCAAGGAGAGAAGCCTCAGAAGAAGCCAAATCTGCCTACACCTTGATTTTGGACTTCCCACCAGCCTCCAGAAATGAAATAAAATAAATTTCTTCTGGTTAAGCAACCCAGTCTGTGTTGGTTTTTTTTTTTGTATGGCAACCCTAGAAAACTAGTAAATAAATGCCTCCAGGAGACATTTTAATATCAGAGGATTCTCTAATCCTTTTCTTCACAGATTTACCTATTTTGACTCTTACATCTTCTCATACTAGATAGACAAACCACCAGAGATGTTCCCCTAACACAGGGCTCTTACTCCATCATAGAAACAACTGACTGAACAAGTGGCAGCTGCCTGCCTTATACAAGCTATGCCCTGCATTTTCACAGCCCACATATCCCCTATTGTCCAGCACCTACCTGCTCCACCCCGGTATAATAACTCTCTGACCTCTATAAGCAGTCGAGAGCCTGAGGTGGTCTATTCACAAGCAGGCTGGTGAAGTCATAAAGCTTCTATCACTGGTACAGAGACATTGATCAAGCATCCCAGGGAGACTTGGCAGCAGCAGACCCATTAAAGACATTTCCTCTAAAGCCAGTTGACATTGATTTTTTTGGATATACCTCTGAGGACAAAACAAAGTCACAAAATCAAAGAAGCAATAATTCTTCTCTGGTCATTACAATTGTTGAAGTAGAGTCACCTTGGACACATATCAGATAACAAAAAGTGGTGATGTCCTCCATTTTCCACTTGCTTATTTTAGAAATATGTAAGTAAGGGAGGTAGATTAGTTTGTGTCCAGAGGAGAATATTGTGTATTAGTATAAGTCAGCGGTTCGCTTTGTGACAGGACTTTTCTAGTCAAGAGTTGAATTTTTTTCCCAGATAAGTTGGATTTTCAGGTTGGTTTTTGCCAGCTTTTGATACCACCCACTACCACATGGGTTAGTCCTTGATTAATAATCAGAGAAGTGCCTCCAGAGATATTCTGTTAGCTCCAGGAACTGAGACTACTATTGTCAGTGTGACTATGTGACATGAAATACCCATGGTGATGTCACAAGGAAAATCTTCACAGGGAAAAAGCCAATACTGCACCAGGATCCAGAGCACAGAACTTTCTTTTTACCCTCTCTGCCTCCTCCGCTCATTTTTTCACCCTCACTCCAATGTAATTCATACACTCTCGCCTCCTAAATTAGACTGAAGAAATTTTTAGTAGAGAACCTCCAGCAATCAGAGTTTAAGGGTGATTTTTTTAAAGAGGCTCAGGCTTTCTACAGAAGCTCTCTGCACTAGGCACTGGCTAGCAGAAAAGACTTTAAAAGCAAAGAATGGCATCTCAGCCTCAATCTATGATCTCAAAGGTTCATTTGTTCACATGACTAAATATTAATTCAGTGACCTGCCTGGACATAAGCTAACCCCACACTTCCCACCACACACACACACACACACACACATCATTACCACTAACAACAACCCTACCCACATACACACTCTAACCACCATTCTCACACACAACACACACATAAATATCCCTTTCCTCTTCTAACATCTACTCTTTCTCTGTTTCACTGATCATTACCTTCTTCATCAATATGACAGAGAAAGGTCACAGTAACATATAACTCAATCCCTTTTATTTGATCTTTGTAGTGCAGCAAAAGATTTGGATGAGAAGTGAAATACATATGAAAGTTAAGGATGATTGAGAAGTTTAATCAGCTGTTTGCCCCACCCCCGTCTGCACAGTTAATTTAGTTGGTTATATAAGCCACTATGTTAGATTAACATGTCTTTATTTCTCCATCCTTGATTCACTATAAGAAATGCTCCAACAAACAATTTGACAAATTAAGACCATCAATAAGAACCACTGCAAAGAACTTGTTAACCCAAATTATGATTAGTATCGTATTCTTCTGCCAAGTTCTAGGCAATCCACACCAAAGTTCTCAAAGCTGAGTGTCTCAGATAGATAGAATTTAACATACAGGAGAATTAAATTTGAACTGGATGTGTGATTCTATAATACCATAGTTGCACAGGGAACTACTGTCATCTCTGGCCACTGATAAATTCTATTTAACACAGAAAAAAGTCGCCTAAATTTTATGAACCTGAGCAAATACATTTACAATAGAATAACTGCCTAACTTCATCATGACTTAATTATGAGTTATGCATATAAGGTTTGCACAAATTATTCAAGGAAAATTTTAACATTCTGTTGTTTGATGGTAATTAATGATGAAATAACACAGTGTAATTAATAACTAATACATTCTTTTTCCTTCATACTTCTCTTTCCTTTTCTGTTTTGGTTCTTTCTATTTCTGTGTCTTCGAGAGTACTTATTCATTCTTTCATTTCATCTATTCTGCTTTTATTGCTTACAGGACATACACCTCAGTAACATCTTTAAAGACACATCAGTGATAGTGAAGGCAAAGATAAACAGCTGGGACTACATCAAATTAAAGAGCTTCTGTACAGCAAAAGAGACAGAACCAAAACAAAGAGACACCCCACCGATTGGGAGAAAATTTTTGCAAACAACGCTAATGATAAAGGACTGATCACAAAAAGCTACAGAGCTGACAAGACTCAACAAAAACAAAGTAAATGACCTATTAAAAAAAAATGGGCAGAAGAGCTAAAAAGAAACTTCTCCAAAGAGGAAATGCAAATGGCCAACAGGCATATGAAAAAATGTTCAACATCCCTTGTAATCAGGGAAATGCAAATCAAAACTACAATGAGATACAATCTTACACCAGTGAGAATGACACATATTAAAAAAACTAGCAACAACAAATGTTGGCAAGGATGTAGAGGAAAAGGAACTTTCCTGCACTGCTGGTGGGAGTGCAAACTGGTCCAACCACTATGGAGAACTGTGTGTAGATTCCTCAATCTGCTGAAGATGGAGTTTCCATATGATCTAGCAATTCCACTCCTAGGTATTTACCCAAAGGACAAGGAAGCATTAATTCAAAAGCGCACCTGCACCCCTATGTTTATTGCGGCACTATTTACAATAGCTAAGCTTTGGAAACAGCCCAAACGCCCAAAAATAGATGACTGGATCAAGAAGATGTGGTACATATACACCATGGAATATTACTCAGCTATCAAAAAAGATAAACACATAAAATTTGCAGCAACATGGATGGAACTGGAAGGGATCATGCTCAGTGAAATAAACCAGAAAGAAAAAAAAAAAATAGGGCCTTCCCAGTGGCGCAGCGGTCGAGTGCCAGGTTGCGAGGCTGCCAGCAGCCTCTGCAGCGCCGGTTCCATCCCCGGCTGCCGGATGAGGGTCCCACATGGCATGCAGACCTCTCCTGCCGCCCACTGCACCCCTCAGCAGTGTACTTCGTCACTCTGCCTGTCCTACTCTCCACTCTGGCTCTGGTGAATTCTCTCACCCTCCCGTGCTTCTGACTGTACCCAGTGCTTGTATAAATAAACAAACAAATAAATAAACAAACAAATAAATAAATAAATAAATAAATAAATAAATAAATAAATAAATGAAAAATATAAATAAACTAAAAAAACTTTAAAAAAAAAAAGAAAAAGAAAAATGCCGGATGGTCTCACTCATAGCAGGAATTTAGAAAACCTAAATAAGGGACCAGGAAAAATACTAATTATAATAAAGTAAAAATCAAAATCAACAAGCAACTATAAACCAGAGACATACTATGAGGGGTTGAGGGTTGTGGGGAGAAGGGAGTAGGATCAAAACAAGGGGGCTGGGAATTGTATGGGGACTATAACCAAGATGAAAATGCATACATTGTGCAAAAATGAAAAATGATGTAAAAAATACATAAAATAAAATTAAATTAAAAAAAAATACAGTCGAAACTACATTACACATTTTATAAAGTATAACGACACAGCTGAAAGAGTATTAATGTTTATCAAGGATACTCTCCACTTAGGCACTTAGACATTTTGTTCATTAATCAATTGGCCTGTATTGAATAGAATGTAATCACAGCCAATTAACTCAACAATACTTATCTATTGTTCAAATATAAAGCATCCAAACAAATCACTGCAGAATTTCCTAAGACCATATTCTTTTTTCAATCAATATTTGTCTTTTTGTATTGTATAAATTTGCAAATCATTTCAAGTTTGACCAAAAGTAATGACTCTAATTTATCTATTTTTTTAAAAAAAGTTACTATTTGCTTAATTTTGTAAGGCCACTAAGTTGTCACTCATTTTGTGAGTGATGGTTTTGGTGTAATGGCTTCACTGTAAGTGACATGGGAAAATACAGCTTATATTTTTCCTGTTTTCAGAGATGATCAGAATGCTGTAAGTAAGGGAGTTTGTTAGCCCACACTTTCTCTAAGATTGTGTTCTGATTCTCATTATTCTAGTTAGATAAGGTAAACAGATTTAGATGAAAAGATTTACTTCACACACTAGGTCAATGTCTGAAGTCAGATTTTAATTCACTCATAATAATTATTTGATGTGTACTAATAGCCACTGGTTAGATCTATCAAGACCATTGCTAATGAGCCAGTTTTATGCAAACAAAAAGGCTGCCAATCACATTTTGTGGTATAGAATGCCACTGGTGATACCTCCTATTAAGGAAGAATAATAAAAATATCATCACTGGAGTCCTTCTAAGTCCCAGTCACCATTCCAAATCCTTAATATCTCACTAAGTGCTCAAACAACTCCATATTGTACAAGCAAGACATACAGATGTTGTGTAACATGTTTAAGAGCAGTTATCAATGGCCAGAGACAGGAATTGAATTAAAGAAAAAGGATCTGAATTGAAGCATTCTAACTCCAGATCCCCAATTTTTAAAAAACTATGTTATACAGTTAGTAAACGAAATTCACACCTCTACATAGCCAAGTCTTAAACTGTCTGGATTAATTCCAAATGGACAAATTCTTACAATGCTATTAGACACTTTTCTTTTCCTCCACTCATCAACATTCAAAAAACACTCCTCCCTTATTGAGAGCACAATTATTTATTTGCCAATGTTAATTAGAAAACTACAGAATATACAGGAGTGCATAGGTTCCTGAGACACAGAATTTTCTTTCATGAGAATAAGGAATCTGCTAAAAAGGAATTTATTAAGCCATCCAGCACAAGTTCTTTATTGATACTGATATATATACACAGATACATATGAAAGTAAGTAAAGATAAGTTTATTATCTCAGGATACAGCTCATCATTCAAAGGTCAAAGACCAAGGCAAGGTTTCTGAGTCATCACACTCATCTGCACTAACTGAAGAAGATTTGCCTTCTGATGTCAGACATATAGTCTTTCAACAAACAGGTACTGAATGCTATTATGTTTCATGCCTAGCAGAAGTTAGGGATACACAGAGGTTGGTGACCTAATATAGAAAGACAAATGTTAAAACCAACCTTAACACTTCCAATTCACAAGTGCTAAAGACAGATATTTAAAAAGTTCTTTGAGAAATGCAGAGGGAGTAGCTATCTATCACAAAGGAAGATGGATTCTGGAACTAGACTGGCAAGTATTCATTTGATCAGGGTCTCAAAAAAGAAGAAAGAGTATTAGGGGGTAGAGTTTATATTCCACGTAAACAGAAACCTCAAACACGGTTTCAGAGAGGCTCACCCAAAGATCATCAGTCTTCCCCAGGAATCTAAAACATTGTACGGATGGTTGGGAATTGCAAGGATCAGACTGGAAAAGGGATTGGATAGCAAGAATCTTAAAATCCTTCCTTTAGAGATTTGTCTTTGTCCTGGAGAGGCATATGATCTTTAAACAATAAAATATGTGGGCAGTTTTTTTTTTTTATTTTGAGACTTCACTTTGACATGGTGACAATAAATGGGGTGGAATAGGAAAAAACTGGAAACAAGAAAAGTCAGTCAAGAAATTGTAAAACAGGGAGCCTCCCTGGTGGTTCAGGCAGTTGAGTGCAGCGCTGTGAAGCTGTTCGCAGCCTCTGCAGTGCTGGTTCGATCTCCACCAGCCTCGGAACAACCCACACGGTGCAACAGACCTCTCCTGTCTCGCCTGCTGCTCCCCTCAGCAGTGTATTTCAGTCAGTCTGCCTGTTCTGTTCCCCGCTCTGTCTCTGGCAAATCCCTTCACCCTCCCGCACATCTGACCTGTACCCCAGTTCTTGTATAAATAAAATAAATCTTTAAAAAAAGAAAAAGAAATTGTAAAATAGTATGCGTAAGAGAAACAAAGAGCCTGCCTTAAAACAATACTGGGGTAAAGAAAAGGAAAGGATGGAGCACAGAAAGAGTTAGAGGGTAAAATCACCAGCTTGAATGTAGGTGGTTCAGAAGACAGTCCATTCACACAGAAATAATTTAGAGGTTTCCCACTTCATGGGTGATGAGGCAATATAATCATCTCTTAGAAAACAAAAGCAACTTGGGAATTAAAGTTAACTAATTCTGACTCAGTCAGGGAAATGAAAAGGAAGATGGATCAAAGAGTTTATAGTTTTATCTTCTTTCTCCTCAGATGACTCATGTAACAGACAGACCCATGTACTCGCCAATTTATTTATCATCTTATGCCCACCCCTAAACTTTTTAATTTTTTTTAAAGATTTATTTATTTATTTATACAAGCACTGGGTACAGTCAGAAGCACGGGAGGGCAAGAGAATTCACCAGAGCCAGAGCGGAGAGCAGAACAGGCAGACTGACGAAGTACACTGCTGAGGGGAGCAGCGGGCGGCAGGAGAGGTCTGCGCGCCATGCGGGACCCTCATCCGGTGGCTGGGGAGCAGCCGGGGATCGAACCGGCGCCGCAGAGGCTGCGGGCAGCTTCGCAACCCCGTGCTCAACCACTGCTCCACCAGGGAGGCCCAACTTTTTAATTTTTTTTAAGATTGATTTATTTATTTATACAAGCACTGGTACAGTCAGAAGCGCGGGAGGGTGAGAATTCACCAGAGCCAGAGCGGAGAGCAGAGCAGGCAGACTGACGAAGTACACTGCTGAGGGGAGCAGCGGGCATGGCAGGAGAGGACTGCATGCCATGTGGGACCCTCGCCAGGCAGCTGGGGATGGAACTGGTGGTGCAGAAGCTGTGGGCAGCTTCGCAACCCAGCGTTCAATCGCTGCGCCACTGCAGAGGTCCACCACCCCTAAACTTTTTAAATGAAATTTCAAGAACCTGTAATACTTCTTTCTCAAAACCTTCAAATCTCCTAGATTATCTTTCCCCCAATAAGTCCATTCAAAATTGATCATTGGAAAGCTAAGGTTCTGCTAAGTTCACCCTGGATATTGGAGTTTAAGATCTGCTTTTCCCAAATTCCAATCAATTAGTATCCATATGAATCTAAACCCCTGAAATTCACATTCTCAAATTTGTTATAAATTCTCTGATTTTTCTATTTACATATCATCTAATATTAGATCTAATATCTAATATCATCTGAAGTGTCTTCTCATTCCATGTTGTGATACTAAACCATATCATCACAATATGAGGGTGGGGATATTTATGTCTGAATGAAGAATTCCTCATAATAACATATTTGACACATTTGAGAAGCACATAGACTAACTGCTAAGTTATATTTGTTGAATGTTTTAACATATACTTTATTACGTGTTGGAAATTGGTTAACAATATCACAGTATTGATTTCGTTTGTATTAGCAAAGCTAACACACACACATCTTTTCTTTAAACCAGACTGCTCAGTTTCAGTGAATAATAGTTTGCTTTGCTCTGAGCACCAAGCCTAATTGCAATGTGGTACTTTTTATAACACTGAGTACTAACAGCATTGATGTGCATTTAATTTCTTTGCTACTCAACCGAATAGTTTATTGTTATTTAATAAGAAAAATTGTACAGAGGCTAAACACTTCCAGACTTACAATTTATCTTATTTGTCCTACCCTTTAAAAGTCTTAATTAGTCTGCATATATATCTTTATGTAAAATGTGCCATAATTCCTTTTAGTGCAACAAATATACTTGAGTATGATCAGACAAAGTTTGTAATCTTGTAGGTAAAAAATCTGATGGCACATGAGATTCTGACTAGGGAGATGTTATATGAACAGGAGAAAAAAATAATTGATGGAGCCAGCGACAGGTATCAAGAGAGACATACTGTAAGCATTAGGAGACAATCTTAAAATGGCCAAACAGATTAAAAGGAAATTTTTGACTCAAAGACCCAGAGCTTGATCAGGCTTCAGGCAAAACACTTATGATAGTATTGAGACTGGATGCAATTTTCCACAATGCTCTCAGTTCCTCAGTTCTACCCACCAGTCCTCAAGATGACCCCTTCTTGTAAACAAAAATGGTACAGCAATTTGTGCTTATTTCCCTACATACAGAACAAGAGAATCAGTGATCTGTCATTTCTAGAAAAAAATCTACGTTCATTCCATTTCAGCAAGATTAGGGGGTAGGGGCTGTGTGAACCAGTAACTACAACTAGGGAAATGGAGTACCTGATTGGATTAGATCAAACTTAATTTGCTCCCCCTGAAACTAATAGTGATATCACCTCTTCATAGACACATGGCTCACAAATGGAAATCAGAGCTCTTAAGTGATATGAAAAGGGGAAAACTGGCAGACAACCAGTAGGTAACTATTGTAAGTTTCTTTTGCTTGTTTATTGTTACTGCAAAATTAATTACATTAAGCTAAATTTATTAAACTAAATTTATTAATCTCGCTATTCACATATACAAAGTAAATCCAGTGTGATGCCCATCTAAGGAAGACACTGATAACTAATGATAATGACAAATTATTATTATTATTGATCAAAAAAATCCTAAGTCTATATGTAATGGTGGGTAGTATTTCAATGTCAAATAAACTAAGAGTAAGTTTCTGTATCAATTATGTTATATTAATATATAATGCTATGTTAATATTAATATATCACATGGGTTGTAATTTGGTACTAAAAAATTCCTACATATGAACATTAACATCAAAAATATTTCGAAAGCAATATTGCATCTTTATTGTTGTTTTCTAATATGCTGACAAGAACAGAATATGTCCTCCTTTTTTTCCAGAAGTGACCACTAGAAATAGGCTGTAAGAATTGCCACCTGTTCCTAAGCTAACAAAATGTCCTGGATAGAGGTAGGTCTTCAAGAGATTTATGCTGGGGAAAGGAATGTAAAATCTCAAATGGATTTTAGGAACTCAGAAAATGCTTACTGTTAATATAATTCCATTCAAATTATTTAACTACTCAAGATATTTATTCACTGCATATTGACTTCTCTTCCTCAATGTTTCCATTCATTCACTTAACAGTAATAAATGCTGGCTGAAACTGACAGCAAAATAAGGATTTCTTTCATTTTTATACTTATTTTCTGATTGGATAGAACAGAGATATAGTAAATATAGAAAAGACCTTCTTACCACCCTTATTTCATGTCAAAGTTACTTATTCAAGTATGCCATTCTTTCCAAAGGTTGCTTATCCAACTATTGCAAATTAAGATCAATCTTCAACCTTTGGAAACACAAGTCCACTGATCCTTTTATATGATGGTAATCCATCACGAGTTCTCTCTTTTCTTCACAGATCATGGTCCGCGATTAAAGAAAAATCCCTGTCAACAGTCTGATCTCTCTAGTGTCTCTGCCTTTATATGTCACCAGTGTGGCAAAATCCCAACTCAGGATGCATCCTATTGTTTTCTTCCCCTGTCTTATGCCTGAGTGGATGAGCATTGCTGGAGAAAGTCCACTGTAGGCAAACTAACATTGTTATGAATTCATGTTAAACCTCAAAAGGTTGTCACCTTTATCTGACCACCCTATGACATTTCACAGACTATTTTCACGCTTACTCTCTGACATCATCTAAAGTGCCCCCATCTTTCTCAAACCTCCAACGTACCCACTCTTCTTGTTGTACATAACTTCCAGCAGTTTTGACATGGTTGACCACTGCATCCTGATTTTCAGGATAGCACTTATTCAATTTTGTTGAAACCATTCTACTTTTCTGGATTCTTTATCCTTCCACAAAGTTAAGTGGAGAATTTTCTATAAGATTTTTCTACAACATCTTTTCTTTTCAGTGTATAGTCTATTCTTAGGTAATGTATCCAAAAGGACTTCAATTATCTATCCTAAGGCAATGAATTCCTGTCCTTTTATTAATTTATTCTATAAATATTGAATGCCTACAATGATCCAGGTGCTAGAGATAAGAAAACGAATGAACTCAGACATTTTGAAGACTAAGACCCATCCATTCAACTGCCTAAAAGTATTTGCATTTGGATGTCTCAAAGACATCTCATGTTCATATGTCCTAAACTAAACACGTACTCTTCCCAACAAGTCTGATTTTCTTCCTAAGTACCAACTAGTTAGTCAAGCTAAAATCCTAAGCATCCTCTTTTGTTCTTCATAAACCTTCACCCCCATATTTAACCTATCATTTTCTTTTCCTATAGGCAGCATTGATTCCATCCACCTGACTCTCTATTCTCACCTTCATCTCCTTAATCCAATGTACCATCATTACTTACCTGCATTATTACTATAACCCCCCACTAAATTCCCTAATTCTGCTTCTCCTCTTCCCAATTTTCTCCATATTATAAAAGAGGGTGACATTTTAAAAACACAAATCTTATGTTAGTTCTTTATGTTCTGACACTACCACACTCATCAGCACCTTTTCAATTACTCAAACATACCAAACTCCATTCTACTAGAAGGAATTTGCAATGCTTTTCCTTTACAAAGGAATGCTCTCTCAATCCTCCTCCTCATGCACCTGCTTAAATCTCCTACCCACACATCAAGTTTTAGTATTCTTGTCAGATCGTCAGTAAACTAAACCCCAAATTATGCTAGTTTCCCTATTATATGCTTTCATAATCACCTTCCCTTTTAGAACTTATGACAATTGTAATTTTACATGTATTTGTGTCAGGTTTTTAAGTGAATACCTCTTCTCCATAAATTGAAAGCACAATGATGACAGAGGCTATTTTATTTTTGTTCCCCGTTAAATGTGTATCTCATGCATAGTGTGTATCACATATGAAGTTTCTCTCAAAAATAGCATTGTACCAAAACAGGCAGCTATATTTTGATGTATTTCCCTCCAATAATTTTAATACAACATATTTTGATATTTTTACAATTTGGCTGCATGATACATAAACAATTTTAATTATAATCCTTATATCAACACCCAAGAATTTGCTGATGTTGTTATCATTATTCAAAACCTCTGTTTTTATTGGTTGCATATAGTTTCAACTTACAGTCTAGTCTAATGTATTTAAGGACACTCTTATTATTAGATCACTAGAATATTTCCAGTATTTTCACTGTTATAAGTAACATTACAGAGGCCATTCTTTGTATATTTCATGTATCTGAATTTACGACTAAATTGGGATAAATAGTAGGGTTAAGAACTATAAGTTTTTAAAGACTTGTGAATCTCTGAATACTAGGAAAATAAGAGCAATGAATGATATTGTAGCATTTGCATGTGTGTGTTGAAACAAATTGTTCAGATTTAGAGCAATCTAGAGATAAACCAATACGTTCAGTGCAAGCATTTATTCAAATGTTAAAACTATACATTGTACATAGGTTAGTTCAGGGCAGGAATCACAAAATATTTTGCAGGGTTGTCTTATGTTTCAGCACTCCATACTAGTGTTTTCTTGAAAAGAAGCCTTTCAAGAAAATATTATCCCAGTTTTGGTTTTTTTTTTTTTTTTCTGCTTTACAAATTTAGTAACACTATTGAGATTTCAGCAAGGTTCTTCACAATATTTCCAAGAATGTTTATTTGATGCTTCTTACGATACACATAAATACATCCTAAAGGCTGCTAATTATATCTTCAAAAGATGTTCCAGATATAGATAAATTAATTGAGATCCCATGTCCTGGGATAGGATAATAGATCAAATTACAATAACATTAGGGGGTGTGGATTCAAAAAGTGAAATTATTTGGTTTGCTGTACACTCCGTCCTTCCTTCACCTATTATGGGATTTCCCTCTGGGAGATTCCCACACAAGGATCTCAATTAGAAGAGTCTATTAACAAAAACAAATTCTTCTAGACAAGTGTTTTTTGCAAGAATATTACATTCAAAACAACTGCAGTAATACTTTCAATAAGGCTGTTGACAATATTTCTGATACATGCTGATAATATTCTGATAATACATTCTGATATAAATGTCAGAACCATCCATTTTTCATTCTGAGAAACTTCAATTCTCAGTCTACTATGTAAGCACACATCAAGCTAGGAAAAGAAATCTATGCACAGCATGACCTACTTTTGATGCTGTTTTTTTCTCAAAAAGAATTAAAAAGTGTCATTAAAAATCCAAACATAACTGTATTAATACAAAGGATGTGAAGCATATTTCAACGTAGTAAAAATGAGTTGTATTTTTCATGAGGTTCCATATCCAATAACGTTTAGGTATATTCTGTTGCTATATAATTTAATATAAATTTCCTCAGTTCTCAAACTATATTTTAAGATATGAGATGTCCCACAATCTGCTGTCTGCAAGCTGGAAACCTAGGACAGACATATTCCCACTTGCCTGTTCTGGTACATCACTCTTTTTGTAACAGAAAGAACAACCTTTTTTAAGGAAGGTTAGCTTTTTATACTATGAATATCCACATTGTCATTGTCATGTATTCATTTAGACTTCCTTAAAGATACCCTTTTATCTACAGTAGAACTTTAATTTTATGACACAATTCTGTTGCTTTGTTATTATAAACTACCTTATGTTGCTTTTTTTATTTTCTACCATCATATGTCTGTGATATATGCATGTATACCCATTTTACCTATGAGAGTACTGAAGCTCACAAATACTAGGTAGCAGCCTAGTGTTAAATAATTTGAAAAGTTTAGAGGCAGAATTTGAACCAAGTGCTTTCTGGTTCTAAAGCCTTGTTCTTCCCATGTCATCAGGTAACAAATGACAAAACTGTTCTCCATATATTTGTAAGTATCAGAGATTGTATGATTTTTGGTTTGTTTTTGGTATTTAGTAAATGATATCTAATTTATAGCCATCATCATTTTTTTAAGTGTCATCTAATTGAGTATTTCTTGGCCAAAGAAACACTCCATTTAGCAAGTCTCTTTTAATTAAAGCATATTCTTTTCATTGACTATGACTCCTCTTTTATCCTACAAAATCTTCTGCATGAATGAAAGATCGCTCCTTATCTTCTCCTCCACCTGCACATGTTGAGGACAGTAGTAGCAGAGCAGAACAAACGCAGGCCTTTGAGGCAGCAGGATCTGCATTGACTCCCAAACCCATCACTTAACAGTTGAATAACTGCGGGGAAGTTATTTGACTTCTCTGAGACAAAAATCTTTTCATCTGTAAAGGGAATAATGATGCCTGCCTTAATGGGTTCTGTAGATTAAAGACAATGGATGCACAAAATAGGTATTCAGTGAATTATTTATCATCATTATTCCGTATGTGCAGTTAAGACAGACCAATGCACCACCCCAGTATTATCTGGGTTTTGTCATGTGATTGATCTGTAATTCTTTCCCCCTCCCATTGTCCTATGACTCAGTCACCAACCTTGTTTCAAAAGTTACTTCCAACAAGATTTCCTAAACCCTAACCCAAAGAATGGACCTTTATCTGAACCACTGTAGCATTTAGAACTTGTTGATTATTTTGTATCATAACATGTATTTTTGTGTAAGTATGTCATCAACCTGTCAGGCCCATGATTAAATGGATAATATCTTATTCTCTGTTCCTTCCACAGTACCTAGCCAGTACCAGACACTCATTAAATGGATAAATAAATCAACAAATAAAGTCTTCATAACAGCTGTATTCTCTCATTAAGAGTCTTAAAATCCTCTGCTCCCCTCCCCCGCCCACAGAGGCGGCACTTTCCAACCGGCAGAGAGGAGGAAACAACAAACCAAAACGGCCCACAAGAACAAACGACGCAGCAAGCGGGACTGTGAGTGGAAAGGAACTATTGCAGCCACCACACCCCGTGAACGGGAGCTGAGGCGAACCCTGCAGGATCCCCCGCGGCGGTGAGCGAACGGCTCCTGGCGCCATTAGAGAAGAACAAAGACTCCAGGAGACGCGCACACAGCCCGGGCTGCCGGTAAGCTGGCGCGGGAAAGCGGCGCGCTCGCCGCGCTTGAAAAGCAAGTGCAGACCTGGATCGCGGCTGCCCAGGTCCCCGCGCCTGCGACCTAGGCTTGCGGGGAGACGACCTAGGCTTGCGGGGAGACGCACGGAGGTCCTCACTGAGGTGAAGGTCCCTCCCTGAGTGAGCAGGAACCAGGCGCCCAGGCACGGGAGCTGTGCAAAAGGCGCCATTCCCGCGCCACTGAACTGGGCTACAGCCCGCGTCCTGGAACTGAGGGCTTTGAACTGAGACCCGGGGCACGAAAATTCGGGGCGTGGGTTCTCCACGACGGTGGGGCACAAGGCAGACACAGCACCCCAAAGCTGTTGAGGTGTACCCTACCATTCCCGCTCTGTTCTCTGTCCCACGGGGTGGGGGGAGGCGAAAAACAGCCCCCCAAGGACAATAGGAGAGATCTCTGGCGCCACCTAGCGACCAGGAAAAAAAAAGTCACTAACACCCATAGAACAGGAAATTTCTTAAGACTGCTTGAAAAGGGCAGAAGGCTTCTGCAGTGGCCAGCCGGGAAGTTATTCCACGCCAGGCCCCTTCCGACCAGCAGTCTGAACCCACAGAGGGAGCAGGCACCCACGTCCGGGGCAGACCGGGTGCGCAGAAGAGTGTGCCTGAAACCGGAGGCGCAGGGACTGCATCCCGCTTCGCCATTTGAGAACAGGGACATTTCTTCAGTAAAAACTGCCTAAAACCAGCAGAAAGCTCCCCCAGAAGACAGAGATGGCTCCTGGAAGAGCCAGAGGGGAGCGGAGAAGTTCACCCAAGATGTCAGTCAGTACGAGCAACACAGTGTCCCAACGCATACGACAAATTAGAAAACAGACAGTAGGGAGTAGAAGAACCACACGCAACCTAAAAACTCCTCAGGAAAGAAGCACACCACAAAAAGAAAAACCACTCCCCATATTGCAACGACAGCAACTTGGAAGAACTTCTGAGCCTTCCAGAAAGAGAATTTAAAATTGCCATGATTAAAAAAGTGATAGATCAGAAGAAGGAAATTGAGTCCCTAAAGAGGGAAGTAAGAGAAATGCAGGAGATCAAAGAATTAATGAGGAACTAAAGAACTCTGGGAAAAGCAATGAAAGCAGAATAGATGAAATGGAAGAACGAATAAGTAATCTTGAAGACACAGAAATAAAAAGAACCAAAACAGAAAAGGAAAGAGAAGTACGAAGGAAAAAGAATGAAGAAAGACTTCGGGAACTATCTGACTCCATGAGGAAAGGAAATATAAGAGTTATAGGAATTCCAGAAGGAGAGGAGAGAGATGTAGGAACAGAGAAAATATTCATGGATATAATTGAAGAGAACTTCCCAAATGAGAAGAAGGAGCTGAAAATTGATATACAAGAAGCAAGAAGAACACCAAACTTCCACGACGAAAGGAAAAACACAGCAAGACACATAATAGTAAAGCTCCCAAGAATCCAGGACAAGGAAAAAATAATGAAGCTGACAAGAGGGAAGAAACAGATAACATTCAAAGGAAAACCAATCAGGCTGACATCAGACTTCTCTGAAGAAACACTACGGGCAAGGAGAGAGTGGAGGGACATAGTCAACAGACTCCAAGAAAACAGATGCCAACCAAGAATACTCTATCCCGCAAAGCTCTCTTTCCTCCATGAAGAAAGAATATGGACCTTCCCAGACAAAGAGAAACTCCGGAATTTCATTGCGACTAAACCCCCACTCCAAAAAATACTACAAGGAATCCTAAAGCCAGAACCTCAGAGGGACGAATAACAACGAAAGAAGACCAAAAAAAAAAAAAAAAAGTTATTAAAAGAATAAATAAATAAAATCAAAGGAAAGACAAACATAATGGCAAATACAGATGCTAACATATCAATATTAACTCTAAATGTAAATGGACTAAACTCTTCAATAAAAAGACACAGAGTTGCAGCCTGGATTAAGAAACAAAACCCAACCTTTTGCTGTCTCCAGGAAACACATTTAGCTACAAAAGATAAAAATAGGCTCAAAGTCAAAGGATGGAAAACAATCCTACAAGCAAATGGGCCAAAAAAGAAAGCAGGAACAGCTATACTTATATCAGATAAAACAGACTTCAAACTCAAAAAAATAAAAAGAGACCCCAATGGTCACTACATTATGATTAAGGGGACAATACTTCAAGAAGAAATAACACTCATTAACATATACTCACCAAACGAAAGAGCACCAAAATATATCAGACAACTGTTGTCCTCTCTGAAAACAGACATCAGAGAAAACACATATGTAGTGGGAGACTTCAACACACCACTATCAACAATGGATAGATCAACAAGACAAAAAATAAGTAAAGAAACTAAAGCTCTAAATAAGGACCTAGAGCATTTGGGCTTAACAGACATCTATAGAACACTAAACCCAAAAAAAACGGAGTACACATTTTTCTCAAGCGCACACGGATCATTCTCCAGGATCGATCACATACTGGGGCACAAGACAAACATCAACAGATACACCAAGATTGAAATCATACCAACCATCTTTTCTGACCACGAGGCATCAAACTAGAAATAAATCATAAAAAGAAGGCAAGGAACTATCCTACCTCATGGAGATTAAAAGCCACACTACTGACTACTGGAAGACCACTGGACTAACGAGGAGATCAAAGAAGAAATTAAAAAATTCTTTGAATTGAATGACAAGGAGGACACCAATATCCTAAATGTATGGGATGCAGCAAAAGCAGTAATAAGAGGAAAATATATAGCAATAGAAGCTCACATCAAAAAACAAGAAAGAACTCAAAGAAACAACCTAATCTCGAAGCTCAAAGATCTAGAAAAAGAACAACAAAAAAACCCCAGAACCAGTAGAAGAAAAGAAATAATAAAAACCAAAGCAGAAATAAATGAAATTGAAACTAAAAAAACAATCCAAAAGATCAATGAAACCAAGAGCTGGTTCTTTGAAAAAATAAATAAAATAGACAAACCCCTAGCCAGGCTCACAAAGGAAAAAAGGGAGAAAGCACAAATACACAGAATCATAAATGAAAGAGGAGAAATCACAACGGACACAGCAGAAATCAAAAGAATAATCAGTAACTACTATGAACAGTTATATGGAAACAAGTTCAACAATCTAGAGGAGATGGACAAATTCCTACAACTCTACAATCACCCAAAGCTAGATAAAGAAGAAATAGAACACCTAAACAGACCAATTACAAGCAGCGAAATTGAAATGGTAATTAAAAACCTCCCCAAAAACAAAAGCCCAGGACCTGATGGATTTACAAATGAATTCTACCAAACATTCAGAGACGAATAGTGCCTATCCTTCACAAACTCTTCCAAAAAAATGAGAAGGAAGGGACAATACCAAACACGTTCTATGAAGCCAATATTACACTAATACCAAACCGAATAAGACAACACAAAAAAGAAAACTATAGGGCCAATCTCCCTAATGAACACTGATGCAAAAATCCTCAATAAAATTTTAGCTATCAGAATCAACAATGTATCCATAAGATAATTCACCACGACCAAGTTGGATTCATTCCAGGGGCACAAGGATGGTTTAACATCCAAAAATCAATCAACGTTATCCAACACATCAACAAAAAGAAATATAAAAACCATATGATAATATCAATAGATGCTGAGAAAGCTTTCGACAAAGTGCAACACCCATTCATGATAAAAGCCCTTGAAATTCTTGGGATACAAGGAACATACCTCAACATCATAAAGGCCATCTATGACAAGCCAACAGCCAGTATCATTCTCAATGGTGAAAAGCTGAAAGCAATTCCATTAAGATCTGGAACAAGACAAGGATGTCCACTCTCACCACTGCTTTTCAATATAATACTGGAAGTCCTAGCCAGAGCAATAAGACAAGAGAAAGACATCCAAGGAATCCAAATAGGAAAAGAAGAAGTCAAACTATCACTATTTGCAGATGATATGATAATATACATAGAGAACCCCAAAATCTCCACAGAAAAACTAATTCAACTCATCAATCAATTCAGTAAAGTGGCAGGATACAAAATCAACACGCAAAAGTCAGTAGCCTTCCTATACACAAACAATAAATCTGAAGAAGAAGAAATCAAAAAAACCACCCCTTTTATTATCAAAACAAAAAAAATCAAATATTTGGGAATAAATCTAACAAAAGAGGTAAAGGACCTATACAAAGAAAACTATAAAACACTGTTAAAAGAAATAGAAGAAGACACAAAGAAATGGAAAGACATCCCCTGCTCATGGATTGGAAGAATAAACATTATTAAAATGGCCATCCTACCAAAAGCAATATACAGATTCAATGTTATTCCAATCAAAATCTCAATGGCATTCTTCAAAGAAATAGAACAATTATTGATGAAATTCATATGGAATCACCAAAAACCCTGAATAGCCAAAGCTCTACTGAAAAAAAAAAGAAGGAAATGGAGGCATCACAACTCCAGACTTCAAACTATACTACAAAGCCATAATCATCAAAACTGCATGGTATTGGAACAAGAACAGACATACAGACCAATGGAATCGAATAGAAAATCCAGAAATAAACCCACAGATTTATGGTCAACTAATCTTTGACAAAGGAGCAAAGACTATGCATTGGAGCAAAGAAAGTTTGTTCAATAAATGGTGCTGGGAAAACTGGGTCGCTACATGCAAAAGAATGAAGCTTGACCACTACCTCACACCATACACAAAAATCAACTCAAAATGGATTAAAGAACTAGACATAAGACCTGAAACCATAAAATACATAGAAGGAAATATAGGAGAAACACTACGGGATTTGCACATCAAAGACATCTTTACAGACACATCACCCAAAGCAGTGATAGTGAAGAGAAAGATAAACAGCTGGGACTACATCAAATTAAAGAGCTTCTGCACAGCAAAAGAGACAATAACAAAAACAAAGAGAAACCCCACCAACTGGGAGAACATTTTTGCACCCAACACTAATGATAAAGACTGATCACAAAAATCTGCAAAGAGCTGATGAGACTCAGCAACAACAAAAAAAATAATCCAGTCAAAAAATGGGCAGAAGAGCTAAAAAGAAACTTCTCTGAAGAGGAAATGCAAATGGCCAACAGACATATGAAAAAATGTTCAACATCACTTGTAATCAGGGAAATGCAAATCAAAACTACCATGAGATACCATCTCACACCAGTGAGAATGGCACATATTAAAAAAACTAGCAACAACAAATGTTGGCGAGGATGTGGAGAAAAAGGAACTCTTGTGCACTGTTGGTGGGAGTGCAAACTGGTCCAACCATTATGGAGAGCTGTGTGGAGATTTCTGGACCTACTAAACATAGAGCTTCCATATGATCCAGCAATTCCACTCCTAGGTATTTACCCAAAGGACACAGAAACATCAATTCCAAAGAGCACCTGCACTCCTATGTTTATAGCAGCACTGTTTACAATAGCTAAGCTTTGGAAACAACCCAAATGCCCAAAAATAGATGACTGGATCAAGAAGATGTGGTACATATATACCATGGAATATTACTCAGCATTCAAAAAAGATAAACACATGCAATTTGCAGCAACATGGATGGCGCTGGAAGGGATCATGCTCAGCGAAATAAGCCAAAAAGAAAAAGAAAAATACCGGATGGTCTCACTCATAGCAGGAATCTAGAAAACTTAAATAAGGGACCAGGAAAATGAATATAAGAAAGTGAAAATCAAAATCAACAAAAAACTATGAACCAGAGACACTTTTGGGGGTGGGGGGGGAGGGGAAGGATTGGGGTCAGAATGGGGCGTTTGCAATTGTATGGGGGAATATAAAAATAAAATTTAATATTTAAAAAAAAAAAGAGTCTTAAAATCTCTAAAAGTAAATTTTGCAGGAACTCTCTATCAGTTTTAGGAATATAACCCATTTCTAAAGTAACTAAATCAAAAATTCAACTCCTTTACCCTCTTCAAAGAATCTCTCTAGCAGGATGGATATGAATAAGCTAAAATTTTCATCAAACCATAAGAGCACTGAAGTCCCTGTGGAAATGTAGCCTGAAACAAAAAGAAAGGAAAGGTTGGCAATGTTGATGTCTGAAATGGAGAAATAATGTAGAAAATAAGATGGAAAAGAAAAATAACCTATTGAGAATGAACATATTTTAACTAAGAAAACTTGATGTTTGTGATACACCACAAATCTGCTATCGTTATTGATTCACACTAGTCAAGACTTTTCAGAAAATCAGAACCAATATGACAGATAAATGATAGATGACGATGGATGGATAGAAGGATGGATGGATGGATAAATAATAAGGAGTTGGCTTACAGGATTATGAAATCTGCTATCTACATGGTGGAATTCTAAAACCAGCTCTACTGTAGTTCAAGACCAAGTCCGAAGTCCTGCAAACCAGGAGTATCAATGTATAATTCCAAGTCCAAGGAATAGCAAGGATGTCCCAGCTCAATTAGACAGGTGGAACAGAAGAGAAAAAAAGTTCCCTTACTGCCCCTTTGTTATTTATTCAAGTCCTGAGTGGATTGGATGAGGCCCACCCACACTGGGGAGAAAAATTGACTTTACTCAAACTATTGCCTCAAATGCTAATCTTACTTGGCAACAACCTCATCGATATACCATAAAAAATGTTGACCAAATATAGGCAATTCCAGTCTATCAAAAGTTTAAGTCACTTCTCTTTTACAAATAGAACTGCATTGGTGCCTGTTTCAATAACTAAAGGAAATCTGAAAATAATTTCTGCTTTTATGACAAAAGGTGAAAAGTAAAACAGTTCAGTGTTTGCTTTGTGGCAAACCTTTAAAAAAAAAAAAAAACAGCGCACAACCTGAGCGCTAAGAGCAGCACCTCTAAGCTGCCCGGGAAATACTTTAACAGGCTCTCTGTGTATCATATTATTCCTGCCTTTACTACATTTGGTGTTATTTTAGGTTCTGTTTTATTTGGTATGATTAGGTAGATTACTTTGGGACGAGGGTTGCTCAAAACTTTTCTCTAAAATTATTGGTCACATTATTGGTCACAAAGCTATGTGTTTACATAGCTTTCACAGGAAAGCTCAACTTTCAGATAGCAACAGAAACCCATTTCTGGGTGCCCATGATCCAGTCAAGGTGATGTATAAAATAACCTATCACAAGCTCAATTGTAAAAGGATGCCATTGTGGCAAACATAAGGAAATCCAGCAGCCTAAATCAGAGTGGCTAATAAATGATTAGCTTGTTGCTGAACACAGCACAAGCCCACAAGTGAGTCACTAAAGAAAGGTCTGGGCTGAGGGACAAGACAGACACTGAACCCCAGCAGGTGCTTTCGAGCCAAGCATCACAAAGTTGGCTTGGGGCTGACCCCACTTGGAGGGAAATTGCCTTTTGAAATTGCTGAGTAGGGCCTCCCTGGTGGCACAAGGGTTAAGATGCAACCTATGAAGCAGTCCGCAGCCACTGCAGCACAAGTTCAATTCCCGGCCAGCCAGAGAGCAACCCACATGGTGCAGCAGACTTCTCCTGACTCACCCGCTCTTCCTCAGCAGTGTATTTCAGTACATCTGCCTGTTCTGTTCCCCACTCTGTCTCTGGTGAATCCTCTTACCTCCCACACCTCTGGCCTGTACCCCCAGTTCTTGCATGCATAAATAAATAAATCTTTTTAAAAAAATAAAATAAAATAAAATTGCTGAGTAGGGGAACTAAATAAGACATCAGTGCAAAAAAGAAAAAAACAATAACAATACAAAACACAACAAAACAAAAACAGACAATTATAAACCAGAGACATCCTGCAGAGGGGGAGGAAGGAGAGGGAACAGAGGGAGGGAGGAAGGAGCACAGGGGACTGTGATGATGGTGCTCGGGTGCATTGGTGAAGGAAATTCTATAGGGACTACACCTGAGGTGTGGGGCAAAGCAAATATTGTTTGAAAATGAACAATGATGGGGCCTCCCCGGTGGCGCAGCGGTTGAGCGCTGGGTTGCGAAGATGCCCACAGCCTCTGCAACACTGGTTCGATCCCTGGCTGCCGGGCGAGGGTCCCACATGACGCGCAGACCTCTCCTGCCACCCGTTGCTCCCCTCCGCAGTGTACTTGTCAGTCTTCCTGTTCTGCTCTCCGCTCTGGCTCTGGTGAATTCTCTCACCCTCCCGCACTTCTGACTGTACCCAGTGCTTGTATAAATAAATAAATAAATCTTTTTTAAAAAATGAACAATGATGTCAACAATAAATAATTAAAATAAATAAATAATAAAATAAAATAAAATTGCTGAGTAGGTATAAACCTGAAAGGTTGTAACAGGAGCGCTGCAAGTATTTCCAGATTGTCTCACTCCTCAAAAACAGCTTGTCAGTAAACCCTTTTAACATTCTGATGAAAGACTCCCTCTTCTTCATTTCCCTAAGTATGCATCCCCTGAAACTGCCTGTTTGTGAAATGGGACTACAAGGTTCAAAAATATTCAGTGTGGCACATTCTCACCTGCACTTTCACTCTATATAAATTATTTTAGGGCAAGAAGAACTCCTTAAAATATTAAACATAGCGCTTTGATGAATCTTTCAAAATAGACATGCATTCAATCTATTGTTTTATTTAAGAATAAGTCTTAAATGAGAATCGCACGCACTGTTTATGTAAAAGACATCAGATAAAGACTTGTCTCTTGTATTCATGAGAGGGAAACTTTCTCCCCCTCTACTCCCCCACATCTAAAGAGGCACACTCTCAAACTTGTTTCTGTAAAAGCTTTAAAAAGGAGAAGGAAGAGAAAAGAATGACAATGTCATTCCCTGTGACAGCCGCAGTGTATGATGAAAACTCCTCTGCCACTCACCTTAGTGTTTCCATTCCACCAAGACAGATTCTGAATCTCTGCAATCTTGACCTCAAGTCACTAATAAAACCATCATAATTAGGGGCTTGCATCCTGCCTTGCTTAGAGCCTCCCTCCAACAGCAGGGGGAAGCAAGCCATATAAACAACAGCATTAGGAAGCCTAAGGGTAGGTTCACTGTTTCTGGGAGGCTAGGACGAGAGCAAGCAAAAAGGCTAAGTGTGGGGTCTGTGTTCTGGGCTTTACAGAATAGGGAGGTGACGGGAGGAATCTGCCCTTCCTTGGAAGCCAGAACAGATTGGAGATGATTTCAAAGGTGAGAGCACTGGCTAAAAACACCCAGCAGGGCCACCTTGCCTTTCCCCTGCCTGGAGGGTCCCTTCCTTCCTCCCTCCTTATGGTCCTTAAGGACCAGTTTAGTAATTGTTTCCTCTCTCTTTCCACCTTCTCTCTCTTCTCCATGTTCTCAGAGTTCATCTTGACTTCCTCTGCAATGTTAAACTTTGTTGCACTTGCTCCTCTTTATCAGTATTTAAGTATGTCTTATTTACTATGGTCAGATCCATTTCTTTCTCCTGTATAAACTATAGCTAACTTGAGGGTGGAAACCCAATCTTTTCATCCCTATACACTCCCTGGACATGCACAGTGCCTTCATACATACTGTTTCAGCTGTCCAGGAAATACTTCCCTGTTCTTGGGCGTCACCATGAACTATTATGCTACTGTTTCTTAAAAGGGGACTATTTCTCGCCTCCCCCCACCATGAATTCTCTCATAGGAATTCCCTTAGACATTTTTGGCCTTTTGTTCCATTCTGACTCATTTCTCCACCCTTGGACAAGGAAAGTCATTTGATTGGAGTGTTTTCTAGAAGGGGCTGTATATATCCTCGGTCCAGCCCATATTCTAGTTTTCATAGAAGTGTATTATGCTTTACAAACTTGCAGACATTTTTCAACCATAAATTGAATTAGAAGAATTTTGGTAAGCTTATTCTTTCATTGAGGTATAATTGACATATAAAGTTATATGTGTTTCAGCTGTGCAACATAATGATTCATATTGCAAAATATTGACTATAAAAATCTAGTTGATATTTGTCATCATATGAGTTACAAATCTTTTTCTTGTGATGAGAAGTTTTTAAGATATACTCTCTCACAACTTATAAATATTCAATACAGTATTGCTAACTATAGTTAATATTGTTAACTATGATGTACATTACATCCCATGATTTATTTCTTTTGTTACTTTAGGTGTGTGCCTTTTGACCCCTACTACCTACTCCTCCTGCCCCACATCCCCTGCCTTTGGCAAACACCAATCTGTTCTCTTTATTTATGAACTAGTTCTGTGTGTGTGCATGTGTGTGTATTTTCTTTAATATTCCATTTGGTTATGTACATACATACATATGAATATTCCATTTGGTTTTACACATATATATGGAGCGAGAGAGAGATCACATTTTCTACATACACTTGTCCATCAATGGACATTCATATTGTTTCTGTATCTTGGTAATTAGAATGCTGCTGCAATGAACAGGAGGTACATAAATCTTATCATGTTGATGTTTTCATTTTCTTCAGATACCTACCCAAATGTAGAATTTCTATACAACTAACATATTGCAGTTCTAATTTTAAATTTTGAGGCACCACCATGCTGTTTGCCATAGTAGCTGCACCAATTTACATTCCTACCAACACTGCACAAGGGTTGCTTTTTCTCCACAGTCTCACCAACAATTGTTATTTCTTGTCTTTTAATATTAGCCAATTTAACAGTGTGAGATGATATCTCATGTGGTTCTGATTTGCATTTCTCTGATGATTAACGATGTTGGGCACCTTTATTTGTACCCATTGACAATTAGACTGTCTTCTTTGTAAAATTGTATATTCAGATCCTCTATTTTTTAATCAGATTTTATTATTGAGTGGAATGAGTTCTTAATAGATTTTGGATATTAAAATCTTAACAGGAGAGAGCAAGAGAGAAGAATGCCTCAGACCTTGGTACCTACATGTAGAGATGGGGCAGGTAAGAAGGACGAAGTCCCTGGGGAGCATACAGGTGGGGTGAAGGAGCTCAGGCTTCCAGATCTAGAAATGTGTGATGTCCCTGGGAAAGGCAGGGGCACCTTTTCGTGGACTGCTCTAATCAAGGACAGCCTCTGCAAGGGTTCAAGAACCCAAGGCAAGATTGTGAGTAAAAAGATGTTAGAGGATACAGTGTCCTTAATGAAAAATATAAGATCAGTAAGAAAAATACACCATTTCTGTATGACCTGGCTATGACCCATGATGTTCAGTGGCCGAGCCTTACCATTCAGTGGCTTTCTGAAGTGACTAAAGCTGAAGGAAAGGATTATGCTCTTCACTAGCTAGTGTCGGGGACCCACACTTCTGATGAATACAGTCATCTCGTGGTCATTCATGTTCATATTCTGAATGATGATTCCCCGTTTGATGCTTCCCACTGTGACAGTGAAAAGTGTGTAATTGGTTCTGTAACAGGAAAATTTGTGAAATTAAAATCAACCACAAAAGAGAAGTGAACCATGTTCATTATATGCCCAAAATACATCATTGCAACAAAAACACCATCTTCTGGACTCTCTATTTTGATCCAATTCATGTATGCATCCATTGTTATGTCAATACCACAGTTTTTTTGTGTTTTGGTTACTATGGTATTGTAATAATTTGAAATCTGGTATTAAGAATTTATTTGATTAGGTAAGTTAACCACATCCTAAATTGTATCAGTAATAAATTTGTTTTTTTTTTTAATCTCCATCTGTCTGACCCCTTTGGCTTTCTTTCAGTTGGTCACAAACTCAAGTGGAAAGAGTGATGTATTATGTACTGTCCTCTTATTGTCTCAATACTAGTCATTCTTCAGATTATAATAGATCATAACTAGTTATTCTTCAGATTATAACATCACTTCCTTGGAAACTCTTCCCTGTCAATGAGTGCCCGTGTATACATACTCCTCCGTGGCACTTATCCATGGGTGGCACATATTTGTCTGTAGGGTTGCTTTCTTAAACTTTATCAACCAGATTCATCAATTATCTAACCTATTTTATTTTATCTACCCCTTTCATCCATTACCCCACCCTCTTCCACAAGCCCAGACAACTTTGAAGAAAATATCCTAGATATCACATTATTTCATCTTCAAATATTATTCCAGTACCTACCTCTAATAGATAAGAACTAACCTCCTTCTGATTTTTTTTTAACTTAAAGTATTCATTTTAATGATTATTTCTATATTCACTCACTCCTTCCTTCGGATTACAAGCTACATGTGTTGAAGACCTTGTTTAGTTTATCTTAATTGTATACCTGACATGTAGTAGGTGCTTAATAAATGAAAGAAAAAATTAAAGGGGATACACTAAATTGTTTGCAATTTCGGGACCAGCCAGCATCCATTGTCCTTCTTTAGCTAACAATACCCAGAATTTTCATCAACTCCAATCCCTATGATTTAAGAAGTGTTGGTTTCATTAGCTCCGGAGCTATGGTAAGTGGCTCAGGTCTGACAAATCAAGCAATGAACACCCTGGCACACACAACTGGTTTAGTGATGAGCATGTGACCCAACCACAGTCAATGTAATACAAGGAAACTTACTGGGCAGAGAAGACAGAACATAACACTCTCTTCTACAGGACATGAACCTGGAAAATGAGAAACTACTCTTACTGCAAGATTTGAGAGTATTTTAAAATAGATCTGACACAGAAGAAATAGAACCAAGAAATGGAAAGAGAAAGTAGGCCCTAGAGAAAGCACTTGAATACCTGGTTTAAACCTTGTGAGAGTTAAACCTACCTGTGGATTTTTAAAGCTGCATTATTCAGCTCATGTCCTATTGATATAAAGAACTCAGGTTACATTTTCCAAAATTTTTAATTGAACGATTCCTGCCTATTACAAAAAGGAATAGATAGAAGACAAAGAATAAAGAAAATTGGGCCTCCCCGGTGGCGCAGCGGGTTGAGCGCTGGACTGCGAAGCTGCCCGCAGCCTCTGCAGCGCTGGTTTGATCCCCGACCATCAGCAAGGGTCCCACATGGTGCACAGACCTCTTCTGCCATGTCCGCCGCTCCCCTCAGCAGTGTATTTCATCAGTCTGCCTGTTCTGCTCTCCGCTCTGGCTCTGGTGAATTCTCTCACCCTCCCGCACTTCTGACTGTACCCAGTGCTTGTATAAATAAATAAATAAATCTTAAAAAAAAAAAAGACTAAAGAAAATCACTAAAGTCACTTAAATGATAAATAAAATATATTCTTCTTCATTCTAATATTGGTCTAGTTCTCACAAATCCTGAACTTTGGCAGCTGAAGCTCTATGCCTTAGATCTTCATTTGTAAAATAAGGGTAATCAAATGTTCTCTAAATCCCCTTTGCCTTGGAAGGCACCCTGAGGGTTCTGGATTTTATTGCTGGAAATGGTATGCCTCTTTTTTTGTTTTAATTAATGTTTAAATCATACTGTACCTTCCAGGAAAAAGAAGTAACTTCGACATTAAAAAAGACCACTGGTCAGTATTACTCTGTTGGGAAGTAGACACTCCATAGGAAAAGTTAAGTCCTTTCTAACTCACTGTGACACAAAATTGTAATGTCAGCATTTCAAAAACATATTCAGATATTAGGTGTGATCAATGGGGAGCCAGGGATAATCTTTTTAAAAAATTCCCCAGCAGAGGCATTGTCTTCTGCAAAGAATAAGCTTACCTTAGCTGCTATGGAAATCACTTGTTTCCTCTTAAACACACATGTGTCTTTATTTCAAGCTCCTCTTTTTAGAACGATATGAAAATGTTCATCTGGTTGAGAGACAAATCTCAGAATAATACTTAAAAGAAACAAAAAAATCAGCTATATTTAGGAACCTCTTGGTTTTAAAGTCTAAAATTCTGTTGGGTGAAAATATACTTGTGAAACTGCAACTTGGAATTTACCTTTATTTAATGGGTCAGGATAAACGTTGCTCAAGAAGCATTGAGATTGAGAATCCAGAAATAAACCCATCCTTACATGAACAGTTCCTATACAGTAAAGGAGCCAAGAGTACAAAATAAAGAAAGGAAAGTCTATTAAACAAATGGTGTTGGGAAAATTGAATAGCCATATGCAAAAGAATGAAATTAGACCACAGTCTTACACCACATACAAAAGTAACTCAAAATGGATTAAAAATTTGAATGAGACCTTGAAACCACAAAACAAATAGAAGAAAACATAAGCAAAACACTCTGAGATATTGGCTTTAGAGATGTCTTTAGGGATGCCACGCCAAAGACAAAGCAAACAAAACTAAAAATAAACAATGGGATTACATCAATTTAAAAATCTTCTGCACACTAAGGACAGATGAATGGATTAGAAAAATGTGACAGGTTATGTATATATATATATATCTCCAATGTAATACTACTCAGCTATAAAAAATGAACTCTTGTGTTTTGCAGCAACATGGATGAAATAAAGGGGATATTATTAAGCAAAATCAGTCAGAAGGAAAAAGACAAATACTGGATGATTTCACTTACATGTAGAATATAAACTAAACAAAGTGTCAGACAAAACCAAACAAACAGTAAACCCTGGAAATCTGACTATGGAACTGAGGCTACAAAAAAGAGGAGAAAGGAGGAAAACAAAGTGGAGGGGGGGGACAACAGACTATGTTAAAGAACTGTGGGTGACCTGGTGGTGGGTGTGTTGTGGTAACATGCACCTGAGTAAAGGTGACCTTATGCTTCTGAATCAGATACAGTGCCATAAACCAAAGTTACCTCAAAAAATATATGAAATGTAAAAATTCTGTATAATGAAGAAAACTGTCATTAAAAAGACACCCTAACAAATGGGAGAAAATATCTGCACATCATACATCTGACAAAATATTAGTATCTATCCGCAATTTTCAAAGAACCCATATACTCAAGGAAAAGAAAATAAAGAACCCAATCAAAAAATGGACAAAAGAGTTAAAGAGACACTTCTCCAAAGAAGACATACAAATAGTCAACAGGCACATGAAAAGCTGTTCATCATCACTTATCATCAGGGCAATGCAATCAAAATCACAATGAGATACCATGGCCCTTATCAAAAGACCAAAAACAACAAGTGTTGGCAAGGATGTGGAGGAAAAGGAACCCTCCTACAATATTGGTGGAAATGCAGACTGGCCTAGCCTTTATGGAAAATAATATGATGTTTTCTCCAATTATTAAAAATAGATCTACCAAATGACTCAGCAATTCTACTCCTTGATATCAGCTCACAGAATGCAAAAACACTGATTCAAGTGACATATGTATTCCTGTATTCATCGCAGCATGGTTTATAATAGCCAAGTTATGGAAACAACCTAAGTACCAGAGAACTAATGAGTTGATAAAGAAGATGTGATACACACACACACATACACAATGGAATATTCAGCTATAAAAAAAATCTTGTCTTTTGTGACAACATAGATAAAACTCAAGGGGATAATGCTAAGCAAAATTAGTCAAATGGAGAAAGATAAGTACTTTGTGATTTCACTCAGGCATAGAATATAAACCAACAAAACAAAGGAACAGACAAAACTATACTAAAATAAACCCTAGATTCTGACTGACTGTAGATTTGAGGCTATTAGAAAGGGGGCATAGGGATGGAGAGATGGGGTCCAAAAGACGACAATGGAAAATTATGGATGCTTTGGTGGTGGGCCCACATGTGGTAACAGACATCTCAAGAGGGGTGAACCTATACCTCGAATCATATACAGCATTGTAAACCAATGTTACCTCAACAAAAAATAATACAAGGGGGTCTCCCCTGGTGGTACAGCGGTTGAGCGCTGGGCTGCGAAGCTGCCTGCAGCCTCTGCAATGCCTTTGGATCCCCAGCCGCTGGCAAGGGTCCCACATGGCGCACAGACCTCTCCTGCCGGGCCTGCTGCTCCCCTCAGCAGTGTATTTCGTCAGTCTGCCTGTTCTGTTCCCCGCTCTGGCTCTGGTGAATTCTCTCACCCTCCCGTGCTTCTGACTGTACCCAGTGCTTATATAAATAAATAAATAAATAGATAGATAGCTAAATAGATAAATAAATAAATAAAACTTTAAAAAAATACAAGGAAAAATATGAAAGTAAAACTAAAAGGAAAATATTATTTTAAAAGGAAGTATAGAGATTAATCCTTCAGCTATAAACCTGCCCTTTATTATTTACTCCCCAACTATGTCAGAGGAAAGATGCCTAGAAAATTAAAGAAACCACCTTAATGTTTTCCTCCACAAGAAGTTGCATGAGTTAGAAAGATTATTCATTTGAAAGATACCTTCTCTGATATCACTGAATATGTATTTATCCAAATTTCTGGTTGTAGATAATCATACAATCCCTCTGGAAGGAAGCTTAGCAATATAGGCATTAAAACTTTTTTAAAAAGATTTATTTATTCATGCATTCTAGAACTGGGGTACAAGCCAGATGCGCAGGAGGGTGAGAGGATTCACCAGGGACAGAGCAGGGAACAGAACAGGTAGACTGACTGAAATACACTACTGAGGGGAGCAGCGGGTGAGACAGGAGAGGTCTGACACGCCATGTGGGTAGCTCCCAGCAGCCAGAATGGAACCCGTGCTGCGGAGGTTGCGGACAGCTTCACAGGGCTGCGCTCTACCACCTGAGCCACTAGGGAGGCCAGGCATTATAACCTTAACAGTGGTACACCCTTTGTGGTATACAAGATGGCTCCAAATAATCCTTGTCACCTGCTATCCGCTCTGTAGTCCCCTCCAGTGATGCATTGTGGCAATAAGACTACATTAGCATCCTATGACTGCTGTAACAAATTAGTACAAATTTGGTGACTTAAAAACATTTATTCCCTTAGAGTTCTGAGAGCCAGAGGTTCAAAATGGATCTCCTGCACTAATGTCAATGTGTCAACAGGGGTGCATTTTCTCTGGAGGCTCTAAAGAAGAATTTACTTTCTTGATTTTTTCAGCTTCTAGAGGCTGTCTACATTCCTCATGGGCTCCTGCCAGCCAACAATCACATCACCCCAACGTCTGCTTCGATAGTCACTGTTCCGTGTCTGACTATAAGTCTCCTGACTCTGGTTTACTTATAAAGATCCTTGTGATTAGACTCACCTGGAAATTCCGGGAAAATTTAACATTCTTAAAATTCCAAGTTCATCACAACTGCACATTTTACTTTGCCATAAAAGATAACATATTCACAAGTTCCGTTGTATTAGGACATCATGAGGAATGATTATTCTGTTTACCTCAGCGGCCAATGGTAAAAATGAAAGTAACAGTGTGTGCTTCCTTGAATGACATAAAAAGCATTGCATCTTCTTGCTGTCTGGAATGTTTTGCTTTGGAAAAGAAGTCAGCTACCAGGTGTGAGGTCATTCAGCAGCCCTGTGGAGAGGGACACCCATGTGGAGAAAAACAAAGTCTTCCCACACACACCAACTTATCAGTCATGTGCATGAATCGGCACCGAGCAGCTGCTCTGGCCCAGCTCATGCCTTCAGGCTGGTCTTCACGGCTGCAGCCACAAGAAAGACCCTTCCTAGACACTCCTGAATTCCAGAACCAGAAATAAAGGATCATTTTTGGTTTATGCC
Source organism: Talpa occidentalis (assembly GCF_014898055.3). Classification (NCBI taxonomy): domain Eukaryota; kingdom Metazoa; phylum Chordata; class Mammalia; order Eulipotyphla; family Talpidae; genus Talpa; species Talpa occidentalis. The sequence goes on from NW_023604972.1 coordinate 76,640,508, forward strand.
TCTGAGTTTTGATGTAGTTTATTATGCAGCAGTATAACAAATACACCCTTTGAACCAACTGTTATATTCCTAGAAATGGAATCAGTTGTATGTGGAAAGAATTCTGAGCTAAGAATCCGTTATACTGGTTTAAAAAGCTATATGCACAAAAAATCTGAATAGAGAAGCTCATCAGAATTGTTTACTAGTTAAACTTTAAAGCCTAGGGAGGGCATGGGGAAAACTGGTTAAATAAAGTAAAGCACATCCTTATAATGGATGAGCATTGCAGACATAAACACCATGTTGTAGAACAGTGGTCTGCCAGCCAACAATCTGAGATTCTGGGGCTTAGGATTTCAACAAAAGAATCTGGGATGGAGGACACAGCTAAAACTTTTTCTGGGTAGATCCTTTTATTTAAGTAAGAATATTAAAAGAAGCTCGTACAAAAACAGCAGAATCTCTCAGGCTGATGCTAGGATTGAGGTAAGTTCAGCTTCCCCGAGCCAAGCCCTGGCAATTGTGCATCCCCAGGACACTGAAAATTCTGGGAGCACAGTTTGATAGCCACTTTTCTAAGAGAATCTTTAATGGCACATGAATCGATATACAAACTGAAAAAAGCAGGTTACTGAAAGCACAAATTCCCTGTTTCGTAATAGTCTTATCTACCTCTCCAGTCTCATCTTAGATACTCTACCTTGCCCTCTCGGCTCTGGCCTTCTGGTTTTCTCAGCTCTCAGCTCAAATGTTACTTTCCCAGTTAAAACTTATTTGCCCTCCCTTTTCCCCATTCAAACTCAGGTGGGATCAGATTCCCTATTTGATGCCTTCATACTCTCTATATTTTTCCTTCCTACCATGTATCACCATCATTTCATTATTTCATTAATGCCTTTTTCCACACATCAGTACTAATTTCAAAATGATAATAGTAATATATATGCATATATATCTGCAAACTCTGCTTGGTTGGCTGATGGCTGCATTCTCACTATGTCCTCAGATAGTTGCTCCTCATTCTGTGTGTCTCTGTGTCCTATCTTTTTTACTTATAAGGACATCAGTCACATTGGATTACCACTGTTATGTATTTTTTTTAAATATTTAAATATTTATTTATTTATTTATTTATACAAACACTGGGTACAGTCAGAAGCGCAGGAGGGTGAGAGAATTCACCAGAGCCAGAGCGGAGAACAGAACAGGCAGACTGATGAAGTACACTGCTGAGGGGAGCAGCGGGCACGGCAGGAGAGGTCTGTGTACCATGTGGGACCCTCGCTGATGGCCGGGCATCAAACCGGCGCTGCAGAGGCTGCGGACAGCTTCACAGCCCAGCGCTCAACCGCTGTGCCACGAAGGGAGGCCCATCACTGTTATGTATTGAATGATTGTGTCCCCCAATATGTTGAAACCCTAATTCCCAATGTAATGACATTTGGAGGCTGGGCTTTTAGGAAGTAATTAGGTTTTAGTAGGGCCTGCATGATGGGATTAGTGTACAAATTATACTAAGCTTGCCCTCTCCCACTCGCTCTCACCCTCTCTCCCTCTCTCCTTGCCCTGTGAAGATATGGTGAGGATGTAGCTGTCTGCATGACTTAAAGAAAAGTCTCACCCGGAACCCAATTTGTTGGCACCTCAATTTTAGACTTCATGGGCTCTACAATTACGAAAAATAAATGTCTTTTTGTCTAAACCACTTGGTCCATAATACTTTGTCATTGCAGTCTAAGCTAAAATGAAGGCCACTCTAATAAAATCATTTAACATTAGTATTTATTTAAAGGTCCTGTCTTCATATACAACCATACTCTGAGATTTTGGGGCTTAGAATTTCAATAAAAGAATTTGGGATGGAGAACACAGTTCGGGCCATATCATCATTAAATAGTTTGTCCAACTATAAAATAATGTGTTAAAATTAACAATATACCATAATTGGTCCCTGACATTCAGGACCTTATCATATGCTATTACATGTTCATATTGTTATAATAGACTTTAATACATGTAAAAATACACTACCTTAAAAGTGCCTATCTTTCACAAAATTTAATACAGAATAGACGACATATATTTTGCAAAACACAAAACTATAAAACTCTTAGAAAATAACATAGGGCAAAATTTAGATGACCTTGGTTATGATGACTTTTTAAGATACAAAACCCAAGACAGGATTCATGAAATAATTGAAAAGCTGGGCTTCATTTAAACTATAAAATCTTCTGCTCTACAATATGTCAAAAGAATAATAAGAACAAGCCAGAGATTGGGAGAAAATGTTGCAAAAAACACATCTGATAAAGGGTCATTATCCACAATATACAAAGAACACTTAAAGCTCAGTAATAAGAAAGTAAACAACCAGATTTAAAAGTGAATCAAAGATTTCAACAGACACTGGAACAAAGAATGGCAAATAAGCATATGAAAGGATCTTAAGTCATCAAGAAAATGCAAATTAAAACAATGAGATACCAATACACACCTATTAGAATTGCCAAGACCAGAAACAATGACAACTCCAAATGCTATTGCTGGTGGAAATGCAAAATGGTACAATCTCTTTGGAAGACAATTTGGTAATTTCAGACAAAAATAATCATAGTCACCATAAGATTCAGCAATCATGATCCTTGCTTTTTAAGCCAAGGGAGTTGAAAATGTACATGAATGTTTACAGCCATCTTATTCATAAATGTCAGATTTGAAAGGTTTTCTTCAGTAGATGAATGGATGAACTGTGGTACACCCAGACAATGGAATATTATTCAGCCTTGAAAGGAAATGAGCTTTCAAGTCATGAGAAGATGTGGAAGAGACATAAAATGCATATTACTAGGTGAGGGAAACCATTTTGCCCAGGCAACATTCTCTGTGATTCCAACTATATGACATTCTGGAAAATGCAAACCATGGAGATAGCAAAAATACAAGTGTTTGATAGAGGTTTGGGCAGAGAGAGATGAATGAGCAAAGTATGAAGGATTTTTAGGGCTTTGAAAATTGATTCCATTTTCTACTATGTACACCACCAAGTGTCAATCCTAACGTAATCTTTGGACTTTTAGTGATAATGGTATCTCTGTAGGCTCATCAATTGTAATAAATGGTGGGGGAATAATGATAATGGAAGAAGCTATCCATGTGTGATAGCCGAGAATATATGGGAACTCTGTATTTTCCCTCAACTTTGCTGTGAACTTAAGAGGGCCCTAACAAATACAATCTTAATAAGAATTTTTAATAGTGTCTCTCAGCTGAATCTAAGATGGAGCATCTTTAAGTACCAGAAAGTAATGAAGTACTAAAAAAAAGGAAAAAAACACACGCACAAATGAAAGGATGGCATGATGTCAAAGCGATGCAAGAAACCCACCTGATAGAATTCCCAACAAAATAAAGCAGCATTGGATTATAACCAAAGTATGAAATAAATATACATGAATTCATACTGATGCAAATATTCAGTAAGGTTGAAGTGACACATCTTCCTTATAGAAACCCAAGAAGTAGATATACATACACACCCTGTTTGGGAAGTGGAATTTTATTCCCATGCTGCAAATTTGAGTGTTGACTGGACTTACAGACTCCTTTCCAAAAAATAGTCTAGGAAAGAGAATATAGTGTCTGCATGGTTGAGAATCCTGGCAGGCAAATGACCTTGACCAAGTGGTGAAGATTAACGTCATCACAATGGCATATGGTTATCATATTTCCCTGATATGATGTAACAAGAAGGGCACTTGGCCTCTGTGGTATTCCAGGCCAATCATGAAAAAAAAAATGAAAACCAGACAAATCCAGAGTTGAGACAATCTACAGATTACATGCCCAGTATTCCTTAAGATTGTCAAGGTCTTGGGGAAAATAAAAAAGACTAAGAAACTATCACAGACAAGGAGAAACTATGGGGAGAAGACAACAAAATGCAATGTGGTGTCCTATGATGGATCTTGGAACTCAAAGAGGACATTAATGGAAAAACTAATAAATTGCAAATACAGTCTGAAATTCAGTATAAAAGAAAAAATTGTAAAAAGTTCATCAAAATTAAAACTTTCTTATGTCTAACTGGGGGAAAGTATTCTCAGAATTCCTTAGAAGCAGGTAACTCAGCTTCTCAATGCACAAATGGGACAGGGGGAATAACCTCAACAAACACAAACCCTATTAAAACCCAACATAACTTGTTGAAAAATGTGGCTTTTCTTCTATGTACATTAGAATCCTATTGATAATCATGTAGAAGATAAATTAACAACTACTTTCCTTTATATTCTCCCTTATACATGTCACAGCCAGAAGGCCAATTCAACTTCAAACTATAATTTATTAAGAAAGCATATTAAATTACTTGTTAAAAAAAGCTTCAAGTTGAATGAACTGAGATCTAAAACCATTCATATAACACACCCAATGCTAATGCAGTGTTAATTCCTTGAAGGACAATTGTTAAAAGGTACAACACTTCCAAGAAAAAAATGGAAAAAAGATTTCACAAAAAGAGTCACACACAATATTGCATAATCATGTCTGGGGAGGCCTTCTTATAAATTTAAACTAATAAGCAGATAATGTTCTTTCATTTCAGTGGTACTATAAAAAGGCACCAAATTTAGAAACTTTTTGAGGATTCTTTCCAGGAGGAAGATACTAAAAAATATGTGAGCACATTTTCTTTTGCTTGGATAACGCTTTTTGTCATCAGAGCTGATGCCTTCCTTTTCTGGCTTTTTCCTTTCCTCATTCTTTAAACCTATCCTTCTCCTTTTTAAAATCAGAGGACATAAAGAGGGCATGTGGCTCCACCTTTTATGGAAATAGTTACACTCCTTATTTGCATGTGTTTGGACCTATAGCCAGCTGTCCCTAAAGCAGGAGGGTGACCATTCCTCCTTGTTATCCAGGCAGATTCTGTTCAAAACCAAAGATTAGAACAGTGCAAATGGTAGAAAATAGCTTTTTTCCCTCTGAAAAATACAAGAGCCGTTTAAAGTGAATAGAAATTAGTGGATCAGTGAACTGGAAGGAAACGTTATTGCCTCTGAAATAGCCTTGCTCCCACTCAACTTTGCATAACAATATTCAGTTTGCTATTATGCAGCAAGACTTCCAGCCTGCTTCCCAGCCCAAATCATGAAAGTTCCCCTCTGCACCTTAGATCAGTGGGAATAAAATGCACAATGCAACCAAACATAGTTAAGTTTTTAGAGAGGCCTTTTTTTTCAAAGCTAAGCAATTATTTCTGTCATTAACAGGTGTAAAATGTCTTCTAACAAGAAAGTGCAAAACAGCAAATGTGCTTTTGAAATATGCAGCACAAGTTGCATCTAAATAACACATTCTAGGAGTCTATCTGCTTCAATTTTATAAAGCAGATGTCTGCTGTCCTAAGCAAATAGTTCAAGTTGTTTCCAAAATATGGAGGCAAAAAGCAATAGAGGTACCATTTACACACTCATTAGTACGAGAGGAAATGCATCTGCTTTGGAAAATTGCTGCTCACTAAAAAGCAAGTTTCCCCTAGCAACGGCTATATCACACAACTCTTAGATCACTTCTAAATTCTGAGAGAAATTTTAGGGAAAAATATAAAAGATTTTCATCAAGTATTTTTGTCTTTGCCATGGGAACATTTCTCCTAGACAGAGATAAGTTAGGGAAACTAAGACTTGCCCCACACATCCCACCCTCCAAAAGTATATATATAACCTATCTAGACTTATCTATTTGCTAAGGGAAAATCAAAGGGCAAAAAGATGGAAAACCATTCTATATCATCAGATGACAGGGGTGAAGAAGAAAAAGAAAGGTAAAATCAGGAAGATGGATGGGGAAGAGATGCCCCACTCTCGACACCATCTTAATATGGAGTATGATTGGTTCAGTGACCTCTGACTTCATTCTTTTCTTTGTGTGTGTGCGTGTTTTTTTTTTTCCTAATTTCCTTCCTCGGTCAAAGAATTGTAACAAATCAAAGAATTTCTAATTGAATGATAACAAAATCAATAGTTAGAGGCTCTGAATCCCATAATTTGGTTTATAGTCACTTAATCCACTCCCACCCCCAGCATCACCCCCAACTAACAAGGATAACATCAAGGAAGGAGGTGGGCCTTTCTTTTGTTATCCCTCTGTCTAAAAGATCTCACTGCTTAAAAAAGCACTTCGAATTCTCTCAAAGTTGATCCAAACCCAGCAGGATATATTTCAATTTTTCCAGAAAAAAAAAAACAACTATAAAATATGTCTTTTCACCATGAGTATTGAGATATGTCTAAAAATAAAGTGGAACATCTGAATTTGCCAGAATTTCTGGATTGTTCTGATATGCATGTGTTGTTTAAACTGAAATATTGCTTGGGAGTATTATAGCATATTTTCTCTCAGTGAATTGTTACCTTGCAATACCCATCTGAATGTGTTTTAATTGCTGATTCCTATTTAAATGTCATAAATAATTGTTTGAAATGTGCTTTAATTGTACCAAGTAACATTTACTACAGCTTCTCTCTACCTCAAGGATCATTTTCAGCCCTGGATCTGAAAGTACATGCATGAGGTAACCAAGAGAATAGGGACTGTTTTCGACTGTTTTGGTACTCTGAGACAGGAAAAAAGAAAGAAAGGAAAGAAAGGAAGGAAGGAAAGGAAAGGAAGGAAAGGAAGGAAGGGAAGAAGGAAGGAAGGAAGGAAGGAAGCAAGCAAGCAAGCAAGCAAGCAAAGAATATGTATTTTTTAACTCATATGCACTATCCTGCAAAAACCAAATGATAGTACAGGAAGAAGAAAAGGCAGAGATGATCAACTGGGGAAGGATGTGCCCCCAAGCCACAAGTGGCTCCACATTCTGCCCTGGTCATTACATCAATGCACTATGGTATAAAAGATCTTTTTCAGGGCCTCCCCGGTGGCACAGTGGTTGAGCGCTGGGTTGCGAAGCTGCCCGCAGCCTCTGCAGTGTCGGTTCGATCCCCGGCTGCTCCCCGGCCACCGGAGGAGGGTCCCACATGGCGCGCAGACCTCTCCTGCAGCACCCGCTGCTCCCCTCAGCAGTGTACTTCGGTCCTTCTGCCTGCTCTGCTCCCCGCTCTGGCTCTGGTGAATTCTCTCACCCTCCCACGCTTCTAACTGTACCCAGTGCTTGTATAAATAAATAAAAATAAAATAAATCTTAAAAAAAAAAAAGATCTTTTTCAGATAAGGGTTTTGAAACTCAGAAATGAAATAATTTGGTCAGCACCACGCAGAAGTAATGGTAGAACCAAGATTCAAACCCAAATCTGTCAAAACCAAAGCTTATCCACCTTTCTGTGTATTTATGTGTTTATTACCATTTGCTCTCCCTGAAGGGGGGGAGGGGTATACTAATCAGCTGTTCAGTTTTTTCACCAGGACTTCTCCTAGGCAGGAGGTCACAAATTGTTCAGCCTTTTTTTCTTTAAAAAAAAAAAAAAAAACACAGTAAAATTTACAAATGTGAATTAACTACCAAATTTAAAGCCAGAATATTTCATATGAAATCCTGACTTTGGGTTTTCCTTAAAAATAGAATCATAAAAAGATGTGCTTTACCAGTATTTATGTGTTGTAGTAACTGAAAAACTGCTTGGGTGGCCTCCCTGTTGGTGCAATGGGTTAAGTGTCAGCACTATGAAGCTATCCGCAGCTTCGACAGCATGAGTTCAATTCCCTGACAGAGAGCTGCTCACTAGGTACAGCAGACCTCTCCTGTCTCGCCTGCTGCTCCCCTCAGCAGTGTATGTCTGTCAATCTGCCTGTTTTGTTTCCCACTCTGCCTCTGGTGAATTCTCTCACCCCCCTCACCTCTGGCCTATACCCCAGTTCTGGTATGCATAAATAAATCTTAAAAAAAAAATAAAGTGTCAGGATACAAAATCAACATGCAAAAATCAGTAGCCTTCCTATACACAAACAATAAATCTGAAGAAGAAGAAATAAAAAAAAAAAATCCCTTTTATTATCGAAACAAAAAAAATCAAATACTTGGGAATAAATCTAACCAAAGAGGTAAAGGACCTATACAAAGAAAACTATAAAATGCTGTTAAAAGAAATAGAAGAAGACACAAAGAAATGGAAAGACATCCCCTGCTCATGGATTGGAAGAATTAACATCATCAAAATGCCATCCTACCAAAAGCGATATACAGATTCAATGTTATTCCAATAAAAATTTCAATAACATTCTTTAAAGAAATAGAACAATTATTGATGAAATTCATATGGAATCACCAAAAACCCCGAATAGCCAAAGTCTCCTGAAAAAAAAAGAAGGGAATGGAGGCATCACACTCACAGACTTCAAACTATACTACAAAGCCATAATCATCAAAACTGCATGGTATTGGAACAAGAACAGACACACAGACCAATGGAATCGAATAGAAAATCCAGAAATAAACCCACAGATTTATGGTCAATTAATATTTGACAAAGGAGCAAAGAATATGCACTGGAGCAAAGAAAGTTTGTTCAAATAAATGGTGCTGGGAAAACTGGGTCGCTACATGCAAAAGAATGAAGCTTGACTACTACCTCACACCATGCACAAAAACCAACTCAAAATGGATTAAATAACTAGACATAAGACCTGAAACCATAAAATACAAAGAAGAAAATATAGGCAAAAGACTACATGACATGCACCTCAAAGACATCTTTACAGACACATCACCCAAAGCAGTGATAGTGAAGGCAAAGATAAACAGCTGGGACTACATCAAATTAAAGAGCTTCTGCACAACAAAAGAGACAATAACCAAAACAAAGAGAAACCCCACCGAATGGGAGAACATTTTTGCACACAACACTAACGATAAAGGACTGATCACAAAAATCTACAAAGAACTGATGAGACTCAACAAAAACAAAGAAAATAATCTAGTCAAAAAATGGCAGAAAAGCTAAAAAGAAACTGGTTCTCCAAAGAGGAAATGCAAATGGCCAACAGGCATATGAAAAAATGTTCACCATCCCTTGTAATCAGGGAAATGCAAATCAAAACTACAATGAGATACCATCTCACACCAGTGAGAATGCACATATTAAAAACACTAGCAACAACAAATGTTGGGGAGGTTGTGGAGAAAAAGGAACTCTCCTGCACTGCTGGTAGGAGTGCAAACTGGTCCAACCACTATGGAGAGCTGTGTGGAGATTTCTTGAACTATTAAACATAGAGCTTCCATATGATCCAGCAATTCCACTCCTAGGTATTTACCCAAATGACACAGAAATAGTAATTCCAAAGGGCACCTGCACCCCTATGTTTATAGCAGCACTATTTACAATAGCTAAGCTATGGAAGCAACCCAAATGCCCCAAAATAGATGACTGGATCAAGAAGATGTGGTACATATACACAGTGGAATATTACTCAGCAATCAAAAAATATAAACACATTCAGTTTGCAGCAACATAGATGGAGCTAGAAGGGATCACGCTCTGCGAAATAAGTCAGAAAGAAAAAGAAAAATACTGGCTGGTCTCACTCATAGCAGGAATTTAGAAAACCTAAATAAGAGACCAGGAAAAAGACTAATCAATACAAAGTAAAAATCAAAATCAAAGAGCAACTATAAACCAGAGACACACTACGGGGGTGGGGAGGAGGGAGGGGCGGGGAAAGGAAGGACTAGAGTCAAAATAAGGGAGGAGGTGCAATTGTATGAGGAATATAATCAAAATGAAAATGCATACATTGTGCAAAGATGAAAAAAGATGTAAGAATTATATAAAATAAAATATTTAAATAAAAAAATAAAATAAATCTTAAAAAAAACCTGCTTGGGTATGTAGCATATTTTCCCTCAATGAATTATTACCCTGTCATTCCATATTTTAAATGTATTTTCATTGCCAATTCCTGTTTTAATGCCATAAGTAGACCACTTGTTCAAAAAGTTCCTTTAATTGCAGGTAACATTTAATACAGCACCAGGGTTCTGTCAGGGCACCTGAAAACTAGAGCTGAGGGCTCTTTCTTCAAGGCTAATCATCCCAGGTCACTCCAGCCGGTCTCATATACTTAACTGCCTGGCTCCGATGGGCAACTGCCATGCCCAGATGAATCCTGTCAAGTGAAGACTGTCTACAAACAGGGCCAATCCCTCCAAACTTGGAGACCATTCAGGGGGCACAGCTAGGAGCTGTAAAACAGAATGAAGGAAAAGGAACTGAAGAGTAAGATGGAATCTGGTAATTCATTTAGATTTGCTCACGCTGGAAAATAGAAGACAAGGAGCCAAGATGTTTAAAAATTAGTCATGAAAAAATTCAAGACCTGTCTTCTGCCAAATAGTGATCTTCCATGAATTTCAGTTAAGTAGATAAGAGCAGAAGTTCAAGAATCCCAAAAGTAAAATTCTCATCTTCACTCAGTGACTAACTCCCTCAGGGTCTGCAGGCATCACCAGCCTTGGCTGACATTAGATCCCATTCCTGTACATGGAAAGAACTAGGCTCTCACGTGGACGGGCATCACGTGGTAATGCAAAGGCAGACAGTGGTGGACAACGGATCTAAGTTGGGGACACTAAAGACAGCATCAGTTGCTGCCCTATTCCAGATTGTCTTGCCCAGGGGAATCTTGGGCTAAAGATTGCCAGTGTCTGTCCAACTCTGCCGGAAACCAGAAACATGTGAGTCTCTGTGTATGTTTTACTTTGAAATGGCTGATTTTTTTAAATCTTAATAATTAATTCAGAAAGTATATAAAGCTCACCAGAGTCAATGCTAGGTGGTTAAACAAAATGTCTCTGGCTGCATCGGCCCTCAGGCCCAACATTTTCTGCCCCCGGAGTAAACTCTAATTAGCCTCCGGATTCTGTGATTTTTAAGTACTGAGTAGACATAATCATCTTTGGGGAGAAAAGAGGTGTGTAGGTGGGTATGTTTTCAGTGGAAAAGCTCAAGAAGATGAAATGTGTGGCATTCACTAAGTGGCCCATTTTGCCTTCCTCCTCAGAAACTTGCATTTTGGGAGCACGAAGCATGAGATGTGGGCAGATGCACAGCGCGAGCAGCACTCATGGAGTCGAAGTGAGGAGATGCTGCCTGGGAGGAGAGGAGGGAGTAGATGGGGAATTACTCTCCCAGGAAGGATGAGAATTGCACCCATTCCCAAGAAAGCCATGGAAGTAGGTAAGAACGTCTTACAAACAGGTACTATGTGCTAGGTGCTTTATATTAGGTGCTCATTTAGTCCCTGACTCTTTCAAAGTCAATCCTGGCATTACCCATCATGACAATGTACTGTGACAACATTGAACCATGTGGATTTTATGTACCAGTGCAGTGCAGTGATGTAACTTACATCTTATCTTACCAGCATGATGGAAGTTACTTTCATAGCCAATACACAAGTGAGAAAATTAAGAGTTCAAGAGATATTCAGCAATTTGGCCCAAAATCTATAGCTAATTAATAAGTAGAGGGATTCAAACCAAGGTCTCTGTCTATACAACACTTGCTCACCACTCTTTGCTTCTTTAGAAATTCAGGGGACCGATTCAAGATCCCTTTACCAAGAAGCAATATTCAAGATTCCATTGCAACTTTTATTGTTGAGTATCCTAAATTATTTTTTAGATAGGTAAGAATTTTACAAATATCACTTGTTAGCTATAAAGGTAGAGCTGGAGAGCATTGTGCCTTCTCCAAGCTACATGGAGAGAACTACCAACAGTGTGGTGGAACCTGAGGCCCTTTTCCATGATCTTGTCTCTTACAGCTGCAGATATCAGCCCTTGCAGCTCCCTGTGCTTGTGGACTGGAGTAGTGAGCCAGTGGGTGTCAGGATTTCTTCTGACAGCTTTACAGAATGGGTCAATGAGGATAACCTCAACAATCTTTAACAGAATTCAGGACTCTCAGAGCCCCACAGTGGTGTCTCGCTCTCTCCTCAGCAACAGAGTGAGGGCTTCTGGTAAACCAGCTGATTCATACCATGATGTGCAGGTTTGCCATAGGTTGCACCCTGTGAACTGGATGTTTGCAGCCACCATGGCGCACATCAATTGGATATATGACGTACCTTACTTGGCCTTATGTCCAGGCTGCACACTTTATGTGGCCGACTGGGGCGGGCTGCTCTGTGCAGAGCTAAGAGCTGGCAGTCCTGCCAACCACGTGTCTGAGAAGAAAGAGCATTACATCGGGCTGGGCTGCTTCTTCCTCCATAGCTCCAGGATGTAGTTGTAAGTACCCATTTTGGCTTCCCTGATGGCTGCCACTGGATGGAAAGGGCTCCGCCACTTTTAATCTTCAAAGCCTCTGGTTGCTTTTCCTACTTTCTACTCCCAGCACCATGCCAGGCAAAAGTCCACAGGGGAAATGCCCCTGAAAATGTCTCCCTAAATTCTTGAATCCACAAAATCCACAAAGTCTTGAATCCTTTTTGTTTTTCTTTCTGGAAAATAGTGTACATAGTCACTGGCACTGAAAACAACATTGAACTAGGATAATTAGGCATCATTTAATAATCATTATATGAATGATACACTGCTTAGTTTTGAAACCAAAGAGAAAGCATCTGAGTGTTAGTGCATTAAATATCTGTCAGTATGCCACTTGCTTCTCATCTAAGAGAATATTATAAACACCATACAAACAAAATGCAAAAACAAGCTAAGTACATGTTTCCCCCTCTACGTAAAAGCAGTGTTCCCGTGAAAATTTTTGTAAAGTGAAACAGCATAAAGCAAATAAACAGTTACCATTCATTTATATGGAAAAATTTTAAGTTTTCCCAGTCACTCAAAATAATCTAACAAGTCATATCAAACAACAAATCAAACCTAAAATCCCACTAACATATAGTAAAAACAGGAATGATAATAAATGCACAGCCTATATAAAATAGTTCCAGGCAGGAGCATGGCAGTGCCACTTTTGCTTTGTGGGGTGGTGCGGCTTCTATAATATCTTAGCCCACAACAAATGTTCGATGCTATTTTGGCTTTTTGTTGTAAAAGCAGAAATCCTCTTCAGGTTCCTTTCTGTTAGGAAAAAAACGTAGGAAAATATAGGGTTTTCATAAAAGCGCAGTGTTAGAATGTGAACTTTTGAAAAGCTAGGGATACCTCCATGGACACTGATTTGAGCTAGGTACATCCCACATCATACGTGTCATCAGTGAGCACATATGAGGCACTGTCCTAAACACTGTACAGGTGTTATCTCATCCTTACCTCAACTCACCTTTTCAGCTGCAGATGCTGAAATACAAAAGGACTAAGGAATATGCCCCAAATAACAGTAAATGTTAGAGTCAGCTTTGAAGTCCAGGCACATGTTCCCCACATCTTAAGAGCCTTTCAAAATTGTCAAGTGGTAGAAAGCATGGTCTAATTTGACCAAGTATATCATGATGTATAGAGTTTGAAGATTTCTCTTTGATTTGTTGCCATTCTTGAAAAGCACATGGCCATTATGGAAACAGCCTAAGTGTCCAAGGATGGAGAAGTGGATAAGAAAACACCACACACACACACACACACACACACACACAAAGGACTACTTCTCAGCTATATAATAAAGTACTAACTCTTACCATTTGGGACAATGAGGTTGGAACTGAAGAGGATTATGCTAAGAGAAGTCAGGAGAAAGACAAATATAGGATTGTCTTTATATGTGGGATATAGAAAAATATAACTAAGGGTCAGTCAAAACCAAACTAATAAAAGGGGCCTCCCTGGTGGCGCAAGGGGTTAAGACACAACCTATGAAGCTGTCCGCAGCCACCGCAGCATGAGTTCGATCCCCACCCAGGGAGCTACCCACATGGTGCGGCAGACCTCTCCTGTCTTGCCCACTGCTCCCCTCAGCAGTGTATTTCAGTTGATCTGCCTGTTCTGTTCCTCACTCTGTCTCTGGTGAATCCGTTCACCCTGCCCCCCACACCTCTGGCCTGTACCCCAGTTCTTGTATGCATAAATAAATAAATCTTTTTAAAAAATGAATTAATAATGAACTTATAACATCTAACAGCAAAACTGAGGCAACCTGAAGGAGAGGTTGGTGGGTAGGAGTTGGGGAGGGAGCAAGCCCAATGGAATATGGTGAGGGTTACTGATGGGCAGGGTGTGAAGACAGCATTTGTGGTGAATCTATACCTTCTCAAAGACACAGCAATGTGAGCCAACTTTATCTCAATAAACATGTTTTTTAAAAAAGCACATGATCACTTAAAGCTATTCTAACAGATACTCAGTATTTAAATTATGCCTGTGGAAATCTTTTTAATGTGTGTTAATTCTCAGATCCTAGTGAAAACCAACACTGAAAATCACAGGCTCCTTAGACATAAGAGCATTTGGAATTATACATTTAATAAAATGTTAACTAAACAAAGGGCTCACAAACTAAAGTTTGTACTCACACGAGTGAGTCACATGTGCACAGCATAAACTTAATAAATGTCAAATGGATGAATACTGTGTCTCTTCAAACGCACGAATTGACCCACTTGACAGAAAATTATTTGATGCTAACTATGAGCCAGTCGCTATTGTAGGCAATGGAGAGCAAACAGGAAGAATCCATGCCCTCAGGAAGTTTACATTTTAATAGATGGAAACAGAAAGCAAACAGAATGAATGAGGTGTTAAACATGCTAGGTAGTCATAAAAGCTAAAAGGAGAAAAAAAGCAAAAAGTACATTGGAGCAGCTGGAAATGGTTTTGCGATTTTTGACAGGTGACAAGGGAAGTTATCCCTGACATAAAGATCAGTGCTTTTAAAATATTCACCTTGTCCAAGATTTTTTTATCTCATTATTAAACAGTAAATTTAATCAAACATATTCAATTAATATTGTTGGAAATTCTTTAAATTAGGTATGAGAGATGTGATTTTTCTACTCTCCCAAAAGAATTTGTAGAAAATCACAAAGCATGATAGAAAAATAAGATACACCTTATAAATCACCAAACAGTGATCTAGGTCATTATTGTTTTGTTTATTTATGGATGTCTGATACATCAAAACTAGATGAATCTACAAATGAAATCTAAATATGTAAGTAAAATCCCATCTGGAGCCTTCTTGAAAGTAATCCACTCTTGCTGATTCCTGCTGTCCTTGTGTGATCCCTGTGCAGCCTGGAATTTTGCAGTAGAGACTATAATATGGCCTATCATCCACACGCAGCCTTCCCTAGCATTAGCACAGCAAATCACAATGCAAAGCACTTATGGCCACCACATTGATAAAGTAGTTTTGATTTTTCCCTCTCTCTCTATGTAAAGACTCACTAATGAAAAGTACTAAAGTGAGATAATTTGACAATATCATGGTCTTAAAAATGGGTACTCTGGAATTGGTAAACTCAGATTATCACTCAGGACACAACCATCTAGGACCTCCCTGGTGGGGCAAGGGTTAAGACGCAACCTATGATGCTATCTGCAGCCACTGCAGCACAAGTTTGATTCCTGGCCAGCCCGGGAGCAACCCACATGGCAAAGCAGACCTCTCCTGACTCGCCCCGCTGTTCCCTTCAGCAGTGTACTTCAGTCAGTCTGCCTGTTCTGTTCCCCACTCTGTCTCTGGTGAATTCTCCCCCCACCCCCATATCTCTGGCCTGTACCCCAGCTCTTCTATGCATAAACAAATAAATCTTTAAAAAAAAAAAAAGACACAACCATCTAGAGCCAGTTCTATGTGCATGAGAAGAAGCCTTATTCACCTTTTTGGGGGCTCACCAGCACGATCAGTACTCAGTAGTATGAAACCAACCACACACTGGACTTTTATAAATGATTAAAGCATTTTATTTTTTCAACTTTCATTATTTTATTTTCCCACATAGAAGCTTTCAACAAGCTTCCAGTTTGTGAACTTGTCTTCAATTAGTCATTGCTTCGTAAAATATGTGTTCATTTAAAAAATACATTATTTGGAATTATTTTGGGCTTTTCAAAACCTACTAAGCACTAGTCAATGTTCTCCCCTTTACTCAAATATTTCAGATACTTTTCTCATTTTAACTTCATTTTATACACAAAATATGGTTTCATTCTGATAACTAAAAATGTGCAACTTAGACATTTAAAAATAGATTCTAAACTTATCTGACTGTTAAGCCTTCTAAATCCATTTAAATAAAGCCAGTGTATTTACTATTTAGGAAATCTATACATTTCTTGATAATAATTGAGCACACAGAGAACTGCCCAGCTGCATTACAAGTGAGACCAAAATCGTCCTAGATTCCAGATCCTACCTCTGCTCAAGATGCTTGGCTCCAGCCTGATAGCTAAATGTCATACGCCAACCGCGTCAAGGACTTTCCTGGCACCGAAGTGCCTACTTCAGAATGAGCAATATTTCAGCATTACCAGAATTAACCATCCACTAAATTCAATTTAATAAGGCTGCCTCATCCTCAGTGTTTCACCTTCATGCACAATTTATTACAATTTCATATGAAAAGCTGAAAGCTCAGAACACACATGTGCCATCGTATTCCTGAAAAGAAAGCTCTTTTCTTGAGTAGCTTTAGACACCGGATAGCAACTCAGACGGTAATTGGGTGTCTTCTCAGAGCATCTGACAGAGTTCACATTGAAAAAGAGATTAAAGACAAATGTCAAGGTTTATGGGTTGTGAGAAATCCCCACATTCGCCGTCAGCCTCCAAGGGAAAAGATGAGCCACCTCAGACTAGGAGTCCGGGGCCTTTCTGAAGGCAGACAGTCCCTGGCTCTCGGGATGGAAGGGGACAGGAACCGCCTTAGTATGATTCAGAGTCAGCCCGGAAAGGCACCTCATCCACATGTGTGTCCTTTCATAACTTCTATTTTTTTTTTTTTACTTTCTTCTCATGTACGAGAAACATGGACACTGACATACATGTAGAAATTGAAAGAAGATAAAGAAGTAAACTAAGTAGGGGCTGTCAAGTAAAATCTAATATTAGTAACTTTAATGGGGATAGAACATCACATTTTTTTCTTGCCTTTAGTTAAATTGGTGCCCTCAGATTATTTTAAATTCAGGATAAAGGCTAGCTATCCTGAGACTCCACAGGAAGGTTCTTTTTATAAATACAAAACCTCCATATTTAAAAAATAAGGCTTGAGTTGTCTAAACTAAAAATGCTGGCTATGTGCTCATCTTATAAAGGGGCTGTTTTCACAGGAAAACAGAAATCAGCCACTAGAGTGTTATTTTCTCAAAAGCACCGGTGTGCAAACAAGTATCTACAGCAGGCAAAGGCCATGGGTACCCTGTTAAGCCGGAGATTTCCAAGGGCGCTGACATGCTGTTGTAGATCTCTCCCTGATACACTGAACAATAACTCAAATCCATCACAAGATCACTTGTCAGTCGTCCTTGGTTAAATGGGTCTTTATTTTTAGAGAACAATGGAAATTATAGGAAACTGGAGGCCTTACATCACCGAACTATAAATAATTGCTGTTAAAGGCAACCCCGTATCTTTGTTTTGCAATTTTAAAATGAAGTTGATATTTGAGAGAGGTTATTCATCTGTTGGACAATCTATGATGCCCCTGTGATGTCATCTAAGTGATTAAGGGCTTATTTAGTTTTTAATCAGACAAATCACTAGCTCACAAGGGGAATTTTAATCAGAAGGAATGCTTGCTGTGCTGAGACTGTCCCCAGCCAACAGAACATCACTGACCTTTCCTCCACAGGAAATGTAAATGTGTATCATTTGGCCAGCAAGGATTTCTACCATTTCCCTGTAGATCAAGATTAGAAATGAACTTTCAGGTTCAGTCATACATTAAAAACACAAACACATAAGCTGCAAAGAGCCAGAAGCGGCGGAGGGATGTCTTTCCTCCAACACAAAGGTCACTGCTGTTTTCTCTCATTCATTTCAGCTGACCACAGGCTCCTACACTTACTGCTCCCATTTAAGGAACTCAAATTGGAAAATAGCCGTACTTACGGGTCCTCAGCATGTGCACAGCATTATCTACCATTATCTACTATATTTAGTGTTGCTCTTTTTTTTTAATGTTACAGGTAAAATGAATTTCCCTTTATAGACTAAACCTAACACAACATTTTTTTTAATGTGTAAGTGAGGTAATATTTATCAGACTAGTTCTGTTTGGTCTAGAAAGTTCCTGATGTGTACTACCAAGAGAAAAAGAGAAAAGTCTTCAGTGAATATTCCTTAGAGAAAACTGCTGCTCTTAAAATCGGCAGTTTCAAGGCACTCATAAAACTGCTGTGTCATCAAGTATTAATTAAGTGGGTTAGGGAATCACACAGAAAACAGATGCCCTACCTCAGTGTAGTCAATGAAAAATAACTTAGGAAAGATAGGTAGCATGATCTCCAGTTATAAATTTGTAATTGTTTTCATATTTCCAAAACTGAATTATAAATTATATAATTATGAATGCAACAATCTCTAGGATCATGCACAGCATTCATTTATTTAATGACAGGACTGAGAGGAAAGGTGGAAAGGTCTTATCCTAGAATTATACCAAAAATGGAGTCATGACTAAATTTGTATTCCTCATTTAAAAGGTAGTGTCTGAAACCAAGGTAAGATTCCTTTTCTATCTCAACATTTAACCACAAAATTAATTTTCAATTTAATTTGTTTAGTTATACTTTAATGTTGGATTGGAGTCCAAGAATATATGGATTTAATTATCACTATGTATCAGAAAACATTAAGAAAATATTTAAGAAGTCTAATAATTGTAACTAACCTGAAGATCTAGATTTACAATAAATTTAGAAATTAAAAAAAATTTTAATCTATAAATTATATAATGCCATTAATCTTGCAATTTGTAGTTTGCAGTTTAGTCATAGAAGACAGGGGTTTTTTGTTTGCTTGTTCTTAGAGAAATTTAAATCAGTGGTCTAGAGACTATCTTGATAGACAGGTTTGATCATGCATTGTTTTTATGAATTTCCTTCACCTTTAAAATAAGGTATATATATATATATATATATATATATATATGAAAGAGGTAAATCATTTAAGCATTCAGCTAGGTGCAAATGCACAACTACTTGACATTCTTCTTGGAAGCGCAATTCAGATCTGCCATCGACCATATCACTTCTATTGCATACTCTCAAACATAAAAGATCTCTTGAGAGAACAACTTGTTCTTCACTGCAAAAGAAAATGCCAAAATTGTTTTTAAACTGAGTTTTCAAGGTCTGTGACATATCATGGCATTATATTAACGATAAAGAAGTGAAAAGTCAATAAAAATGAATAATGCAAACGTTCTTAATTATATGCCAAAGGTGAATTGATGTTGTTGTTTTTTTAATCATAAATAAGCTGGCAGAAAAAAATGACACCAACACTGTGCTAAACAACCACATGTAAACTTAACTCTCATCTTCCACAACAAGTTTCAAAAACTGAGTCTCAAAGACAGTAGCTCATTAAAAAAACATCAGCGCGAGGGTTGAAGGCCAGACATCAAATCTAGGTTTCGTACAATTTCAAGGCCCATTTTCATCTGTTCTTATTCTCCTGCTTGGTTTTAAACTGACCTGGTTCCTCCCAGTTGTAGAGATTTCAACTGTACAGACCGACTTTCACAGTGCAGGACAAAGGTAACTTCTTCCCTAAACTCACCAGGCTCTTTCTCAGGAGGTTTCCTAGGAGTTCTGGGTGAGAAGCTCTGGTCCATCTCCAAGTGATTACATGAAATGTCCAAGCCAAACAGTATATAACAAAGAGATTTTAAAGTTGTTCCAGCCAAATTATCTAAACCAACAAAACCAAATACAACTCACACTATTGAAAAGATTGTGTGGTGGGAGTTAAATAAATTAAGTATCAGGTCAGGCTTTTGTAAGGTGCTCCAAATTCTGTCACCTTGCTCTAAATCTGCATGTATCAGCAGTTACAGTGTTTGTGACTTCACAGAAATAACAAGTCATTTAAAAAATTCTGAGACAGTTACAGAAGTACTGTTAACACGCACTATGCATCCACATATAGCCGCTGGCACTGAGAACATCAAGATAAAGTTGGAGTCTGCAATTGAAAAGTTATTTTTAAATCTAAACCAGGTGATAATAAAAAAGGGGGGGAAAGAGGTGTTACTGAACCAACTTAGATTTTTCTCTCAGTTTCCATGTTGTTTGCATTGCTCCTTTCATTCCAACACTGTCAGTGTCAGAAGGGTTGGAACAAAACTAGAGCAATTATCTTGAAGCCCTCACACAGCGGCTGACTTAATCATAGGAGGCCTTTTATCTACTTAGTTCTTCAAATATTAAGTGAAATTATTTGTAAAGATTCTTTCTCTTTTTGGAACAATGATTTCAAAGTGTTTTCTTGACTAGTACATCAATGATAATAGCACTTTACGATTACCAAATTGTCAAGCCCATGATAAAACTGTGGTGACAATAGAACACCAGCACGTTTGGTTATACTTACACAAAACAAGGAGAATGAAGTATTTATCTTAGAGAAAACACATCGGCTGTCTAACTAGTAACCATCATTTTACGAGCCACCTACTACCTAATTTGGTCCAGTGTAGAAAAAGTTCTTTGCACACATAGTTTCTCAATTGTCCCGAATAAACATAAGCACTTCTTATCTAAAAAATGGTCAGAGGAGGGCCTCCCTGGTGGCATAGGAGTTAAGTCTCAGCACTATCGCCACTGCAGCAGACCTCTCCTGATTCGCCTGCTGCTCCTCTCAGCAGTGTATTGCAGTAGATCCATCTGTTCTGCTCCCCACTGTCTTTAGTGAATCCTCTCACCGCCCCCTCCCCCACTGGCCTATACCCCAGTATGCATAAGTAAATAAAAATAAATCCTTTTAAAAAATGGTCAGAGGAGAAAAATACATACCAACAGTAACTGGTTTCAAAACAAAACACTGACAAAATGAATACAAGGCACTGCCTGTATGAAGCAGACCTGAGAAGGGACAGGTCTTCCCAAGTACAGTGAGAGCTGTCTGAATGGTTATTCATTATACAGCCCACAGAAAGAAGCTTGTTACTACAATTTTTTAATGGACCAACCAACCACACAGAGGGGTTGCTATAAATGGATTGTCTATCTAAATTTGTATGAAGGGGGCCTTCTTGGTGGCGCAAGGTGTTAAGACGCAACCTATGAAGCTGTCTGCAGCCACTGCAGCACGAGTTCAATACCCGGCAGGCCAGGGAGATACCCATATGGCGCAACAGACCTCTCCTGTCTCACCCGTTGCTCCCCTCAGCAGTGTGTTTCAATCTGCCTGTTCCATTCCCCACTCTGTCTCTGGTGAAAACTTTCACCCCCAGCACTTCCAGCCTATACCCCAGTTCTTGTATGCATAAATAAATAATTCTTTAAAAAAAATGGGGGGGAATTTAAAGATTTATTTATTTTTTATTGCTTCAGTTGGCTTTATTAAAACTAGCAACTACAGAGGTATTGCAAATGCACACTTAAGCCATCCAGGCTACTTTTCCTTTTGCATTTGCAAACAAATAATGTTTGATTTTTAAAGTTTTTTGCCAAATTATCCATCTTTTAAATATATCACAAGGGCCTCCCTGGTGGCGCAGTGGTTGAGCACTGGGCTGCAAAGCTGCCCGCAGCCACTGCAGCACCGGTTCGATCCCCGGCCACTGGGCGAGGGTCCCACATGGCGCGCAGACCTCTCCTGCCGTGCCCGCTGCTCCCCTCAGCAGTGTACTTTGTCATTCTGCCTGTTGTGCTCCCCGCGCTGTCAGTGTCAGAAGGCTGGCTTCTGACTATACCCAGTGCTTGTATAAATAAATAAATAAATCTTAAAAAAAAAAAAACTTCAAAAAAAAAAATATATATATATATCTCACAAATCCTTATTCACATCACTTAGACGTTTTGGCCCAGAAGTAAAAATTCAATAGTTACACATTAAAAAGGTAAATTTGTTTTTACTTCAGAAACTTTGTGAAGGTAAAATGCACGAACCAGAACAGACATTTGAAAAAAAAAAAGATCAAAAGACAGTTAATGTATTTCTCTATGGAAAATGAAGACAAGCTGAAATCCCAACTGTCCTTGTCAAAGTCAGTTCGCACAGTGGCTAGATGACAAATAAGAGCATTGTTAACAACCCAGGAAAACTCCAGCAGAAATAATTGAAAATATCCCCCTTTGGGTTCACAATTTACCTTAGGCAAAACAAAATCAACCCTGAAAATAAAAATAAACTCTAGACATTGAGTCAGGCAATGAGATGCCAGCCAACTAGACGAATGCAGAGATGAAAACATGCAGGTTATGGTACATAGATTGAAAAATGTAAATATTTCCTTCTCTAAAAGGAGAGTAAGAAAATATCTCCCTTCATATTAAGTAAAAATAACATGGATGCCTCACAGCAAGTTAGCTGTAGCTAAGAGTCTCAGGAAACTAAAGCAAATAATTGTTTGCAGGGTACATCATGCTGCAGAGTATGAGGTTATTTGTAAAGATGGAAAGAACACGTAGGCTACTCAGAACTCCAAAAAACACACCGAACCCCATGCCTTACCCAAGATGATTAAGTAGAATCAGCCTGGGTATGGAAAAGGTGGCCCCAATCTTAGAATTTATGATAGCATGAGGGAAAGAATGAACAGATTTTCAGACACTGTCATTGTGTTATTTATCCTTTTGTCTCAAAGTTCTGGCAACAAACTGTATCAGAACATTACAATATTACTATTTTTTTCCTAGGATAAGATAGTAAACAAGGAATAATTTACCTGTCAGTGTAAGAGAGAGCAACCTGAATGGGGGTCAAGGAGCAAAGAATGAGGTACAAAATTCTGTTAATCTTCTAAAAACAACAAGTCTTCAATTACCAGAGAGGACTATCTAAAAGAAATGTGGAATAAGAACTAGGAAGCTCTGCAAGATGAAGTGGTATCACTCTCTTAAAAGACATGACTAAAAACCATTGCCAAGAACACACCCTCGCTGGAAGCAAAAATAATGGATTCTGCAAGTGGGATATTCAGCAAATGTTTCACAGCATGGTTCTAAGTCCCTAACCAAAAATATGATGTGTTCAGAAGGAAAGGCTCACAGACACAAACTTCACAAACCTATTGAGATAGTGGGGTTCTGTTCTGGTGTCTTTTATTGCTCAAACCACATAAAGCTCTCAAATTAGGACTTAGAAAGTAAATCCAAGAAATTAAAGAGCTACGGCACTGAGTAGAAATTACTAGAAAGAGATATAATAGCCTAACAATCAAAATAAAACTGTCCAAAAAACTAAAAATGGTCCTTTTACTTTAACCCTGCTAAATCTCTAACCCATGTTCAAACATTTAATAACATAAAATTCCAAGAAAGTAAACTGGACTCATCAAAAAGAATTTCCATGTTATACTGGATATTTAGATGAATGATTTCCACTTTTATGGTCATAAGTTTTTTAAAAATGTTTTTAAAATTGAATTGATATGTCCTATATCTACTTATTTATACATTGTATGCATTTACTGTAATACTAGCCAACTATACACATAACACACAATTTTAAAAGGACAGGTAAAAAAATACTTTAAAAGCAACTCATATATTTTTCCCACACCCATGTGCACAAATTGGGATGCCAATAGCCCATTGTCGAAAAGAGAAGTTTGGTTCATGACCTGGATGAGGGGCAACATCTATTCATTCACCCATAACTCATATAGACACACATTTTGAGCTTTTGCAATATTTTATCCAAAATACTTGAATTTTAAATGTAGTGCTTTTGTTACCCAGAATCATTGTAAAGTACTTGTGAGTGAATAATAACATGTCAAATCAGGGGTTTCTCAGGTTGCTTTTATTACCACCAATGGCTACTTGTGTTTATTAAATACTACGGTAAACACATCTTATACATTATGTCTAACTCTCACCGGATTGTAAGGCAGAAATTATTTTTCCTATCTTATAAAAAAAAATTAAGTCTCATGAGTAATTGTGTTCCCAAATAAGTGGTGGTGTCATGGTATGTAACACTTTACCCTTAAAACTATAAAATCAGATTGGTAGGGCATTTATGTGAAGGACTAAGCATTTTAGCTCTTTCTTTAAAAAAAAAGATTTATTTTTATTTATTTATGCATTCCATGAACTGGGGTCTAGGCCAGCGGTTCAAGGGGTGAAAGGATTCGCCAGACGCAGAGCAGGGAGTAGAACAGGCGGATCTACTGAAATACCCTGCTGAGGGGAGCAGTGGGCTAGATAGGAGAGGTCTACTGCGCATGTGGACCAGCTCGCTGAGGGATCAGGGATTGAACTCATGTTGCAATGGCTGGAAATAGCTTGACAGCACTGAGACTTAACCCCTGTGGAACCAGGGAGGCCCCTTTTTAGCTCTTTCAGCATTTTCTTTATGTACAGCTGATGCCTCAAAACAAAAAGACAGCAGGTGAAAAATAAGCTGTTAACAAAGTTTTTTTCTATTAAAAAATAACTTCCCAGACATTTCACCCCACTCATCTCCTCCTCCAGCTAATATTCATTTTAGGACATAGAAAGTGGTCTGAAGGAACAAATCCTGGGAATGGCTGCAGTGGCTGGACAAAGTCAGCCTAGAGTAAGATTCTACTGATGGAATTGTCCAAAACCTCAGAGCCTCATGAACACTGTGCTTCCCCAAAACACCCTCTAAGATTTAAAGAGAACTTGCTGGAGTGTCTTCAGAGCTTTGTGCACTGAGGAAGAACAAGAGCAATGGAGAAGCAGACTGAGTTTCCTCCCAAGCTCGTTACCAGCTTGTACAGCAGAAGCATCTCAAACTTTCTTTCAGGAACCAGTTTCTAGCTTTGTTCTAAAACAGGTTTGGAAAACTGTTATTAGAACCCAAAAGCTTATTTGTCTTCTGGATATAGATGCCAAGAAAGATCTGTGCAAATTCTGGAATGCCAGAGACTCTCAAAAGATAAGTGTGCTCGAGGCTGGAAAATTAAGGTAAAAAATTCATTAGGAGTAATGCTGATTGTAAAATTTGTTTTGCAGGTTAAGCACCATACTCTGAAACATGCCAAATTCTTCACCAGAAAATAAGTCAAGTCACTGTAGTGACTCAGCATAATTTCCTTTCCTGTTAATTTTTAGAAGATATGATATATTTCTGCCCAGGTTGCTTTGAAATCTTTTTCAGTTTTACATTTCCACAAAGGCAGTCTCTTCTGTGTGGAAGGCCCTCACCCTCCCAAACACCTAACAAATTCCTCTTCACCCTCCACACCCATACATAGCCTCCCTGATGAAACTTTCCCCACACTCAAGGTGGAATCAGAACCTTTCTCTTCTGTGTACTTAAGAATTATCTTAAAGCTATGTTCATTAGAAGTACTCATTTTTAAATATAACTCTTCCCCTAGCCTTGTATTCTCATGACTTGTCACTGTGACTGGCATATAACATCACAATAGATATTTGGTGGATGAATAAATAAAGGATGAATCCATGAATCTAAAAGAGCACCAGTTCCTACAGATAAATTATAAGAGTTAGTCTTAATGGCTCTTTCAAACACAGATTTGTGTGTTCTTAAACACACTTTATAAAGTCCATCATCATTCTCTGAGCATTCCATTTATAGCATCTTAAGGTCACTACACCTAAATTGTCAATATAAAAAGGAACTGTCATTTCTAATCATATTATAAATCTAGTATAACACAAATGAGGTAGCACTGACAAATGTTCTGCTCTCACAAACTAATTCCTCACAAACTAGGAAACATTATTATTTATAGCACTTCCTATGACTTCTATAGAGTGACATGATCCAGTGGGGAACATCACGACTTCAATTGTTTACCCTCTTGTATCTCTATTCTTGTCAAAAATTTCCTCAAAAAAAAAAAAAAAAGATTTAAAGAAAATAACACAACCCCCACCTATTTCACACTGAAGGCTTGATCCAGCAAACATTTAAGAAATTAATTTCCATGGCTAAAACAAAGTAGTTTAGACAACATTATACAAATTGTAAAAGACCTTTTTCCCTAAAAATATAGTCAAGTTCTCATGTCTAATAAATATCTTCCTGAACTGAGTGGCCTACACAAAACAGGATTGAATCCTATAAATGCCCTTGCTCTCTTAAGGATATTTTCTTATAACTGTGTTAATTTCATATTAGATGGGCATGACTTAACATAATGTGAAACATAAAATAACAAAGCTTAACTATATAAACATTAGAAAGTAAAATACAGACATCTAACAAGTACCGCACGGTTCTAGTTGGTCATTTCAAAAGATCTCCTATATTAGGAAACTCTTGAGCAAATCACTTTCCATAGAGCTCAATTTTTTAAATAAATTATGTCAAGAATATAGTTTTAAATGAACTACGAATCCTACAATTAAGACAAATTCTGTAATTTCCACCCTATCCCACTCCAGGATGAAAGGCAGTTGAAGGGGAAAAAATAATCACTCAAATATCCATTTCATTTTTCCTTTCACAGCTCATGCCTCCCTCCCCTGATCCCTATTTAGTTCACTAACTCTCCACCTGAACTCTTCTCTCCTAGATAGCAGGTACGCCCTGAGCCTTCTCAGATTCAATTACTTTAAGATTTTTGCTTTTCCCATTTTTCATCTGCTCAACTTCCCTATGAAGGCACTTTTCAGAAAAATGTAGTTACATTTCAACTACTATATGGATCCACAATAAGCATGAGCACATTGGCTAAGCTGGCCAGACTACTGACAGAAAAAAATGAAGACAGGTCTTTCTCAGATTTCAGTCCCACAGGATTAGAGCTCCTGGCTCTTGAACTACTATTCTATAGAACACTCACTTGGCATCCATCTGATGCTACCCACCTTCACCCTCCCTTTTCCATCAAGATGTATGTCCTTTAAGGTGCTATCTATTTAAGGCCCCTTGTTCCCAAAGTACTCAGTGGGTGCCTAGTGAGTGATGGTAATGACAGCATTTCTCCTTAGTTCTCTGGTTAGAAGGCAGGCCCCTGAACAGTCTCCTACTTTCAAGATTAATGTTCAAGATCATTTATCAATTCACACTATGAACTACTATATTGTCTGTGGGGGTGTGTCAGGCAAACAGGTTCTATCTCCTGTGTAATGCTGCTTATTCAAAAGCAACTGCTTCAAGTGCTGGGTTAAGAAAGACAGATGACTGATGTTGCCCAAGAGGTAAGGGGCAGGGTCATCCATGGCTGTTTCTGCCACCCCAGCTCTAAACACATAAGCAAAATCTGAATTTCATTATCTTCAAAAACATCTCACTATTAAGTTTCTTTCCCTTACTGAAACATTGGGCCAGGGATAGAGGATTCAGGGTCTTTCAAATATGTATTTCCAAGCGCAATTCTTTTATATAAAAATTCAGTGAAGGACTCTTCCTGATGAATCAGACGTAAAAGTAAACATCGTGGACCCTGAGTTCCCTCCTCTTCCCTCCAACACAGGGTAAAAACCGTTTCTTCAGAGCTTTCAGCAAGAACTCTGAAAGTGCCGCTAGTTTTTCCACAAAAGTAAAACCATCAAAGCTCCTTGTTCCAGAAGCAACCCCATCAGGATCACTTAAGGAAGGATTCCATTGCCTGAGCAGTTACTATCTTTTATTCTAGTGGATGCTGTGTTCTTATTTGAAGAGTTCCTTTTCTTATCCTGCGGTCTCTCCCATATATTTGTGTATCAAAGCAACCCCACAGTCGGGGTGACATTTAGGGGATTTGGTTTTAGACTTTTGTTCTGAAATCATTTAAGAAAACCTTGCACATCGTTTCACATGGTGACACTGCAAGTTCAAACCCCATTACCACCTCCAGAACAATGAAGTGTCCTAGGGATGAACAAGCAAGTTCAAAATAACAAATCAAACCTGTTCTTTTGATTTGTTTCTAGTAGTGTTATCCTCAGCCAGAAAAAGTCCTTTCTTTTTTTTCTAACGAAAAATATCAAATATTTCATAAGCATTCTCTAAAGAAGTGCACTTACGGAGTGAAAAACATCAATTTCTAACAACTTCCACTTCTATCTTTATAATCACATTTATGTTATTTCCAAGGCAATTTTCCTCATCAATTTCCATTTCCCCAATCAAATTATATTGCTTAAAAAGCAAATTTTTACTTAATACATGTGGTCCCTCTGCATTATAGTAACATACTTCCTTGTTATCTCCTCTAACCCTTCTAGAGCCTCTACGTCATTTATAAACTGCTTGGCAGTTTCCCCTCCTAATTTCTATGATTGAGAATAAACCACTTAGGCCAGATTCATTTAAAGGTTCATTAACATTTTTATATGATTATAATGGAATAAAAGCCTTTCCAAGACAAAAAGTCCATTAGAGTAAGAAAATAAGTAAAAATAGTTTTTTTTTTTTCTGAAGAGCAAGAAATATTTTTATCGAAGGTCAATTTCCCTTTAAAAGTTAACTGAAAATCTAAAAGCTTCCCAAATTCCAAACATTGAAATTGCTGAAATAAATATCTCATGGTAGTAAAAAGACATGATTATCCACACATGAGTTTACACTGTATCAGGAGTAATGAACAAGCCTCAATGGGCCTGAACAGCAGCAGTCCAGCAGATGTGGGGGCTCTGAAAGGGTTTAGTTTAATCTACCCTCCCTAGTTTTTTCTTCCCTGACTATGGGCTACCTGAGCCTTGAAACCAGAGATGCAACTGTTGCAGTCAACAGAAATCAGAGGAGCAGAAGCAGCTCACACAGATTGAGGCAAGGCCTAAAATTCTTATCACTACTTTATGCATCTACTAAGCCTCTAGGCAAATGGTATTTCTGCAAAAACAATTAATAAATCAATTAAGTTACGCAGTGATGCAATGGTTTTAAGGACAGGTTATTGTAAAAGAGTATCACCAAGTGCTATTGTGGCTGAAACTGTTTCCAGTTAGATTTGGAATACTAAATTGAATAAAAATGGAGGCATGAAAGGGCTCAAAACTAGAAACCATATTAAAAATGTAAAAAAAAAATAAATAATAAATAAATCTTAAAAAAAAAGCTAAAGAGACCCAGAATAATATTTTTTCCTATGAAAGCACATGTTCATGGAGTGCAGACAGAGCAAGACTGAAAATGACTGACCATGAATTTTAAATCTTTCTAGGAAACCAGAAAATTATATAAATTTATTATAAAATTATATATTTCTACTAATCAGATAATATGAAATACACCATATCTCAAACGTTCAACTCCTTAATTTTTTTTTTTTTTTTTTTTTTTTTTTTTTATAGAGGCATGTTTTATTTATTTATTTGTTTGTTTGTTCGTTTGTTTCGTTTATACATGCACTGGGTACAGTCAGAAGCACGGGAGGGTGAGAGAATTCACCAGAGCCAGAGCGGGGAGCAGAGCAGGCAGAAGGACCGAAGCACACTGCTGAGGGGAGCAGCGGGCGGCAGGAGAGGTCTGCGCGCCATGTGGGATCCTCCTCTGGTGGCCGGGGAGCAGCTGGGGATCGAACTGGCGCCGCAGAGGCTGCGGGCAGCTTCGCAACCCAGCGCTCAACCGCTGCGCCACCGGGGAGGCCCCAACTCCTTAATTTTTGCAAAAGATTTCACCTGTCTTTATGTCCAAATGAAACAAAACAGTACCCTTTTTTTAATTTAGCTCAAGAAAGTATTTAGGTGCATGGGCAGGGACAGATCTCACAGGTACACAGTTGTGTTTTCTAACAGACTGTAGAGATATCATTGCCATGAATACATCTTTTACCTTGAAATGTTAAAGAGCATAAAAGTAACATTTTTTACAAAAGAGGAATTTAAAAATAAATGGTGAGTAACCAGGCTTGCCAATAGTGGACCTCATTCAAAGCACTACGCAACAATGTGTGTTTACATCACCCTTTTATTTCATTGTTAGAAATAATACAGTTCCACAGGGTAAATCATCAATAAATAACGGTGTTTAATCATTAAACATAAAAATCCCAACTCTTTGGCATCTGACAGGATTCTATTTCTTGTCAAACTAGTGACTGTGTAGATATAGTTAATCTTAGTGATCATTCGTCAATACAATATGTTACAAAGGTGCAATTTACTTTAAAATATACAATAGCTGAAAATTTCCAGCCCATCACCAAATCTGATCAACTCAGTAAATTATGAGCCAACCTCCCCCAGCCTCTTTCACATAGTTTGCCTCAGTGAAAGTATAATAAACGTTACGAGCTCCTAGGGTTCTCTAATACTTGTTGTGTTCTAAATAGTTTGCCATTCATTCTGGCTAAATAAAAGTCACAACTGTACCAAGAGTGACCCACTCATTAATTAAAAGGTGTTCTTATTTTATAAGCAAGATTGCTAACACCTAAGAAACTCACAGCCCCCCAAATAAAGTTTAAAATAAGCAGTTCTATGCTACCAGAAATGCCAATTCAATAATAAATTGCACCTTCAAGAGTCAAAACAGAAACAAACTTTTACAAAAAGGTAAGTTACATTTTTTTTTTCAAAATATATTCAAGAATAGTTGAGCTATATTTGTTACTAAAGCCAGGGCATTATTTCTTTAGCAACAAATTAAACCAGTGCAATTGACATAAATTGTTAAGTAATCCAGGATTAACCCATTAAAACTGTAGAAGCACTTTAGGCTCCTACCCTAATCCTAGAGACTGAAATTTCAGTAAGTGCGTGTACTGCACAGAACTAAAACTGGAATGACCCGGATGCCATGCTGAATGGTGTCACTTCACACTTAGTTTGAGCATTCAATAGTAGAAATCACGAGTTCCTCTGTTAAAGTTCCATTCACATACAGAACATTCAGATGCAAACATTTTTATGCTTATAGTCCATGATTAAAAGAATCCTTTCCATTCTAAACTTCCAGATGAATTTTAAATTAGAAAATAAGCACTAAGGAAACATTTTCAACTTATGAAAATTTCATTTTGGAAACTTTCTGGAAGAGCTCCCCCCAATGTAAAATAAATACTTTGTATCCCAAATTTCATTTTATTAAGACACACTTTAATAACGCTATAAAGAAATATTTTACAGCCATAGAGATCAATAACTTTCCATGCGGAAATAAAAAATTCATTGCTCAATAATACTATTGAGGCAAGTGAAGAACGATTACTCTCTTGTCAATCTGAAATGTTAATTTTTTTCAGTGCAAAACCAGTTATAAAATATTTAAACTCAATATTTAAAAATAAAAAGTGGTCCAATTCAGCAATGTTCAAGTTCTAAATTCCATAAAACAAATCATTACATACATTTTATAGTAAAATACAGAGATTAAAGAAGTACTTGAGTACTTAAGATATAAATTTCTAATGTATCATACCAAGTCAGCAACAACCAAGCAGATAACATTCCCAATTTGAGTGTCAGAATCGAAAGATGACATTACGGTACCAAAACCTTGTTTCCTAGCTAAAAAGCTATACAAACTAGTGGTCAACATTCTCTTTTCTTTGCAGATGCGTGCTCTAGAATGATTTTCCCCCAAGTACCTGTGATTCATTCCTGTATTCAAAATTTGATCCCAACGATTTTTATGTTCCAGGAACATTTAGCTGAAATAACCATCTACAGTGTGAAGAGTCCTGTACAGAGTACAACAGTGGATTTTTCTACCCAAGGGCAGGCTGACCTAAACTGGTTTACACGCTCTGTAAGTCACTCATGTGTTATTCCTAGCAAACACACGGTCCCCTCTGAGGGTTAGGTGTTGAAGCTGGTACTGTAGCACTTCTGTGTCAGCTGGCTCCTTGATGTTCATTTTATCTAGATTGAGGTAGTCCAGAGATTTGGAGTGAGCCCTTTTACCTTTAAGAAGACAAAGAGGCAGAGGCCCATGGAGAGCCTTGTAAGGTTCATAAGGTAAAGACTTAGTGCACTTGTCTCCTGAGCTGGGCATCCGCCTTCGTCTCCTGCCATTGACAGCTGGGATCTCATATGGCTGGTAGTACCTACTTCTTGTTTTATATAAGCGAGAGGAACGGGCGAGTCCTGCATCCAGCTGTTTGGAGCGCAAGGAAGGCATGGCTTCTCCCTTACCCTCCTCACCTCCCGTGCACTTCTGGGCTAACTTCAGGAGTTCCTCACCAGTGGTGAAGCCAACCAAATAGTTAGAGTCCATGTGGAGGATCTGGTAGCCCGACACAGTCCGGCGCATGGGTGAACACGGCGTACTGGAGCAGCGGGGCTTCTCCGCCTCTGCCTTCCCCGGGGAGCTCGCCTCGGCCACGGGCAAGGGCAGGGTGGTCAGGGGACTTCTGGACTCGCCATTAACATCTACTTCCATTTTAGGCACCAGTCTGCACACTCCTAAAAGTCAACAGACTCAGATTAGAAAAATATAAAGCATGGAACCTTGGGCCACCTGGATCGTTTTAGAAAGCTCAGGGAGCATGAAATAACACTGGCCTGAAAATCTGCCAGGGTGACAGATTTTTATCTTTGTCTATTAAACCTTCCAGAACAAGCATGAAATGACTACTACTTCTCTACCGTCAAGGATTCAACGGCAGGTTAAATTAAAGCCTGAAGTACTACTAAAAGTTTCAGGTGAAAAAGAGAACATAAAACAACTATCACACTTCTTTAAATGCAGCATTCCACTCAATCATGTGACGTTTCCTCTGTGATGAATGATCTAGCAAATCAAATACATCAAGCAAATAAAGACACTTATAAACAGTTTCACAATAATCCACAAAATAATTACATCCTGAAAATTAAAATCTTTACTTTTTCTATCATTTCAAACATGTGCCCAGTTCTTCACAACTATAATTCTTTTCAATTATGTTTAAGGAGAATATAATGAAAGGAAAAACTCATCATTTTCTACAAAGATTCTAATCTGTATCTAAAAAAGGAGCCTTAAGGGAGGTTCCACTCTAATCTTGAAAATGTTCTTCCTTTCATATCTTTCATATCCTTATTCAGAGAAAAACATTTTGTAATTTAAAAGTTGATCCTAAGTCCAATAATTCAGGTCATTTTTAACATTAAACACACATAAAGTATCAAATGCATTTTGACTAATCAGAAGATACGCCATTGATTTGACAGTTACTTTATTTTGCAGTACTTAACATACTATAATTTTGACTAGATTAATAAGTGGCTGAATAATTCACACACACGCTAGTATTACTGCAATTATCACACTGCATAGTTGGGAAAATTCCAGTTACAAGAAACATCACAAATAGTGACCAGCTGCTACAAAGTTGCAGATAAATCAAATTTTAGAAAGTAAAATACTAAGCAAAGCTAAATGACAATATTAACGCTAAGAAACTTTACCCCTACTTTATCATCCATTATAAATAGTTACATTTTAGTATCTCAGATTGCTAACCAAAAATGATGCCAAGTAATATCTAATTTCAAAATGAAGGAATTATTGAAAAAGACTTATTAAATCATTCTCATGAATTCTTTTGCAAGACAAATAATCGTTTCCTAATTGAAATATTTCAGAATCTTATTCTTTCATTGCTTGCTGTCCTTTCCTTTACTAGAAAATAAATAAACCAAGACTGTGAAGAAATTACCAGATGCCATCCTGTCCACAATTCAGTCCACATCTACAGAACTAAAAACTCACATTAATAATGATTCCTGAGATAAAGCAAATGTCAAAAGCGGCAAAACTGTTTTAACTTTTTATGATAAATCTTAGCGTATTTCCAACTTTAATTTAACCAAAAGACCGTAACCCCTCAACCCTTTTAGATTTGAAATAATTGGCTTTCTTCTCTATTATTATTGTAAAAATAAACTTACTCTTGATTGTGTAATATATTTCTCTATTGATTAGGCAGGAATAGTAGGTGACTATTAGCTATTCTGACATGCACACGAAAACCTAAGAGTCATATCTAATGAACTGAAGGGGGCCACTTGATGAAGCTCATAGAATTTTATGCTGAGCCAACAATGTTTACTCTAAGCCAAAAAGGAAACAAATTCCATTTTCACTTGTTCTGAAGCCACAAAGAACATAGAGGACTACTCCGAGGTCTCCAATCTACCTAACCTGACAGGCAGCTTACAGGCAGGAACTGATTTTCTGATACATCATTCTAAAAAACAGCAAGAGGAGAGTCAAGGAGTCAAAAGAGCCAGGGCTGGAGAGAAAATGGGGCACACCCAAGTGGTGACCTCAAACAATCAGCAAACCCAAGTGTTGACCTCAAACAATCAGGACCTGACACTGGCCTAGGTGTATTCCATATCTGACAGTGCAAAGATTTCCACAGGTCCCCTTCTCATAACCTCTTGTGACATAATATTAGCTTTCTAAAATTCTAAATGGGAAATAATTCAAACAATCTAGGTCTATGGGGCATAAAAGATCTAAGCAAGGTGCAGTGTACAAAATCATTGTAAATAAAAGCAGGCATAGGACTCTGGTAAATAGGATCACCAGAAGCTCATTCTCACATTAAGTGAATTCTGCCTCATCAAAGCAGATCACTAGGAATTCCGAGAACAAAGGAAGGCAGGAAACAAAGGTATGAAAGAAATGGGCAGAAATGACAACATAGTAGCTCAGAAAATAAGTATCTAGAAAACTAGAGTAGTAAGAACAATGAATGAAGGAATGTATGAAGGTCCAATTTGATGAGATGTGAAATAGACACTGTTGTTAGATGAGTAACTATCACTGACTAAATTTCCTGCTTCCAGTAAGACCATAAAAAAATCACCAAGCTTGGGCAAGACTATCCAACAGGATCTTCAGACAGCTACCTGGGAAGCAGTGATTTAACCTACATTGTTAACCAGAAGATGTGGTTTTAAAGTTCTGGAAGTCTCAGCCAGGTAGTCAGGTGTAAGAAATTTACAAGCTTTGCTAAATTAAGGTAAACCACACACTTCTGTAGAAAACACTTATTAGCCAAAAAGCTAAAGAAGTATTTCTAATATCCTCTAACACAAATATTTAACCTAGTATCTAAGGTCAACACAAAAAAGGTCAAGGTTCTATGTAAAATTTCTGAATGGGCATCTCCCTACACTGGATTCATTTTAAATGTACATATAATTTGTCTTCTTTTTTTATTTTATTTTACATATTTTTACATCATTTTTCATTTTTGCACAATGTATGCATTTTCACATTGGTTATAGTCCCCATATAATTCCCACCCACCTTGTTTTGATCCTACTCCATTCTCTCAGCCCTCCCCTTCCACCCAATAGTGTGTCCATATAAAGCTGCTACCAGCTGAACTTTCTATGAACAATTCTAAGGCTGGAAAACTGCACTTTTTAGGTCTGAGACATCAATACTTTTGCTCCAAACAAGGGTGTATGCTCAAAGGAAAGTTCCTTTTAGTGGTTTTACTAGTGTCTGCAGTGTCTTATTCTATGTCAAGAATATTTTCAGATCTTCATATTCAAGTGGGAGCATGAATGGTGCAACCAAGACAAATTGCTTCAATTTTTTAAAGGATCCCTTTCTCTTATATACTGCCCTTCTATAGAAAACCTACTGTGTGGTACTATGGATGTAGGTGGAGCCTGGGTTTCAGAAAAGAGAGCACTGATTGATACAAACGCCATTTTTAGCTTGGTGGGATGCTGACCAAGTAACATAATTTCCATTCTTCAACATGACCAAAACCAAAATTCTTTAAGCTCTCAAATTAGTGATACTCTCCTGGCTGGATTTAAATTGTGGTGCAAGATCCCAAAACTAGTTACAGAATCAACCTGCACAGCTTATCTTTGAAAGAGGTGGTAGGTAACGTCGCACCTGAAGAATGGAAAGTCTGGGTAGTTGTCAATTTTGGAATTCTCCTAGAAAAGGGTGACGCTAAAAACAATCAAGATTGAACAGTCTCACAGTTAAGATATCTTGATGTATGGATGTCCAATATTTTTGTATACAGAATTTATTAAAAGACATTCATTAGGAAACTCAGTTGCTATGACTACAACTAGGGATGGTCTGTGTTTAGCAGCATATTCTTCATTTTTCCATGAAGTCTCCTTATGGATTTGATATTTTTAACAATTCTTTTCATGATTCAGCATAATGTTTCATATTCTAAAATAAACCTTGTATCAAAAAATCATACTGCCAAGATAAACGATGACAAAGCAGTCTTGTAAATATGGGATTGCAGGTACAGACAACAGCCAGTCCCGCCTCAGCATCCATGAGAATAAATGTGAATGAGGAATGAGGCCCAATATGAACTGCCACATCACAGGGTATTAAAAAAGAGGGACCAGCAATACCCTGTTGCTTCCATTAATGCATTTCATATACAGTTTAAATAAAAAATAAAGACTGGAAACAGAAAATAGAAACAATGTTGTTGTAACAGAAGTAGCAAAATTTCTGGTAATAGAAGAGTTTACAGCAGACATGTACCTGTAGATAGGTAAACTTGGGGTTGAACAATGCTTTTAAAACTGAGTTCCTTAAACAAGGATCAGGAATAAATATCAATACAATGTTTTAAATGACAGCTAAGGATCATCACTATAAAATTCCTTGAGCATCCCATCAGTAACAATGGAACCAATGTGTATTTATAGAGCATATGGAACACCTAATGTTCACAGATGCCATATATGTATTTCTTTGAAATAGAGGAGGATTCAAAACTAGACAACATGAGAGGAGGTAACACTTTTTAACATTTACTAAAAAAAATGCACACACATTCTAAAACACTGGGTACAGCAGGCAATTATGAACTTGGGCCAAAGCTAAAGCAAATAGGTCCAAAGCACAACACACATGTAGGGGAACTCAGTGCACCAAGACAAGCACATACAGATGACTGTGCCCTCCATAGAGTTGGGTCAGCTGGGAACACTCTACAGAGGCCAAACTCCCCAAACATTTGGCACAATTTGAAATTTGGAAAATGTAACCAAAATGCCTTAGTTCCTTAAACCAACTCAGAATTAAGTTTCACAACTGCAATGCAAAGAATTCATTTGGAGAAGTATAGCAATCTGGGCATATTTTTTCTTAATGGGAATTATCAAAAAAAGTTACCCTCAGTCATGAGAAAACTGTTCCATATGTTTGAGTTTTTTAGCAACAAACAGCCATTCCATTTAAGAGAAAACAGATACACACAAAACTTTCTAAACACACAAGACAAAAATGTCATTATAAAATGTGAACTAAATTCCTTTTAAAGCGGAAAGTGAAAGGAACCAGCTATAACAGAGTCTCCTAAAAAGGACTATTATCAGTCTAGTGATATCTACAACCATCAAGTTTTAATGCAGACTCATCTTTAATGCAACTACTCATGTAGTTAATTTCCCTGGACTTCAAACTATAGAGAAGAGGACCCTGAGGCCACCAAGGAGGGTTTACTCAGAGCTATGCAGGCAGGTTCAGGACTCTTGGTTCAAGTCCAATGTTCCTTCCACTGCATCAGGCAACACTTCTCACACTTGGTGGTCAAACTTATCTACACACTGACATCATATCCAAGAACTTTCAAAAAATACTGACCTTTCTGCTCTACCCCAGCACAGTCTGGTTCCTGAAATTGTTAAAAGATCCCCAGGTGATTTTAATGTGTGGACAGATTTGGTAACTTTTATACAACTTATCAGAGAGAATTTCACTCATGTAAGTTCCTTTTTTTAATCCATAATTACAGTCATGCTAGTGGATAACATTTCTGGCTGCTTCTATAATGGCTAACAACTAAGCCCTAAGGCCTTCTAATTTACTGCTTCTAATCCACTGTGGGCTTAAAAACTATGTGCTAACCAAACATTTGGCTAAAACTGGGTATAAAATAAAAACAAATCTGTGCTTAATGTGAATCAAGCTCCTTTTGCTGTATACACTTTGGTACACTATTCTAACATCTTAGAAGCCTTGGTTAGATAAAGTCACTTTGAAAATCTGCTTGGCAATTTTCTTATAAAGTAAATAAATATTTATTAAATAACCCAGCTACTCTACTTATTATGTATTTACGTAAGAAAAATAAAAATATATGTTCACACAAAGATCTGAATGTGTATGTTTACAACAGCTTCATTTATAACCACCAAAAACTGGAAACAATCCAAATGTCCAGCAACAAAGAAATGGATTTTTAAAAAACTGAAATATCACATACATGATGGAATACCATTTAGCAATGAAAAGGAGCAAACTAGCATTACACTATGTAAAGAAGCAGACAGCAAATTCTATACACTGTGTGATTTTACATTTATGACATTCTAGAAGAGGCAAAACCTTGGGGACAGAAATCAATCAGTGAAGGGTTTGGGGTTCAAGAGGGGACAGGTTACAATGACAAATGAACACAGGGCTTATGGTGGATGATGAAAACATTCTATATATTGACTATATTGGACCTTAGACAATCAGATATCTTTGTCAAAACTCATTTATATACTGTAAAAGGGTGAATTTTACTATATATAAATTCTATGTCAATAAACCTGACTAAAAATAAAAGCCTGTGACAAATTTCCAAGGCCTTTATGTCCTTCTAAATTTCAAAATTCTTCAAAAATTGTATAAGCACAAAATCAGCAAGAATCTTAATGGTTGTCCTGTCTATGACTGAACACCTTCAATAAGAGGTAACTCAGTACCTACCATTTTGGTTCATCTGACCTTTTGCAGCTCTGCTAGAATGTCCCTTTAATCACATGTCACTGTAACTATGCATAAGTACAAAAACATGAGCAAATGCACACAGATCTAACACACACTCCCGCAGCTTCTACGCACTGCTCCCAGTTTTATCTTTTATTTCAACTGGATGAGTTAATGACCCAGCCACATTACTCCTCAATCGATATCCTCTAAAAGTATTTGTATTTTCAAACCTCTTGTTCTTTTCCTCAAAACTGAATACTGTAGTCATATTTCTATTTTTTCAGTGTTTTAAAATACATTTTTATAAATTTGATAAGCTATAATCTACAAAACAAAAGTGTTTTATTTTTCACCATCATTCCTTTGAGTCATTCTGCTGCTGACTGCTAACTTAAAAATCACTTACTATGGAACTGCTTTTTCCAAGGATTATGACTTCTCCAAGTAATTTGAAGCAAGGACCCACAAAGATACTGGCCAAGTGAAGTGAAATATTAAAGCAAGCACTCACATTAATATAGCTTTTAAAATGCTAAAGCGCTACAAAGATCATAATTATTTTTTTTTTCTCTTCAAAGATTTGGAGACACAGAGACAACTACTTTAGCACAGATACACAGATGACACACTGAAAAAAGACAACTAAAGAAAGACAACAGTTTTCTCTATTTTTAACATTTCAAACTCATGGTGTGATAAAAGGAATGTCACATAATGAACTGCCATCCGACTAAGTGAAAATGATGCTCCTTTCAGTCACCTGTTTGCCATTCTTGGTGTGTTATAACACAACACTTTGCAAATTATTTTACCAATCTTTGGGGATTAACATTTTTGTCAAAATGTCCCTGAAATCAGAGTAACTACCTCTTAACCGTTACATTCTAAAATATTATTCCATAACACTGCTTTTATCTGACAAAATTAAAGTCTATTCAATCAACAAGTAAACATTCCAACTATAGTAATGTTAATTTCAGTCACCTGAAATTAAAAATTTATATGTAGTATCCATATAGGCTGACATCCTGCATTGGTATACTTAGGCAGTCCTTAAAACAGTTATATTACGTTCATACAACTGGTTAACAAACAGAAAAATCAAAATATAACTCACCAGACTAAATCCCAGAAGATGTCACTGCACAATTTCCAATGAGTCGCAAAGGAATACAGGCATAATAATTTTTCTGCTCTACTCCAGATACTGAACATGAAATACAAAAATAAACCTTTAATTTAACAAGCAGCTTTACTTACAAAGCAATTATATCATCCTAACTGCAAAACAGGATGAAACTAGCAGGAGGTACTAATACCAGGTACAGATTATATAGGCTACAATATTAAATAATTTAATCAGAGTAATTTTGAGTTTGTTCAGCTACATAAAACTTCAGACACTTTATCAGGCTCATGATTCTGTATTCTGTTGTTTAATCCCCATCTGGATTATAAGAGTAGCTAATAAACAGGCAAGAAAAATTAGGGCTTTAAATCGAGGTTCCACCACCCTTGCCCTAGTCCTATGTTCACCAGATTTACAGTAGCTGATGGAAATGACAACACTGTAGTGGGGTCAAAAGAACAAGTCCTCACAGTGGCCTTGAAAATGTTTCCTCTGGATCTTGCATAAAAACAATCTTTACAGCGAGTGCAATTCCAATCTTCCTCACACAGTTGCTATGTGGAACAAATGAGATGAGTTATGTGAACTTTGCACGCTGCAAAGTTCTTTAAGGACATGTGACTTATTTTTTTTGCACATTTCTGGTGTCTGCTCATTTTAGCAGTAAGACAGCAACAATAAAAATCCTTCTTCAGACAGCTCTGAGACAAATGACTGGAATCGTCTGGGGAAACTTTTTTTAAAAAAGAAAGTACATGAAAAACACTTCTTCATAGTTTATCACACTGCTGATGGTTTCTAGCAATTCCTCCGTGCCTTCCTCTCTTACCTGGGGAGGCAGTGTGTAAGAGAATCTATCTTTATCTCCTACCTTCCCAGTTAATTGGGCTAATTTCTTGAGACCAAGAAAACTCCCCAAAGTCCTTTCCACCTGTACTGTTGCTGTGGTTGTTAGGTTTTCTGTTGTTGTGTTCAACCTGGGGGCTGGGAGGGAAGGAGGCACATATGAGCCACTGCATAAGAATCTTATTCAAAGGAAATGAATAACTGTTGAACTGAAATTATTTCTTCTTCAGCTTCAGAAACTGAAAGGAGCCAATGCACCGCGATCTGGCATTCTGAGAAACTAACATGTTTATCAGTCTTTGAAACTTCTTCAGATTTAGTTATCAGGCACACTCTTTCATTTCTTTTGCCACAATCTATTTTCAAACTGGGTAAACAAATCAAGATAATTAATATTTGGTTCTACTTACCAATGAAGCCTCTGATTTTAACACAAAGTGGAGTGTAATGTAAGAAAAATTGTTATCTAAGAATACGTTTTTATTTGTATAATTACCTCCAAGGAACTCCCCCCAAATAACTAACATTATTATATAACTGATGTTATAAAGTTCAATTAATTTATATGGATGAACTTTCATGGGGAATGGAAATAATAAACTATTTTGACCACCATCTATAGGCCAAAAACTATATGCAATTTATATCATTTAATGTCAACAGCTCTACTCCATGAGGAAAATATTATCTCCATTTTAAAATATTCAGTCAAGTTGGAATACTTGAGAGTCAGAGCAGGATCTGAACACCAATCAATCTGACTCCAAAGACACCGACTGCTGTGTAAATCCATCAAGCAGTAAGCCCAAGTGGTAGCCTTTTATACAATTATGTTCCTGCAAAATGAGTATTAATAATCAGTCAACTTCTATAAAATGGAATGCTATTTTAAATATGTGGGGAGGTACTTTATTTAAAAGCTTTACTGCTCATTTGTGAACTGGTCGAAGGGAGATGGTTTTACCTATAGCTTTAGGGTTACTTCCAACTTGAAAAATGTTAGGATTCTAAGGCACCTAGTGAAGAGTCATATACAAAATCGTTTTAAGTCATGAACTCTCTAAGAGTTTATAAGATTTTTTAAAATCATAAATTATAAGGCATGAAAAAGTGCATCAACTAATACTATATCTGGATAAATGCCAAATACAGGCAGGTATTTCCACTTATTTTTTCAGTGCTACACCTATCACAAAGTGAAAAGATTTCATGGACTTTTAGAAATTCTGACTAAAACTATAGAAGCCAAACATTAGAAAAATGTGAATCTGTTTCAACTCTAAATATAGGATGAATTTAAAAGTTTAAAATCACCTTCACACTTTCCTATAATTTACATCATGTATCTGGTAATAGAGCCTGCATTTCAAATTCGTAAATGCATTGGGAAAAGACATTTCCAACTTATTTTCAACCCCAAAAGAAAATACAACCTAAACCTTCACTCTGGATTTGAAAACAGAGGAGCCTTAAAGTAATTATCCAACTCCTGCACTGGGGCTGATGTGGAAGTCTAGGAAATGGTCGGTAATTTCATAGTAAACAAAGTGTAGTAACTGATTATCCCTATTATGCCAGTGCCAAGACAGAAATAGAATACAAACACAGAGTCCAAGGGAGCAACACAGGCAAAACCGAGGAGCAAATGGCAGTAGCTCCATTCTACTCCTCATTTCTTACTCATTTGTGACTCTGCTTATTGTTTTATGGTTAACTACTATCTGCTATCTGTGCGCAGATGCTAAAAGGAGGAGGAGAATGAAGATGGGGCAAAGAGGGAAAATTAAAACATAAAAAGAATTAGGTTAGAAAGTAGTATAGGAATATACCTTGTGAATAGATTAGCTATAAAGAAATCTAGTTAAAAAAATTCTAGAAAGGGCTTTACCTCCATCTTCCACTAGAAACAGTTAAGACTGTCATAGGAATGCCCCTAAATATAAACCTTCCAAATAACATTTTTAGAATACTTTAAAAATCTGTAAATCCCTAACACTGACAATTGAGTCTGGCCAATGTTTTGAAAATGAAGACTTGGCAAGATATCAAAGGATCTCCTCACACAAGAAGGAAAAAAATGCCCATGAAATTCTTACAAGATGGACTAGATGCTACAGAGAAAAACGGAAGTAAACAGA
Organism: Talpa occidentalis; assembly: GCF_014898055.3. Taxonomy (NCBI): domain Eukaryota; kingdom Metazoa; phylum Chordata; class Mammalia; order Eulipotyphla; family Talpidae; genus Talpa; species Talpa occidentalis. The sequence continues at coordinate 76,683,197 of NW_023604972.1, forward strand.
GCAAAGACCAGAATATGTAATCCTTCCAGCTATTAAGTAGCTAAAACACAGAGAAAGTCCTGTGACATTATCCTGTAAGCAATAAAAACAAGAAAAATTAAGCATAGCCAACAGTTGCCCACAGGCCTCTGGATAAGGAGTCATGGGTGACTAAGCAGAAGACACCCAACATTTAACTGCAAATGAAGCTTCTACAAATAGAAAAGTTTGCAAACATTAGCTAGCAAGTGTGTCAAGTTTCTCAGGTAAGGTGATAGATATCATCACAGGTAAATAAAGAACAATGTCCTTCAAAAGCAGTGTGACCATGTGTCTCAGTTCATAGTAGTGTCCTGGCCCAGTGATTTATAGCATCCTCTTTAGCCCTCAAAAGTGTCCAAGGCCTTCTATTATATTGTTACCTTGATCAATATGAATATGTTACAATGGAAAGACAATGGATTAACAGAGAGAGGAAGGGGGAGAGAATAAAAGAAAACCCTTCTGCTTGCATGATGTCATCCCATACAATTATTAGTTTACTCATTCATTCATTCAACCCAGTACTTTTTGAGTCTTATCATGTCCCAGCATTGTACAGGAACTGGGACAAATACACCAGGCTAGAAGGGAAGACAAATGCATTAATTGAATATATAATGGTAAACTTGAATGGCACAGGGAACCAGGAGATGAGTGGTCATCCCAAAAAAGCCATACATGCCAGGATTCAGCATAGATCCACAACATAACAGCAGTAAGAAAAATGTAGCAAAACCTGTAAGTTTCCAAATCATAAGGTTGTAAATATGAAGGGCAGGGTTCCACTGTGAATTTTGGCAAATAAGTTCCACTAATGGCCAAAGATTTTATTATGAAAAGAAAAATAAATTTCAGGCAAAGGAAAGAGGTAGAGCAGAAAGTCCTGGGTTCTAATTCTGACTCTCAAAATACAAAGTAAGGGTGACTATTTGAGGAAAGATTAATAATGAGAAAGCATGGGGGGGGGGCGGAGAAAACAGCAATTTTAAAAGAGTCATTCAGACCAATGAAAATACTTTGAGCCCACCAGTCCCAAAGATGATTCTTAAAAACAAGTAAAAAAGGCAAAAACCAAAACATCTCTCAAATTACAGAACACTGAGCAGAAATAAAAGGGTTTAACTGCCAAAGTACAACACTCACCAGGAAAACAAAATGCTGAGCTGTACCTACATGCTTACGTAGAATTACTTTTAAATAACCTCATCATTGGCAACTTGTAAAAATGAAATTATCAGTAAATCTTTTAACAGTGGTTACCAAGGGTGTGATTTCTGAAACCATCCTGACCTTACAAACCAATCATTAACCTCACCAAGGTAGGACAACACCTAATTAGTTCAGTAAGACAAAAATGTGTTTCTCTTTCAATATCAGTGTTTAACAGCTTTTACAGTGCAACCTTCATTTTTCTTTCTCTTTTTGCTTTCAGAGATTAAAGCTAGATAACTCATGTTTTCTTATTATCATGTGATGTCACCCTTCTTCTTTTAGGGGAAAAAATTCAATTTCACTACAAATATGATTGACTTGCAGGTCTACATGAAATCTTTGCAAGAAATTTGCCTCTTAGGAAGCATAGCTGAAATGGGACGGCCATAAACTGTGAAACAGGCTAGCCTTCCAGGTGAAAGCTTAAAACCAGGAACTTATTTTGATAGGCTGATGAAAAAAATCAGAGTTCTCTCTGCAGAAAAAGAGGAAAAGACTCCCCTTCCCTGGGCAATAAACCACCCCCCCCCCAAAAAAAAAAGAAAGAAATTAAACCTGTGTATGAAATTGAATTATTCCCACTTTTAAGGTTTAATGTGTGCATAGCTCTCCAAAGTATGCAAAATTATACTTAGAAAGTAAACAAATCCACAGACCATTATGTAAGGTCCATAAATACCCTGTATCTTATATCCTGGAAGTTACTACTAAATATTCTCACTTGAAAATAAATAATCTAGAAAGCTGACAAAAGCACATTTTTTTTATGCACCGTTCTGATCACGTCAAGAGACCTCTGGGTTCATGATCCTTGTATTCCATCCTGGTTATTATTATTTTTGAGTTTTGCAGTGTATCGTTACATAATGAAAACACTAAGAAATCTGTGAGACATTCATTAAGCACAATGTGTAAATCGTGCTCTTGCATTAATAAAGTACCAAAAGTTTCTTCAGTGAAAACTAATACTGTATTTTGAAATGACTGAAAAAACAAACCTTGGGAGGAGGTCGTTTCTATTTTCCTAACGTCTAACATGCTCTACCAAGTTTAATACACACAGACACACAGAGAGAGCAACTAACAACTCTAATTGTAGGGTGGCTCATCTCAGAAAAACAATGTCAAATGAAGAGCCCAGTAACGTCACAAATGTTGTGCAAGAATTGTTCTCTGGGCTAGGAGCAGCAAGCACGCTATAAAAATGCCGCCGCCTTATTCTTCCTCTTCCTGAAATGATTAAAAAGTTCCCAGCCCCGGTTTTACCTGTGCACCAGTCACAGGCATACACACTCAGCATTTAGGCTCGACCCAAATCACTAAGCTCCCCACCCCGACACCCGCGGATGCAAACTGGCGCGGGTGGAGAAGCAGGGAGACCCTAAGAATGTGGAACTCTTGCAAGGGGAAAAGGACGGGGCCATCCACCCCTTCGCGTTCTCGTCTCCTGCCGGCAGAGATTTGCAGATTCCACCACAAGTGAGTTCAGAAGCTTCACAATGGGGCCGCCGACTCAAGATCTGACTGCCGCCCTTCTGGGAACCCCTTTCCTCCACTTCCCACTCGCCTCGAAGTCCACCGTCGACAGGTGGGGCGAGGGCGGCAGTGCCCTACGACATCTGCCGCGCCCGCGTCGGGCCAGCCCGCGACCCCAAGCCACACGCGCGGCCCCGGCCAGCCCGTCCGCCCCCGCCGCACCGGCAGACGCCCAGCGGGTGCGGGCGACAAGAGCGCGGGCGGTTTCGCCCCCAGATTGAAGCACCAGCAAGTAGGGCCACGCGATAAGGCCTCCGGGACCCTCCCGAGGCGCTATCTGGCCGGGGCAGTGGCACCCGGAGCGCGGCCTGGGCACGCAGCCAGAAGGCGCAGCAGGCCCGGGAAAGGGCTGCTTCTCAATGAGCGCCCCGGCCGCTGCCCCGCTATGCGGGCACCACGGCGGAGGAGCAAGCGCGCGCCAACGCGCCCCGACTTCCGCACCATCGCGCCGCGGGAAAGGCGCTCCGGGTAACCCCGTCCCCGCACCTCCCCGGCGGGCGCACGCCGCGCGCGCACGGGAGCGCACGCCCCCGCACAGTCACACACGCGCTGCACACTCACGGCGTCTCCGGGCCCCACCCCTGTGCCAGGGAACCGCGGGCTCCCCTCACCCCGCAAGGGCCCCACCCAGTTCACCAGACCCCAACCGCCGGCTCCAGCGCCGGGAGACCAGCCCGCCGAGGCCGCGGGCCGCCGGAGCCGCCCCGTCGCCCATTCCCAAGGCCCGCCCGGCCGGGGTTCCCCAGCTCCGCGCGGGCACCGCGCGCCAGTGCCCGCACGAGGCTGGGAGGAAGGGGCGGCGCCGCGGCTGGGGCTGGCACCCGGGATCGGTGACTGGGGCACCCCCACCCACCCATCACCACCACCACCTTTTCTGCAACACAAAAGGTTGCAGACGGAACCGCCGTTCGCGTGCAACCTACCAGTGGCCCAAGCTCCGCCGCCGCCTCCGTGCCTGGGCCGCGGAGCCGGAGACCAGCCGGGAGGGGAGCAGGCTGCGGCGCCGAGATCCGGGCAGAGGCCGCCAGCCCAGCCAGCCGGGTACCCTCTCCTCTCCCACCGCGCTCAGCGCCAGTGCCGCCCGGCGCAGTCCCCGCCTCCTCCTCCTCCGCCCGCCTTCCCGCCTCCTCCCTCCGGCTGCAGAGGCGCAGCCGTCAGCTCTGAGCCCGCCTCCTGCGCCCGGCCCAGACACCGGGAGGAAGGGCGAACCGGCGAGGGAAAGGCGCTAAGAGGTCTGAAGAAGTTGGCGGGGGCAGGGAGCTGGCCATGGAGTAGCTGCCTGCGGAAGGGGGGTGGAGTCGTAACCTGCCACCCCCCCCAGCCCCCCCCCAGCCCCCCCCACCTCCCAGTCCCGAGCTGGCACTCCCCACTGAAAAGCTCCAACTTGCAGACCTGGCCACATTCAGGCTTCCAGTTAAATGATGTGGTGATGTTTGCCATTTGTGAGTCTCTGCTGAGTGTACTGAGCAGAAGTAGAGAAGACTAGAAACCTATGAAATAACGAATTATCTGGTCACACTTGGAAAACTGCTAGCTCTCTTGTGAATGGGAGGGGGTGTAACATTCAAATTTTGATCCTGACTGGGTTAACTATGTTTTAATCTGCAGACCTAATATTTTATATTCTGGTAAGAAATACTTTTCTTTGATCAAGATTTTCTATTCTCAATTCATGTACATCTTTTTTGCCAAACCGGTTAATAAATTTAGTGATCAGAATATTACTGGCTTTTATTTACATCACACTGTGCCAGGCCTTTTTACATGCACTTTTCTACTTTTCCAATTTTATACTTCTCAATAATTGTACGAGGAAGTAATTATCTGCACTTTATTTCAAAGATGCAGAAAGTTTAAGTGACTTCCTTGATGTCACAGACCAAATTTGTGACTGAGTTGGCTTCGAAGCCAGGCAGTCGAAGGCTGAATTCTTTGTCAGTGTTGCTAATTTGTGTGCCAGTCTCAATCCAAGAGATTTTTTTTTTCAAAATGCTTATCCGAATGTAAAAATCATAAACTTGGTGTCGATTAATACAAAAATAAACAATCTCGATTTAAACTGTTCCATGCCTATCTATGTATGCCCTAATAATATAAAAGCGAATAAATCTGAACGCTCCTACTTCAAGACTGAGCATGGAGTCTCCTCTGCTAAAACACATTTTGCTACCTCTATGTGCCCTAAAGTAAGTATGGGAAGGTAGAGGGAGAGAGAAGCTTTACTATTCTTTAAAAAACAATTTTCAAAAACATTATTTTATTTCTGATGTAGACATGTATTTAACTTTTCAAATATCAAAGCTGGCACAACATAATACGTATGGAGTAAATAAATGAATGAACCTTTTTTCATCATTATCTTAGAGCACACTGACAGTTAATTCAGATTACAATCTATTTGACACAGTAATATATCATTCTGAGGATGGTTCTCATAAAACCACCTTCACAACATTGTACATTTTATATTCAGGAACTAAATTCATTCAGTCTTGTCTGAAATCTTTTAACCTTTTAAAAAGAATGCCATGTACTTGCCCTTTGCTCTGAAAGTGTGGCAGTGTTCTTTGGCCAAAAGCAATAAAGTTCTGATTTGCCTTTAAATTTGTTAGGCTCAAGGCTAGTTCTCTTGAGAGGGCATTGTCTCCCAACTGCCTCCCTCCCTGGGTGGTTCTCCAGGATCCCATCCTAACCCAGATTCCTCACCCAATCAAAACTTCTGTCAATTCTTGGGTGTCACAAAGAATACCTAATAAACCAATTCACCAGGCAGTTAATGGCTGCTAATAGCTTTATGTGTGGTCCCTTAGTAATGTCTCTGCTACCTAAAGACTCTGAAGAGGTGCTCAGATTGGCCTGGGTTTGCAAGGGCTGTGACTGTTGGGGGCGGGCAGGGAGGTGGGATGCAGTGGGAGAAGGAGAAAGGAAGAGTAGTGAGAGTAATGCAGAGGTCCTTCCCAAAAACTTTCCTATATTTCTACAAATATCTATTCAACCACTAAAGAAAAAATGACATGTTTATCAAGAATTAGGTGCAAAGGTAGAATAGATGCTGTGATCTGAAAGACTGGTAACCTGGGGAGTCAGGTTAACTCCATCCCAAAAGCCCCTTGTGTAAATTACATATTTGCCTCAAGGCATCCTTTTCAGAAAATCACTTTAAAATGGCAATTGTCTGGAAAGTATTATACACTGATGTAAATAATGTTACCAAGTAAACATCCAGCTTGAGAGAACAGAATAGGTAAACTACCAGCCAGATGTGCAAGAAATACCACATCACCTTTATATAAACCACTTATTTCAGGCAAGGGCCACTGGGAAAATAGAGACAACGTCTAATATTACAAAGAGAGATAATCAAATGCAAGGAAACAGTACTTCAGATAATAAAAGCGCTCAGAAGTTAAATGGGGGATGGTGAAGTAACCAGAATCTGGCCACCGTGGTGGTTCCTAGCTGGAAAAATAAGAGGAGGAGGCAGGGCAGCCTGGTCAGCTTGGCAGGAGCTGCTGCCACAAAGGACAGACAGGAAGCTGTGTTTGGCAGAAAAGGGGGAAAACTGTACCATAGATCCTCTCTCTCTCCTATCCCCCAATCTCCTGCCAGAGCTTCCATTTAGCCAACCCTAGATTATTAGCCACCACCAGATTCAGGGAAGCAGTCTGCAGGTCAGTCCCCTGCAACGCAGAGGAGGATGTAAATCTCTGGGCAAATGGGATCTGCATCGGAACTTGATTTTGTTTCACTTTCAAGGATTCAGTCTTTCTTAAGTTTCTTCTCCATTCTGTTGAGTAGGGTCAGATTTCCATGAGCATCATGAATGCCAGCCCATGGGTAGGTGGTGATGACAGCGAGTGGGAGGAGGTCCTCTGGTTCATATCCATTTGTCTACAGAGGTTTCTATTGTCTCTTCCCAGCACTGCCACCTACAGTCACATGCTGCAATGCACAATATGGCTATAGATAGGATGGCCTTGCCCTAAGCATACAGTCCCTCCCTCCAGCTCTCTCCTGCTCCAGCACCACACTTGGAGCCAGAGAATATTCTGGTACTATCCTTCTAAACTTCAAACATTGTCAGCCATTTCTCTTTAGGGTTCTGTGATGCTCCTAAAATTCAGGGCTCAAATCCTACTGCTTGGGACATGCTGAGCTCTATTCTCTTCACTCCAAATCCAAAAGAAACTTTTCTTAGGGGAAGGTCTTCCTCTTCCTTCCATTTTCCCAGACACTGTCTCTTTGTCATCAAGCTCTGTCTCCCCCTGAGGCTTGATGAGCACTGGGCCATAAAAACCAGAAAAAGAATGTTCTACATGCAGCTCCTTTTTGCCCTGGCACAAACCACCCCTGGGACAATGAACAAAGGAGTAAGTACAAGATGAAAAAAATAATATCTCAAATAGTATCCAAGCAGAAAAGAGATAATGAGTACTGGGGACCAGGCTGAGGAGGAGGAAGACTGGAGGAATTTAGTTTGGAACACGTAGAATTCAGTGACTGCTGACCATCCATGTGGAGGATGGAGCTTAGTAGGAACAGCCTTTAGCCCTCACTAGACTGTACACACCTACACTATCTCTGTGCTTTTAAATCCTTTGAGCCTGCCTCTGGCTTGTTTGTAGAACATTCCCTATCCCTGACTTTCAACCTGACCAATTCTTACCCATTCTTCACGCTTCAGTGTAGATGCCCCAAGTCTGGGAAGACTTACCCAGTTCCTACCACCACATTTAGCACATGCTGCTGAAATAACCTCACTCCAAACATGTATATCCCCTGAGGTCCTGGGCTATGTCCAAGTCCCCAAAGTTAGCACAAAGACTGACCGATAGTCTGTGCTCAGTAAATACCTGGCTTAGTTTTAACTTAGAAGAACCTGCAGGTAAGGTCTGCTGAAACCGACTTTTTATCTGGCTCATGAGCATTGATTGCTAATTTTCACAAATGTTGCAAGTTGGTTATTAAAATCACTGATAGCTAGAAATATGAATTATGAGCCATAATAAGAGGATTCACACCATGGAAATCTGTAGACATTTTAAACAGGGATTCCCACCCTCCCCAAACCCTCCCCAAATAAAAAGCCAGTTTACTAGAGGACCCTTCGGTAAGGGCAAAGGGCCCCTCCTGTGTGCTGAAGGGAAAAATGACCAGAGGAATAAAATCTGTGGCTTCAGAAATATTCTTTCCTAAAGCACACTTAAATCCCATAGTTTACATAGAAAAGTCTGTTTAACTTTTAATCATATAAGTGGGGAAAAAATGGGTAAAGAAAAGAAGAGGATAGAGAAATGGGCACAGAAAAAAAGCAAAAGTAGAATGGCCATCACTTGAGAAATCACCTCTCAGGTCCACCCTGACAGTGGCTTGCTGGGGGCTCTGGGGAGTCACTGAATTACACATTTCTCGAGATACTTCCCTGGTTGGCTTTTATTGTGTCCTCACAATACCTAGACTTGCGTATTGCATACAATTACGCAGTAACTACCACCTGGATTTAACTAAATTAAGCTTTGCTTCTGTTGGCCTCAGTTCCTTTGTCTGCAATTAAGAGATGAGCGAGAGGGTTTACGAGAGGGTCCAATTAGCAGTCTCTCTTCTTCCCCACTCTATCCCAACAAGCTGATAAATAAGAGGAAGACATGAAAACCACACCAATGTTTCTGTAACATTGGAGACACTGTTTAATGAACAGTTAAAAATGTGCCTGTTTTTCAAATTCCAGAATTAGGTTGATGTATCTAGCCAAGAACAGGCAACACCGGCCCAAGTCAGACTTCTGTACATCAGGCAGAGGATTTAAGGAGCAGGGTACACATCATCCCCAAAACAATAATGAGAGCAGTCAGGGAAGATGCCCAACCTTACTCTCCAATGAGTCTTCTCCTCCTCCCTTTGAAAGATTACTGTGAGATGGTGAGTAGACTATGGATATAATCATCAGTGGTGTTTCCTCCACTAAGATGGAAACTTTCAGAGGAAAAATTATTGCCCCAACAATAGGTAGCATTGCTAGTCTTTGAGATACCTCCAATTCTGACTTGTTATAGACAATCTATCTGCTAGGCCCATTCTAGGTTCTGAGCACACAGAGAGCGAAAATACAATCCTATCTCAAGGAACTTGTGTCAAGTGAATAAGGCAGACAAGCATCATACAATTATAATTTGGGGTCATAATATTCTATGATTTTTTTATGGTGGCACAGGGGTTTGATACACGCATATGGGAAAATAAGACCTGAAATTCAGAATAATTGTTGTGCAAGCTAATAAAATTTGGCCTAGTACTTGGTTGAGGAGAAATACAGGGGAATTTCTCTCCACGAGACCTGAGAACCCGATACTTCTAAATCACAATAGTGGAAGTGAGTAAATTAACAAACTGCCATCATTATTAATTGTTCTTAATTAAGGTATGCTATGACCTCTGGTCCCCTCCCAGAATGTTGCTAACTATTAACAAGGACAGCTGGCTGGAGATTTTGCTTGCTTGCATTTTTATGTTTATAATAAAGAATAAAGAGGACTTACTTGGCAATGTTTCAAATGAGGTAAGAAAATTATGTTTTCATATCAACATTGATCTACAATTTCTTCCCTGTAAAAGTAGAGGGAAATATCAGCACTTATCTCCACCCCTACCAGATACAGACACACACACACACACGCACACACACACACACACTCATCTAATATCTACAGATATTAGCCAAGTCAGGTCCACAAAAAACAAGCTCAGGATCCCAGACCTGCTTAAAGAGGCCAAGAATTTCTCCAGAAGCCAGAAACTGTGACAATAACAGGATGTTCCCTGCTACCCTATGAGTTGGGACTATGGACCATACTCTGTAGGAGTCCTGTCATTTCCTGTTTACTGCCACAAAAAAAAGAAACAGTGTGGTAATTTTAGTGGACCCCAAAAGAGATACTCTTACTGCTGACTTGGCATACTGTAAGACATAGTAGCTAGGTGTAAATTCTGTAATTTTTATTAACAAAATAATAATATAAGGTTACAAAATGCATAGATTTATATATCAGAAACAACCTAGAAGTTCATGGAGTACTGATAAATAATAATAAATTTATTTAATAAGATAATGTACAAATATAAAAAAGATTGAAGTTCATATTCAGCTGATATGAAATGACCTCCATAATACAATAGTAAATAAAAAGAAAGTATTAGACAATGTATTTTGTACTTTGTTGTGCAAAAATGTGATGAAAGATGTTCTCTCTCGGTGTTGAAATTAAATGGGGAGACTTCTGTTTCTGGAAAAAAGTTGTAGACATACTTTTCCCTATACCACCTGCCAAGTACAACCAAAATTCCTGAAAATTATATATAAATCAAATATAAAAAGACTGAACAGGAAAGAGAAAACGGTAGACCAGCTAAGATTATTGTAAGCCAAAAAAAAGCCACTGTGGAAAATTCTCTAGGTTTTCTTTCTGCCTTATATAGAACAGTGTTGCTATTGCACATGATAACAACCCAGAAATGTAAATGAACATAATCAGAAAATTAAGTCCCCAACGAAAGTCTGCTCTCTCCGCAAAGAACCAGGAAAGGGACTCACTAGCAAGAAAGGAAACCATTAGATACTAACCACTTTATTCCAGTCAAACACTGCAAAAATGTACAATTAAATAAAAATAGAAATAAGTCTATGGCCTCCACCCACGCCAACCTAGGGCCAAGTGTGGCGACTAGACTTCGCCATTACTACTCACCATAAGCTGTATGGTGTCAGAGGAATCCACATGGGAAACATAAATGAATCCAACCCCTACAGTATTGCTGGAAACTTCAACTTCTACCTCCTCGGGCACAACAACACACTCCTCCCACTCCCCCAGTGTGGTATGCTATTCAGGGTTATCACTGAGATACTTGGGGAGCAGTACTGGGACAGCCATACACCTTCCAGCCAGGGAAGTACCAGTAGAGCCCTAGTGGAGAGCGAGAAGAAAGCCTGTCCCCACCTCACCCCCACCCTCAGCAGAATGAGGAATTGCCCACTTTGGTGTTAACAGAGGCTGACTGGCACCCACTGGCAGGAACCAGGTAGCACATTCCCTTTCTCTTCCAGAGTGGTAAAGAAGACAGCTACAGCTGAAGGTTTAATAAGAGCCAGAGGCTCATAATATAATATGCAAAATCCCAGTTTGAATTAAAAAAAATCACCCCTCAAATCCAAAATCAAATAATCTCACTTGAAAGTAAAAAGAAAACCAATAGATGCCAACACTGACATGGACACAGATGTCAGAATTTTCTGACAAAGACTGTCAATTGGCCAGCATAAAAAAATACTTCAATGAGCAATTACAAATATGCTTGAAACAAGTGAAAAAATGGAAAATCTTGAAGAAGAAAATGGAAAGTGTCAAAAATAAATAAAAAATACAAGGAAAATCAAATGGAAATTTTAGGGAAAACTTTAGGAAAATCAAATGGAAAAATGCAATACTGAAGTTCAAAACTCAATGAGTTGTAGTCAACAACAGAATGGAGTTAACAGAGGAAGAAGTAATGAATTAGAACATAAAACAGTAGAAATTGCCCATTCTAAACAGCAGAGAGAAAGTAGGCTGGGGGAAAAAAAAGGTATAGTATGAAAAAAATAGAGAGTTAGGGACCCTTAGTACTATAATGAAAGATCAACATTTGTGCCATCAGAGCCTTGGAAGGAGAAGAAAAAGAGGATGATACTGAAAAAAAAAACAAAACTGAAGAAATAATGGGTGAAAGCTTTCAAAACTTGGCAAAAAATAGAAGCATGGAGTCAAGAAGCTGGACAAATTCTCAATAAACCCAAAGAGACAATAAGCAATCCACATCACACTCAAAGCTTCTGAAAACAATAGGCAAAGAAGAAATCAGTCGGAAAGAAAGAAACAGAAAATATCTCAAATGACAGGTTTTTCATCAGAAAACATAGATGCCAGAAAAAAGTGGCACAGTATTCTTCATAACTAAGAGCAAACCTCACAGAAACATGGTACTAAAAGGAAGTTCCTCAATTTGATAAAGAGCATCAATTTAAAAATCTATAGGTACCATCAATACTTATTCGTGAAAACTAAATGCTTTTCCCCTAAGATTGGAGATATGGTAAAAGTATTAGTTCTCACCACTCTTATTCAAATTGTGCTGAAAATTCTAGCCAGTACAATAAGACAAGAAAAGGCATGTGGAGTGAAATGGAAAAAAATAAAAGTGCATCGATTTGATTTTCTTGATTGTCTAATATAGAAAATTTTAAAAATCTACCATAAAACTGAAATTAAAAAAAAAAAACATAGACCTAGAACAATAGACAACAGCAAGGTTATGACATACCACACAAACATACAAAAATCTTACATGTTTCTATGTGCCAGCAATAAATATGTAAAAAACAAAATAAAAATATATTATGATTCTGATATAATTTATAATCACTCATTAAAACAGAAATACTTAGGTATAAATTTCAACCAAAAGGATAGGCCTATAGGCTGAAATCTATAAGATACTGGTAATGAAATTAAGTAAGATATAAATAAATATACAAACTGTGCTCATGGGTTGGAAGACTCAATTGTAGAAAGATGTCTGTTTTCCCCAAATTGATCAATAGATTTAATGTAATCCTATCAAAATTCCAGAGAAGCTTTTTATACTTTTGGATGACCTTCTAGTATAATTTATATGTACAGATACGGTCCTGGGAACAGTTAAAACAATTTCAACAAAATAAGAATAAAGTGAGGAGAATAAGTCCACCCCATTACAAGACATGTTACATAATTACTGTAAACAAGACCAAATAAAGAATCCAGGATATCACACAAATATACCGAACTGATTTTTTGACATAGAAGCAAAAAACATTCGGTGGAGGAAAAACAGTTTTTACAAGAATCAGCACTGGAGCAATTGAACATCTACAGAGAAAAAATTTGAACATCAACCTAAGACTCAGTACTTTATAAAAAATTAATTCAAAATGTATCACAGACTTAGATATAAAGCATTAAACTCTAAAACTTCCAGAAAAAGTAAACAGTTCTTAGACAAAAAATAAAAAGTATGATTTATAAAGGGAAAGTTGGTAAATTGGACTTCATTAAAATTTTTAAAAAATTTACTGTGCTAAAAACCTTTTTTTTTATTTTTAAAGATTTATTTATTTGTATACAAGAGTTGGCGCAGGGAGCAGAACAACTGAAATACACTGCTGAGGGGAGCAGCGGGCAAGACAGGAGAGGTCTGCCATGCCATGTGGGAATCTCCCTGGCCAGCCGGGAATCAAACCTGCACTGCAGAGGCTGCACACAGCTTCACAGCGCTACACTCAACCTGCTTCGCCACCGGGGAGGCCCTGTGAAAAAACCTTTTAAGAGAAACAGACGGCGTAAAGATTCAGAGGAAATACTTGCAGACCGTATACTAACAACGAACTAGTAGCTTGGATATATAGTAAATGTCTTAAAACTCGAAAGTAAAGAAAGCAAATCATCCAATTCAAAACCTGGCAAAAGCTGTGAAGATATATTTCACCAAAGAGGATATAAAATGTCAAATACATGAAAAAAGTGTTCAAGATCATTAGCCATAAGGAAATGCATGGCAAAACCACAATGAATTACAGATAAATAGCCATCATGACTGAAACAAAAAGTACTGACAACTCCAAATGTTGGAAAGGATGTGGAGAAACTGAATCATTCTCACATTACCAGTAAGAATATAAAATGAAACAGCCATTCTGAAATACAGTTTGGAAAAACACACTGGAAAAAATTAAACACGCAGCTCCACATGACCCAGCAATTACATTCCTGAATGCTTTATCTGGAGAAATGAAAACTGACATTCACCCAACAACTTGTACACCAGTGCTCAGAGTGGCTTTGTCATCATCTTAAAAAGTGGGAACAGGGCCTTCCTTGTGGCATAAGGGGTAAAGACACAGCACTATGAAGCTATTAGCAGTCACTGCAGCACAAGTTTGATCCCCGGCCAGGGAGCTACCCACATGGCACAGCAGACCTCTCCTGACTCACCCTCTGCAGTGTATTTCAGCCAATTTACCCGTTCTGTTCCCCACTCTGTCTCTGGTGAATAGTCTCACTCCCCACACCTCTGGCCTGTACCCCAGTTCTTGTATGTATAAATAAATCTTAAAAAAAAAAAAACTGGAAACAACCCAGATGTCCTTCAGCAGGTGAATGGTTAAATGGTGGTGCATCCACACTGTGAATATTATTTAGCAATAAAAAGTAACTGTACATATAATAACCTGAATGTGTTATTCCTAGGAAAAAAAAGCCAGTCTCAAAAGGCTATAAACTGTATAATTGGACTTTCAGAAATTCTTGAAATGACACAGTGACGAACAGACTAGTGGTTGTCAGGAGATGGGAAGGAAGTGAATGTGGCTTTAAAAGGGCAACAAGGGACTCCTGTGGTCATGTAGTATTTTTGTATCTTGGTTAGTAAATTTTCTGTATGCTGGGTGTGATGTTGCACTGTAGTTTTGACATCATGCTATAGTGTAATATATTACTATGCTGAAGGTAGCCAATGGGGAAAACCCAGTAATGGGTATATGTATGGGATCTTTCAGTATTATTTCCTAAAACTGCATGTGAATGTATGATTATATAAAAAATAAAAAGTTTTAAAAATTGGAGGAGTTTAAAAGTAATGCCTCTGAATATTTAGAACCTACCTCTAGAAGCAAAACCACAGAGTGGAAAATATTAGTTGCCTCTAGAAGGAAATGCTGATGGCTGGAAAGCAGGAGTAGAAGGCAAACTATCTACTATCTCTTCTTTCACATATGTTGAATTTTGAATCTTTCAGAATTAATACCTACTCAAAAAATAAAATCTTAAATGACTATTTTATAGTTCCTCAACCAAAGTTTGATGCTTTCCAGTTGTTACCTGACTTGTTTAGTTTAATAAACTGTAGAGTCTAAAATTACATGAAGTGACTTTTTTGCTTTTCTAATCATTTAGTCATTGCAGTACTACAACTTCTAATTTTTCCCAAACACATAGTCAGAAGTCCTTATCTTTGGTAATTATGAAGATTTATATATTCATGCTCATTCTTTTCTAGAATAAAAAGCAGTTTGTGGAAAACACTTTGTTCCTATTTGTTACTATGGCTGTGAACTATTTGCATTTATGAGTCATTTGGTGCAGCCTTGACATGCTGCCTTAGTATAGAATTACTTTACAAGATACAACATGATAAAATGGAGATAGTATGGACTTTGAATCATTACAGTCCCAGTTCTCTAGCTATGACACCTCATTCAAATTATTTAAATTATCTAACCTTCAATAAAAGAAATATAGTAACATTTAATGTTCCAGGTTGCTTTGAATATTAATATAACTTACACAGAGTACCTGAGAGGTGGTAGTGGTTTAAGAGTTATATTATTGAAAGCAAACAGTTAACATGCAAAAAAAAAAACAAAACATCTACAGAAATAACCAAGGGTGTGGCTGTTTCATGGACACACAGCTCCGATAACAAAGTGCAGCCAAACATGTGTGAACTCTTAAGTTAACAGGAGTGTGGATGTCTTTTCTCTCTGGCAGAGGCTTTGTGGTATGTTCCTCTGATCCATTCAACTTCTCAAGAACAATATTGGAGGGTAGGATGGCTCCCTTGAAAGGGGGAGGATGAGGTGCAATGGGAGAAGTGGGGGCATTTGATCTCATCATGGGAAAGCAGCTTTTTACAAAACACAGTAATACTCTTCATATTAGAGAAGGAACATCTTCAGGATATTTGAGACATGAGGTAAGGTCACGTTTTCTGTTATAAGGGGGCAAATATGTATTTTTCATAGATCCTTATGCCCTACTTATAGTCATTGCTGGCTCTTCTTTTCTAGAATCTTTTTTTCTACTCATTCCTATAGACATGTGGATTTCCTTGAGCACAAAATTTAAAACCACAGTTCTCTGCCATCTCCAGCAATTCCATTTCCCCTGTCTTGTTTTGTTTGTCTTGAAAGCATTTATGGCATTCAACTATTCACTGAATCAATCTTGTTTAGCATCTGTTGCCATGTGTAAATATTAGCTCCACAAAGGCAAAGATTTTTTTTTCTGGGGTACAGTATGCATTATTAATAGTACATGACAAGGCAGCATTCCCTGGGCCCATCCCTTTCTCCAGGGGGTCTGGGATGGAACTGTGACAGGTCAGAAAAGTCTCAGTGTGAATGACTGGTGGAATGACTCCACAGCAGATGAGGATGTCTCTTCCTCTGTGCTCTTGTGGGGCTGGTATTCACTACTTGGAGGCCACATGGACCTTGAGGTCCACCACCCTGTTGCTGTAGCCAGATTCATTGTCACACCAGGAAATGAATTTGACAAAGTAGTCATGGAAGGCAGTGCTAGCCCCAGCATTAAAGACAGAGAAGTGGGTGTCACTGTTAAAATTCCAGGACACAACCTCATCCTCAGTGTAGCCCACAATGACCTTGAGGGGGCCCTGTGACACCTGCTTCACCACTTTCTTGATGTCATCATATTTGGCAGCTTTCTCTAGGCGGCTGGCCAGATCCACAACTGACACGTTGGGGGTTGGGATACAGAAGGCCGTGCCAGTCAGCTTCCTGATCAGCTCAGGCATGACCTTGCCCAACAGCCTTGGAGGAAAGGCAGAGATTTTTATCCCCTTATTCACTGCTGTATTTTCTAGCACAGTAACTGTTTCTTGCACATATTAAGCAGTTGATAAATATTTGTTGTGTGGATAAAAGAAATCCTGGACACTAACTTCATTTTCTCATTCATCAGGTTGTTTAGATATAGCTCAGTCCTTCAGAAATCATATATAAATCATATATAGGTAACGCCTGATTTTTTGAAAGCTTGCATTTTGCCATTTCACTTTTATGAAAGGTCTGTATTGTTGCCAATTTTCATTCATCCAAAGAAATCTGAAGAGGATTTCCTCTTCAACAACAAAAGGCAAAACAAGAAAATAAGTTCAATGTTTGGGGACAAGGCATTAAAGAGGTTGCCCGCACAGCCGAGCTTCTACTTAGGAAACTGGTACCTGTGCAAGCTGAAATTGTTTTCTGTCATTCCTGCTTTTGATAAAGGGCAGCAAGGGGCACTAAAACTAGTCAAGGACACTACCCAAACAGTTTACTGATCACTGCCTGAGTTCTTCACCCGTGCGCACAATTACAAGACTATTCAGGGTCAGGGAACAACAACAATGGAATTTATTTAACAAACCAGGGAAACACAAAGAGTCACTGAGGCCAAAAATGGCCATTTACCTCACCCAAAGCAGTGTCCAGTGTTTTCAAGTCCTAAAAAAAGCAGCTAAGATGGTGTCTTTCCACCACTGAGGACACAGAGCTCCTTTGCCAAACAATAGGCCATGTGTCCAAGATAGAGTCTTCCTGCCTCCGCTGACTTGCAGCATGTAGCAGCCAGACTCTAGGCCAGGTTCCAACTCACAAAGACAACAGGAGACACTCCTAGACCTGCCAAGATGCCCCAACATAGCACCAGACAAGCAACACTCAAGAAAGCAACTGCAGCGGCTGAACAACCCGACAAATGGCCACACTCATGCAGCTCAGTGAGGCTCCTGACTCCAGGTCTTTGTCTTCTCTGCCAGGCTGTAACAGCAGCAAAACTGGAAAGAGTTTCAGTCGCTCAGCTACTTGCAAAGCCTTCGAACTTTTCCTCTCTGTGGTTGGCTGTGGAGGCTTCCAACTTCAAAGGCCAGCAACAACCTTCTGGAAGATCTGTGAGGTGGAGGCCAAAATTCCCTGACCCCAAATGCTGAAGATCTGAAAACCACTAAATCTCGAAGACTGAATGAATCTATGTCTGCTTCTACAGTACTTTATATTTCTTATCAGTTGCGCCACACCCACAATTCGATACTATTTAGCATTTTCCCTGGGGCTATCCTTCCTTACCAGCAACACCCTCTAGGGGGCACCACCTGTAACAGTCTATGGCTTCAGCCACAGATTACACTTTTACTATATGCTAATATGGTTTTTAGCCCAATATGTTACTTGTTATGATTTTGTAGGTTATTTTTTAGGTCTGAGAATGCTCAAAAATTTTCCCATATTGATTAATGGTAATTGCGTCTTCATTTTGAGCCATTTCTACTTACAAAAGTTTCATTGTAAGTCTACCTTCAGCGAGGGGGAAATATACTCAGGAATTCTAGATTTACTTCTCAACTTCCTTTCAGAGTCGTCCTTCTATAGTCTTCAACCTTTTCTTCATTTATTTGTTAACTCCAGCTATCTAGTGAGAAATCACTTCTACATCTCTAAATTACAGATTATACATTTTTCATATTTAATGACTGTACAGTTATTAGGTTTTGAGTCTCAATTCCACATCCATCCTTCACTCTACTCTGCAACACCCAGACTCCATAGCTATCTTTGCATTGCCTGGTGCTCCCTGGGGCCAGTGGGGAGCACTAGAAAGAGACTGAAAAACAAGGAAAAGACTTGCTTTTCCTGACTGACTTTTTGTGCCTGTCAGTTTCAGCTAGGCAGCAGCCCCTCACCTCAATAGCAGCAGCTGTTTCAGTTCCAATCTCTCCCTTCTGCCTACCATCAGCACTGGCAAACACAAAGGTCTGAGTTTAAGGTCCCTTCTCTGAACTCCCAGTCCCCAAGAATCCCAACTTCCTCCTTTTCTCCTTATCTGAGAGGTGATGGCTGCTTCCTGTCATTACTAACTGATTCTGTCACCCCCAAATTTCCCTTTTAGCATTTCTAGTCCACAGGTTAACTTATTTTACCAATTCTCCATTTTGAAAAGATCTGTTAAGATAACTCATATGGTTTCTATTTCCCTAGTTGAACTCTAATTGACAGATACAGTGACTTCAAAAGTTAGCATTTTGAGTTATAATACTGTCTGCTGGTCATTTTGAGACATATTTTTGAACAGATCATGGTGCTTCCATTTGTCAAAATATTTTGAGCCACAATGTAACATTGGGTAATTGCAAGATCAAAACTTCTTTGCAACAAAAAGTAATAACCTCAGGTGTAAAAAACAAAACATAATTTCAAAGTGGTTGCTGGCACCCTAGGTAGTGAAATGGGACTTTGTGGGTTTGGTGGTTCTGTAATGGATCTGTTGAGAACAGCTAGGGGAACTAGCATGGTGTAGGGTAAGGAAAAATGTCAGGCTTTTCTGCCCTCCCGCCAATCAGGATAGATGATGGATCCTTGCAGTCCTGAATGGCCTAATGGCGGGCACCTGGAGTAGGGTCTGGGCATAGGTAGATGGGATTCACCTGGGCTAAGACTGCTTTTAAGGGCAGCGTCACGGGGAGGCCAGCAGCAGCAGAAGCTGAAAGAGAAGCCGAGAGAGAAAAGCAGAGAAGAAGCAGCAGAAGCAGAGAACGCCAGAGAGCCCAGATAGAGTGAGGATTTGCTGGGGGCTGGGAGGACTGCCAGCCTCCCGGCCCCCCAGCACCCCTGCCTACCATATGCCTGGTAAACCCCAATAAAAGACCTGCAAAAACCCACTGAGGACTCTGACTCCTCCTTTACCTGGTCTGCATGGGATCAGAAAATCTGCCCTGTGTCCATTCCTGCCTTTACACATGGCTACATAACAATGTGAAGTGTACCCCATCTTCCATGTTATGTTGTAGTCAGGAAAATGTTTCTATCCTTACTATGAACTCTCTCTCTCTCTCTCTCTCTCTCCCTCCCTCCCTCCCTCCCCCCTCCCTCCCCAGTCACATGCCCCCCACCCACACACACACATACTTTATCCACTGGTTACCTTGATGAAGGATGAAAAGTGTAGTGGCAGGAACGGACCACAGTGCAGGTTTTCTGATCCCATGCAGACCGAGTAAAGGAGGAGTCAGAGTCCTTAGTGGGTTTTTTTGCAGGTCTTTTATTGGGGTTCACCAGGCATATGGTAGGCAGGGGTGCTGGGGGGCCGGGAGGCTGGCAGTCCTCCCAGCTCCCAGCAAATCCTCACTCTATCTGGGCTCTCTGGCGTTCTCTGCTTCTGCTTCTCTGCTTCTCTCTCGGCTTCTCTTTCAGCTTCTGCTGCTGTTGGTGTCCCTATGACGCCGCCCTTAAAAGCACAGTCTTAGCGCAGGTGTACCCACTTCAGGTGCCCGCCATCAGGCATGCATTCAGGATCACAGGGTTCCCTCATCTATCCTGATGGTGGAGAGCAGAAAAGCCTGATACCTTTTACCTTACCCTACAAAAAGGCATAGCTTTACCTTAAGCCTCAGGATACTGTACTTTTACAATGCCATACACCTACCCTGAACTGTTCTGAACTCCCCTAAATTGTTCTAGATTCTCTCAGAGACTGAATATCTCTAAGAAATAATATGGTTGGAGATGATTTCATCTTATGGATTGCACTCTTTGAAGCAGTGGGATAAAAATTCCGGAAAGATAAGTCCCGGGATTGTGGGTGGGGACAGGTAAAACATTTTACTAAAAAGGGGACAATCATTGGCAACAAGAAGGAAAAAAAAGGAGGCCAGAAAACAAAATGGAAATGGTGTGTGCCCTTAAATGACCCCTTCTGAGGGAGCTTATGCCATTTTTCTTCTCTCTTGAACTAGAGAATCAAACATATTTAAAATATAATATTAAAGATTTTCCTCTGTTGTAATTAATTTTCTTTAATTACTCCCAATTCTTCAGGGAAAAATGTATCACCCATGCAGTCTTGACTGCTGTTGCACTGGGGAACTATTAGAACACACAGTAATAAAGTGTGGAATTTCTGTATCACAGCAACATGGCAGCCCAGTACTGTAGCAAGGAGGAGGGAGTTCTAGAAGGTAGTAACTATTGTGGAACTGAGAGCAATGGAAAGGATACAGTGTGGAGAATTAGTTGCCAAGCTGAAACCTCAGTAGTGGGTGTGAAATGATTCTCTTTTGCAAATCAGAGGTGGGGGCAGGGGTGGTGAGGAGCCGGTGCTTATACTTGCTTATATTTTGTAGACACATAGATTACACTTGGGAGACACAAAATATCCCTACTCACTACCCAAAAACACCTTTAATAAAAGCAACCACAGTCCTCATACCTGCCTTTCCCCTTTTTTTCTCCAGTGCTTTCATTACAAGCAAAATTCCAGTGTCAGAGACTTGTCAACTTCATAACCATCTAAATAAATAAGACAACAAATCAGTAAAGGTCAATTTTAACAGGTTAAGTTCAATTAAACAAGTAAGTTAATCAGTAAATTAACACTAGTAATACACTGTGCCTACATGTGCATCCACTTTAATTGATACTGGCACTGACACAGCCACAGTTCCATTAGACATTGAACTACCATACAACAAATCAAACTTACAAATATATGTGACATATATGTGTGTGTGTGTTTACAACTTTTTCAATGCTTCTGTATCTCCATGTTGCTTTAATAGTTGCATGTTTCTGAGGTTATGTGTGATTCTGTAGGTACAGAATACATTTTTATTTGTTTTATTAGGTCATCTGTTTATTTTCCCTACATACCGCATATGAATGAAATCATACAGTGTTTGTGTTTGTCTGTCTGGCTTATTTTACTAAGAAGCATTCCCTCTAGGCCCGCCCATGTTGTTGCAAATGGCAAGATTTCATCTGAATAGTATTCCATTGTGTATAGACACATCTTTATCCATTCATAGTTGATGAGCACTTGGCTATTATAAATGGTATTGCAAGGAACATGGGGGGGGTAGCTATCTCTCCTTAAATCAATGTTTTTGTAATTAATGTTTTTGCATTTTTAAGTAAATAGCCAGAAGGGCTAACTGGATCACATGGAATTTCTATTTTTAATTTTTTTTTTGAGGAATCTCCATGCTGCTTTCCATAGACTATAAAATCAAGTCTTGTTTACCAAAAGTTAGGAGAGAGGAGGGTGGGTAAACTGGGGAAAAGATGGGTTTGGTGAAGGACAGATGATTTGGACTTTTTGTGAAGAAACTAATGTAGAATATTCACATGTTGATTCTAATGATGAACACTTGAAACTTAAATAGTGTTACAATCTGTTGCTACTAAAAAAAAAAAAAAGACACTAAATTAGGCGTCAGATAAAATAAGTGCCTAAGATGGATTGCCAGTATAAGAACTCTAACCTGGGGCCTCCCTGGTGGCCCAAGGGGTTAAGCACAGCACTGTGAAGCTGTCCTCAGCCTCTGCAGCATGAGTGCAATCCCTGGCTGGCCACGTGGCTACCCACATGACACAGCAGACCTCTCCTGTCTCGCCTGCTGCTCCCCTCAGAAAGTGTATTTCAGTCAATCCACCTGTTCCGTTCCCCGCTCTGTCTCTGGTGACTCCTCTCACTCCCCACACCTCTGGCCTGTATACTAGTTCTTGTATGTATAAATAAATAAATTTTTTTTTTAAAAAGAACTCTAACCTGGCTACAAGTAAATATTTAGTTTGCTCCCTAAATGATGCTCTGAGCTGTAAACTTATTGTATTTGTGACTAACACTGAATATTTTTTTTAAGGTTCATTTCTAACTTGTCCTGATGAAATCTTCTTGCCATCATCTGAATGTCATCATCATCATCATCATCATATTTATCTTTTAAAGTATATCATATTTGGGCCTCCCCTGATGGAGCAGTGGTTGAGTGGTGGGCTGCGAAGCTGCCCGCAGCCTCTGCAGTGCCAGTCGGGTCTCTGGCTGCTGGCGAGGGTCCTACATGGCACGCAGACCTCTCCTGCAGTGCCCGCTGCTCCCCTCAGCAGTGTACTTCATCAGTCTGCCTGTTCTGCTCTCCACTCTGGCTCTGGTGAATTCTCTCGCCCTCCCGCTTTTCTGACTATGCCAAGTGCTTGTGTAAATAAATAAATAAGTCTTTAAAAAAAAACGTATATCATATTTGTTTATCCTTTCAGGCTATAATTCCTATCACACAGAATCTAGGACTCCACTTACACCTGACTAGAAACTACAGAGGATAAAAAAAAATCAGCATTATTATTTAATGTGAACTCCTAGGCACCATTGTACCTCTGTGCATTAGTACACAGTATAAAAAATGATAAAAAATAGATTTTTAACATACATCTTTTACTATGGTTTCTAGTTGTCAGTTATATATATTTATATATATATTACATTATTCTCAATTCTTTATGCAATGTATGCTTTATCATCTTGGGTATAGTCATTTTGAAGTCTCCATGATGATATTAAATGACTGTAACATTGACTCCCCAAAGTATTCTATCCTTGTCAATGCACAATTTTCATGCACTAAGTTTTCAGTTCAAACTATAATTTAGTGAAAAGGACAGTCAAGTCACAGAACTTTCAGATATTCTTTTCAATAATAGCACACATGATAATGGGCACAATGAAGGTGATCATCATTTCTTAGATTTTTAACCCTTAGAGATTTTTATATTTAAGCAATCATCTGACCTAATTATTCAGCAGGATTCATAAATAAAAGGCTCACAGAAACCATCTGATATGGATCCCAGTGTTTTCTAATCTCAATTTCACTACATTCACTTATGAAAAATGATGGTCTTATTACAAACCTGGACTCTCCTGTTGTAACTCACAAGAGCTTTCCAATGTTGTTGAGAGGTTGTAGTTGTGAAGGACAAACTGGTATCAATAAGTATTTTTCAATTCTTTTCTCTTATCCTCATATACTATAGTTTATGATTTTACAACTAAAGTAAAAATCAAAATCAACAAGCCACTATAAACCAGAGACATACTATGGGGGCAGGAGGAGGAAATAAGATCAAAACAAGGAGGGGATGGGAATTGTATGGGGACTATAACAAAGATGAAAACGCATACACTGTGCAAAAATGAAAAATGATGTAAAAATGTATGAAATAAAAAATAATAAAGACTACATTACTGTCATGAAACATGAAAAAATAAAAAATAAAATAAATATATTAGTTATCTCATTCCCTGGAAAAAAATTCATAACACAAAGTCACACAAGATGAATTTGGAGTAGAAAGTTCATTTAATCACTTATCAATGGAAATATTTCTTCCTGGAAGAGAAACCAATTTGATGTTAGAAAACTGCTTATCTTTAAAGTGTGGGTAGTAACCACACGTACCACAGTAATTTGGGGCCAATTATCCAGGTCTCCTTAGTGGCCCATTTGGACATCTTTCCTGGGCAACCCTGATGATAAATGCCCTAAATTTTCCCCAAACCTAGATTTTTCACTCCTAGGTATTTACTTGGAAATAATACCTGACTGTCTTAAGGAGACATCCTCTCTGAATTAACCTCTTTTTTTTTTTTTAACATCTGACAGCTTCTAGTCTATAAATAGGAAGTGGTACCTTCACCCACCACAATTTTGCTGGTTTAATCAACCTGTCATGTGTAGTACCATTAGCAAACAGTAGAGCTACTGTGACTTCCTCATAATGCATTGTGATCTGACACTATCATTTTATTGATTATTTTTGAAACTAAAGCCCATCCTTAATGCCTCATCAGCCATAAATCACAAATCTGCTCTTTTGGTTCCTGTGTCACGCTTGAGTAACATAGCGCTCTCAGAGCCACTACATTTTAACCCTATATTAGTCACCAGGCAAATGAAAGCTTTTGTTTCTCAGCGCTAAATTATCAGTCGCACAAAAAGAATTAGTTCAAATCATACTGAATGTGCTAAAGTTTGATTCTTAGGTCAAAACTGAAAGGTATGGGGTGCGTGCGTGTGTGCATGAGAGAGAGAGAGAGAGAAAGAGAGAGAGAGAGCCCTATATTATTACTGAAGGAATTACTGATCCTTTCTTCTCTAAAAGCTAGCATATCTTCATGATTCCTCTGTAGTCACAATTTTTGTTCTTGCCCTTCCATTGCCATAACTCCTGCACTAGCAACTTTCTTTATTTCCACATTCTGGTAACATAGTTGTCACATACAATCAAATTTGTGTGTCCAGATTCTCTGCTCTCTCAAATCCATTACTCCAGCTCCCAGTGTATTCAGCGCAGGACTGAGGAGCATGAAGCAATGTTACCAATCCTTCTGGTCTTGCAGAACACATTGCTCAGGGACTAAGGTATTTTTAGTCTTTCATCCTCAACATTATTCAGCCCTGGCACATTGTAAGCACTTGATAAATATAGAAGGAAGGAGGGAGGACATTTGTGTTTGTCAACAGAACCAACAAATAGCCCCTTTGACGGCATGGTATAAGGAAGTGGGTGGCAAGGAAATTGCAACACTTAGACAATCAGAAACAAGATTTTGTCAGTTTGTTGGGTTGTGGTGGTGAAATACTAGCACCCATGAGAATTGTGATAATGAAGATGATAATGATGGTGATGATGACGGAAACATGATTATAATTCTTACTTAAAACTTACTGATTTTTTTAATAAATTTTATTTTTATATTCCCCATACAATTGCAACCCCCTTATTTTGACCCCAATCCCTCCCCTCCCCATCCCCCAACCCCGATAGAGTGTCTCTGGTTCATAGTTGTTTGTTGATTTTGATTTTCACTTTCTTATAGTTATTCATTTTCCTGGTCCCTTAAATAAGTTTTCTAGATTCCTGCTATGAGTGAGACCATCCGGTATTTTTCTTTTTCTTTCTGGCTTATTTCGCTGAGCATGATCCCTTCCAGCGCCATCCATGTTGCTGCAAATTGCATGTGTTTATGTTTTTTGAATGCTGAGTAATATTCCATGGTGTATATGTCCCACATCTTCTTGATCCAGTCATCTGTTTTTGGGCATTTGGGTTGTTTCCAAAGCTTAGCTATTGTAAACAGTGCTGCCATAAACATAGGGGTGCAGGTGCTCTTTGGAACTTACTGATTTTTATCTAGAGGGACATAAATAAAAGAAAACTTTTGATCAACTGTTGAAATGCTACTTACAATCATTTACATGAATTATTGGATATCTTAACTAGGTACTTTTCAGTATGATGATGATAAACTATTAAATGTATAAGGTTACTTATATTATAATTTTACTCCACCAGAATATACATATATGTGTGTGTGTTTGTGTCTTTGTAGCTGTCATATAGCATGAAAATGTATTCATTCAGAATATTCCATTTTGACTTTAAAAAAAATCTAAGATCAATTTGCACCTATTCAAGGAAAAATATATTTTCTTATGTCTTGTTGAATAAGTTGTTTTGCTCTTATGTTAATTATTCATGTTCTCAAACCAGGTTAGATTATCTTTATAACCAGCCTTGGCAAACAAATGCTATTCAGTTTCAATTAGCAAGCAAAGAAGACAACTTAGAAATATTATTTCTTATAATTTATACATGCATGAATAATCAAAACCAACACAAATTTATAGTTGTCAGTGGATAGGGGTGCTTATTCTTTTGTGTGTCTGTTTTTACCATATCTGACTTTTAGAAAAATTATTGATATATTTGGACTTGTTTTTTTTTAAGGATTTATACAAGCACTGGGTACAGTCAGAAGCGTAGGAGGGTGAGAGAATTCACCAGAGCCAGAGCAGAGAGCAGAACAGGCAGACTGACAAAACACACTGCTGAGGGAAGCAGCAGGCGGCAGGACCCTCGCCCAGCGGCTGGGGATTGAACTGGCGCTGCAGAGGCTGAAGGCAGGTTCGCAACCCAGCGCTCAACTTCTGCACCATTGGGGAGGCCCTATTTGGACTTGTTTATCACCTTAGTTTATTGTTTTATTTTGTCTACTTTCCCATAGTTCAATCTTCTCAAATTTTTTGATTGGGTATTTTTATGTTACGTAACAAGATAAAAACTTTTTTTTAAGATTTATTTATTTATGCATACAAGAGTTGGGGCACAGGCCAGAGATGTGGAGGGCGAGAGGACTCAACAGAGACTGAGTGGGGAGCCGAACAGGCAGATGTACTGAAATACACTCCTGAGGGGAGCAGCGGGTGTGACAAGACAGGTCTGCTGCGCCATATGTGGGTAGATTTCCTGGCCAGGGATCGAATTATCCGCTGTAGTGGCTGTGGATAGCCACACAGTGCTGCATCTTAACCTCTTGTGCCACCAGGGAGGCCCCAAGATAAGAATTTTTAAGATGTATTCATGTCCCTTTGTTCCCTTCCCTCCAGTCTCCTTTCAGTTTTCCTCTTGGGTCTTATTTTTTAATTTATTGACAAGAAGACATTTTGTCAAGAATTTGATTATTTCTTCACATTTCTCTAATGCACACCATCTTCAGTGTTTGTTTATCCTTTTGTGCAACACATCCCAAATCATTTTATTTTCTCTTTTACTAATCACACTTTATTGATTTTCCCTTTATTTATATAACTATATAATGTTGAGAGCACAACTTCACATCTCAGTATCTGCACAAGCTTCACTTAACCTACACCAAATCTCCAGTGCCAATGCAACATAATATTACATCCGTCTCCTCCTCCCTCTACTCCCCTCCCCCCCCACCCCTTAACCACCGTATTTTTCAGTCTAAGACTTATTTTTTCTTCACTTTGCCAGCTTGTTTCCTTCGATTATTTATACTCCACAAATGAGTGAATTCATTTAGTGATTGTCTTTCATTTTAATATTTCACTTAGTGTAATCATCTCAAGATCCATTTTTTGTCCCAAAGGCATGATTCCATATTTTTAATAGCTATATAGTACTCCATTGAGCATGTATGCCACAATTTCTCTATACAAACATCCACCTATAGACATTTAGGTTGATTCCATGTTTAGGTTATTGTGACTAATACTGATATGAAGACAGGGGTTCATAAATCTTTTATGTTAGTGTTTTCGTATTCTTTGGGTAAATACCTAGCAGTGGTATTGCTGGATAGTATAACATCTCCCTTTTGTGCTTTTAAAGGCATCTTCACACCATTTTGCACATTGGCTCAACCGATTTACATTCCTATCAACTATGAATGAATATTTTTTTCTCCCCACATCCTCACCAACATTTGCAGTCTTTTTGATATGTGCCATTTTCACAGGGGTGAGGTGAAACCTCATTGTGGTTTTGATTTTCATTTCCTTATAAATGATGTTAAGCGTTTTTTCATGTGCCTGTGGGCATCCGTATGTTTTCTTTGGGGCAGTGTCTATTTAGGTTTTTGTCCATTTTTTTTTTTGAACTGGGTTGTTTGATTTTTTGTTGTTGTTGTTGCTGTGGGTTGCAGGTTGCATGAATATGAAATACATATTCATCCTTATGTATTTTGGAAATTAATCCCTTGTCAGATGTGTGATGTACAAATATATTCCATTATTCCATTCCTAGTCCATATGTTGCCCTTTAATTTTTGTTATGGTTTATTTCCCGGTACAAAAAGTTTTCAGCTTAATGTAGTCTCATTTGTTTATTTTTGCTTTTTCTTCCTCTGTTGTTGGAGTTGTGTACCCACACACATCTCTGAGGTTGATGTCCAGGAGTGTATCAGCTATGCTTTCTTCTGTGTATTTTATGGTTTCAGGTCTCCTATCCAAATCTTGAATACATTTTGAATTAATTATTGTGTATTGAGTTAAATAATGATCTAGTTTCATTTTCTTGTATGTGACTGGCCAAGTTTACCAACACCATTTGTGGAAGACTTCCCTTTCCCCATTGTATGTTCTTAGCTCCTCTGTCAATAATTAATTTTCATATTTTTGCAGGTTTATTTCTAACCTCTTGATTATATTCTATTGGTCTGTGTTTCTGTTTTTGTTCCAGTTCCATACTGTTTTGATTATTATCTATCTATTTGTTGTTTAGCATCATGGAGCACGATAACTCTATTTTCTTCTTTTATTCAGGATTATTTTGATTATTTGAATCTTTTATGGTTCCAAAGAAGTCTTAGAATTGTTATATTTGTAAAATATAAAATATTGTTATATTTGTAAAATATAAAATTGTTATATATTGTAAAATGTCATTGGAACTTTGATAGGTATTGTGTTGAATCTATAAATTAGGTAATGTGGCCATTTAACAATGTTCATTATTTCAGTCCATGAACTGGAGATATGTTTCCATTTTGTTGTGTTCCTTTATTTTTTTTAAGAGTACCTTATATTTTTCAGCATTCTGGTTCTTCTACTCCTTTATTTACTTATTTATTCTACTCCTAAATTTACTCCCAGGTATTTCAACATTTTTGAAGAAGTTATATATAGGATATTTTCTAAATTTCTCTTTAATTCATTGTTTGCATATAGAAATGGAATAGATTTTTGTATGTCGATTTGTATCCTGCCACTTTGTTGTATTATTTCTAGAAGATTTTTGTTAGAAGCCTTTGAATTTTTTATGTATAATATTGTGTCATCTGAAAATAGGGATAGCTTTACTTCTTTTTTGGCTTCCTTCTAAAAATTTTTTAAATATATTTTTTAAATATTTATTTATTTTTATACAAGAACTGGGATACAGATCAGAGGCGCACGCGAGGGGTGAGAGAATTCACCAGAGACAGAGCGGAGAGCAAAACAGGCAGACAGACCAAAGTACATTGGTGAGGGAAGCAGCGAGTGAGACAGGAGAGGACTGCCCTACCATGTGGGTGTCTCCCTGGCCGGCTGGGAATCAAACCGGTGCTGCAGAGGCTACAGACAGCTTCACAGCACTGCGCTCAACCTGCTGCACCACCAGGGAGGCCCCTAAAATAATTTTCAATGTGGGTCTTTTTATGGAAAATCTGAGGATTTTTATAAATGAGAATATATTCTCTTGTTTGAATGACTGTTTTTCTGGGCATTAAAATTATAAGGTCAAAGTTATAGTTATGAACTAATGATTCCTAAAATTCATATGTTGATACCCTAACAAAAGGTGACTATATCTGGAGATAGGGCCTTCAAAAGGCAATTATTACCTTTATTCATTCACCCTTATTTATTCATCCATTAATGGACATTGGGTTATTTCCACTTTTTGTTTATTTTGAATAATGCTGCTATGAATATTGGTGTACAAATATCAGTCCCAACCTCTGCTTTCAATTCTTTTAGACATAAACCTGGAAGTAGAATTTATGGATCATGTGGTAACTCTATGTTTAATTTTTAATTTTGCTTTCCACAGTGGCTGCACCATTTTATATCCCACCAGCAATGCACAAGTTCTCTTGTCATTTTGCAAGCAACATTGTATGACAGTATCTATCATCAGTCAGTGTAAATCAACTTTCTTTGCAAATGATTTGCTTTTGCTGAAATTTACAAAAATGTTTGTCTTTGATACTCTCAAATTTATATATATATATGCCTAAATCTGTTTTTTTCTTTTTTATGCTTATCATTATAATTAAAAAAATTTAAACTAACTCTTCTATAATTTGGAAAATGTATTTCCATTACTTGTTCAAATGTCAGCTGCTCTCTGCTTTTATTCCTCTTTCTTTCTGAGACTTCTAATATATAGATGTTAACTCATCTACTTACGGCATCCACAAAGCTTAACATTTCTTTAATGCATTTTATGTCATTTTCTTTTCCTGTTTCCTTCTGAGAGAACACTCAATCAGATTTTCCAGTGTATTTG
Source organism: Talpa occidentalis (assembly GCF_014898055.3). NCBI lineage: Eukaryota > Metazoa > Chordata > Mammalia > Eulipotyphla > Talpidae > Talpa > Talpa occidentalis. The sequence goes on from NW_023604972.1 coordinate 76,713,504, forward strand.
CTACTTCCTTAGCTCTACCATTTCTACTCTTTACCTTGTCTATTGTGCTTTTTATTTCAACTACTATATATTTTTGCACATATTGCCACTTAGGTTTTTTTTCCACATTTTCATATTATTGTTTCATATTGCTAATATCTTCCTTTTCTCTTTTAGTATTTTACAATTCTTACTTTGAGTCCTTGACCCATTAATTGTAAACATTTTGTTTTACTTTAAATTTATTCATTTATTTTCTTACATCGTTGTTCATTTAAGTATAATATTTGATTTCTCCCCTCAGGTAAAGTCCCCATAGTTCCCCCACCACCATAATCTCTTGTGCTCTTCCCTCCCTGTTTTGACCCCTATCTTTCCCTCTTCCCTGCTGTATGCCTCAGATCTATGGTCAGTTTGCAAGTTTTGTAGAAAAAATTCTTTTGATAGGCTCTAATCCAATTTGCTATTTTCTTTTTAAATAACTGTGCTCCTCAGATAGGTCCTTATTATAACTTGTCAGTTAATATTACTGTTGGGGTATTCATTACTCTGTTCAGCAATATGGGGAAGGACTAGTGTCAAACTCCAATTTGACTCAAGCAAGATTGTTTTCTTTTTTAAGAAGTGGGGTACAGGCCAGAGTCATGGGGGGTGAGAAGATTCACCAGAGAGAGTGAGAAGCAAAACAGATTTATTTATGCATACAAGAACTGGGGTACAGGCCATTGGTGTGGGGGAGGGTGAGAGGATTCACCAGAGACAGAATGGGGAACAGAACGGACAGATTGACTGACATACACTGCTGAAGGGGGCAGTGCGCCAGACAGGAGAGGTCTGCTGTACCATGTAGATTTCTCCCCAGCTGGCCAGGGATCGAACTTGCACCAC